>NW_020954556.1:55496938-55593287 GCF_900497805.2 Vombatus ursinus
CTTTCTTTCTTTCTTTCTTTCTTTCTTTCTTTCTTTCTTTCTTTCTTTCTTTCTTTCTTTCTTTCTTTCTTTCTTTCTTTCTTTCTTTCTTTCTTTCTTTCTTTCTTTCTTTCTTTCTTTCTTTCCCAAAACTCTATATGAACAGAGATACAACAGGTTTCATAAGGAATGGGAAAAAAAAACAAAAAACAAAACACCTTATACTATTTTCCCTAACCTTACTCTAAGGAATCCTAGACCCTTTCATAGGATGAATTTTCGTGGCTTTGAAGGACAATGTAATGATTTTTACCTTTATTTGATCAATGTCAACAGTCATTAAAATTATTCAGGGAAACAGTGGATTTTGTTTTTGCTTAATCACAGCCTAAGTTAATCAGAATTCTTCCTGTCAACAGGGGTTACAGATCTTAGTAATCAATATGGGAAAAGAGACAGTTTTAGTAATTGAATATGAGGAGGTGGCAAGAATAGACAGAGACAGATAAGATAGAGACTATGGGGACTTTGTCAGCCTCAGGATGAACCTCATTAGCATTTAGGTTTCTTGATTCAGGTTTTTTTCTTTTTGTTTTTGATTCAAATCCAGTAGATGTACCAGTATATGTAAGAATAATGAAATTAGGGTTGTTGTCTTCTTCTCTGAGGAAAAAAAATAATAAAAAAATGGGAGTCAAATTCCCTTAGTGCTACAGAAAGATATGGTTTTGAAACCTTGCACAAAGATGAGGGTGCTGAAGAGGGGCCCACAGTAGCAGCCAAAAGGCAATGTAAAGAACTAAGCTGCCCCCAACAGTGCTGGTCACATGGACATATAAGAAGGCACATCCACCAGAACTGAGGGGAGGCCTTATGTACCACTTTGTGGATCTTCCATTTCCTTTCTAGAAGATTAGAAATTGCTCCAATTTCTTCACATTCAGCTTTCCTTGCTTAGACTCCTAACTGGGAGGAAGGTTAGCAAAGGGAATGAGAAAAAGAAGAGTTCAGGGTAAGCTTATATAACTGCTGCCCCCCACATAACATGATGCCACTACTCAAATGCTCAGTATTCAGAAATCCTTGCAAGGACTTAGAGCTGAATGAAATCTTAGAGCTTATGTAATAAAACTCCTTCATTTTACAGCTGAGGAAACTAAAGGCCAGAGAAACTAGGTGATTCACTGGGGAGAACTAGGAGGCCCAGCAATCCTTAGAACCTAGTTCTTCTGACTTAAATCCTCTTTCTGTGGCTGCTTAGGTTGCCTCCATTCACTCTTTCATTGGATAAATATTTCTTGATACTGTGTACATGCTGTGGAGGGTACAAAAAGAACAAAACTCAGTCCTTTCCCACCAGTAGCTTCAAAACTAGTAGCACTAACTCACATTTACAAGGCAGTTTAAGATTGACAGAGAGTTCTCACAGCTACCTGGTTAGGAAAGTACTGTATCACCCCCACTTTGTGGATGGCAGCCTGCTTTAGTAGAGAGAGAAATAGCCTAAGAGGCAGAAGGAATTAAATCTGGCCTCTCCTTCACACAGATTGTGCATGATCTCAGATAAAACAGTGAAATTCCAAGTGCCCCAGATAAACACTTCAAGACCAAGTCGCTCTTCTGCTTGGGTATAAGTAGTTTATTCATCTGGAGTTGTTTCTATCCCTGAAATCACTAGACTGGACAAAAGAAAACAAACAAAAAACCCAAAACCTGAGTTACAGAAAGACCATATTCACAAAGTTATTGATTATTAGGGCAGAGAACTGAAATAAATTAATCTAATTCCAATACTGATAGGTCGTGCAATGGACAGAGCGCTAGGCCTGGAGTCAAGAAGGCCAGGCTTCACATGCAGCCTAAGACACTAGAGGTGTGACCCTGGGCAAGTCCCTTAATTCTAATTGCCTCAGTTTCCTTATCTGGAGAATGAGCTGGAGAAGGAAATGGCAAATCACTCCAGTACCTTTGCCAAGAAAACCCCAAAATGGGATCATGAAGAGTAGGACGCAATCGAAATGACTGAACAACAAAACCGGTGATTCCAAGACCAGTATTTTTCTCATTAGAAACAAAATAAGGAAGTATAGTACACTGGCAAGAATGTGGAATGAAGCAATTTTGTGTGTGTGGAGAAACCTAAATTTAAATGTATACTCTGTCACGTAATACCTTGTATGAACCCTGGTTGGCCAATTATTCCCCCTATGCCTCAGTTTCCTCATTATTAAAACGAGAAGGTTGGACTCAATGAACTCTATGGTCCTAGGTAGCTGTAGATTTATATCTCGTGATTCTTTGTATATAATTGCAGTGTAAGAGAGTATGCTATAAATGCCATAAGATATTACAAAGTGCTATAGTTGTTTAGATGAGAGAGGAATTGTTTCTGGTTAAATCCCATTACAATGAACTCCCCAGGACTGTCTAAACTTTCCTGGTATATTCTTTAAGTTAATTCATTATTCACAGATCTGTTAAGCTTTTGTCCCTTCTAATTTACAAAGATAAAACAAGACAAAACCTACAGAAAACATTCTGAATGAATTTATTCTATTTAAACAGCTAAAGCTCATATAAGATAATTGTTAAGTCCTCTTGGAGAAAAAAAAATTTTTCAACCAGAACAAGATATGGAAAAAAAGAAGAGAAAAAGCTGGTCATAGAAAATGACTACTCATGGTTGTGTTTTGTAGGCTACGATGAATAAGAATGAATTATTCTAAGGTAAAATAGTTTTATAAAAGAATTTGGGGCAACTTGGTGGAAAAAAATAAATGGAAAACACTCTTATAAATATGAGGAACACAAATTTGCTAAGGAAAAACATATAAAATCAACTAATAGGAAAGTATCTCATAAAGCAAGGCTTAAGAGTACAGTGCTAAATTTATAGTGATATTCTCTTTGCAAGTATCCCTCTCTTTCCATGGAAGCCCCATTTAAATTAAGCTATGAAACCCCCAAGCTAATCAACTTATTTATATTCCTTGCTATCTTCCATGCATAATATGAACATTTCTGCCTTCATGCTCTTTTCTTATGCCTATCAACATCATATGCTGATATCCATATTCCTTCATATGCCTAGAATGCCCTCTGCTCACTCTTATTGGATTCCTATGCATTCTTTGAATCCAAACTTATATATTCCATTTCCTCTAGGCAACCTTATCTGATATTTTTAGGCAGTGTTGACCTTTCTCCCCTTGGATTTTATATACCGCTGTGTTTACTCTTACAAACGTTATTTTTGTACCATATTTATATGGCTCATAAATCTGTACTAAAGTATAACTTCCATGATGTCAGTAGTCCAATTCTTCGGTATAACTCCCTCAGTGCCTAGTACAGTGCTCTATAAGTGACAAGTACTTAATGAATGTCTGTGGATTTGAATTGAATCACAACATAAGGTGGAGATTCTTCATGGCAAAATAGAATACATTGTGTTTTACATGTTTGTCAAGATTTAGAGGTGATGACCTCCCACATGTGGTATAGGTGGAGTGGTCACCCCTCTTTTTAACTGCCACTTGACTTGTTAATTCTCATTATGGGTGCTAAGGTATATTCTAATGTTTTCTCAAAAATTAATAGAAAGGGGGGCATCTAGGTGGTGCAGTGGCTAGAGTACTGGCCCTGGAGTCAGGAGGACCTGAGTTCAAATGTAGCTGTGTGACTCTGGGCAAGTCACTTAACCCCAATTGCCTCACCTAAAAAAAAAAGAAATGGAAATGCACAATACCTTTCCTTAATTAATCAACTATCTCTGAGACCCCACTCCATTTTATTAATTAAACCATAAAAACTTATTTTCCCTTAAGATCATACTCATTTCTCCTTCAATATAAAACACCCTGGTCTGATTTGTTTAAATAATAATAGCTAACATTTATATAGTGCCCTTACTATGTGCCAGGCACTATGATAGGTGCTTTATAGTCAGTATCTCATTTGGTCTTCACAACAACGCTGCAAGGAAGGTGCTATTATTATCCCCATTTTACAGATGAGGAAAATGAGGCAAAGGTTAAGTGACAGAGTTACACAGCTAGTGAGTCTCTGAAGCCACATATGAACTCAAGTCTTCCTGACTCTAGACCCATAACTCTTTCCACTGGCTATGCTATTTATTAACAATGAAACAAAAATGTAAAGCAATATTCCAACAATGTATCATAGGGAGAAAGATCAGAATCACCCGAATGATCAGTCACAGCAGCTAACTTCTCCATACACTGCTGTCCAACAATTCAGCTTTCCTGGGACAACATTAAAAGTGTCTCCTGAAGAATGTTTTTTTTGTTTTTTTCCCACAAGATAAACATTAAGCTCAGCTTGCTTTGCAAATGTTTCTTCATATTTTTGCCCTGTTACTTTTAAATCATCCAATCTCTCAGGAAGGAATTTCTCTTAGTCTTGACAGCTGATGATCCTCAAATAGTCTCTCTCCAGGGAAAATCACTAGCTGTGGAGTCATGGGATCTGGATTCAAATTCCATTTCTCATAATTATGTGTGTGACTTGGGCAGCCTACTTAACCTCTTTTGGTCTTGAATTCCCTTCCACCTATAAATCTGTCACCCTAATGACAGTTTAATTTCTAGCCTTCTGACAGATTCCTTACAAATGATAATTAAATTGTTAATTCCCCAAGATTCCATTTTTTCTTGAAGATACAGCAACAGTAGCCAAACCTCTATGGAAGGGAGTACTGAAACTTTTATTACATGGAAAGAGTTTTGTTTTTAGTTTCTTTTTAAATTAAATCTAGCTTGAATTTTTTGATAATTGATAGGTTCTCTGAATTCTCCAAATAAAACATTCAAATTTTAATAATATTTTAAGCACCTACTACATGGGATGAACTATTTGTTGATGGAGAAAAGTTTCTTCTCTTCAGAGTAGATAAATTAATGGTGGAGATAAGTACACAGAACTATAGTACAACTTAAAAATGCACAGGAAAGATCTAAGTAAAGCAGTATAAGGAGTTCAAGGAAGGAAAAGTCACTTCTATGTAGCAGGCCTGGAGATTTGCTGGAGCCAGTGATACCTAGTCTGGGCCTGAAGGAAAGGATGTATTCTAAAAGGTGAGGGCCTATCAGAGCTAGTGCCATAGGGACCTCTTCCCTCAAGTCTTGTCAATGTTCCCTTCACCTTTCCCCCTCCCAGCTAAATGCTGACCCTCTCCTCTTCCATCTCCATCCTCACAAGAAAGAGCTGAATATCCCTGCTTTACTCAAACCTTTGGCCCCACTCCCTTTTTCCCATAGATATGGGCTGAACCCCTCTGTATCATTCCCCAGATGCAGGGCAGAAAAACTCCCTCAAACCACTTGGATAACCAGGATTCACCAGTTACAATCCTTTCAGTAAGATGGAGGACTCAAAACCTTATCATTTGCCCTGTCACTGAAAGGTATGGAACAAGGGCCTTTACTATCTGCCCTTCTTCTGTAATTTTGAGAGACATAGGTATTGCCATCTGCCCTGACAACGTACCGAAGGAATCTTGAGACTTTCAATCCGTCCTATCACTGCATCCTAAGGACCACTGGACCTTTTCCATCTGTCTTGCAGTTGAATCTTTCCTTTATGTGTTGTTTCCTCCAGTTGAAATATGAGATCCCTGAGAGGAGAGACTGTCCTACTTTCCTATTTGTATCCCCTGCCCTTAGCACAGTGCTAGGCACTTAGTAACTAATTAATGAAAGTTTTTTTTTTTCATTCATTCACGAATGTGAAGAAAATTCCAGGAATGAGAGGACAGTGTATACTAAAGCAAAGAAGTAGGAAACTGTGGGATGATGTCTAGGAAATGTGAACTGTTCATATTCATTTTCACTGAAACTCAGGATGTGTGAAGCAAGTCATTTTGTGTAGATATGTGTTAAGGCAGAAAAAACAAAGGATCTCTTTTTAATTTTCCCTTTTCTTTTTGAATGGTCAACTTTCTGTGGGTGTAGGGGGGTGGGATAAAAAAAAAATCTTTAAACTAAGCCATGGTTAGCATAGCAACAGAGAGGTCTTATGAAAGTATGTATGAATTTTATATTGAGCTTTTCAGTTCATCATTTTGTATTAGAATCCCTGAACACAACTAGCAAAACAGACCAATGTGCTAACTTTGCTTCTTTGAGACTTCTCATTAAGTACTTACTTTTTACTTAATGTAAATGATGTCATTTCCCTCCAATGGGATAGGGTGTTGCCCCTCATGTAAACATTTTGCCAGTCAATCAAGTATTTATCAAGCACTTACCCTCTGCCATTTATTGTCAGACAAAAAGGATACAAATACAAGGAATGATGCAATCTCTCCTCACAAGGTATTTATGTTCTAGTAGGGGATGCAAGAATAGATAGAGAATGCATGTAAATAGAATGAATATGAACAAATTTCAAGTAGATAAATAGAAGGTAGTTTTTAGTAGAAGAGCAATAACTTTGGAGGTAAACGTGTAACCTTAATGTGAGGCAAATTATAGTAGTAGTAATAAGGAAAATAATGATAGTTAGCACCTACCCTATGCCGGACACTGTGTGAAGTGCTTTACAAATATTTTATCATTTGATCCCCACAGCATCCTTGGGAGGTAGGTACTGTCATTATCCCCATTTACAGTTGAGGAAACAGGTGCAGAGATAAAGTGGATTTCCCAGGGTCACACAGCCTGTAAGTGTTTGGGGCCAGATTTGACCTCAGAAAATTAAGTCATCCAGTTTCCCGGCCCAGCACTCTATCCACAATGCGATCTAGCAGCCTGACACACGTTACTAGTTGTGTCCATTTGAAACTATTGAGCTGTCTTTTTCTTGACTAGATCTGTAGTGCTGGAGATAGGTGCAAAAGGACCTAAAATGGTAAGTTAATTTGCTCTTAAGACATGCAGAAAGAGAATGGATTTTTTTTTATTGATGGTTATCTTTCCTTGTATAGAGACATCTAATACCTCTAACTTTATTTGCTTAGGACCAATTTTGGGGGAAAAATATTAAAAGAGGCAAATTTTCCAAAATCATTATATAATTTGGTCCCCAGGTAATGAGAGATTTACTTCAATTATTGACTGAGTAGCCATAAATAGTAACTCTAGTCCTGTAATGGAAAATCATAAAAAGGTGTTTTCACAAATTCTTATCAATGCTGTAACCTTGAAATAACTAACATGTTTCTTTTATTATCTGAATATGTACACAGCAGAGCAAATACAATTTACTTACACAAATCTTGTATCATACAAGCAAAACAAAACACAGCATCCTAAATCCTTCACCTAAACAATAGTTGAATGATAAAGAATATTTCTATTTAAGTTCTTCATTTTAATTACTTATTGAATTGATTTTTTTCAGCCCTTGAATATTTAGATGAATGTAGGAAAGCCATGTCTGCACCCACCAGCCTAGCAAATCTCTGAAAGGAATGGAATTGGAGATTTTCCATTGCCATAGGCTTTCTTCTCATTGCTCCCTGCCTCCTTCTGTCCCCTTCCACATAATCTTTCTCCTTTCTTCCCCTGCCTGGAAACCCTACTCCTGCAGGTCCATATTCCCAATTTGAGTCCTGATTTTTCAGAATTGGGCCTATCTGCTTTACTGAAATCAAAAGGAGGCTGGGGAACAGCAGGGAATCTACTGCTATATTTATCATTTTCTTAAAAAAAATGGAATTGGATAGTTGCAGAGAGACATTGAAGATGACTAAAGGAAGAGCACCTTCTTTGGCCAGCAGTGATATGACCTGCTCTATTTTTTTTTCAATTGGTATCTAACACTAAGCAACACATACAGTAGATGTTAGGCAAGGGTGGAGATCTGTTATTCCTCTCAAAAATCTGAGTCTTGAGAAATCTCTCCATACTCAATTCAACAAGCATTCATTAATCACTTACTAGTTGCAAAGATGCTTTTCTAGGTGTTGGGGATAGAAAAGCAAAAATGTAACAGACTTTGCCCTCAAAGAACTTACATTCTCTTGAAGGGATAAATGTGTACATAAATAATAATAACCCCATTAAAAACTATGTATTGGACCATGCCTTAAAGTAAATTAGAATTATGAGAGAGCATCTCATCGGGATGGTACTAGAGGGATATATAACAGTATGTCAGAGAAATACTTGACTGTTTATTGCAGAATGACCTGTTGTGGCATTACTAATAGAAACCCAGAGCTTTTATGGTGAAATCATACTTTATCCACATCAATTGACTGCAAAATTAATGTATTTACATAGCATGGAGAAGAAGTGGAATATTCCCTTTACTACTTAATATGATGCTATAGTTGGGCATGGTGACATATACCCATAATCCTTTCTACCAAGGAGACTGAGGCCAGTGATTCTCTTGAGCTCTGGGGTTCTGAGCAGCACTGGGCTAAGCAGATTAGATTTCTGAATTAAATCTAGGATCAATGTGATGAGTCACCAGGATTAGGGTTAGGAAGCATACCAGGATGCCTAATGAGGGGTAAGCTAAACTGGGTTGGAAACAACAGATTAAACCTCTGGTGCTAATCGGTAAAGGAATCAGGCTAGTAACAGTTACTGTACTTTCATACTGGGTAAGATAGGAAGACTTGATCTTTAAAAGAAAATAATAAAAATTATAATGCCAGGTATATCATGTGTGCCTAATATATACCTGTGGTTCTGACCATTTAAAATTACTTAATCCATCTGGAAATCAAAATATCCAGGTTCAATGTCACATTTTCCCATTGGTCTACTTTTATTTCTTATGATATACTCCCCTTTATGTCAAACTTGAAGGTTTGCGAAATATCGAAGATGGAACACAACCATATAAGGTAGGTGGCTTAGGTTTCATCAGCATCACTTTATAGATGAGGAAATTAAGGCTTAGAGTGGTACAGTGATATCCCTACAGTCACACAATTAAGCAAGTGTCATAGCTAGAATTCAAGCTTCCGTCTTTCTGATTCCAAAGTCAACTCTGTGTCCAAGACACCAGTATTCCTCTTCATGTTGCCATCTATGATTTCAAAGTTTTCAGTTATCTCCTTAGATTAATAACCTTGTCACTTACTGTAGAACTAGGCAAAGCCAGTTGTTTCAGTTATATTTTAGTTACATGGATCTTCCCCTTTATGTAGCCTATTCAAGGACTTGAAAATATAGAAAACTAACTCTTTCCTCTTCATTTCTTTCTTCCTTGTCCTTTTCAATGTCTTGAAGTTACTAGCTTCTCTTGTAGGGTAGTCAGCAAAAGGGACAAAGTCATCCTACTCTAATTTATGAGTTTTCTTTTTAGGTTCAGTGTTTAGGTTCCTATCCAGTCCATGTCAATCACAAGTCATTATCTATTGATGTCCACATTTTTACATTGCTCCCATGTACCATCTTCCTTCAGTCCATTCAAGACCATTTGCCTCCTAAGAATGATGTCAGAACTGTACTGTCATCAGCATGCTAAGAAATGTTGATTGTCTGCTTTGTAAAGAGCATTGGGCGGGGCACTGAGAAATAAACTTTAGATAAAGCACTAGCCAGGCTCTCAGGGACCTTATTATTTACCCAGCTGATACTAAAATTATAATTGATTATAATACATAATATGTACAAGAGAAGATTCATAGAAAATACAATTGTGAGGCTTAGGTGGGGAGTGATCATCATTGACTAGGAAGAATTAGGGAATACTTTAAGAAAAAGGTACTATTTAAGTCAATATATAAAGGATAGGTAGCAGTTCAACAGGAGGATAGATGGGGGAAGACATAGATGGGAGAAATTGTAGAGGGATGATGTGCAGATAGTAGTCCAGATTGGCTGGCATGCATAATAGGTGACAGGGATTGGTCTGGGAAAATAGGGTGGTACTAGATCGTAGAAGGCCTTAAATGCCAACTTAAGGTGTTTGAAGTATACTTGCTAAGATTAGGAGACCATTGAAAGGTTCCAATCAGTCTCTATGAAAGAGGACGATTAATCTGTCAATCACACAAAAAATTACAGTGGAGAGAGTTTGGGTGTAGAAAGATGCAAAAGGGGACTGTTCGAATCATTTACTCAGCTGGTATGTGGGACTATACTAGAGTTACCAAAGTAGGAATGAATAATGAGGAGGGGAAAGTACAAGAAATAATGCTTAGGTGAAATTGTTAGGAAGTGATAACCAATTCAACCATTCTGAGCTTTGGGATGTAGGAGATAAGGATGAGTTTTCATGCCAAAGACAGATCTAGATTTGGAGCCAGAAGAGGCCTTAGACACTATTGCATCCAACCCTTCCCCTTGTTTCATAGACTGGATAAACGTGACCCAGAGAGGTCAAATGACTTGTCCCAGGCCACATGGTAAGTAGCAGTACTTGGAAGAAAAGCCAGTATCTTTCCCCTGCTTCACAATGCCTCAAACTGCCTCTCAGAAAGCTGTGACAGCCTCTAGATTAGTGTCTCCTCCTTCCTTTCACATTCTTCTCCTGCCTAATGACATTAGTCTAGCAGAGAACTTAGCTTAATGCTTTGGTTTCATTCAGGCGAAGGAACATGTCATTTTCTTCTCACCATTTCATCAGAGCAGTTGATTAGGTTACACTCCCTGATTACTTCATTCTGGAATCTTTCCTCATGACCATCACCACCGAAACACTGTAGGGTGTTTTGTCAGCTCAGAAAAGATAAAAACAGGAGAATGGAGATGAGGCAGAGTCCAGAGTCGACAGGCCAGAGACTCTCTCATGCAGGAGACTAAGCCCAGGATCTGTCAAATAAAACTACACTACCAGGTCACACTGTGAAACTGCTCCTTCCCTTGGCCTTTGCTTTAAATGCTGAAATGTGACCCTTTGCTGGAAAACAGGGTAAAACAGGCTCCAAATATTCATTGTCAGTCAGAACACATTAAAAGCACATCTTGTAAAGAAATGACTTCAGGCAGAAGGTTGACTGATTCTCACACCAGTACCTCAGCCCCATCTGATATTTATTTATTTTCTCATGATCACATGATCACAGAATCTTTAATCTAGAGTTAGAAGGGTCTTCAGAAGACATGTGGTCCAATCCCCTTATTTTAAAGATAAAGAAACTGAAGCCCTGGAGGTTAACTATCTTGCCCAAGGTCACACAAGTAGAGAATGTCAAGTTGGGATTTGAACCTAGTTGGCCACATATCATTAATAATAATAATAATGATAATAAATAATAATAGCTGGCATTTTATAGAGCACTTTAAAGTTTGCAAAGAACTTTACATAACACATCTCATTTGGTCCTTGCAATGACCCTCTAAAGTAGGTGGTAGCTACTATTATTCCCATCTTATAGATGAGGAAACTGAACCATTAAATAGTTAAGTGACTTACCAAGAGTAACATAGCTAGTATCTTTCAGGGGGAGGATTTGAATTCAGGTCTTCTGGACTTTAAGTCCAGCACTCTATCTATTATGCCACCTAACTTCCTGGATAGCCTTTTCTAGGCCTAGATCTACAATTCCATGATTTTGGGATACCTGAGACTCCTTCTAAATATATCTAGCTCTAAATCCTATCTTGCTAAGTACAGAAAAAAAAAATCTATATTGGTCTAGGCGTGTAGTATGGCCTCAATAGTCTGTTCAGTTCTTTCCTAGTCTTTATGCTTTGTACATATGAAAAACACCTTTAACAAATATCTCATCATGAACAATGAGCAGAACACTAGATTTCTAACATTTGCATGTACTTCTTTAGGATATACCCTAGATATATTGCTATTGATTTTTTTCCTTTCATTTCTTACTTTGTTTTAACCTGATTTCAAAACTACCTCTCTTTTTGAAGAGAGTCATCATTATTAAGGAAGACCCAAGGCGACAGTCCCAAATAACCATTCTTATATGCCTCCAGTGTGGATCATGTTTTCTCACTGCACTCTGTGCTTGGAGACATGTATGAAAAAGAGCCATGGGAAATAGAAAGAGAAGGGAGTGATTTTTCCATTTCTTAACCTGCCTGCATGTGGGCTGATTACTCTGGGGATTTAAAAAAAAAAAACAGACTGAAATTTGGTGGAACACAGATGCTGGCTGCAAATACATTCAGACTATTGCTGTTTAAAATTATCCCAAACTTGGAAGATCATGGAGCCTCAGCTTTCTTTCTTTCTTTAGTTTATCCTCTATAATTTCTGGTGCCTTGAGACAGGATGCAGACAAAACAATTTAGCTCCATGGGCCATTCTTCTTTGTTGAGTACCCTGATTCCCCCCTTCTCCCACCCCATCTCCTCTTCCCTGGGTCTTACATTCTGTTTCTAGGATTGGATTCCATTGCTACAAACCTTTCTGACATCAGCCTGCTCCCAAACCCCAGACAGGATCCAACCTTCTCTTCCTGTTTACTGTACCTGGAAAAAATGAATTGGTGTTGATGTGCCATGACAGGATTGCCATGACAAGAGGCCCCACATTACATTTGCAGTGAGAGCAAAAGAAACCGAAACACTTGGAAAACCAAGAGTGCTGCTTAGCCAAGTTTTCACTTCATTCATCAACTTACTTGTGATTTACCATCGCAGTAGAATTGGAACAACTCTAAATATTGAATAGAAATATGTAATCAGCACCCAGGGCCCTTTAAATAAATAAAACATGAAGAAATGAGTGTATTCTTAATGACAGCTTAAGCCATTTCTTACTCAGGTTGGGTAGGGCATGGATGGGCCTCCATAAATTTAAGTTATTCAAAATGGAGTTTTCCCATTATTATCCTGCACTGCATCTAGAAGAGGATATGTCAGTTTCAAGAGATGTTCAGAAGACCCATGACTTCTTTCTTTACTTTATTCTGGAAACAAATCAGCAGCTCCCTGAAATTCAAATTTAAGAGGAAGAATATTTTATGTCTTGACATTTTCATTCCTTCGCAGGTATATGGAAATGTAATTTATGAAGCATTTTTGAAATGAAAAATACTGAGAAAATGCTCGATTCTTATGTTGCAATTGATGAAGTTCACTGCCTGTCCTTTGAGAACCTGTGGGAGGTGATGGGCAAGCTAGAGACGAGCTGAGGGATCTGCTGGAAGACAAGAAAGCTTCCCGTGCATCACATCCATTTATCACCAACAAATGAAACTTCACGTTAGGAAACGAATTCTCCTTTACTGGCATTGCCATTGTCATAGCCCTCAGCTGTTAGCAGCAACACAAGGCTAAGAAAAATTGTGGGGTTATGAATATATATGTATATGTATACATATATATATACATATACATATATACATACACAGAAACAGATATACATACACAGAGACATATACGTATGTGTATATATACACAGATACATATACATATTTTGTATGTGTTTACCTGTATACACATATATTGAAATATGTAAATATACACATGTATGTGTATGAGACAGAGTAATCTGTCCTTGATTTTCCAAACTCTATTCAATATTTGCAAAGTTTAGAAATGTTACAGAATGAATATTCTCTTCCTCTTTATCAATAAGGCAAAAGTTAACAAAACTAATTTCCCACCATGTTTCTCATCTTGGTACACGTTCACAAACTAGTGTTCTGAAGATTGAGAAGCAAGTTGACTGAATGAAAAGAACAAACTTGTTCTACCTCAACGAGAGCCATTCTGATGCATCTTAATCTTCGACTCTAGCTTCCAGGATCCTTAGGGTTATTCTGGGAATGTGGGTCTGGCCTCAAATAGGTTCTGAGGGGCAGTTCCCTTACACGGTTATTCCAGGAAGCCTAGTCAATTGGCTTAGGGCAATCTAAATGTTCTAAACTGAGTGCCCTGGTCCAAACTGGCTGAAGTCATAGGGAACAATAGAAGAAGAAAAAATAAAAATAAAAACTCCTCTGACCTTGACTCTTGTATCCAAATATTACTTCATCAGAGTGATTATTCTTAGCAGATGTTTCTTAAATGAATTTCTTCTCTCTCTTTACCCCTGTTTTTGAATATTAGAAGGTTTTTTTTTAATATTAATATCTGGAACATGAACTTTTTCATAGCAACAACCCCTATGTTATGTGAAGTTGAGTCAGTACGCATTTATTTAGTGTCTATTATGTGTCAGGCAACGTGCTAAGCTCTGGGAATATAAATAAAGGCCAAACTCCCTGAAATCATATAAACGAAGTCCCTGGTCTCCTGTTTTCAAGGAGCTTAAGGCTTAATAGGGGAGATAGCCTGCAAACAACTATATACAAAATATGTGTGTGTCTGTGTATGTGTGTCTATATGCAAATATCTAAACTAGAGGTAATCATGGAGGAAGGCATTAGCATTTCCACTGAAAACCTGGGATATCCACAATTTTCCCCCCACTTTCTTTCTAATCTTACACTTGACTCCTATCTTGCCACACTGGCCTACTTGTGATTTCTCAAATACATTTTGAGCTTAGAGCCCTGCCCTCATGGAGCTCACATTCTATTTAGGAATATAACATGTAAAATCTAAGTATATAAAGTGTGTGTGTATGTGTGTGTGTATGTAGAGAGAGAGACAGAGAGACAGAGAGACAGAGAGACAGAGACAGAGAATCAAAAATAAGATCAACTAGAGGGACCAAGAAAGAACTCCTGCAGATGATGGCATTTCATCTGAGTCTTGGAGGAAACTCAGGATTCCAGGAAGGTGAGGTGAAGAAGGAAGGGAATTCTAGGCCTGGGAAACTGCCAGAAAAAAAGGCTATTGAGATGAGTACTGTGTATAAAGAACACCAAGAAGGCCAGTGTCTCTGTGTCATGGAACACATGAGAGAGAGTTACATGTAAGATAACTGAAAGGTAGGAAGGAGCCAAGTTGTGAAGGTCTTTAAATGGCAAAGAGAGGATTTCATATTTTATTCTAGAGGTAATAGGAAGCCATTGGAGTTCACTGAACTAAGTAAACATATTAAGTGCTTAATGAATGCTTGTTGACTGACTCATTGACTTAGCCTACCTCTGTGTGGAAGGCTGAATAGGAAGCTTTTTATGAGGTTTGTATAAATCTCTCATCCAGGCACTTACTTACTCATGTACATTGGCCCAGACCCAGACACCAACTTTACTTGGCACCTCAAAGGAATCTTGCACCATGTTTCATTGTAAACACCCTATGGAATCAGTAACACCTGTATTTTGGGATTCATATTCCAAGGATGGAGAACAATGTTGGTTTGGGGTATCTTATCTAGGATATATGCCACATTTCTTCCACTTTTACTTCTGAATTTTTTTAAATAACACTGACACGGTTGAGGCATCTGTTATCTACCATGCTTAATTTTCCTTTGATGTGAATGGAAGAGAATACAACTGTAACCATGCACAGCAGATTGGGAGAGAAATGGCAGGGAGTTGTGGGGATTATCTCAGAATCTTAAACTGAGTTTTTGACAGTTAGGAATAACATTCCCCAAAGTTGATTACAAAATGCATTTTGTCCTTTGTTATTTCATAACCTATCAGGAATATGAGATGCCTAATGAGTGAAGAGAGTGATTATATGTTAAATTTGTTTAATTTTTATCATCTTCTATGAAGCTCTTTGTGTGGACACCCACCTGGATAGTCTTGTATACCTCCAGCACTATAGATATAGGGATATTTTCTCTCACATAGTGTTATCACCTGCCTTTTAGGTTAAATAAATTATAAGTATACCTGGGCTAAAATGCTATATTTTTATCATCCTAAAATAGCTCAGGTGATCAATTATGATGAAAACTTTAGTCATAGGTAGGTAGAGACCTGAATTTTATCCTCAGGTTCATGAAGGTTCTCTAAGGACATCTTCCAAGCTTCTCTTGGTTCGTTTCCTGCCTTTTTTAGAGTTTAACAGTGGTCTTCAAAGTATAAGGAGTGAATGGGATGTCCACACCCACTAGTGATACTTCACCTGTGTAGATGGATACCTGCTTATTCTCTGAGGTGGCTCTGATCTTGCACTGTCAAATCTAGGTTTGCATAGAACAGGAATTCTTGACCTTTCTTGAGTCATGGACCCTATTGGGTACTCTGGTGAAGCCTGTGAACGCCTTCTCTGAATAATGTTTGTAATAATTGATAGAGATATCAAATTTCAGTGTGAGATTAGGAAAAAACAAAGATGTTCTTTTCCCCCTATCCGATCTGAAATCTATCCATGGACCCTTTGGGGACCTGTTAAGAATCCCTGGTATAGGATCAACATTAGGCAATTATACTTAAATTTCCTTCAGCACTTTGAGGGTCTGTGAATTTGCCAGTTTGGGTGCTGCTTCTACTAATGTGGATCACAGCAACCATGGATTGTCTTTGGTAATTACTCTGAGAAATGTCAGCACCTGGTGTCCAACCTCATGACGATGGGCTTCTACGCATTTAGTCAGGTTGGTTCTTGTTGTTTTCAGTAGTTTCAGTTGTGCCTAACTCTTCATGACCTCATTTGGGATTTTCTCAGCAGAGAGATTGGAGTGATTGGCCATTTCCTTTTCCAGCTCATTTTACGTATGAGGAAACTGAGGTAATCAGGATTAAGTAGCTTGCCCAGTATCACACAGAGTCTGAGGCTGAATTTGAACTCAGGTCTTCCTAATTCCAGGCCTGGCCCTCTACTCACTGAGTCTTGCCCTTGGTTCTTGGACAAGCAACAAGTCCATACTCCTATTAGATGCTCTTCCAGCTAGGTAGCACATTCCCAAATTTATATTCTGCAGGAATAGCCTTCAAAGATCCGGTATCACTTTCCTATTACACTGAGGCAGTGGAGGAAGATTTTAGTGAAGGTTTTTTTGCATTGCAGGGACTTAAATATTTTCTGAAAGAATGGATTAATAATAAACACATCTTTCAAATGAAGTATGATAATAATCTTGGACTTTGAGAGCATTTAATTAGAATGGTTATAAAACATGTTGCACTTTTGCAGATTATTAGTGGCCTTCCTTTCAAATGAGCAAGTCACTTAACCCCTCTGTGTCTCAGATAACTCTCTAAAACTGTAATTGAGAGAAAAATTGTGGATGTGCATGAATAAGACAAACTTTCATGCTAGGAGTTCCCTACAGTGATGAAAACAGAATTCTGAATTTTAAAGAAATGATTTGAGATTTTAAATGATGCGCTTATGGTTACATGGCCATTATGTGTCTGGGGCAAGACTTGAATGTAGGCCTTCCTGAATCTAAAACTGGATTTCTATTTGTTATGCCGTGTTCCCTTTTATACCTTTCAAAGGCCCCAGTTTTCAAGCCCACAAAAAGTATTACTTTGAGTTTTAAGAAGGAGACCTAGAAAAAGTAATAATCACTGAAATTTAGTATGGGGCTCTCTGTAAAGCTTTAACAGGATTTAGTTTTAAAAAAGCCAAAGATGATGAGATAATATAGGGTGTTAGAAACTACCTAAAGGAAAGGAGACTTGATAACCTGTTTTTGAAAGCAACTTCACAAGGAAATAGAACAATTTTCACATGATTCACTAAATTTTCACATGAACCACACTAAATGGGTTCTAGTATTATTGTTCTAATTTGAGAGTAAATAAACTTGGGAATCAGTAAGGCCATAGGTCAAGGCCAGCTTGGAAGACAGCTGTTTACCCCACCACCTGTCTCTCTGGCAGACTTGAATGAAATATGCACATGCAAATTAATCTGACTCTGCAAGAAATCCATGACTGAGTAGGTGCCTTCTGAGTGCCTTCCTGAAGGCCAGCTGCTGAAGGTCTTGCTTGGATGACCGGATGGATCAGTTTTACCACTGTATGTGTTCTATTACCTTCAGAAATATGGAGGGAAGGGAGAAGGAGAAAGAAAGAAATATCATACATTCAGCCCTAAGCAATACTGTGAGTTAGATAGTTGGACTTCAGCACAACTTGTTTTTCCCATATATCTATCCTCTCCCCTGACTAAAATATCACCTCTCCCACCTATTAGCTAATAACTAAAATGCCTAGAATTAATTCTTAGGACTAAAGTAGTGCTAGAAATTAATGAAATAGAATCAGAAGATTTAGAGGTAAAAGGGACCTAACTTTCAGACCTGTTAAATGATCCCCATAAAAAGTTTTTTTTTAAATTTTATTATTATTTGTTTATAAGGAGTAGTACTTTAAACTGTTATCCATCATATCCTGCCTCAAGCCTTTTGCCACTTCAGTGAATCCTTTACACAGCTGTCAAAGTGATTTTTCCAGAAGAGCAGATTCAAATATGTCACTCTCTTACTCAAAAAATTCCAGTGGCTCCCTATTGCCACTAAGATAAAAATAAAAACATTTTTGTTTGTCTTTTAAATCCTTGTATAGCCTGACCCTGACCTATCTTTCCACCCTCATTATACTCTGCTCCCTTTTAAATACTTTACCAGACAGCCAACCTTCTTCTGTCACTCAGTTCCTACATACAACCGTCCGTCTCTCGTCTCTGTGTCTTTGTACTGGCTGTGCCATATGGGCAGAATCAGAAAACCTTCTCTTCCTTCCAGATATAGCCCAAGTACCAATTTCAACATGAAGCCATTGCTGGTCATCCCAATTATTAGTTCCTTTCCTCCTTAGTTGCTTTGAATTTATTTTCCATTTATTTTGTATATATATTATATATGCCCACATTATCTTTTCTTACAGAATACAATCTCTGTAAGATCAGAGATGTTTCTTTTTTTTCTTTGTATCCCCAAGCACTTGTCTCATAGTATGTGCTTAATCCTTGTTGATAAATTAATTGTGAATAAATTTTATTTTGATTATTACCTTTAGTTCTACAGCTTCTGCTTATAGCTAATCTTGCCTTATTTTTAGTAAGGCTCAGTGAAACCACTGAATTAAGATTGAGAAGTCAGGTATAGGCTCCTGAAATATTGTAAAGCTATATAGATCTGAAAACAGAAAATGATATATAAACCCAGTGCAAATGTGGGAGAATGTGTTAGAATAATTAGGATCACTGAGAAAGAGAGACAAAATTTTATCCTCAACCCAAATATAAGGTTTTTGGAATAATATAAGAACCATATAGACATATTCACCCATATAGGGAGGATACAAGGAGACATATGATCATCTACTTCACTGACACCTACTGAGTCCCTTTCTTTGTCTGGCCTAGGGAAATGAAATTTCATAAGTAATTCTTCCCAGGAGGTTGGTTTTATCCAAATAAATAGCCTGGCCTCCAGGTTACCCATAGATCTTATGTGACATGATTTAGGAAAAGGAAATATATATTCTAGTCCAGGGTAAACAAACTGTAGCTGCCATTGAATATGCCAGTCATGAGTAGATCATATGAGGCCAAACGTAACTATAGGTAGAATTCATTGGAGTCATGAATATTCTTTAGTTATTTGCATATCCTCCTCATTCTAGGTAAAGGGGCTTTAGCTAAACAGCTTTTCTCCTTGGCTCTATAGGAAGATTTCCACAGGATTTCTCAAAATGTGAACCTAGCACCCTTACTTCTTTACTTGTAATGATATTTCTACTATTTTGGAGAGCTATATTTAAGGGAATATTAGTTACTTCCTTGTGACTTTTTCTAATCATAGCTGATGTAGAAATCAAAGTATACTGACAGCTGTTATTGACTGGTAACCAGCAGCTGCTGCTAACAATATCCATCCCCCACTCATAGCTTTGGAATATGAATCTTTGGTCAATCTTTAGTCATTTGGTGAGTCTTTGATAATATTGCCCAAGGAAGGCTAAATGAAGACCTATGGAAGAAAAGAGAAAAAGGCATTAGTCTGGTTTAATAATCCAGGTCAGTGCCTGAAGAAGGGCCTGAAACTAGTGTTTGCCATTTGGTCTCTTGTTATTACCATTTCATCATGAGCTCTTTTTATGGCGGTGACAACTATGCCTCCAGGAAAACACTAGGTCTCTTGCTTACAGATGTTGGCAATGTAGCACCAGAAAGCATTACTGTTTCACTTAATTGCTTCAGAGTTCTTATTTATCATTTATGCTAATGTTGCCATTCTGTGATTTATACCACATTGATATCATGAGAGACTATCAGCCTTAAGAAGAGCCTTTCTGCTGAATAATCCAGACAGATGGATTGAATGCAAGTCTATATCATGTCTCTAGTTAGAAAAGGAGTTTCCAGTATCTAGGAAAATGTAAACTGTGAAAGACAAATTTACCTCCGGCTAGAGATTTTGTAATCCCTGTGGGTAAAGTATGGAAACAAAATATCCAGAGCCGTAGAATCATAGAATATCAGAACTAGAAGAGACCTAAGAAATCATGTAGCCTGATACCAGCCCTCAAGAAATTGAGACACAGGGAGTGGAGCTATTAGTCATTAACAAGAATTTAATTACAGCAGTGGGTAATGTGTAAGATCTAGAGAATATTAAAGGATAGAGAAGGTTAAAAACCTATTTGATGCCCTTAAGAGGCTTATGCTTTAATTGCAGATCATTGAGACAAATATGTATGTATGTATGTATGTATGTATGTATATATGTGTATATGTATATATTTATGTATATACAGATATACATGCATATGTACATGTACATACATGTATATATCATCATAAAATTTAAAACTATATATACACACATGAATATATATGAATATGTATTTGCTTTAATTAACATGTACATAATATGCTATTATAATCAACATTAATATACCAATTATCATTTATTAATTATTATAAAACAAATAGTAATTTATTATTAAATATTATTCAATAGATATTATTATCATTGTTCTGTTATTCCTGAAAGGCTAAAAAAGAAATGAACCATTGATGATGTAGTCCACATGATACTGCTGATTCTACATATCAATAAGAAGAGGATATTATCACTCATCATTCTTTGAAATTGGTTGAGCATTGGGCCCGATAAATAAAGAGTAAAGAAAGTAGAGCCTTTCGTTTCAATGATCTGTGATTTGGTTGTCATGGGTACTCCCTCCAACGACAAAGATTGGAACCTTGATATAATTTAGCTGATGGTCTTGGGGTGTTGATGTGGCTGAAATATTTATCAGCCTGTGGCCTCCATTCCCTTGCTGATGGAGCTGAGAGTTCTTTCCTTTCATTCAAAGCAACATTTGGTCAATCAACAAGCACTGTGATTTCAAAAGAGTTTATACTAATTTCATCTTTCAAGCCTATAAACAAGTGCATTTCCCCTTTCCCCTGGGTGGTGCGTAGCACTGTGGTTTTGATGTCAGAAATTCTCTAACAGACCAGAAGGCCATGCTTACTTACCAATATGAACGGTTAATACTTCAGTTTTCATAAGAAATTTATCAGGTTTCACACCACACTATCACTCCAGTTGCATTTGTTTCCCAGGCCTATTGATAATAATCCTGATTAAAAAACAAAACAAAACAAAAAATAGTGAAAACTCTCTCTCTGTCTCTCCCTGTCTCTGTCTCTGTCTCTGTCTCTGTCTCTCTCTCTTTCTCTTTGTCTGTCTTTCTGTCTCTGTCTCTCTGTCCCTACATCCTTTCCCTCATTAAATACCAAGTTTTGGTTAAATCCTAGTTAAGGAATGCTTTAAAAATATGGAGTAATTTCTTTTTCCCATTCAATTAATGCTTGAAAAAAAAAACCTGAAAAAACCTGTAACTCTATAATTCTTGTTTAAAACATTTCCCTGGCATCTTTAAAATAATTAATACAATGCTACTTTTATCTTTTTCTCATATTGAGTATTTTTCTCCTGCTTTCTCTTGTCTATTTTGCATAATGTCTTTTGTGATTGATTAGATTTTAATCTAATTTTAATGCTTCAGTCATACCAGCCATCTTCATCAGCTACCTTTTACCTGACATATCCTTTTTATTTTATCCTCAGACTTTATCCCCTCCTCAATTCTCTAATACTTTCAGGCACTACTATACTGACCCTTCTTCTGAATATAGTTCACAAGGGCAATTTACTCCTCAGAGTAATTTTCTATAGCAGAGGCAGAATGAGCATAGGAGCCTTATTTAGTTAACATTTTATCTGTCCGTATTTTGAATTGGACTAGTGACAGAACTGTTTCATTTCAGTCCCCCTGTCATGATCTAGGGTGAAATGTACACACTACTTCTCATCAGGTAGATGAAATGATTTTATACTATCTGGTTATATAATCATTTCATCACATAACAGAGTCTACCCATTTCTCCATCAGCATTCCAGTTACCTTGATTCATAATATTTATTGCCACATAAAAACTTTGGAGTGAAGGTCCTGGATCATAAAATGTTAGAGTTGGAAGAGATCTTAGATGTCATCTATGCCAACTCCCATCATGATAGGATGCATGCTGAGCTTGTGTTCCACTGACATGGCCTTTAAGATGCCATGGTCACCTCCATGCCACATTGAAGTATTAGCATAGGACTAAAGTGGAAGCATTTTGTACACAAGATTGTGAATTTCCTCAGGTATAAAGCTCCAGATACTTCTCAAGAATGTTGTCTTTAATGTCACTACAATCACAGAATAGATAATGGAAAATTAGCATTTATATAGCAGTTTCAGAAATTCAAGATGCTTTACATATGTTATCTTATTTGAGCCTGACAACAGTTTGAGATAGGTGCTGTTATTATTCCATTTTTCAGATGAGGAAACTGAAGCTGAGAAAAGTCAACTTATTTGCCCAGGATTGCACAGCTAGTAGGTGTCTGAGGCAGGATTTGAATTCAGCTCTTCCGTCCTCCAAGTCCAGTGCTCTGTTTACTGTACCACCCAGCTACCTTGTCGAAGGTATGGTACAAATGAGGTCATAGATTCAGTTTTTATCCAAGTTAGTTAACATTGTCACGGGTTCTATGAGAGTGAATACAGAGCACACCAAATTTGGAATCAGAAGACTTGTGCTCTCCTACCTGGAACAACTTAGATAAGTAACTACTTCTCCCCGGGCCACAATTACCTATTCTGTAAAATAGAGGTAATAATGCTATAGTGCCTCCCTCACAGGATTATCATAAGGATCAAGTTAGACAGTATATATAAAGTGCTGTGGCATTCTTAAAGGACATATAAAGAGCAGACATTATTATTATTATTAAAAATAATATATATAAAAATACTGTACACTGTTAGCAGAAGAACATAACTTGAGAAACATTAAATTTCTAAGTCATCAGAGAACTAGTGTAAAGAAGCCTAGAGGAGACTTTAAAATATGGGCAAGAACTAAAACTAAAAATAAAATAAGATGTAATCTGGAAAAAATGCAAACTAGTATGTTTTGATGCCTGCCATAATTCAAAATCCAGATACCCCACAAGGGGAAAATATTTAATATCAATTAAGAGTTGAGGAATGAAGGTAGGCAGTTTGGCTACTTTTATATAATATATATATATGATAGCATATACTATGGAAATACTTGGAATCACCTATCATGGATGTGATGATTTTAATTGTAGGTTACTTTGCAGCTCATAAGCAATTCAAAGAGAAGGCTAAAATGATTAAGTGGCCAGCAAAGTTGTTGACATAAATGAATATTCAAGGAATTTGATATTTATAAAATCATCTTGTCAAACCAGTAGCAAATAGGAAAAAAGTGCCTACCCAAAAGCACTTAAAGGCTATGTGTACCATGAATGGAAAATAATTTTTGAAGACTTAGAGTCTTCAGAGACAGGAAAAAAAGTGGGAAAGTTAGAAGATAATGGAAGGATCTCTTGAAGTACATTCAATTTGAATCTGTTATCTATTGGCAAAGGGTTTTTGGTTTGTTTTTGTTTTCTGTTTGGCTATAACTTCATTGATGAGCCCTCTCTTGAGAAAACTGCCAGTCTATTACCTAAGGCTGGAAGAATTCAGTCTCACAAAGAAGGGAAGTGAAAGAACTTATTATGAACCAGCTTTTGGGAGCAGCATCAGCACATTTGCAAAATAATATCCCTGTTTACATTGATACATCCTTTCCTGTAAAATCATTCTTGACAAGTCACTGTAATTTTAGTACAGCCATTAAAATACAGCTCTGGGAAAGTGAGTTTATTTTTTTTTCTTTCAATATTTTTTCAACCAGAAAGTTGAATTAAAATGTTAAAAAAAAAAAAAGGTACCTAGCATCTGGAAAATAGAGCAATCACAATAGTTGGGCTCCTAAAACAAATAACACAAATACCACATCTTCACTTTAATGCAGGCAACAATATTTGGCATACTTAAGCTGCCAAGAGACAGGAAAAGGTTTGTGCTTGTAGCAGATATGTCTTAGGCAGAATTAAAATAAAATTTCTGGAATTAAAAAATCATACTGTATTGATACGCAAACAAGCAGATGCCAAAGTTCTTAACCACATTTTTTCATGAGAATGTTTGTTCTCATGACACTAATCCTAAATCTGTTGCCCTGAAGTGACAGGTGGCAGCCCTTTCTTGAATACTGGGGATTTATAGGTCAGTCAGTCATTTATTAAACACCTACTGTGATCCACCCATTATGCTAAGCATATGGGATTCAAAGAAAAGCAAAAGATAGTTCCTTGTCTCAAGGAGCTTACCGTCTAATGGTCACTGGAAAGATTTAAAACACTGGGATCAAAATTGACCTAAGAAATCCACAAATACTCTTGGGAGAGCTGTGCTTATATCTGAGTCAGATTTCAATCTGGAATACTCACAAATTAAGGATTTATTTTGGAAAATCTCCCTGTAGAAGCATCAAGTCAGTTTGTGAGGAAAGAAGTTCAGGTTGTCCAATGGTCCCTTGGGCTCTGCAAAAGACCTTTAGACCAACTCAGAACCCCCAGGCCTCCTCTAAATGGCTCATTACTATGCAGATCTCCAGCCTTGACAGCATGAAAATAATATTAAAAATAATTATTATATTTATTGTTATATGTTATTATATATGATGTCTGTATGTAATAACATTATGTATTACATATTAAAACAATATTATATCTAATCTTTTGTTCTCAACTTTTTCATTGGAGAGAAATTCTTGGGGAAAGTTACTACCTTGCTATTAATCTTTTATATTCAGTGTTCTGTGGGATATTGCACAGGTGAATAGAACAATTATTTTTAATTGAATTAAAAGATTGAGAGATAAACTCAATTACTCTTGGTACACAAAAAGTATCTTTGAAAAAATGCAATAGCAGACAGGGTGATGAGAATGGCCATGGACTTTGCTCATCTTTGATTCTTCTATGAGATCTCTATATTTTGAGAGTTTTTCATTTTTCATAGTTTGGAGATTTAGAGTATTTGGTATGGCAACATCTATTAAAAATGTTATTAAGTTTTTATGGATCAATATCATGTCCAGGCATTAGTGGGCAGTATTTCTATCTGTGATAATTCTCTGATTTCGATATAATATATTTGTTTCATTAAAGATTATTTTGATGTCTGTATTTGTAATATGACTATAGGTTTATTTGTAGTAGTAATCATAATAGCAGCACCAAGGACAGCAACAGACGTTTCTATTTTGCTTTAAAGTTTGTAAAGTGTCTTGCATAGATGATTACATTTGATCACTGAGTTAAATGCTGGTCAAATTCATTCCTTTGAGGTCTTCTTGTTCTGGACCAAGTCAAGAGAGTAGACCTTGGAATAGATATGGTTGTACAAAACAGTTAAGGAGGGTTTATTTTGAAATTTATCCATCTTTGGGATTTTTTCTGGCAATTAAACTAACAGGATGGTAGCTATAGTATATATGCATGCAACAGCCACAGTATAACACACCAACATGGGATCCTTTAAAATTGTGTTTGTATATATGTCCAAAGGTGTGTGCACACATACAAGTGTGTGGATGTGATTTCTACATACTTTAAGTTTACTGGCTCAGCTTCAGCATTTCATCATCTCCTACCTCTATGCCATAGCATAGTCTATTCCCTATACCTGGAATATATTCCTAACCTTCACTTCTGAGAATCCTTATCATCTTTGAGGGTTTAATCTATGTGCCATATCCTGCTCAAAATCTTTCCTGATCCCCTTATGTGTTAGTCCTCTATTGAGGACATCTGTGTGCTGGGAGGGCCATATGTAGATGCTTGTGATACAAATGCAAAATAATTATCTCTTTATGTGTTATAACCTTCCTCCCAATAGAACACAAACTTTTTGAGGAAAAGGACTGATTGTTGTTTTGACTTTGTATCTCTAGCACCTAACACAGGGCCTTACATAGAAAGCACTTAATGAAGGCTTGTTGGATAGGATTGGATGTATTCAAGAACCTTTACTTCTGTTTTTGAAATATATATATATATATATATATACATATATATATACATATATATATATAATATAATTTTAAATTGATTTCAAATGATTTTAGCCAAGTAGTTTCTATTAAATATCTGTTTCTGAATTTGTCCTGGGAATAGATGGAAAATAACTGTCACTTTACTACTTTAGGACCACCAAGTTTGAGAAAGTCTTTTCATATCACACTTTTTTCATGTGAGGAGAAATATTTTAATCATATTTCTTTAAAAAATTGCTTCTATTAAGTCAGTGGCACTTGTCCTAATTTTCTGCTTGTATACCAGATTCTCCTCAGATTTAACCTGTCAACACAATGTAGATTTAATCACAGTTATAGACTAAACACTTGGTTAATTACAGTGTGCTTGCTTTCCAGATGTAGCTGTATTCTGCATTTGAAAGACTCATGTAAAATACGTGTTACTTTCTTCATTGATTATTTACGCATTAATATTTCCAATAATTAAAAAATGGCGAACTTTGTGGAATTTCGAATTCAGTATCAATTCAATAGGAATGTATTCAGTACCTGTTGTGGACAGAATAATATCTGAAGAGTAGGAGGAGATTGGGGGAAGGGAGAGGGATAAATGTCATTTCCCTGCTCACATGAAGCCATATAAGGATTATTTGAAGGGGCTAGATATTTTTAGCCTGGAGGATAGAAGACTGTGTAATATTAATAGTAGTGGTGATGGCAGTAGTAGTAGTAGTAGTAGTAATAGTAGTAGTAGTAGCAGAAGCAGCAGCAGCAGCAGCAACATCAAACAACAACTAGCCTTTATATATTGCTTTAAGGTTTGCAAAATGCTTTACAAATATTATGTCATTTTGTCTTTACAACAACTCTGGACAATAGGTGCTATTATTATCTCAGATTTTCAGAAAAGAAAAATTAAGCAAACAGAGGTTAAGTGACTTGCCCAAGGTCACATAGCTAGTATCTGAGGTAGGCTTTATACTCAGGTCCTTCTGACTCCAGGTCCAGCATTCTAGCAACTATAATCCTTAGCTACCAATACCTCGTATTCAGTTCTCAGTAGAGATTGTAAAGGTTTCTTCAAGACATCTATGTTAGCTATTATTCCAGAAGTACTGTAATGTTGGAGGGATTAGTTTCTTCATTTTCTTTTTTCTTTTCCTTTCTTTTTTTCTTTTCCTTTCTTTCTTTCCTTTTCTTCCTTCCTTCCTTCCTTTTCCACATCCTTTACTTTATAGATGAGGAAACTGAGACCCAGAGAGTTTAAATGACTCAAAGTTGAGGGGTAGTGAGATATAATGGCCAGAATTCTGGACCTGAAATTAAAACAACAACAACAACAATAATAACAACAACAACAGCAACAACAACAACCTGGGTTCAAACTCCATCCCAGATACAATCTATGTGGTCACAGGGCCAAGTCACTTTACCTCTCGAGTCTCAGTTTCCCCATCTGTAAAATGGAGATAATAATAGCAGTAGTAAACAACTCACATGGTGTGTATATATATATATGTATATATGTATATATGTATATATGTATATATACACACATACATATATATGAATGTGTCTCATATGTGTGCATATCAGTAATTATTATTATGAATGCTGCAATGATCCTCTGAACTCAATCCTCCATAGTTCCTTTCCTTGACTATGCATTCCCTACCCCTAATTCCCCATCTACCTCCCTTCCCTCTCCCCTACCAAAGCATGTTTTCAAGTGTCCCAATCACCCTAGCAGAGAAAATTCTGCTGTTCTGTCTCTTCTTTCCAGACTAGGGCTCCAATATCATAGTAAAACTAATATTCATTATAGTAAAATGAAATTAAAATTTTATAAATCAAACTAAAGGAAATTGTAAATAATAAAGGAGAATGAAAATAAATAGGGCTATTCTTTCTACCACTTCCTCCACTCCATCTTTTCTTCCTACTCCCCCCACCACATTCCTCTACAGAATTTGCTCTGAGCTCAAATCTCCAACTGTCCAAAGTGTCTAGACACTCTGATCTAGCTCCTCTCTTCCTTTCTACATCTTAGGAAAATAACATGGCAGCTGAAAATATACACTATTAACCATTTTGATGTGTCCTGTTGACCTCTTGAGCGCAGGTTGATATGTGATGATGATAAGGAGAACTACAATTAAGGAAAGGGAGAATTGAACTCAAAGAATAACTAGATTCCACAGGGGAGAGAGGCTGCTTGTGGGCTCCAGTGTCCATTACTCAGTAAACTGGGCTAAGCTTTGAGGGGAGAAAAGGATTGACAAGTCCTAGCATTATTATCTGCCTCTTTATTTTGCTTTTTATCATTTAAAATGCCCCAGATATAAATGGACTCACTCCACTCTTGGTTGTAGTGACACTTGCTTGAGAATTTTATACTAACATAATCATCAGTATGCTGACATTTAGATAAATATTCAGATTCTAACATGGCCACCTGAATTGTAAATAATTTGACAACTTGACTGAAAACTTTGTTGTTAAACTTGTTAGTTTTTATTTAGAATGGCCATAGTGCTGGTGAAAAAAAAATGCTGTTTTGTTTATCAATTTTCCTCTGGAAAGGTGACACCCAACAAAGGTGGAAAATTTTATTAGTTGATTGTGGGCTAAGCCCCTGTTTGTCTTTTATATAATTTTTTCTACTTCCATGAATTTTTTGTATTCTATATGTTTTCTCTGTGGTGAAATGAAAATTGTCCTGTATCCAATAATTCCTTTTGTTTTTGTTTTGTTTTTACAGTGAGTGCTTGTATATAAGCTAGGGACCCCAACATACGTAATAATAAGTTCTTAATATGTGCTTTTGCCCATTCCTAATCCTTCTTTTACCTACTTCTTTAAAAAGCTAGACAGAAGCTTATTCTGAGATTTTCCAGAACATATTTTGGGTGGATGAAATAATGAGTCAAACAATGTGATATTTTTAAGGTTCAGACCTGATCCTTATGATCTAAGGATTTAGTGATTTTGAGACTTGGGTTGGCAGCTAGGTGGCATAGTGGATAGAGTGCCAGAGAGTCAGAAAGACTCATCTTTCTGAGTTCAAATCTAACCTCAGACCCTCCCTAGCTGTGTGGCCCTGAGCAAGTCACTTAACCTTGTTTGCCTAAAGTCCCTCATCTAGAAAATGAGCTAGAGAAGGAAATGGCAAATCACTCCAATATCTTTGCAAAGAAAACCCCCATATGGGGTCACAAAGAGTTGGACATGACTGAAACAACTGAACAAGAGACTTGGGTTACATGTCTGTATTTTGTATGTATTATCTTCTGCCCATTAGAATTATAATCTCCTTAAAGGTATCAGCTGTTCACAGAACCTAGCATGGGAATTGGCACTATCATCTAATAAATATTTATTGAAAATAAACTTGGATTCAGAAAGACTTCACCAGGGATGATCCTCTCTTCATGAATGGAATCATATAAGCATTTTGGGCTTTGATAGTTTCAGTGCTATTGCCAGTAATATAAGCTTCAAACTGCAATGAATCATGGTATGCATCTTTACATAAATAGAGACATATATTATTTTCACAGTGCCTTCATCTCCATTACTTAATTTAATTCGTTTTAATAAACATTTATTAAATGCCTGCTGTGTACAAGGTGCTATGCTGGGATCTGAGGCTAAAAGAAAAATGGAACAGTCACTTCCCTCATTGAATTTACATACCAGTGTCAGGATGCAATAAATGTAAGAACTAGTAGAGAAAGCACACAGCATAGCAGCAAGATAAAGTGGAAGTATGGTATATTGTATAGAGTCTTTGACACTATCCCAATCAAAAAGACCTGGGTTTAGCTCCTGCCATTGAAACTTACTAGCTGTAAGACCCTGGGTGAGTGACTTAATCTTTCAGAGTCTCAGTTTCCTCATCTGTAAAATGGGGATAATTATAGCACCTACTATTTGACGTTGTGAGAAATAAGATATTGCATACATATAAAGCACTTGAAAAACCTTAAAACACCAAATAAATGTGAGCTCTGACAAAAATCCCTGAGCTTGGATTCAGTATTGGTCAAGTCTTTGTAAGCCTCACTTTTCCAGCGGAAAAATTTAACTAGTAATCTCTGCCCACTCTATGTCACAGAAATATATAAGGGTTGAGTAGGATAACAGAAAACAGCTAGGTGGCACAGTGGATAGAGCACTGGGCTAGGAATCAGGAAGATTCATCTTCCTGAGTTCAAATACTTCCCCAGATATTTACTAGCTATGTGACCCTGGGCAAGTCACTTAACCCCTGTTTGCCTTAGTTTCCTCATCTGTAAAATGCACTGGAGAAGGAAATGGTGAACCACTTCAGTCTCTCTGCCAAGAAAACCCCAAATAGGGTCACAAAGAGTCAGACATAACTGAAAAGACTCAACAACAACAATAAAAAAGTAGATGTTAAGTGTGTAAACATAAAGTACTATTTTGCCATTAATAATATTGAGTAATAAAACAAAACTGGAGCTAATTAAGACAGATATCATACACACTTGATAGATAAGGAAATTAATGTCCAGGTATAGCAAGGGTTTTCCTCATGGTAACACAGCTCATTTATGACTTATAGCCAGAATACAGATTATCTGCTTACTAGCCCAGTGCTCTTTTCTCTGGAGTACATGCTACAGACATTTGAAAATGAATTAAGGGAACACGAGTGAAAATTAAGAAATTTTTATCAAAATGGTGTTTGTAAACTTTTGCAAGTTCCTCACCTTGGATTATTGGATGTGACATACTCAGCAGCAGATTATCATAATTAACAATATTCATGGCATACAATGAAAAAACAGAGATAGGTGTTGGACTGTAGGGATTAGGAGAAATCTGAGACATTCTCTACCCTTAAAGGACTTTTATATGTCCAGAGAGTAGACTGAACACATCCATAAGAAGAGAGATGACAATGAATAGAAACATACAATAGACAAATGAATGGTTCAGAGAAATATGTACTTTAGGAATTTATAAAGGAAGCATCCTTGAGATGTAGGAGACATTTTTTCAAGGAAACCATGTCCCCAAAGTATATTATTCTAAACTTTTAACACACACACACACACATACACACACACACACACACACACACACACACACACACACAACATGAACTTTGCATAGAGAAAGTGTGACTTGATCAAAATTAGGAGTAATGGCTGTTAAATGGATCTTGAGGACCTCACGTCTTTTAACAAGTGAAATACATTTTGTTAATGGTAGACAAAAGTAATGGCAAGATAGAGGAAGGTTGTGTCTATGACAATGCTTATGACATTTACATAATAGGATGATTATTGACTCTAAGTTAATGAGGACCAAATGATTGAATAATAAAATGTCACCTAGTTTAAGCATACCCTTAAAATCAAAGTGAACCTATTCATTTAACCTCCTACAATGCTTTTAGGAAATTATAGGTGTTGCCTAGGAATGTAAAGCATACCTTTCACTGCAAGAACTGAACATCTGAGAGCCCTGAGCAGTGCAAACTGAATGGGCAATTTGGACCTTTTCTTAAATGGAATGGAGAGATGAGTCAGAACATTAATATGGGCTTTTAAAAAAAACACTTTAAAGATAGAAATACTATCTTTCTTGTCAACTTTGAATGAGTTTGATGATGCCAAAGTCTTTTTTCATGTAGCATATTTGCCTCACCAGAGTGTAATAGGAGATGGCTCTGTAGAGTTGTCTATCTCAGGCATGAAAGAAGGTCACCAAGATGTATCAAACAGTGTCAAAGACTTAGAGACCTGTGTTAAAATCCCACTTTTGACACTTAGCAGCTCTGTGGATGTACACAGTGACTTGACCATTCTGACCCTTATTTCCCTCATCTATAAAATGGAGATACCTCTAGTTCTTATCTCAGTGCATCATCTACAGACAACTTGGTGGTACAGATGATAAAGAGCTGGACCTGGTATCAGAAAGACCTGAATTCAAATCCTACCTCAAATAATTACTAGTTGTGTGATCCCAAGAAAGCCACTTAGCTTCTGTTTGCCTTAGTTTCTTCATCCATAAAATGTAAAGTAGTAACAGAACCTACCTCTCAAGGTTGTTGGAAGGCTAAAATGAGATAATATATCTAAAGCACTATAGAAATGTTAGCTATTATTATCTCACTCGATTGTTGTGAGAATCAAATAATATAATGTGCACAAATTGCTTTGCAAACCTTAAATTGGCATAGCAGTATCATCTATTATTATTACCAAGGAGAGGCCCAGACAGGTTTGCAGAAAGGAGGAAGAAAAGCTTCTTTTGTCAACATAATATCTAAAGCAATTCCAAGACTCAAACCACATAGTTTCTCACATTTGGAAGCCCTAAAATAAGTCTGTTTTAGAGATTAAACAAAAAGAAAAGAGAAAATTGATCAATGCACATAACATTTTTGCCTTGTGTCAAGTCCCAAAGATGATACAAGAAAAAATACTTTTTTTTTATTCTGTCTTAGGAATGCTCTAAAGTCCTTTCTCTGGCCCTGACATCTTCCTCCTGATTCTGTGCCATGCCACCGGAGAAAAAAAATATTTCCATTAAAAACTATTTTAAAAATTTTTTGATAACAGATTATTCTAGAAAAAATACTAACCAATTCATTATTTTTCTAGAAAAGTATGAGGACAGATGGTTTGGTCAGCCTGGGATTATATACTTCCGCCTGAAGGCTTGGAACAGGTTTTGACATTCCTTTCCCATAGGAAACCTCACATGTATTTGACCTTTGGATTTAAACCAGCACTAGTTATTCCTCTTCTGTAGCTTTGTAGCAATCATTCCCAACTATTTTTGACTTACTGGTCCTCTTTTTCCCTCCCTAGCATCATCACATAGCTGTTGAACCTAAGGTTAGGTAAAGCATAAGAATAAGAAATATCAGGGTAAAAGGAAATTTTCCCCTTTTTAAAATGAAATCTCTGGATGAAAAGGTGATTCAGCAGAAAGTGAAAAGTTAGGGGGGATTATAAGATTGGGGGAGAGGATTGGTTTTCCCTTTGATTTCTATACAGTAATACTTAAGGAAAAAAGGAGTCAGGATTCAGTTTTCCAAAACTTGGAAGCCACATAATGAGAAGCAGAACTCTTCAAATGTCAAAAAGAGTTTATTAAATAGTTAATTGGATGTGCTTCTGTGCTAGCCATTGTACAAAGAGAATTCTGTAGACCAGGCCCCTTACCTTTAGGATCTTGTAAAAGGCTTGGGAGTTAAGAGGGGCATATGCCTGCCAAATTACAGCAGAAGTCCTTTAAGTAATATTGGAGGAGAAATCCTTCATAATGGGAAGCAATAATTAAATTTCATTAAAAAAGCCATTAAAACTCAATGGAGCTAATACCAGCATCAGACAAAATCCTCCAGAAATATGTTCCTGCAAAGTCAGACTAATCTTTGCCTTCCAAATACTCAGTAGTGCTTTCTGGTCCCTATACCTTTGCTTACACTACTCCCATTACATGCAGTATCCTTCCTCTCCTCAAACTGCTGACTTCCTAACTACCCATTAAAGCCCAAATCAAATCTTACCTCTTCCTTGAAGCTCTCCTTACTTTCCACCTGTCTCACTAATTTTCCCTTTGGACTCCACCAACATCCTACAATGTTCTGGAATTTTCTTCCTGTGGCCAATAACTATTGCTAGTGAATTACCTATGCTAATCAAATAAGACATAGCATTTCTCTCATATAGTTGAGGCTTGTATTAGCTCCCAACAAATTTGATGAGACCATTCAATCAGGGTAATTTCCAGTTGCCTTCTGGAAATCTGGTCATAATATAACCAAATATTCTTGTCTCTGGTGGCATGACACAGAGTCCATTTACTCCTAACATTCCAATGGGGGAGACAAGAAGTCTGTATATGTGCACATGTAAATATGTGTGTATATCATAAATGTAATTGAGTAAAATAAATATATTTGAAGTAGTTAAATACACTACATGGTAATTTGGAAGGGAGGCAATAAAATGGTTGGTATGAGGGATCAGTAAATGTTTCATGCAGAAGATGGTTGTGCTTAAGCTGAATCTGAAAAGAGGAAAAAAGATTCTATGGAGTAGAAGTATAAAGGGAATGCATTCCCAGAATGGAGTATGGCCTGTGCAAAAGCATGGAGGTGGTAGACCCTGTGACTTGTGTGATGAACAAGGAAAAGGTCAGCTTGGCCTCAATTTTCTCAGGAATGAAAGAAAAAAAGGTCCTTAGTGGGGGTAGAGGCTGAGGATAGAGGTGATCTGGGAAGATTTTTGGAAGGAAAAGGTTTGGAATAGCTTCTATGGAGGATGAGATAAAGAGTCAATTAGGGAGGAATAAAGGACTGCCTTGCTGCAGTCGAGGCCCAGTTGAAGTCCAGTAAGATGAATTGTAATGTACCCAGTCAACACAGATGTGAGACTTCCCCTGCTACATTCAGTGGCTTTTAAGCAGAAATGGAAGAGGTGGGAGATGAGAGAAATCCAGGGCTGAGCTAGGAAATGAGAAGTTATTAGCAAAATGGGCAAGGGATTCGTTAGCAGAGGACAGTGTCAACGTGAAATAGCTATTGTGTTGGGACTGGAAAAGGAGGAAATTGTAGTCAGAAGAAATTAGTCAAGAAAGTGCTGAGGGAGGAAAGCATTGGATGTATCTTATTGACTATACTGCCAGTGTGATACTTATGATAAAGAAGCAGCATAATACCCTGGAAAGAATGGTAGATCTTTAGTCAGAAGATAATTCAGATCCTATCTCTGATACTTTATCTACTGGAGGGGGGGTGTTGGGAAAATCAATGATCTTGGTGTTAGAGGATCTGGGTTCAATTCTGCTTCTGATGATTACCGCCTCTCTGACCTTGGCCAGATTCTAGGCCTCCCTTTTCTCATCAGTAAAATGAGAGGATTGGTCTAGGACTTAAACCCCAAGTATCCTATCTTTAAATCTGTGATCCTAAAATAAAGATCACATAAGAAAGGAGAAAACCAAAGAAATGTAGTTTCTTTTTTCTGATTCTTTTTTTATCTTGGCTTTTTCTTTTAATATCTAGTAGGACTTTCTCTGTATCTCTAGTTTACAAAGCCTAAATTATTTCTGAACTGTTTCTTTTTATGCATGGACTGAGGTGTGCAGAAAAAAGACACTCCATCTATTTAATTCAATAAATGGATTTTATTCAATTCAATTGAATTCATTCACTCAGCATTCATTAAGCACAGATTGTGCAAAAAAAAAAAAAAAAAAGACCATCCTAGGGATAGAAAGATAAAGTTGAAACAATCCTTCTCTTCAAAGGAGCTCACGTTCTTCTTGGGAAAGACAGAGCAGGTACATAGGGGAGCAAAGACAAGAGAGTCAGGGGACGAAGAGATCCCTCATGTCTGAGTTGATCAAAGAAGTCTTCCCAGACTCCCCAAATTACCTCAGGCTTTCACAGATGGAGGTGATCTCTATCTCAGAAGCTGAAAGCTCAGGTAACAGTAGAGCAATGGGTAAATGGGATAATGTTGGCATTAGGGCAGAAGGCAGTGAGGAGGCATAGTTTGTAATTGCAGGATAAGAAACAGGGGCCCATTGCACCTTTCACATATCAAGGTCCCTAGCATCCTGATGTACTAAGATAGGTGAAAGGTAGTCCTAAATTGTAGCAACTCAGGCCTACACACACACACACACACACACACACACACACACACACACACACACTTCCTAGGGCTGGTGGAAAGTGATTTGTGATTCACCTCACCACAAACTGCACAGCTGTTCCAAAAACAGTATTATGGAACTGCTGGCATGGGAGAAAGGTTTAAAGGTTGTAGGCCAGCTGTTATACAGTAGAATATCCCTGCAGAGCTAATAAAGAGCATATGTCCAAGCTAAAACGTTGTCATGGGTTTCAGCAGAGCTCCTCAGCCTAGTCATTGGTATATACAGTTTACCCTAATACCTAACCTAGCGCAGTAACCTATTAGGAACTATGAGTCACAAAAGGACACCAGGGTGAACTGACAGGTGCCTTTTCTTGATGGCATTAAGTCAATTATCCATGTAGATTGGCCTGGAGCCTAAAAAGAACTGAACCTCGCTTAACAGAAAGAGAGCTGGAGGCAGGATGTACTTGTAATAATCTTTGAAACAGACCCTAGGGAACCTGAGTTCTTAACCTTTTTATGTGTCATGCCCCCTTTGGAAGTCTAGTGAAGCCTACGAATCCCTTCTCAGAATAATAATTTTACATAAAATAAAACAAATAGTATTACAAAGGAGACCAATTTTATTGAAATACAGTTGTCAAAAAAATTTTTTTAAAGAAATCCTGCTGTCAACACTGGTGAGACATTGCTTCAAGCCACTAATACTATTGTGTTTGTGTGGTTGTGTGGTTGTGTGGTTGTGTGTGGTTTGTCCTTCGTTCTCAAAGTAGATCATGACATCAGGGAGATGATGACATGACTTGCAATTGACTTTGATTTGAGTGAGGGAGGGCTGTGCATAGTCACCAGCCTCACTCTCTCCTCCAGAGCCATCTGGGTCTAGTGGCCAGATATCAATCGGGAGGACTGAAGATGGCCCAGGATGCAGTGCTACCGTAACAGATGTAAAGGTAGGGTAGCATTTGCCACTCTGCTGTTGCATTCTTTTCCTGAAACTCTGTTACAAGCTGGAATGAATGCTAGCACAAATATGAGGTAGGAAGCCCAGTAGAGAGAAACAAAGAAGGGAGAATGGATGAAGGATGCTGGATGTTAAGTGCAAGATCAAAAATATGGTGGAGAATTGTAATGAGGAACTAAAGAGCTGAATTTACTGTTGAAAATGGTAGTAACTGATGACATGGTTGACTTGTCCTTTAATTCAGAGGGTTTGGGGGAATTAAGCTAGAGGCAAGTACATTTTCATTGTATGTCTGGCCATTGCCTTCTGTCCATGGCACGTGCTATAAACCTTGCCTCATCTGGCAGGAGGGAATTGTTTCTTGGCATCTTCCTTTGAGCATTTCTAGTTTTAAACTGAGGTTTGGACTCTGGCTGCTGTCCAAAATGCCATCAGCTAGGCAGCTGCTTGCTGATGCCACATCCTCCTCTTTGCTGAATATTTACATAAATAAGCCTACTGAAAAGAAGAGAAGCAGTTATAGGCTTTCAAGTGACCTTATATTTCATCAATCAGAGGATTTAAAGATGGGAAGGACTTTAGCAGTGATCTAATCTAAATCCCCACTCCCCACTTTACAGATGAGGAAAGTGAGACCCAGTTAAGTCATTTGACTTAGGTCTCCCAGGTAGTAAAGGGGCAGAGCTAAGATTTCAGGAGAAATCTCCTAACCCCAAATACTTGCTTTTCCCACTACATCATACTATTTTCTTAGACTCAATGGTCAAATTAGTGAGGTTCCAAATTAGGAAAATATGTCTAACTATATTTGACCAGATAAAGGACATGGGATTTTTTAGTAGCAAAGATTCATTATCTCAAGTATATAAGGACTAAGAAGCTTTATCGGGCCCAGTACATACTCAAGCACATTGTACACTCACACATACTCACCGACCCCAGACATTCACAGAGGTGTTCATTCATTAATTTATCCCCACATGTGTGTATATATATATATTTATAGGTATACACATAATTTGTATTATCTCCAAATCAGAGTTAGAAAGGAATGCAGAGTTCCCCTAGTGCAACCTGCCTCTAAACAGGAATCTATAAGATTGGAAAAACTGCTTTTTCTTGAGTACCTCCAGTGACAGGAAACTCACTGTTTGACCATTAGCCATCCCAGCTTAGGTAGAAACCAGGTCCCAGTTGGAGGGTATGCAGAAAACTCGGATTTGCAGTTTCATGTGCATTCATTTAAAAAAAAATCATACTATGTTATAGAAATACTTGTTTTATTCCATAAATTAAAAATAAAATAAATAAAAATTAAAAAAAAAAGAAAACAGCAACTTCCTTGGTTATACAATGGAATCTTCTGCCAAAGAACCCCATTTTGCTAGATGTTATTGCTGTTCAGTTGTATCAGTTGTGTCTAACTCTTCATGACCCCATTTGGAGTTTTCTTGGCAAAGATCCTGGAGTGGTTTGTCATTTCCTTCTCCAGTTCATTTTACAGATGAGGAAGCTGAGGCAAACAGTGTGAAGTGACTTGTCCAGGGTGACATAGCTAGTAAGTATCTGAGACCGGATTTGACCTCGGGAAGAATCTTCCTGACTTTAGGCCCAGCACTCTATCCACTGTGCCACCTAACTGCCCTGTTTTGGTAAATCCATTCCTATAAAAAGCTTCCTAAGTTATTGTTCAAGACTGGCAGAATTGGCAATCTCCATCTGCTTTCCTTTGAAGTTTTTTGGTGTGATGCACTTCTCTTGGTGGTAGGGAAGGTAGCTTTCTCTAACCCTGATGTCCTTCTTTTGTATGACACCCTAGTCATCAAACTTTGGGGGAGATAGAAAGGCTGTCTTTATTTTCCTTTGAACATTTACTACCTGAGTGACCTTGGGTAAGCAACTTAATGTCATTGGGCTTGTTTCCTCATATATAAAATGAGAAGCTAGGACAAGAAAGCTTCTGAGTTTCCTTCCACTATGACTCCATGACCCTTGAAAGTCCCTGATGTCATTCTTTAGCTCCTTATGTGTTTTTGTCAATTCAGCACTAGGTTAAGGGATATTTCATTCAAATATTAACAACATACAGTCTCTTGTCTGTGTCCCTGTGTCTCTATCTATTTGTCAGTCTGTCTCTGTCTCTGTTGCTCTCTTTAACTAGGTGGATAAAGTGTTGGGAATGGAGTCAGGAAGGCTTCAGTTCAAATCTGGCCTCAGACTCTTACTACCTGTGTGACCCTAGGCAAGTCACTTAACCTCTATTTGTTTCATTTGCCTCACCTGTAAAATAGGGATTAAAAAAAACAGCACTTATCTTCCAGGGTTGTTGTGAGTATCAAATGAGAGAAAATTTGTATAAAGTGCTTAGCACAGTGCCTAACACTTAGTAGACCCTGAATAAATACTTATTTCTCTCCTCTCATTCTCTGTACATATACACACAATTTTAAAAAACCTTAATAGAATTAAATCAGACTTCGTGCTTATAATTAATTATTTTCTTGTTCTGTTAATGTAGTAATCAATATCAGACAGCTGCAGTTATATCAGATGGTTACAATTAACACGATTGGTTCCTTAATGCAGCATTGATTTTGGATTATTCTGATTATTAATACATAAATCATTGAACTCTTGTGCCCATCAAAAAACCTGTTCCTCTTCATACATTTGTAGCAAGAATAATTCATCTTTGATGACTAATTACATTTTCAATGAACACTTTTAATGATTTTATATTGGGTTGAATCTGTTCCTGCCCCCATGCCTAAGAATGTAAAAAGGACATAAAGAGATCTACCTATGATAAAAGCAGAGAGAATATTGCAAGCATCAGCATCAATAGAGTTCCACATTTCCCAGATGATACAATAAAGCTGAGGATGGCAGAGCTATTAACCACCATATTCCATCCGTTGCCCTTTCACTTCCCACCCTCTCTCCTGAATTCATTTTACTTGACTTAAATGAACAAAGAGTTATGAAATGACTTTGATGAGGAATGCCCTTACTAAAGTCCTTCTCTAATGCCTCATTGTGACATGGAACCTTGGCTCTCTGAGATGGTGCCAGTGAACTACAGGCTTTAGCAGGTCCCTCCAAGAAGGAAATGTTTAAATTTGGGGAAATAGTGGCAAAGTGGACATCAAAGACCAGGAGAGTTAAATTGAGAGAAATTCATCATGAGAAAGGAACCAGTTGATAAGGTTTTTGGAGGGGTAGGGGAGGGACAATTCATGAAAGCCATTTACCAGTGCTGGGAGGAAGATGTGAGCTATATTTTGAAGTAAAATATCCACACTGATGACCTCATGGATTCTTGAAGTACAGAAGTATATGTGTATATGTGTGCGTGTGTATGTGTGTGTGTGTGTATATTTATATATATACACACACATATACATGTATATATGTATGTATATACATGTACACACATGTATACATATATTTATATAATTATGTAATATAATATATGCACTATGACAGTTATTGATCAAGAAAAAAATTTTAAAAAGGCACAATTCCTTCTTTCAGAAAACAAAATCTAAAGGGATTATTTGGGGGTGGGAAGATAAAGGGAGAAAAATATAGGCATACCTGTAAGTATTTTACCAATTAAATTATAAGCATCCAGTATAGAGATTTGAAAAGAAGCAATGCTGAATTTTTTTTGGGGGGGAGACTAGAATAAAGTCAAGGAATCCTAAATTGTACAGTTTGACTGTAGTATAATCAAGAGCGTCAAATTCAAATAGAAACAGATCCCCAAAGGCAGCATGTTAACTAAGAAAACCTCAAATTAACATTGTCTGTATTTTACTGAATTTTTATTTATTCTGTTAAACATTTCACAGTTACATTTGAGTCTGTCTGGGGCTGCACTTGGAAGTTTTGGTCGTGACATGCAGCCAGCAGGCTATAGGTTTTTTTGTTTGTTTGTTTGTTTTTTTACGTACTTTGTGGAGTATATCAAGAGATGTAACAATTTTAGAAAGGCAGATTAGGGTCAAATCATGGCACTTAGAATCCTGTGCTAAAACATTTTTATTGGGAAATCACGGATTACTTTTAACCATGGTTAGATTTGTACATTGGAAAGATTGCCATGTGAAAGGGAGAAAGAGGCAGAGAGATCAGGGACAGGGCTATTAGCATAGTCCAAGAGACTGGTAATGAGGTTCTGAATTAGTGTAGAGAAAGGGAGAGTGAATAGATGGGGCAGGTACCAAAGTTATCACAGAAGTAGAATTCATAGGACATAGAGTCTTAATAAAAGAGTGGGAAACAGAAAAGGAAGAGTCAAAGGTAACACCAGCTAGTACTGGCCCTTCCCCCACTACCTTTCTTTCCCCAGATCTTCCCTGGAGTAAATATTATAGGAATTGTTGCCCTTTCTCATTTCATTACCTTCATATTATCTTTAGATGCTTGCTCTTTCTCCCTTCTCCCCTTTTTGGATATAGCTGCTGCATTTCTGTTTTTTTCCCTTCTAAGTATTTTTTCCACCAGACTCTCATCTTTAAGACGTTGCCTAGCCTTCTCCCTTCCTGCCCCAAAATATGGAGTTTCTCCTTGATCCTACCATAGTTAGTACCTTACTAAGCAAACTACAAACCTTGGTCTCTCGCTTGAGAGATTATAACCCTCTGCTGTTGTATTGAGTCTGTCAGCTAAAGACTAATCCCTCTGAGGCACCTAAAGTATATAAGGGCAATACCTCTTTTATCCCTGAAAAGAAAGGTAAGATTGAAGACTCTGTTGGATGGCATGTCCTGGGAAAAAGGCAAGGCTGTTGTTAGGCACACAGGTGTCTGAGAAGACTCAAGCACACATGATCAGGCTAATGCGGAATGTCTGGGTGGTCCCACCAGTGCTGTTTCTCTGTTCCACACAGAGAAAACAGATTGTTATTTCTCTACTCACTAACATAGAGCTGGTGCAACTTTATCTTTCTTTGTAAGATTCCTTTGTAATTAACTGATGAGAGCCCAAGTAAACACCATGTATAATAACTAAGGGCAGCTAGGTGGCACCATAGTGTATAGAGCATCTGGCCGAGAGTCAGGAAGACCTAAGTTCAAATCTGACCTCAGACACCTATTAGCATGGGCAAGTCACTTAACCCTGTTTTCTCATCTGCAAAATGAGCCGGAGAAGGAAATAGCAAACCACTCCAGCATCTTTGCCAAGAAAACCCCAAATGGAATCAGAGAGGCAGACATTACTGAAAAACAACTGAACAACAACATAATAACTAAACCTGATTGAAAGGGAAGTATGTGCTCTTTCAAACCAGAGTAATAGGATTTAAGAACTTTAAACCAATGGTATGGGTTAGGGTTGAGTCTTACTTTGTTGTTCACTTTTGACTGTTTATGGATACTTTGTAGAGTGAGTATAATTTTCTAAAAGAAATAAAAAAATTATAATCATGGATCTTTTATTTCTTTGTTTATAATTTAATCTAATTCAACAAACATTCATTAAGTAACTGTAAGATGCAAGACACTGTGGTGGGATCTGGGAATATAAGATAAAAGTGACCCTTCTGTTCCCCTGCCCTCAAGGGACTTCCATTCTACTGGTCGGGTACCTATGTTCAAATAAGTAAGTACAAAACATAAGCAACTATACAATATGATTTCAAGATGAAGAATGGGTGATAATAACTAAGGAGATGAAGGTGGGTGGCACCTGAGCTGTGTTTTCAAAGAAACTAAGGATTCTAATAAACCATGGTGAAAAGGAAGGACATTGCAGATAGTACCTCTTTGCTAAGTGAAGGGGTGATTTCCAAGTAGGTTTAGTCTGCAATCTGTCAATTAAATGGGTTGACGTATATGATGTGCTTTGCAGAGCTCAAAGTGCTATCAAAATGCCAGCTATCATTGGTCAAGTCAAAAGTGCTAATTCATCGTCATTTACCCAATATGTACTTGGTCAATTGGATGAATATTCACAAAATACTGGGATTTTGTTATTACTCTCCTCAAAATATTTCATTGTTCCCCATTGCCTAGAGGATGAAATTCAAAATTCTTAGCTTGGAACTAAGGACCCTCCATAAAATAGACCATAGCCTACTTTTCTAGCCTTATTTCCAGCTCCACATTTTCTCTGACCTTCTGCTCTCAATTGGCTGGTTAACTCCCTGTTCTCCAAACATGTCATGTAGGTTTTCAGTGCTGTATTTTCACTCAGGCCTTTCCCGTTTATCATGGGAGGCACTGCAGTTCCAATGGAAACCTCATTGGATCCAAGTGGAGAATATCTGGCTTGTTGTGTATTTTCTAGGTGACCTTGTGTGTAGGTCATTTGAATTATGTGTCTCAGTTTCTTCATTCAGCAAATTAAATTCACCCAATTTTTATTAATACCTACTATGTTCTAGTCACTGTGCTGGGCCACAGAGATATGAGGGTATTAGACTAGATCAATGATTCTCAAACTTATTTGGTATGAGGAGCTTTTTTACTCTTCAAAATATAGAGGATCCCTAACAATTTTTTTGTTTGTGTGGGTTATATCTATTGATATTTGCTGTATTAGAAATTCAAACATTTAACTGTTGCTATGAAAATAGATTTGACCTCCTGGACTTTCTAAAAGGGTCTACTTTAGAGACTCCCAGTGGTCCCTTAGGATAAATTTCTCTTTTGGTGTGTCCTCAGACTGAAGGTCAACCCCAGTAAAATAAAAGCTATGCTGCATTCGAAATCAGAGGACTTGGATTCAAATCTGAATTTTGTTACTTATTTTTGTGTCATTTAACTTATATGGGTTCCAGTTCCCTCATCTGTAAATTGAGGAGTTTGGGGTAAGTGACCTCTAAGACCTGTTCTTGAGTCCAGATCCATGATCCTAGGACCCCTCCAACTTCCTCCTTTGTACCCCTAGAGCACTTGTCTGTAGTTTTCACAGATTGCCCAGTGATATCCCTTGAATTGTTGTAATGAACTTCAGTTTACCTATCATGTCAATATTTAGCTTTTTACATGTTTATGTCCCCAGCTGGATGATGAACTCCTTAAGCCTGTCAACTCATTCTTATGTTAGTTTGCCTCCACACAGTGCCCAGGGCAGTTCATTGTACTAAATACATCTTCTGTTTGCCCTAATTAACAAATCAGGGATTTTTGAATGTAGCACTGAAAAGAAACTTACAAGTCATCTCCACAAGACCTTTGATTTTAAAATTAATAAATAGAGGCTAGAGAAATGGAGTGACTTGCCCAAGGTTGCATGATTAAGTAGAAGAGACAGAATTTGAATCCACATGTTCTGCCTCCAAATCCAGGACTCTCTCTATTTCCCTAGGCTGCATATGTTCAGAAGCCAATATCTCATCTCTCATATGCACATTCTACTGCCCTGAAATAACACATTAAATATAACCTGGGAATAGGAAAACAGTAGTGACTATATATTAAAGAAGAAAAAGAAAAACAAAAACAAGCCTGATGAGGAGAGAAGAGAGGAAACTTTTGAAGAGGATATACGAGAGTCCATTCTTCCTTTCATAGGGAAATTGCAACCTATTTATAGTTTGCCTGAAACTTGCCTCCTCTTCAAGATCCCAACTGCCTAATTCATCTGTTTCTAGACCTGACAATAATGTTTATATTCCCAATATCAAAATGTGAAGAAAGAGGAAGGGGAGGACAGAACACCCAGCCTGCCCTGAATTTTGTACCCATCACTGCCAGATTTCTGGGAAGTATAGAAATAAGGAGGAAGTATAGGGAGTTAGAGGAATAGTTTGAAAGAATGGTTTTAACTTTTTGTTTGTCATTCATATAAATGAATTCTTAGAAAACTTCAGAAAGGAATTTAGGATGGATAAATGATTGAATAATCTTGATGTTTTAAAAGATTCTTTTCATTCTTTTATGCCTTGTGTGAATGTTTATTTGGTTTTTGGTCTTTTTCCTGGCCACAGATCAAAACAATTATGTTCTCCCATTAATTAAAGATAGGTTAATTTACTGTAGGTTTTTGTCACTGAGAACTTAGCAAAACACATTGTGAGTGCTATGGTGAACTTGGGGCTTTGCCTTGAACCAGGAATTTTCCACCTGTTACTTGGGAGCATATGAGTTCAACACCTTCAGGAAACTGCTGTCTTGATGGAAGATTAATAGGGCACTTAGGATCCCTGGTGTGTCAATGGAAAGAATGAAAATGTTAGAATGGAAAAAAAAAATGTTAGGAACACTTTGGAGAAGAAAGATGACAAAGAAGAAAGGTAGCTTTAAAGGAGAATAACATGTCCTTGCAAAAATGTCCTTGGTGATAACTAACAGTAATTTCTGGCAGCTATGGGAACCAAGTGTGCACTATTTTAATAGGTCTTTAATTTCAAGGTGTGGGAGCATTTCTTCACTTGTGCTGATCATAATCCCTTCATTCCTTCTCATTCTATGCAGTTCTTTTCCATGTCTTTTGGGAAATCCTCCATTGTAGCTATAGAATATGCCAGTTGCTTTTCTCTGGCTATCTTAATATTTTGTGCATATAAATGTAATACATGAGCTTTCCATCTGTTATCCTTCACTCTCAGTATGTGCCCAGCTCCTTTTCTAGTTATATATGTTTTTGATTTTTTTCAATACTACTTCCTATTTGCCAGTCACTGTTGGCAATATGCAGCGACCTGCTTATGCCTTCCTGACACTTCCCTTTGTTTATTGTCAACGGTGATTTTTATTCTTCTGAGCTAATGGTAGGCTTTGAATGGTTTGTAACCAAATAGCATCACTAGGAAAATAAATGTTTTGAAAAGATGGGATATTTGAAAAAGTGTTCATCCAGGAAAAAATAATTTTGAAAATATTTGCTTTACAGGGACTGTGTGTAGAAGGAAAATTTTCAGGGGCGAGGGAGATCGGAGAATAAAACTGATGAAATGGCACCACACACATACCACTTTTTTAAACTGCTTTAGTCATTGCTAATGGATGAAGCAAAGTTTCCATGAATTCCTATTGTATAATCCTTAATTGTCAGTTTACCCTGGATGGTGTCGATTGTGGAGAGAGGGTAGGACTAGAGAAGCAGCTTAATAGATTTATGAGATGCTGGCCTGTGTAAAAAAGTCCTAGTGCCTTTAACGTTGCAAGCTGGAAGTAACATTACTGACCACCCATTTTAGGGAAATTCTCTAAGTAGTAAAGGCAATGTAGTGTCAATTGATGGCATGTTTGAAAGATGGGCTGAAGCATCAAACAAATTGCCTGTACCCTTGAATATTGTAACAAGTTGCCATTTTATCATTGTGGTTACTACCTCTCCAGAGAAAGATCATAAACCTCTGTTCCTTGATGGTATTGTCTTTGTAAGTTGCTTTAGCTGAAAGATCCATCACCGTCTCTCTAGCCCGCTTGGTGTTGAATCTCTGCAGACATCAGTTAGGCTGGTCCTCAGATGATGGACGTGCATTTCATCACTGAGTCTGTACCTAAAGCCTTCCTGACTTGACAGAAACATCCACAGCGTTTGCATCTCCAGAACAGCCTTTGAGAATGGGAATGTAATGGGAAACTGTATTAGTCCCCTTAAATATAGAGATATTCCTGAAGAGACAGATAGTAACCAAAGTCTAATTCAATATAAATTGCTTTGCCAAGCTATTCCACCATAATAAGTAAGCTTATGATATAAGTAAGCTGCTGTTGACTATACAACCATCAAACACTCAATGGTATCCTGTTGCCTCATGTAATACAGCTTCAGGTGAAATAGGAGAAGCTTTTAAAAATTATTTAGTTTCAACGCACTGTTTTAATAGTTCCTTTATGGTATGTAGTGCTTTTAAAATATAGATTCTGCAAAGTCTCTCCCCTGTGCCTAGAATGCACTCCTTCCTTTCTACCTCCCAGAATCCCTTTGTTCCCTCAAAGCTTAGCTTAATCACCTCTTACAGGAAGCCCATCTTAATGCACCCCTTTTCTAGTGATCTCCTCCCAGGAAGTAAAGTTTGGTGTTTTAAGTTTCTATGTACACGTCCCCCCCTCCAAAAAAAATATAACCTCCTTGAGGGTTTTGTTTTTGGCTTATGTCCCCAGCAACTGAGCATAGTGTCAAAAGTGGGCTTGTCATAAATGTTGGTTGAATAGACTTGAATTATTTTAGTTTATAGAGTGCTTTCATATAAATTATCTCATTTGTTCATTACAACAACGTTGTGTTGTAGGCAGGGTAGCTTTTATCAAATCTATTTTAAAGATGGGAAAATGAAGCCTAGGGAGGTTTAGTGGTAGCTCTGTGGCACTATGGATGGGGCACCTCCACTAGGAGACAGGAAGTTCAAATCTAGTTGCAGACATTTACTAGCACTGTGATCCTAGGCAAGTCACTTAATCCCTGTCTGCCTCAGCCTCCTAATCTGTAAAATGGAATCAATAATCGTACCTACCACCCAAGGCTGTTGTGAGGATAGAATCAGAAGATGTTTATAAGGCATTCTGCAAACCTTGAAATACTACATAAACGCTAGGTGTTGGTGGTTGTTGTTATTGTTATTGTTGTTTGACTTGGACGAGATCACACACCTAACAAATGCCAGGACTAGCCCTCAGAGCGTTCCTGACTCAGGCTATCACAGCACATTGCCTGTGTTAAATCATGCTGTCTTCCACTCTAAGTAGACACTTTGGCATCAAATTTCTGGACGGATGAAACTAAGTGATGTGTCACTTCCTGAGGTGGTTCCTCAGGGGAAAGGGGAGGAGGGAAAGTTGTGGTTTTTTGAAATTGTCAATAACTAGAACTCCAATCCTTGAAGTGACTACCCCCTTGACATGATTGTCTTCCAAGAGTTTACGAAAACATCCTCTCTGCAAGGTAGCAGAAGGATGGATTCTTCTGTATGCCCTGAACTGTGTTCAGAAAAGGAATGTAGGAAATCCCTCTTAGCAAGAAGGCATTTGAGGTCATGCAAAGAAGGAAAAAAAAGCACTATTTGGCAGTTTGGAAAAAGTTCCTTAATTAGTGGTCCCATTTAGGACTTCAGTAAAAATTTAAGAAGCCTTATTAATCAGTCTCATGTGGCTTATAGATTTGGGACAGTGCCACCGAAATAGCATCATCTTAGTTTCAGGCCTCATTCTATAATTCATTGTACAGTAGCCAAACAGAGCATAGACTGCTTGCTTTGCAGAGTCTCGTTTTTGCCCTTAAACATTTAAGATCTCTTAACCTCCAGCCTGAAGGAGCTCGTGATACTACGTATTTTCTTTCCCTCTAATGTGGGGTTGAAGGTTAAGAGCTCTTTGTTAATTGTGCTAGGCTCAGAAATTTTTAATCCCCTGCTTTCTGTTTAGGAAAGCCCTGTCTAGTGACCCTTCCTCCCCCACCCCTTACCATCTGCATTTTTCATCTTGTGTTAGAATAACCAAATTTTTGTGGGGAGGGAGGTGCCTTCCCTATTTAATACCATCATACAATTATCAGCATCTCTTTGGAATAAGAATAATGGGAGAAAATGGGCTAAGGGCTTATGGCAGTCCTTGCATTTTAATGTTATTAAATCCCTAAAAATCCTTTGAAAATACCTGGAAACTAGAATCTCATCTATGAAAACTTGATAATACCCATGTTAAAGATGGAATATGTTTCCCTGGTAGAACTAAATGCCATCGTTCTGTTTTAAGTACAGATTACCTCTTCTCTGAGACAAATTACTCCATCCAGGTTATACCAGAGATACATGGTTCAGGAAGAATGGTGAAGTTTAAACTATATTTTACCTCTTTTTAAATAGATTTATCTAGAAGGCTGAGGGAGCTTTTGGGGATCACACCATTCTTAAAAAGAAATGAGTTGCAGAGTCTGTGCTAAGCCATATTTACAATCCCAAACAATGTCCTTGGATGAGAACTTCCAGAAGCTATTTGACTAGTTGGGTTTGTTTGCTAGCAGAGCTCCCCCCCCCACCTTTTTCCTCCATAGACTGGGCAGTGGGACAAATATTCAACACAATTACAGCTGTTTTAATCATATGTTTCATCAGAATATAGCCCTGCAAATTCCACATTGTGACATTTCCTGTTTCTTGAAATTTACCATTAAGATCTTTACTGAATTTTTCTTGGTGAGATTTCCAATTAAGATTTATTGTAAAAAGAAAACAAGATCACGAGAGACAAACAGCAAGTCAGAAATACAGATTTCAATTTGTTTTGAATCTATAAATCACTTTGGGTTAGAATATGGGAGCTGACATTACTTTTCCAGGTAAATGAATCAGTCTAGAGGCTCAGGGATGCCAAGTCCATCTTCCAGATCTCTGAGTTATGTATCAGTTGAGCTCTTCATGAAAGCCAATTAGACTCATTTTTCTGGTTTTATTTTATTTTCTGAATGGGAACTATTAGAAAGAAGAGCCAAAATGAGCTTTCTTCCCCTCTAGGAGGACTGTATGTCAGTTCTCTGAGGGGTTTTAAGGAGAAGCCCCTGCCAGCCTTGGATTCTGTTTGCACCAAGATATGTTTGGTGAGAGAGCCTGAGAAAACTCTTTCTGAGGTGACCTTCAAAGGTTAGAGATCTACTGCTACAATAATAATGATAATAATAATAATAACCACTTTTAAAATATTACCTCATTTGATGCTCACAACAACCCTCAGAGGTAGGTGCTATTATTATTCCCATTTGACAGATGAGGAAACTGAAGCTAAATGACTTGGCCAGGATCATACAGACAGTAAGTATGTGAAGTGACATTTGAATTCAGGTGTCCTTGTCTCTATCCACAGTGCCACCTGGCTGCCTAAAAATCAAAACACAGTCACAACCTTAGAAGGTCATTCTCTGTTCATGCTTTTTAATACATGCTTTTATTAGTTTAATACATGCTTTTATTAGCCCATTCTTTGGAGCCTTTTGTAAGATGTTTTTTTTTTCTAGGAAAAAAAGGTCAAAAGAAGGAGAATTCTTCCTTTTTAAGTATATTTCGTCTATGTTACTTGATCAATTTAACATCAAACTGTTCCCTATTCACTTGATAGTGAAATAGTTCAAAGCATATTTGAGGAGAGCATTATAAGAGTTCAAAGCAAATCATTGTTATATATAGCACATCTCAGCCCCTGGATATATCTTATTGATTTTATGTTTTGTCATCAATTTAAAGTTTCATTTTTAACTATTTTGGAAAGTCAAATATACCTCTTCTCTATCACTACCCTCAATAAAGTAGCAAAACAAAATGAAGCAAAAAGACAAAAACAAAACCAGAGGAATCAGTACAAGTATAGTGAGGAGTACATGACAGCTATACCTGAGAACCCTGTACTGATTTCCAAAGCTGGCTTTCTGAAAAGGAGAAAACGTGTCCGAAACATTCTGTGATTAAGCCTATTACTAGAACACTGGAGTTTAGGGTTGACTGCCCTCTGAGCATACTGCCCTATTCAGAATATTTTTCAAAAATAAAATTTGCGTTGGATTGTTCTGAATGATGGAATCATAAAGGTCAGAAAGATCTTGGCTAGAGGAATGGATGCAACTAGTGAAATTCATTTCATTAGAGATGGCTGTGAATATGCTATTTTTAAAAACATTCAACTGTAAATTACAGAATAGGGGACATCTGTCTTACAATGCTTCATATGACCAAAAAAAAAAAAAAGAATCCTAGGGGATTTTGATTGATGGTTAGCTCATGACAAAACAACTGGGTGATAGGGCAATCAAAAAGTTTAATGTAATCTCAGGCTGCATCCAGTTCTATTCTTTCCAATTCAAAGGGCATTTTCATTACAGGCCTACTGGGTGCTAGGCACTCTTTTAGATTTTCAGGGCACAAAACCAAAAATTAAAAAAAAAACTTTGTCCTTGATATTATGTTCTACTAAATTTATAGAAATGTATTAGAAGAGTCTTCTGAATTGTTCAGACCATCTCCCATGCTAATAGATTCAGTTTGAGGCTTCACATTTTTGGAGGAGCATTACCAAATTGCAATTTCTGCTGAAGAGAATAACTCAGCTGATGAAGAGTCAGGAGAGATAAATAAAGTCGTTTGACACTTTTAGCCTGGAAAAGGCTACACTACCTCTGAGGTTCTTCCATCAGCATCACCGTCAGACAGACCTTGCTCCCTATGCCCAAGACTCCTTGCTGCTCACTACTGGCCACTCTTTTCACTCTGTGTCACTCATAATGTCCCATTAACCTCTTCTAGAAAACCTTTGGAAGATAGGAAACATCTTTCTTGTGGAGTATTTGCAGAGTTCATGCCCCTGCCTCTACATTGATCTTAAAGAAATCTTAAACAATTGGAAGCGAGCCTGCTGGAAGATTGGAGTCAACTTTTAAATTAAGTACTTATCTGAAAGTGTATTGGATACTCTAAGATCAGAAAAGATCTGAAGCAAAGGAAATTGTTTCTAGTGACCTAAGTAAGTCTAAAATGGCTCCTTCCATAAAGGGGGAAACAAGGAAAAAAGCAGCTAAAGGATAGACAGTATGACAATGATTGTGCCTAGGGGACCTTAAGAAAATCGAATGGGTGGGAAACATTGAAATCTAAATCCTATATTCTATACTTCATTGTTCTGCTGGCATAATGCATTTTTAATCATGAGTTCAGTACAAAACCATAACACAGACACATAATACAGCATGTCTTTAATAGTGCCACACAAAATCCCAGTAGAGTAGGCAATTTACCTCTAGGAGATTGCATACAGAAGATTAAGGTGATGGGAGCTATGAATAATGTGCTATGGCTAGTCACAATATTTTTAGAGCTGCCAAACTTCCCATTGTATAAATGACCAGATTGGCTGCAAGAACCAGATGACAAAGGATTGCAAAGGTCCCGCAGCAGGGTACAAAAATGAAGCCTAAGCACCTGATGACATTGGGCAAGGCAGCCTGGCAGAGTTAGTCAAACTTCCTCTGAATGGAGTGCAATGAAGCATAATTAAATAGATCATCTAATCACAGCCACTGCTGTTCAATTCATATGGAATTTTTAGCACTGTGTTGAGCTTGGGGCTTCATCAGCACCTGTGAATTGTTCCATTTAGGCACCTGATGGAATCTCCTGCATCTTAGAAAATCATTTGTTACTCTGATTTCTCTCTAGTGTGGAATCAAGCCATCTAGTCATTCCCACACAGCCCATGAACAAGAACATGCTGGGAATCAAAGACCTTCTCTTTGGCTCCACACTCTTTTAGCTACTCAACCAGCACTTGTTAAGTCTTACTTTGTAGAGCTAGTTTCTCAAGTGCTTAAAACTTGCCAAATAAGCATCTTAGAGTCTCAGTAGCAATCCCTTAGGATGATTGCTTTGATTCCAATGGCTAGGTCATCCATTGTGATTCTGGATACCAGGTACCAATCTCTACCCTCTTCCTTCCCATATTTGAGGGTACTGAGTAGGAGAGGAGAATAGAAAGAGCAGTGCCTGGAGAATCATGAAATCTGAGCTCTAATTCTTCTTCTTCCACTATCTGCCTGACCTGGAAGTAAGTCACTTCATTTCTCAAGGCCTCATTCTCCATATGAGGAAAATAAGGGTGTTGGACATGATTAATCTATAAATTGCTTTTTGGCTATACTAGTCTACAAGTCTTTCTGTGGCAGTAAGAAAGAATCCTGATAAGATTGCCTCCCAGTCAGTGGTTTTTGAACTGGTTTTGTTTCTTTTCCCTGAGAAATTGGGGCACACTAAACGAGAGTCAGGAGACTCACCCAATTGCAGATGTAAGTTCCATACCATTTGGAGCAGCTCAGGCATGCATATGCAATAGTAAATGTAAACTGTCTTCCATGAGAGTATAAAAATAAGTTCCATGCAAATCTTTGCTGTTGTTGGTTGTTGTTAGTTTTTCATTCTTGAAGAGGACCAATGACATTAGGAAGGTGATGTCTTGACTTGCAGGTGAATTAGATTTAAGTGAAGCAGGGCTGTGTAAAGTCACCAGCCTCACTCTCTCCTTCAGGGTCATCTGAATACAGTGGTAAGACATAAGTCAGGACAACTGGAGAGGACCCCTAGATGCAGTGGGAGACATTTGCCTTTTTAAGCTAAAGTCTTCCAGGTCTCCGTTTGTCCAGTTTGTCTGATGCAAAATCCATTCAGTGATTTAAGGCTAGGTAAGAAATGAGTCAGAAGATGGCCTGGTTTTTCACTCCAAAAAAAAAAAAAATTAAACTAAAAGTGGAAGACCCTCAGGGTTTCTGGCCAGAACAAATCCTAGTGAGAACACAGAATATATATATATATATATATATATTTAAAACCACTGATATCTAAGGTATACACAGGCAAAAAAAAATGCAATGGAAGTCATGTACCTGTTGCTTTTGCACACAGTACATATGTGTTAAATTCCATGCAATTCATAGCATACCTAGTGAGACTTTGGGGTACGTGACTATTCAGTAGTACACAATTTGAGAATCACTGCTGTCCACAATGTATATAAAAAAGCATTAATCACTCATCCTCTCCTCACCATATCCTACTTATGGCCTTGTGTTTCAGACAGCTGAGAGTTGAAAGAAATATAAGGAGTCAGAATGGCTGAGTACCATCAATCCAACAACAACACAACGATAATTATTAGCCTTTACACAGTGCTTTCAAGTTTGCTAAGCATATTACAAAATTTATCTCATTTTATCCAGACATTAATCCAGGCAGGTAGGTCCAGTTATTATTCCCATTTACCAGATGAGGAAACAGAGGCTAAGTGACTTGCCCAAGAGCCACACAACTAGTGTGTCTGAGTCAGGATTTGAACTCAATTCTTCTTGATTCCAGGTCTAGCATTCTATCCTCTGTTCTACCTAAAACAAAGTAAAATCATCCCACAGAAGAGGAAAATCACCTAAAGAAATAAAGTCAGTTGTAAGGATCAGTTTTTCAGAGTAATGACAAATATTTTCCAGAAATATACCTTGTAGTAATATATAGACAGCTGATTTTGAATCATCAAGACCTGCATTCAAATCCTACCTCTGACACATACTGATTTTGTGACCCTCATCACAACCTCTTATGGTCTCAGATAACTCTCTACGACCATCGATTCTCTGATGTTTTGATCTTAGGATACCTTTACACCTAAATGTTATTGAGGGTTTCCCAAAGAATTTGTTTACATAGGTTATATTTATCACTATCTACCATATTAGAAATTTAAATGTCTTAATATTTTTATGAAAATAATTTTGACATTGTATACCCCATGAAAGGTGAAGAAAACATAGGACTATTGAATCCAGCATTTTTAGTGAATTGGCCATTTGAGTAAGTAAAATAATACATTTCAATAAGGTAAGAAGTTTAACTTATTTTTTTCCTAAATTGATCAAACCAATTAGTTGCTTTTTGTTTCATTTTTGAAGACAGAGTCTATATAGATTTTAAAATGGACACTAATGGACTATATTGCAAACAGTATTACTGTACTAAATTCTGAAGGAAAACATCGAGATGAGCCAATGGTCATCAAATCTATACACAGCACAGATTAACACCCTGAGAAAACATAGCTAATAGAGTCAACTTTTTTTTTTAATTCTATGCCTCGAACAAAATGTTCTTTCCATCTAAATTTGGCAAAGCTAGCATCTGTACCACTTCCACATATTCTTTCAAGAACTAACCTTGTGAGATATTCATCAAGTTTAATCATTCAGAACAAGAGACTCAGAGTTAAGGAGAAAAAAAGACAAAGAAAAAAAAAATTACAGGCATTCTGCCCCTAGGGTATAATTTGTAAAAAGAGAAATCTAGTTTGTTCACTCACCAGGGTCTCTCAAAGGCCAAAGTACCTCCCCTGGGCACAGTGCCATTGTTCGGTGCTGTTACTGCTGGTCATTTGCAACTCCCTGAGAATTTAATTATTCTTGGAATTCAAATTCTGCTCCTACTATCTTCAGAATATGTCAATGAGAAGAAATCAGAGACAGGGTACGGAATTTAATCTAGTGGTAACCCAGACTGTGTTGTGCATAGAAACTATCCATTTGATGAAAAAATTTAAAAAAAAAATCCTTTCCCACCAATTTTCCACTTACCCCCTCCCTTGCCACCAAAGTCATTGGTTCCTAACTCTTTGAGAGCTCATAATGAGGTACACTGTTTTGTGACAATCTGCAATGGTATTTCTATATACCTACTGAGTGGAAGAGGATGGATACTAGGCTCAAGGGATCATAAGATTTAGTGCTGACAGGTACTTTACATTTTACAGTTGTGGAAACTGAGAAACAGAGACATGGAGAACCACAAGGAGTCTAGTTGGCTAGAATGTAGAATGCATTTCTGCTTCTCCTTAGATATCCTAGATAAGAAGGAAGCATGGAATGTGTCATCTACAAGACAGTAGCCAACTATTAAGGAAGATGGTTCTGCAGTAGAGCACTCCAGGGCATGATTCTGTACATAGAGGACTTGAGCTGGAATGTCATTGAGGCCAAATAACAACAGAAAGGTCAGCCTAACCCAATTTTTTTTTTTTAAGAAATGGACAGAGCATTAGGATTTGGAGCTGCCTGTAATGAAAGCTCTGAACCTCAAATTCATGAGATTTAGTCTGAAGTCTAGGCCCCTCAGGACCCTGCAATTGGAACTCTGTATCAGAACATAAACCTCCCAGATTTAGCCAGATGCCACCTTGGAAGGTGGTGTAAATAGATAAAGTGCCGAACTTGGAGTCAGAAAGAACTGAATTCAAGTACGGCATCAGAAACTTACTCTCTTTCTGACTGTGGCCAAGTCATTTACCCTTTCTGTCCCTCAGTTTACTTATCCGTACAATGAAAGAGTTGAATTGATAGCCTCTGAAGTTTCTTTTGTCTCTAAATGATCTTATGGACACCAATTTTATGGCCTACCTCCAGATTCTTTCTGGAGGTTTCTTTTCTGGAGTTTCTTTCTTCATGAAGGAAATGGTATATTGAGAACTGTGTTTTAGTAAGAAGAATTCAAGGATCTGAGTATTATGTTCAGTATCATAAGAGGTTATCAGAATAAGATTTATAAGAAAGGCTATTTCTCCACTATATTCACATTCTTTTGAGGATCATGTATCTGCCCTCTTCTAAAAGATGCAAATATATTTTATTACTTTGTTTAGATGTAGAATTCTGTTAAGCTACCTGGTTACCATTTAGTAAATAATCTTTTACAGGATATTCATGATATTCTACTCATAGACAGCATCAAACCTTGGTCCATGATTATCAACACGCCCCTGGGCAAGTCCTTCATTGTCTTTGAGTCTCAGTTTCCTCATCTATAAAATCATAAGATTGTGTTAGATGACTAAGTTCTCTCCCAGCCTGATGATCTGAAAGTTGTAGTTCTAACACTGAGCAATGCCAGATTGAACAGATCCTAGATAGTCCTTACTGACTCTTTTACTGACCATGATCAACACTAACCAACAGTTCTGGCTCATTCCTCATAAAACGAATCTGGGGAATTCTCGGGTTCCACAGAGACTGCCTTGCCAACAGGACCTCGGGTTTTGCCTGAAGTACAAAAAAAATGAAAATCATTTTTTCCCATTCAGTATTTGAATATGAAACTCAATAAGCTTTTCTTACTTCGAAGGTCTACAGTGCATGTCTTAAATGTGAACCGAGGCCAGTGCAATTACTTACCTTGGTTCCATGCCCAGAGTTTATTCCATGATATATCCAAGTGACAAATGTTCTCATTGCAAGAAACTTTTGAGTGCTTTTTTTCCTTCTTTTGTTTCTTTATGCATTATAGCCTCTTGCCAAAGACTACATAGAACCAAGGTGTAATTCTGATAAATCCAGACCTCTGTGTCTGTAAAATAACTCTACTAAGTGATAATCACTATGGCCTTATAAAAAAAATGTTTTAATAAAACTAATCCTGAGAACTCATTTGTAAGAAAAGACTACCATTAAAGGCACGATGTCCATTTTCCTTTATCTTTTTTTTTTTGAAATTATAATTACTGAGTTCCACAACAGCAGCCACTCAAATTTATTGCCGAAAGTCTGGCAGACAAAAACCATGATATGTAGTCATGATTTAGCTTATATTCCATCTACTTGAACATTAATTTGCCCAAATTCCTTTCCTAAATTGCAGCCAATAGGTAACAAAACTGAGCAGCTTCTAGCATCATCAAAACAGATGCTTTCACCAAGTTTGCCAGTATTCAGAAAAGGAAAATGTTTCTGACTGATCAGTTATCTCCTAGCTCATATTTACCTCCATTCTGTTCAGTTTGTTTGTCTAATTTTATGTCCTCCGCATAAATTGCTTTTTATTCATCTTGGCCAGAGAGTAACACATTACTGGCACTTAATGACAGTCCCCATAATGAACTATTAATGGTGTTGCTCCTCAGAAGACCTAAAGAGAAAGATCTCAATCATCATATGATGTCTATAAAGAAAATTTAAATAGCTTGGTGTCTCCAGTTCCTTCAGTGATGTTTTAATAGCATGCTCAAAAAATGTTAAGTGGGTTGAATTCACATTAGGCTCATCAACTCCAGAGAACAATTTATTATAACCATGACTGCCACCTTCCTCATACAATATTTAATGCGTACCTTGGATACTATTCCTACTAATCATAATATCTTGCATTTATTTAATGTTTTATGGCCTACAAAGCACTTTACAAATATTACCTCATTGGATCCTCACAATGATCATTTGGGCTAGGTGCTATTATTATCTCCATTTTGCAGGTAAAGAAACTGGGGCAGATAGCATTTAAATGACTTTCCCAGGATCACACAGCTAGTAAGAGAGTAAATGTCTGAGGTGACCCTTGAACTCATATCTTCCTGATTTCAGATCCAGCACTTAATTCACTTGTGCCATATTATGCTATCTACATACTTACACTGTCTACATGATGCCAACATAATTTGCTGAAAAGTAGAAAATCCAGGAAAGCTGCAATTTGACATCTTTAAAACAGATTTTTAGCCAAATTCACACTTTTATTTTTCTTACTAATATCACAAACAAATAGCATGGTCAGTAAAAGAGTCAGTAAGGACTATCTAGGATCTGTTCAATCTGGCATTGCTCAGTGTTAGAACTACAACTTTCAGATCATCAGGCTGGGAGAGAACTTAGTCATCTAACACAATCTTATGATTTTATAGATGAGGAAACTGAGACTCAAAGACAATGAAGGACTTGCCCAGGGGCGTGTTGATAATCATGGACCAAGGTTTGATGCTGTCTATGAGTAGAATATCATGAATATCCTGTAAAAGATTATTTACTAAATGGTAACCAGGTAGCTTAACAGAATTCTACATCTAAACAAAGTAATAAAATATATTTGCATCTTTTAGAAGAGGGCAGATACATGATCCTCAAAAGAATGTGAACATAGTGGAGAAATAGAGTGCCTTTCTTATAAATCTTATTCTGATACCTCTTATGATACTGAACATAATCCCTTGAATTCTTCTTACTAAAATTGCAACACCATTATTAATGGTGTTGCTAATTAATGGTGTTGTATAGTAACACTTTAATAGTTGGACTCTTCCATGGATCTATCACTATGCACATTGCAACCCATCTGTGTTTTCTTATCCTGTGTAACTCATTTCCACATCTTCTAATAAATCACATGTAACAAGGACTTTCTTTAGAACTTTTGACATTATAAGGGTGTCAATGACTCACAAAAACTGTCCATCTGGTCCTTCCTCATTTTTCCCCATATCACCTGCCCATCCTTTTTTTCTGATATTTAATCTCTTCAAAGATTCACACATGGCATTGGTATGAACAGAGTTAGATGTGAATCTTGCATCTGATTCTTACTAGATCTGTGATCCAAGGCAAATTATGTCATTTCTCTGACCTTCGGACGGTGATAATAATGCCTGCACCATCTATCTCAAAAGGTTGTTGTGAACAAAATGATTTGTAAACATTAAAGCAACATATAGATGAGACTAAACAGCATTTTGATACCAAATACATATATAATAAATACATAATCTTTCCAATACATCATCAACTTTTCAAGAAAATATTTGCCAAATTCTGTCCATTCTGGAGAAGTCTTCAGACAAACAAAAAATAAAAAAGGCCATAATATCAAACAAAAAACATTATTCCCTAGTAATGTGAAATTGGGTTTAGTGCATTTTAACACAAATACAGATTCAATCTTGAAGCATGTGACATTCAAAAGTGAACCCAAACAGGACAGTTGAAAGCTTGGCACTTGCCCCAGATTGCATTGATTTATAATCAAGTAAACTTTGTTCTGATAATGGCTTGATGGAAGAGAAAGAGGAAGGCTAAAATGCAGTTCAGTTAAGACGTAATAAAATAAATAATTGCTCTTCAAAGGATATAAAACAATGAACTCTTGTCTGAGGCAGGGGTGACTCCTTTGTTGGATAAGTTGATAAAGTTGCTTGGGACAAATTTGGGGTAAATCTAAGTCATTTTCTTTGTGGTAGAGAAAAGATATTAACAGAAGAGAGAAAAGGGACAAATAGTTAAGTAAAAAAAAAAAAGAGTTGAGACATTTTGATGTAGGGAGGAGTGTGAGGCCAAGGGCTAATGGAAAGGGTTAGTGGGATAGATAGTAGCAGAGGTGAGGACAACATATTCAAGATACAATCATCTCTTCTATCATCTCACAATAATATTCTCCTTTTTTAATTGAAGGGAATGCTACATTTCATCTAGAGATTAGTGAAAATAAGATTTTTTTTCCCTGCCTAAGTATGTGAACTTCTTGAAATTTGTCCATTCATGGACTCCAGGTTAATAACTTCTACTTAAATCCACCGCTTGCAGAAAGAAAGGGGGAATGAGACAGGTTTGCTAACATACTACTAAAAATGGAGGAGGTTGATTATTATTTTTAAAGTCATGTCTTGTCTTCTTTTCCTGGAATAATATCAACTTCTTGTTCAGAAACTTTCTTGGAAGAAATAGTTTAATTAAAAAGTAATAATTTTGAGCTTCAAGTGAAATGTTCTTACAGAAATGCCCCTCATTAACTATTCAGTTTCAAACTGCTGTGAACATTCATTTTTCTGAGCATTATTTCCATTCTAATCCAATAAAATGGGCATTTATTCAGTACTTTATGTGTTCAAGGCATTGGACCAAATTTGGTTTATACAAAGAATTTACAAATATTACGAGAATCACATATTTGTGTATTCACTCAGGGATATTACTGTGCTAATCACCTTAGAGAATCAATATTTCCCTTACAGAAGTCTGGACCATCTTTTGTCAGATTCTAAGTGTTCATTTATGTGGCTGTTTTAAAATTCCAGAATCCATAGCAAGACTTATTTAGTTCCTTAGTTCATTAGCTAACGAGGATTAGACCCCCTCAGGCTTTTCTCTTAATCTAATTTAAATCCCTTTGTTAGAATTCAGGCACTGCAGCATAGTGTTAAATAAAGAAAAGAAAAGAAAAGAAAAGCGTAGTCTGGGAGTCAGGAAACTTGGTTGCTTATTGGAGCTCAGTTCTGGCTTAATTGCGTTATCTAATTCTATAGCTTCTCCATGCCTCAGTTTCCCTATAGTGATAAATGAGAGTGCTATACTTGACAATCTCTCAGCTTCTTTTGAGAATAACATTAGAGTGGAAAGTGTGTTGTATTTAATTTAGAGTTAGATGCCTGATTTCAAATCTTGTCCCTGCTGTTTATTAGCTATAAGATCTTGGGCAGGTTACTTCATCTCTTCTGGCTTCAGTTTCCTCATCTGTAAAATATGGGGGGTTCAGTTAGAGGACCCTTAGGATCCTTTATAGCTCTAAATCTATTATTCTGAGGACCTACTACGTGTAAGGTGCTGTGCTTGGTACCAAGGATACAAAGATGTAATCAAAAACATGTCTACCTTCAAAGAACTTTCAACTTAGTAAATAAGAGATGGGATGGGAGAGGAATGACCTTTGTACACAAACACCTGTGACACAACTTAGAAAATCATTCCATGAATGGGAGCAGTCAAATAGATTGGTCTGAGAAATACGGGGAAGTAAGATGCACTTTACCATCCCAGGCTATCCTATTTTTAGCAATCTCTAGAGAAGGAGCTCCTACAAAGAAGGAATATGATAAAGCTTTAACCAAAACAGCCCCAGTGGAGCTAATCAAACAGTTGTCTGAGCTCCTTGGTGTCTACACGGTTCCATCCTTTCCCTTTGGACTGAGTTATTATCAGAAATAATTGTGAACCAACCTGCCAAATATTTAGCCGTGTTTTTCCAGTAGGGAAATTCCTTCCACTTATGAAATCAGGTACAGGACTCATATATAATTTAAAATCCCTTGACATCTTGGTGGTATGAAGTCACGAAGTTGGCCCCTAAGAGTTTTTCTCTTTCATTTGTTATTCACAGAATACAACTTCTGGATATTGGCGCTTTTTCATTGAAGAATATCTTGTTAATTGGCTTTGTCAGCTGTGTCAACAGCTCCTTGTGATTCATTGAATGACAAGAATTTTAGTGTTGGAAGGGACCTCAGCTGTTCTCATTCACCTCCATGTTCTTTTACTCTTATCTGTGTGTGTGTATGTGTGTGTGTGTGTGTGTGTGTGTATGTGAGAGAGAGAGACAGAGAGACAGAGAGAGAGAGAGTGAGAGAGAGAGAGAGAGAGTTTAACTGATGTGCATTTACTTTTGCATAACTGTGTACTTATGGACTAGCAGACAATTTCTAGTATAGGGTACTCTTACAATGATGATCTCTCTAACCCTGTTATCAACCAATCAACCCTTTAGTCAACATGCAGCTTGGGGATGAGGGTGGTCAATGAACTTGGGTAATTGGAGGCAATTAACAGTATTTGGGGTAAAGAAATGTCCTGGGGTAAAAGGTCAAATCAATAGGAATAATAAATCCAAGGGTTGAACAGAATTCTCAAGGATTTCTTAGAGATAGTACAAGCTAGGGAATCTAGTGCAGAATTGGCAAGAAAAATGAGCTATGAAGGAAACTGTAAGCATTGGCAAAATGACAGTTTGCTTCCTATAATTTCTCTGGCCAACACAGTCTCCTTTATGGTGGTGGTCTACAAAATACTGACCTTCCTTGTTCAGGTTCAGGGGATATTGTCATGGATTCTGACACTGTTAGAGAGACAAGTAGGCACAACTTCAGTAGCGACTTCTTCTGTAAAGCCCTCACTATAGTCAGCCACTGCTTTCAAGGAGTTTATAATCTAGTTATGGAGACAGCCCATACACAGATGAAATGCTACTGAAAAGTAGCCTAGAGTTGTTAAATTGTGTTATAAACATACAGAAGTTCAAGGATTGAGGGTGGCAAGTACTTCACAGAAGAGCTGGTTAGTGGAATTGCATCATAAAGGATAAGTAGAATTTGAAGAGGGAGAAGGGAATAATAGGAATTAAGGGAATAAGTATGGTGTGTTTGTGGGATGCTAAAAAGTATCAACAACAACATGCTGGAAAGAACAATGCTAGAATAAAACAACAATAATAATAATAACTCATTTACCTGTGAGGTATCATTGTCCCCTCTTTACAGATGAGGAAAGGAATACTCAGAAGGTTAAAGGTGACTTGGCCAAGATCACATGGCTAGGAAAAACACTATGGTGGAATAAGATGAACATAGCAGGAGACTGTATTCTAGTTTAACCTTTCCCATTTAATTTCCTTGATGACAGTGTCCATTTATCAATTACTCTCTCTGGGTATCAATTTCGTAATCTATAAAATGAGGGGTAAAACTAATAGGAATTTTCTGTTGTTATAGTATTTTAAGGTATGGAAAGTGCTTTAAATACATTAATTCAATCCTGTGAGGTGGACTCACCAGGTAGTATAGTATTAACCCCACTTTATAGGAGAGAAAATTGAAGGTCAGAGAGGTTAAAGGCTTTGTATGGTTACACAACTAGTTTAAGTGTCTTTGGGAGGATTTGAAGTCATGGCCTCCTTCTTCCCTTTTTCTATAGTGTATCGTTCTGCCACGACAGTTTCTTGTAACTCTTAAAATTCTATTCACTTTATTTCTATCTGTAGGGTTCAGTGAGGGTCAAAAAGTGGTTTGTATCTTACATGGGACCAAAACTGGTTTTGATAATTGCAAAGTTCTTTTATTGTTGTTTGGGTTGGGCTCTTTGTATTAGCCTGGGAATGCTCTTCTTTGTAATAATCCCCAATGCCTACTTACCCCAGAGGTGGCCTATTAAATAAGGTTACATTATCATAGACTGAAGATGCCACATCTTCCCCAAAGCTACTTCCTCCTAACCAATTAGAAAATGCAACAACTCCCCCAACCCCAGGGGAGAGAGAGAGAGAGAGAGAGAGAGAGAGAGAGAGAGAGAGAGAGAGAATGAGGAAGGGAAGAAGGAAGGAAGAAAGAAAGGAAGGAAGAGGCCCTTAATGAAGGGGTAAACTAATTGTAAAGTACTAATACTCTGTACTCCTTTAAGAGAAGCTTCTCCTTGTTTGAATTGGAAAAGACTAAACCATTGGTCAAGTGATAATAGGCCATACCCTTGAATTATAGGAGACAATTCATTTAGGACTCACTATAGTCATTATTAAATTTATAATTTAAATACACTATTCCTTCTTGGGAGACTTATTCTACCTGATGACCCTTTGAGCTTTCTTCCTGTCCTCCCTTGAGAGTTGCCCTTTACTCTCTAATGGAAACGTACTGTCCTCTGAGGTATGCCCTGATGACCCTCTGGGAAACCTATCTGGGTTCTCTGCTAGAGGACAGAACTCTGCCTCCATCATTATTCTAGTTACCTTGGCTTATCTTCTTGGTGCCCATCAGTAGGCTTAACTAACCTTGTTTCTGGCCTAGTGACCACTATGAATAGCCATTAAAATATCATTAACAAAATAGAGGGAAGGGATATTGAAGAGACAGAATATGTTTTGCTTTAGATTGGCTGAGGCCTAAAATAATATTTCAGAATACAATTTCCTTATTATCTTCTCCTTCACCCTGCTCCACCCAGTATCATTACCATATATTACAGTCAATCTCTCCCTAGCAACAGTCGCTCATTGGGCTTCCATCATGTGATTATTCTGAAAGGGAATGAGATTAGTTTAATGCCCATTTTCTTTTTTTCTTTCTTTCTTTTTTTTTTTTTTTTTTTGCTTTTTGGTGAGGCAATTGGGATTAAGTGACTTGCCCAGGGTCACATAGCAGGTGAGTGCTAAGTGTCTGAGGCTGGATTTGAGCTCGGGTCCTCCTGACTCCAAGGCCAGAGCACTATTCACTGCGCCACTTAGCTGCCCCCCAATGCCCATTTTCTAATTACTTTCTCACTTTTCTTATTAGGTTTCATCTCAACCACTAGGCTCAGATACTTACAATTTCCAACAGCTGTCTCCACTCCCCCTCACTCCACCTCCTCCCCTACAAATCCAAACTTCCATAAAATTCCCATTGAAAAAGTATTCTTTACTTTTGAGACACCATAATAGATCCTTTCAGCTCCCTGGCTAACCTCTATTATACTACTACTATTTTTTCCCCCCACCATCAAGCTTAAGAACTTAACACAATCATTGACTTGGTGTTGGAAGGAACATAAGAAATCATATGTGTCTTCATTTTACAAGTGAAGAAACCAAAGTCATGAGCTGCAATTCCATCACAAGTGCTGTGATATCAAATCCAACATTTTTTCTAGCACACCATAGACATTTTTTTAACACCCCCTATTAGTTCCAGCTGTGATTGTCTCTGCTCCCTGGACTGGCTCTCCACCACCCAACTGGCCTATAATAGAGAAACAGAGATCTTCTCCTATGCCTTATCCCTGAAGATGGAGGAGACTAGGTGGCACAGTGGATAGAATGCTCAGCCTGGAGTAAAGAAGACTCATCTTTCTGAGTTCAAATCTGGCTTCAGACACTTCCCAGCTGTGTGACCCTGAGCAAGGCCCTTAATCTTGTTTGCCTCAGTTTCTTTGTCTGTCAAATTAGGTAGAGAAGGAAACGGCAAATCATTCCAGTATCCTTGCCAAGAAAACCCCAAATGGGGTTTTCATAGAGTCAGACATGACTGAACAACCACAACAACCACATCCTGAAGACAGCACACCATCTTTTTTTGAGATGTTTATAGGGCTTCAAAATTAAGCACTACTCAACAACAAAAAAAAAGTAGAAGTGGTTATGGTAGTGATCAAAAGGAACATTTTTGAAATCTAAGTGATCCCCATAGTCAATCTTGATTATCCTTTTGCACTAAAAAGAGCACAAAAAAACTTTATTTTTTCTTTATTCATTTCTCCTTCCTTTTGTTGAATAGACTCTTTCTTTATAATGAAAATTCACATTTTGGGCATATTGGGCAATAATACAACATACCAACTATTTGCTTAAATTGAAATGGTCTGCTTAGTCTACCAGCAATCGACCTTTCAGTCTTCATTTATATTCCCTTTCACCTTTTATGGGAAGGAAGGAAGGAAGGAAGGGAAAGGAGGGAGGGAGTTAAGAAGAAAGATATTAAAAATTAAAGGGCATAAATTTGAAGTTTCGTGAGATCTCAGGGAAGACATGCCTTGATTCTATTCTTTTTTTCCTTTTCCCGTATTCTGTCAGGGAAATCACAAGTCTGCTGATCTGGCGCTTGATTCAGCTTAAATGTTGTTACTTATGCTGATTTTATGGGCCACATTCTTAAGGCTCTCTTACGGTAGGTTGTTCAAGCATTTTCTGGCCTTCGTGTTCATTTATCTGCCTGCTTGTTTGCTGGCTCACCTGGATGATGGCAAGTGTTAAAATCTACGAGCCCTCAGAAACGCATCCATCCTCATTAAAGCACCAGGGAGAAGGGGTTGTAGCCTATAAGGGAGGACTGTTAACTTTTGTAGCAGCCAGACTTTCTGTTCTGTCATTCTGCTTGATTTTCTTTCTGGATCTCACATGTCCCTAAGCTATTGTTTGTCATTTTTAAAATTTGATTCTATAAAGGGGAGCAATTGAGTAGCTAAACTGCTTTGGTGGTGGGGTACTGTTTATTATTGCAAAAGTCTCATTTTAATAAAAATGCATACAGCTCATCTGAATTATATGATTTTCCTTCCTTTGTTATTCACCTAGTAAATTACGTACAAGTACTTCATGTTACAGGACTCCTCATTTTTGTATTATCCAGCTGCCTTTGCAGAGGCAATGTGATGTCATGAAAAGAACCCTAGACTTTTAGAGAGAATATCTAGGTTCCAATCCTGACTTTGTAGTTTTCTTTCACTTATCATTTAGACTCATTGAGTCTAGGTCTACAACATTTCTCACATCCACCCCTTTCTCTCCACTCATATCCTAACCACCATAGCTCACAACCTCATCACCTGTCTCCTGGACTATTGCTGTAGCTCCCCCATTGATCTTCCTACATCTAGTCTCAGCCCTTTCCAATCTATCCTCCACAAAGCTGCCAAATTGGTATTCCTCAGGCGTAGTGACCGCGTAGCTTACTTACCCTACTCAAGGAACTCCATTGGCTCCCTGTTGCTTCTAATACCAAAAAGAAGCTCTTCCATCATTTAAAGTTCTTCAAGGTTTAGTTTCAGCTTATTTTTTTTCCAAATTATTTGTATGTTATTCCCCTTTATGTATTCTACAGTCCAACCAAATTGGCCCTCACCCTCCCAGAAACCAGTTCTTCCCTCATATGTAGAATACATGTATGTATGTATGTATGTATGTATGTATGGAGTGGCCTGTCTCCCTTCTTCCCCCTTGCCTTCTCTGGACAGCTAGGTAGCACAGTGCATAGAGAGGTTGACCTGAAGTCAGGAAGATGAGTTCGAGTCTGGCCTCAGACAAATTATTAGCTTGTGATCCTGGGCAAGTCACTTAACCTCTGTTTGCCTCAGTTTCCTCAACTGTAAAATGAGGATAATAATAGAACCTACCTTGCAGGGGTTGTTATAAGGATCAAATGAGGTGATATTGTAAAGTACTTATCACAGTGCCTAGTACATAGTAGGTACTGTATAAATGTTAGCTATTATTATTATCACATACATATACATAGATGTATATGTGTATACTTAAAGTTGTTCACATTGTTTCCTTCCAAAAGAATTTAAAGTCCTTGAGTTGAATAATGTTTTATTTTTCTCTTTGTGCCCATAATGCTATGTACATAGTAGGCATTTAATAAATTATTGTGAACTGATGGACTGAATGAAATGTAATGTGAATTTATGTAAGTGATGCTGTGCTGATGTAGAGTAATGAAGTTTTAGTGTTTGTGGCTGTTTGCATTATTTCAGGCTATCCAAATTTAAAGAACACCTAATGTACCTGTAGCCCTTCAACAGGTAGAAACAAATGATTTTAGCATGAATAATTGATAAAAAATACAAAGATACTAGACAGCAACATTTTACAACAGCTGGAGTCAGGAAGATATGGATTCAGATCCTGCCTCTGAGATTCACTAATGGCGTGACCTTGAGTGAGTCATCTAACCTATCTCAGCCTCAGATCATCTGTAAGAGAGTCAAGTGATTGATATGATATATCATACACCATGACATAAGAGTATAATATGAAAGTGTATTCTGATTTTATATATATATATATATATAACTTTGCATACCTTTAAGCATTGTATAAATTTACTATTTAAAAATTTACTGTAAATGTAGTATTGTTATTCTATGTTTCATCTTTTTATTATTTTTATTGTTCTTATTCTCATATGGGTTTCTTCCCCAAAAAGCTTGCTTATACCCCATGAGCTATTTTGTGAATGTATCTTACTTGTCCCCTCCTCAACAATGGCATCCCAGTATCCTGGGGTCTAAAGACTTTAGGCCCCAGTGTCCAGTGTCTTTTCCCAGTGTCCTTCTCTAATCGAATTTGCCTCTAAAATGTGACATGAGCACATCTTTCTTGGTGTTTACTCCATGGCCCATTTTGTAGTATTTGATTTGGGGAACAGGATTGCTAGTTATGACTGTGTGTCTGGGGGAAGAAAAGGAGCAGAAGGAGGCCCTAAGAAACCAGTGGGAAGGAATATAGATCTCGGGCTGCCAAGAAATCTAACTATAGAAAAAGACTGGGCAGATTAAGAAACTCAGGGAAGGTCAAAGGTCTGGAGCCTACATGGCTGAAAGTCAGCAGTCTGGACAGATTCCAAGCTCTGCTAGCCTTTGTGTCCTTTAGATTCATTGGAAAAAAGAAGTTACTCAGAGTCGCTATGTGATGGCACAAAAATCTCCCAGTATTCGACAAAGTGGCAAGAACATTGGAATTCCAGATTCTGCCTGCAGCTTGTTACCTTCTCTCCTTTCTAGATCAGAGCAGAAGGCTATAATATCTCCCCTAATTCTTCATTCTTGCAGGATCCAGGGTAGTACAAATATGAGGAAAAGGCACTGAAAGAGAAAGAAAACATGGCTACCAAAGCCTACCTCCAAGCTCAGTCATATTAGCCACCTTTCCCAGTAGTCTGTTTATTTGGGGTCGATTGCTTGTCACTGAGTTTGAGTCCTGTGGTGTAATCAAAGTTCATTGTAGATATGAAATGCATTTAATATGGTCTTCCAGCTATTTTATTGTATTTACTCAGCAGCCATTAATCTCCCTTTCAAGAAAATATTGGCTTAACCGAGAGATCGTGATAAAGAATAGCTTATTATCAGGATTGGGATCATAGTTCATAGCATTCCATCTGCTCTGGGAATTGTCATGGTGATTAAATCTAACGGGGACCCCAGGTCAGTCTATTAAGGGATGATTCAGGGTAGATCCTTTTGCTTAAGCTAACTTAGTATGTAATCACTTTGGTGACTTTAGGCATCAGAGCTTTACCTGAGAAGGTGGCAAACTTCACTGACAAAAGTCCCTAAAGGCACGCCGCCCCCTCTTCCTTTTTCAGAGAGGCTAAGTGACTAAATCTTCTCTGAAATAGCCTGGAAGAGGCCTTAGCAATCATCTAGTTCCTGTCACTTTTCAGATAAAAAAACTGAGGCATGGAAAAATACAGTGCTTTGTCCACACTAATATAAGTAATAAGTGTCAGGAACAGGATTTGAACATGGGTCTGTGGACTCCATAGAAGTTGTGTCTTCCACCTTGCATCCTGCCTCCCAGGAAGCTCCTTCAGAGCACTGTGCCTTTTTATATAAAATACTTCCATTCTCACTACTCTTTCCAAATATTTTGCTTAAAATAATGCCCCACTAAACCAACCTATTATTAATTGGTCCTTTTCTTTTATATCTGGCAATACACAATCGCACATAGACCTATGAACCAAGCTTTCTCAAAGTCTAAAAGTTTGGAAGACTCCAGATGTACAAGAAAGATACAAGTTAATAGAGATTGGGCTCTGATTCTGTTTTTCCCTTGCAATCTATCTGTATGATGCCGAGAATGTCACCATGGGCTTTTTAAAAAAATGAGGGGAAACCAATTCAAAGGATAATATAATAGAATTTATTTTTCCCCCAATGTTGCTTGTGAAAGCTTTGCCTGCTGGCAGAGCTGCAGAATATAGTGTCCAATGTCACATACTGGCTGGATGCCACGTTGAAATTGGGGGATGTGTTTTCAGCTTGGCAGATTAAGGCTCCAGGTGGTACGCCTTGAAATGAAATGTTCTCTAGTTGGAAAGAAACCTTTCTACCATGCATAGTGCAATGGAAGCTGTTTTTAATTTTTTTTTCTTTTGTACTAAAGGCATCCTTGCAAAAGAGAAAGAAGTTTGGTGCATCTTTTTAAAATCTATTGCTAACATGACAGCCTATGAAATTTACCTTACATGTTATTGTATATGTGTGAATGTAAGGTAAATATGTGTGTGTGTGTGTGTGTGTGTGTGTGTGTAGAGAGAGAGACACACACATGAATGTGTGTACAGTGCCTTATATATGAATGTAATATACTGGGTGTCCCAAAAATCTTAGTGCAGTTTTAGGCTAGTAAAGCTTAAAATTGCACTAAGATTTTTAAGAGGAAAGAGAGGGAGAGGGAGAATTGAGATGCTTATGCACAGTTGTATTTTTTTATCTCTAAGACCTAGCATGATGCGTAGCACTTAGCAGAAACTTTTAAAAAATGCTTGTTGCTAGATGTGCAGGGATTTTCAATTCTAGAAAGAGGCTGGGTTGATAAGTATTTTGCTAAAGTATGATTAAAGAACAATAGAGAGGCATTGTGATGTAGTGAATAGAGTTAGGAGGACCTGGGTTTAATCTCACCTCTAGCATACACTGGCTCGGTTACCCCGGAAAAGTCACTTCATCACTTAGTACTTCCAGAAAAATCTCTATGACTATAAACTTAAGAGAAGGTGCTGATAAATTAATGAATTCATGAATAATTGAATGAATGAATAAATGAGAAAAATATTTATTAAATGCTTATGATGTGCCAGGCACTCTGCTAAGCTCTGGGGATAGAAACACAAGCAAGCAAAACAGTATGTGCCCTCAAATATGTTACTTACAAAAAAAGGAAAGAAAATATATAAAAGGGAATGGTAGCCAAGGAAGAGTGTTTTGGATAGATGTGTTAGAGGGAATGGTAATTGGAGTCATAGAGGGAAAGAATGGCATCTCCTTTCTAGGAATGCCTATCTTGATATGATTATCATTCTTAGAGGTAAAGTTGAAAAGTAGGTGGGGGAGGTCCATGCATGGTGGCGTGGCCTGAACATGGTCAGAAAGTGAGGTGGGTCTGAGACTGGGCATGACAAAATTAATGCTCATCAATCAGAGCCTAAGAGCATTTGACATTAGGGGTAGAGAAGGATGGCATGGGGTGGGCTAGAAATTGTACAAGAGAAGTTGAAGAGAAAGTGTTGACTTGCAATGGTAGAGGAAGTTCCTGATTGGGAAAGAGTTCTCTAACCAATTGAATCACAAATCTGATCTTTTCTCCCTTCCCTTTTCTACCTGCTTATGGACTACAAGAGAGGACCAGGGTTGTGGTATATTTTCATGGATTTTTTTAATTTTAATTTTCATTCATTTTCAGATGTGTAATTTGTTTATTTGAAATAGGAGGTTCTCTTACCCTTGTGTACCAAATAGTATATTAACTGGCCACTTTCCTGCTGTCTCTGTACCCTGAAAAGATAACAGATATCAAAGTAGGAGTATTGGTGCTGAATTCTCATCTCCCCTACCCAATCCCTGGCTAATCTATTAATTTGTGTTTGATTCCTAGCATTGGGGCTACAAAGTCAGCTCAGTACTTGCTAGAATGGTCTTAACGATTTATTGTTATTACTTGCTGGTAAGAAGAAATGAATGATTTTCATGTAGGCACATCTTTATGAATGCTGCTTCTTGAAAGATTTTTTCCATCCCACACATTTCCAACATAAGCTGCTCAGCCACTGAAGTCCTCTTGCTGTTTCTGCTCAGATCAGAGCTGAGATGTTAAATCTCTAGGGCTCAGTACCAGAGTCTCGAAATTTGTGACTTACAGATCTTTTAGAATCTCAAGGCTCAAGGAAGTTCTAGCATCCATGCTCAGGACTTAGCATATTGGCTGAGACTTGAGGTTCAGAGGGACTTCAAGACTTAGAGATACTTAAAGACCAAGCGTTAGGGCTTAGGACTTGTGAGTCAGAGGGGTTTAGGAGTCAAAAAGAGTTGGGACTGTGATTTGCCATTAAAATTAATTCAAATACATACTTGAAAAATGCATCGCCGGTCTTACAAAATGTTTGTTGATTGACTATAACCTATAACAGATTTGGGATAGATGTGCCCACTACTGCAGATCTAAACTCCCACGTGCCTTCTTTTCCAGTGTAATTCTTGTCCATATTTTTCCTATAAATCCTCTATAAAAGATGATGTCTTCTTTCTTCTTGGTTTTGTGTGTGTGCGTGTATGTGTGTGTGTGTGTATGTTTCAAAGTTATCAGTATACCACCTGGTTTGTCATTAGTGTCTCACATTAAAGCTGCGTGATTATGGCCTGTCTCCTTTACTAGTCAAACATGTCTTTCATAATGGCTCTTACACCATTTGCAAGAGAATGCAAATTACCCTTTATTAAGAATTTGCCCAAGCCCACTATTTCATCTTTCCATTGCACTTTGGAGTCAATTGTGATTTTTATTTTTCTGAGATACTCATGTTCTGGAATTTATAGTCATGTGACCTCAGGGAGAAAACATTGGTGTTTAAAAAAAGGAGCCTTTCTCAGCAACAAGCAGTTTGGAATCATTGAAAGCACTTTTCAGTTTTCCCGAAGTAATCCAACCTAGGCTTCTATTACTGCTCAATTTCAGGTTCAGCTTATTGTCTGCTCATAGCATCTGACCCAAGATGTATCCATTGATGAACTAATTAGATAGGCTGCCTGCCAAGGTCTGTATCATAAACTGGACACAGTGTTCATGCGCTTTGTTTTTCCAATGTGGATTGGTAGACAAATCTCTTTTACATTATCAGGGACTTTGATGAAACTTTATAGTGGTCTGGTACTCATTGTACTTAGTTCAATGTCATTAGCAATTAGGAGCATTTTCAGACCCTTGTCATCAACTGAAAAGTCTACATTTTTTGGACTTCAAACCACATATCTTCCATGGTACAGATCTGCATTTGTTCTGGAATTAATAATTTTTGGATAGTGGCCTGGGAGCGGTAAGGGTTTAAAAGACTTCCTCAAGGTCAAAGACCTAGCCTATGCCAGAGCAAAGCATGAATCTTTGTCTTCCTTCTGCAAAAGTAGCTTTTTATCTGCCACTCCACATTGCTTCTCTTGTGATTTCAGTGTGGCTCATAAAAGCATAAAGATATGGTCATCTGTAGAAAATTACAACATGATGTAAGGAAAGAATCTGAATTTGGAGTCATAGGACTTTGGTTCAAAGCCAACACCTACCCCTTACTAGCTGTATGACCTTTGGCAAGTCATTAACCTCTACTTTTAATTTCTTCATCTATAAAGCGAGGGGTTTAGACTAGATTAGCTCCAAGGCCCCTTTCAGCTCCAAATCTATGATGCCTTGATGCCTGCAAGAGGCTTCTTGTGGCCTTTTCATGTTCCCATCAAGGAGGCCCACAAATAGTACCTCAGAAAACTGTTTCAGCTCTAGTATGGATTAAAGCTTTTTTGGGCTGGCCTGGGAGCTTAATGATATCACACTGTTACTATGGGAGAATATTCTCCAAACTCTAAGCAGCTAACCAACAATTGAACTTTTGTTTGTCGAGGACTGCCTGTGCTGAATTTCAAGGAAAACATTTGTCAAAAATCAGATTATGTTACTTTACCTTCTAATTTCCATCACATTCTATTCCAGTTGGGACTGATTGAGCAGCTGGAGACTCAGAGTGAGAAAGCAGTCCAGTTTTGTCTGTTCCATTGTGTCAGCAGTTGGATTGCAAGGAATTCCTCTTCATCAGGTTTAATGTCTGGTGTGAGGTGTCTATTACTCAAGTGTCTGCCCATCACCTTTGAAAATAGAAAACAGTGTTGGTAAGGGCAAATGGAGAAACAACTGGTATCAGTTTGGGTCCACTGAAATCAGTTTCTACTCCCTGATGCTCTAGGATTCACAAAAGCCAACAGTGTGTGGAGCAGAGATGTGTTTAAGGTTGTTTCTGTCGTCTCTGACCCAGAAGGGATCTTACGAGAAGTACAGTCTGACCTTAAAGTTTTATTACTTGGAAATTCCTAGTTTTAATTTCATCAGGAACAAAAGGTAACCTTCCCCACCCCCCCCCCCCACACCCAACCCCATCCCACAGCACCAACTCCTTTTAGTTTCTCTGCTTGGCTTTTGTTCAGTATTGTTTGGCACGAAGCAGAAAAACCAGAGTAAAGAAGTGGGCCAGAGCTGTATCTCTGAACACCTCCCTAGATAACATGTTTAAACTAGTTCACTCCATGGCATTCACTCCATGCCCTCAACAGAATTTAGGCTCTTCTTTGAATGAGGAGCTGGTCTGAGATCTCTGACAAGGTTGGGGTCCTTTATTGATTCCCTGAGTTTTCAAACTGAACATCATTCTTTGGCAGTGGCCTCTCTTTGGTCCCCTACCTTCTGCTGGAGCACATGTTGCATTTTCTTCCTACCATTTGTCTTTTACTGTATGAAAGGATGTCACAAATTATTTATTTTCTACATCACTGGGCCTCCATAAAGACCAAGTGCTACATCCTGAGTACCACGTCAGGATGTGGTTTCCTGGCAAATGCTAGAAGTACTTAAATATGTTTTTCCCCAGTCTTCACTTACAGCAGTTGTACATGACCAGATGACTCAATGGACAGCGGTGGAGTGAGGGGAAAGGATTGGAGGAAGGGGGGAGATGAGGCAATCACTTTCAAAATGGGGCAAGGACTAAAGGAAGGAACACAACAGCCTTCTCCTGTAGCATCATACCCGTCCAGTGTGGCATTTTCTAAACCACCTTTGCTGTATCTCTTCCTCAGAATTAGGTCAGAGTTGAAATTCTGGAAACCTCTCACTATTTCCCATTTGCCTTTACTTTGGCAACGTAGAGTTTCAGTGCCGACCTAGCAAATGACCTAGACCTTCCTGAATTAGAAATCAGTTGTCCAGGGATGGGAGATGGGCCTATCAGTCATCCCTCATTGTAGTCAGAGGGCTCAGGAGGAAGAGGTGAGGAGGATGCTGACTCTGCAGCCTTGTGACGGGAAATGTCTTAAGTTTCCCCTGCTCCTTAGAAAGCAGGCAAATCACTTACTCATCAGTTCCTGTCCAAGAAAATGATTGTGGACATTTTCCCCAGGATCCTGATGACAGAGGGTGTAGAATCAAATTACTTGTGACACAGAGCTACAGAAACATTAACTTGTTAGGTACAGCAACATGGCCTCAAATTGCTTTACTTCCCATAGAGGTGGGCTGAGCTGCCGGCCTGAGCCAAATTCAGGTCACTTAGCCTGAGGCATCCTGGATAGGACCCTCACCCAAGGCATAGGAGCCTGGGATCCTCCTTCCTCTTAACACCTTTAACTAGCACTACAAACAGCACTAGCATATTCAGTCACCTTCAGCAAATTCAACTCAACTCAACAAACATTTATAAAACAACTAAGGTAAGTAAAGCCCTGGGCGGGGTGTTGATGCTTTACAAAGGTCAAAGATGCCACAATCCGTACCCTCCAAGAGCTTATTGTTGTTTAAGGGGGATTTTAAGCCCCTTTACAAATAAGCAAAATATAAAGTGGACTGTGATAAAGGCAAAAGTGAAATTCAGACAACGTATTCTAGGAAAATAAGAAGCTAGATATCACTTTGGACTGGAACAATGAGGGAAGACTTCTTGGAGCAGGGGATACCCAAGTGGAGCTCTTACATCTCTTGAAGGAAAGAGGAGTTCAACAGATAGAGATGAGGAAGAGTGAATTCTGGCAATGGAACAAGGGATGGGGTAACCTATGAAAATGAATGGAGATAAGAGAGGGCACAGCAAGGTCATACAACAGTGGTCTAGCTTGATGGAGTTTTAGAAGCAACTGGATGGTGCAATGGATAGAGCTCCAGGCCTGGAATCAGGAAGTCCTGAGTTCAGATCTGCCTTCAGACAAATATTAGCTATGTTACCCTGGGCAAGTCACTTGACCCTGTTTGCCTCAATTTCCTCATTTGTAAAATGAGTTGGGTAAGGAAGGGGCAAACCCCTCCATTATCTTTGCCAAGAAAACTCCAAACAGGGTCACAAAGAGACATGACTGAAAGAACTGAATAACTGAATAATAACAACACAGTATGGGGTAATGTCAAATGAAGCTAGAGTGGTAGGCTAGGCCAAGATTGGGGGAGACTTTAAATGCCAGATTAAGGAATTTTTACTTTATCCTAGATCCATGAAAGATTATTGAACAGAAAAATAGCATGATTGTCTCTGTAGGGTAGGGAACATAATCATGCCCACCTGTCTATTTCAGAGGCATTTTTGAGAGAAATTCTGTGATAAAGTATCCAGGTAACACTGAAATTGACATCATCTATATAAATCCCAAAGCAGTTTAAATTCCATTAATTCTCAGGAGAGAAAAAAAAAAGATTGCTAAAGATGAACATAGGATTTATGACAGCAATATTACCACTACTATATCACAACCAATATAAATTATACTTCTGTAGTTTACCTAACTGTAGGAGATATATATAGAGCACATTGAAGCCACAGACCATTATACAAATGTGAATCGTTGTTATTACAATGTGATAATAATTAGAATGGTGTACACATTCAGCTCTGGTTCCCTATTTGGAACTGTCTTCCTGCCTTCCCTAGGAGTGCTGAGGGAAAGGCAGGTTGAAGGGTGAATGTCAGAGAGCAGAAAATGGGGAAAGTTGATACTATATCCAATGCTTCTAGGATATTTTTTAGAAACTCTTACAGATTTCTACCTGAGTAATCATCATAGTATCATAGATCTACAGTTAGAAGGGACCTCAAAGACCACATAATTCAACCACTTTTACAGATGAAGAAAGAGATGCTCTGGGGGGTTAAGTGAATTCTCTAAAGTCACACACATAAGTGTCACAGGAAGGATATAAACCCAGGTCCTGTAATCTCAGGGTTTATGTTCTTTCCACTGTACCATATCCTATTTGTGTTTCTGGTAACCTATTATTAATGGAGACAATGCTCTATTTTCCTATTTTAGGGATGGGTGAGAAAGGATTTTTGGTGCCATGGAGAGGGTGACAACTTACAAAACCATTACTAGCTATGTTGTTGTCCCTATGTGTGGGGGCACATGACAAAAACATAATCTATAGGGCAGGTGAGAAATGAGATCTCCAATGAGTGTGTTCTGTATCTAGAGGAGCTCAGTGACACAGCACATGACAAAATCAGTATCACTGTAGAGGTCCATGCCAATCTTAAGAACTGGCAGCATAAGTCATATAGATTGTCTTCCTTACTGTACCTGTACAGATACGGCTACTAGAATACCTATCTCTGGTCCACGAGACTGTTCACAGTTAAAGGCTGAATTTTTTTCAAACACTATTCAGCACACAGTATTTGGAATGTATCTTGAGTAATGAATCAGAAAATGCCAGGGTAGAAGACAAAAGAGCTTAAAAATGAGAGTCATGCTTGCTAAAACACGTATTGAAAGGCGTGACCCTGAGAATATAAGGGCAATGATCAAGGGCCAATTGTTGTATCACAAGATTCGTTTACCTGAGTCTCATAGCCCAAGCATCTCTCCCACTTAGCAACAGTTACTAGGCAAGATGAAGTATCTCAGTAGGCATCCTTAAAGCAGCACTTTGTCTATATGCTGATTTTCTGCATCTTGGACAAATTATCCGAATTTAGGGAAATGAATGCAACTCAGCAGATATTTATTGAGCGCCTACACTTCACTAAGCACTAATTCAATGTTCTTTTTGAAGTTTTTCCTCTCAGTACAGTGTAAACAATACTGAACGTGGAGTCTGTGAACTGAGGTTTAAATATTAGCTCTACCATTTGCTACCCAAGTGGTCTTGGGTAAATGGCTTAACCTCTGTGCTCCTCAGCTTCCTCAGTTCTAAAATGAGAGAATTGGAATAGATAACAGCAAAGATCCTTTACAATTCTAAATCTATAATGATGAAGTCTTCCTCCTTCTTAGGCAACATTAGTAGTTCTAGTACTATACATACCCTAAGAGTGCTTACACTAAAACCAATCCTATCCACTTTGCCCCTAAAAAGGGCAAATGTTTTAGGGCTCTTGGATAATCTAATCTAGTTGGAGGCTAATTTTGAGCAATAGGAAATTTAGAACTTTGTTGAACCTTCTCTTATCAAGCAGGATCATCAGGAATAGAGATTGTACTTGTCAGTTAAAGAGTGTGTGTGTGTGTGTGTGTGTGTGTGTGTGTGTGTGTTGTAACAGCAACAGGCCTTCCACCAAAGTGTCTGAAAAAGTTACCTCACACCTACCTCCCCCACAACAAAAGCAAATTAGCATTTCCTTTAGCCTGATTTATGGTAGTCTTTGAGAAGGAAAACAGATTCAATTTGTTGGAAAAATTTGAAAGCTTGCCAGAGTAACCATGTGCTGGGATAAAATATTAAGGAAATTCCCAAATTCTCTCTTAGCTTTCTTGCTCTTTGACATATGAGAGGATGCCAGATGGGCAGCACTGACCTGTATATCAGGCTGTGTTTATGAATTTCCAAAAAAAAATTGGTAGGGAATCACAGCAGGGCAGTGGTGGACAAAGAATGAGCGAGATAAAGGATAGAGATGAAAGTAAGGATTTTGAGTGTGAAGAGAAAATGGAATCTTTGGAACTTGAGCAAGAAAGAGCAATTAAGTCATTAACTTTAAGGTGAGGAAATTAAAAACCTTAAATGGTGGAAATATTTTGGTGGCTATGTCAATTTTCTTCTGACGTCAATACTGAAATATATTTCAAATACTTGAAAACCTATGGTAAATAAATTATTCAAAGGAAAGTGAAATAGTGGTTATCCTATGAAATAAAACAGTCATTAGAAACTATGTCCCCATACTCTTCTAGGATTATGCAACACCCCACTTTCCCCAAAGCTATATTTATGAGAATAGAAATAAGAAATAATTAAGATAAATAAATAAGAATAGAAAGCCTGGAGAGAGCATTGTCATCCACAGAAGAAGGCAGTTGAAGGCAAATTAGTTTGATGGGGTGAGCAGTCAATTTCTTCTTGATATTTGTGCCTCATTTAAAACCTACAAACACTAATTAGTCTTAGTAAGCAGAGAGATATAGGAGTTGTATAGAATGAGTGAGTCATTTCTCTCCCTATTCTATGCTTAGGTTATAGTGACATCAGTTTTTTTTAGTTTTAGTTTAGTTCGTTTAGTTCTTTTAGCTTTACACTAAATTCAAGATATGGAAATAATAAATAGTTGTACATCTAAGGTCATGGCTCAAAAAGGTTAATCATTCCTGGTCTACCAAAACTAATTTAGTCAGTCAATCATTAAACCTTTACTAAGCTCCTACTATGTGCCAAACATTATGTTAAACAATGGGGATGCAAATACAGAAGAAGAAAGACAATTTCTGCCTTCAAAGAACTTATAATCTTAGGTGGAGCCAACATAACAAAGAGAAGCCAGCAACTAGCTTGAGCTCTCTCTAGTTTCCCTCAGAAACAACATTAAATCAAGCCTCTAAACAGATTCTAGAGTGACAGAATCCACAAAAAGATGGAATGAAACAATTTGCCAGCTTAGGATAACTTAGGACTTCAGGAAAAGTCTGTCTCACTTGGGTAAAAGGGGAGCACAGCCCAGTGCAGATGGTATCTGGGCAAACCAGTGGGAGGCTCTTAGCACATGCACAGATCAGCAACTGAGGCTCCTCAGTCCTGATTCAGCAGTTAGTAATCATAACTGTGAATATAAATGGAATGAATTCTCCCATAAAACAGAAGCAAAGTAGATTAAAAACCAGAATCCTACAATGTGTTGTTTACAAGAAACACATTTGAAGCACAGTGATCACAGAGAATAAAGATAAAAGGCTAGAGCAGAATATATTATGCTTCACCTGAAGTTAAAAGAAAAAGCAGGGGTAGCTATCCTTATCTCAGACAAAACAAAAGAAAAAATAGATCTAATTAAAAGAGATCAGGAAGTAAACTATATCTTGCTAAAAGGTACCACAGACAATAAAGTAATATCAATATTAAACATATATGCTCCAAGTGGTATAGTATCCAGATTGTTAGAGGAGAATTTAAGTGAGTTACAGGAAGAAATAAACAGCAAAACCATACTAGTTGGGGACCTCAACATCTCCCTTTCAGAACTAGATAAATCTAATCACAAAATAAATAAGAAAGAAGTTAAGGTGAATAGAATTTTAGAAAATTTGTATATGATAGAAATCTGAAGAAAATTAAATAGGGAAAGAAAGGCATATATCTGTTTCCAGAGGTACATAGCACCTACACAAAATGATTACCATGTATTAAGGAATAAAAACCTCACAATCCAATGCAGAAAGGCAGAAATATTTAATGCATCATTTTCAGATCATGATGCAGTAAAAATTATGTGTAAAAAGGGTCATGGTAAGATGGAGTAAAAATTAATTGGAAACTAAATAATCTAATCCTAAAAAATGAGTGAGTCAAATAACAAATCATAGAAACAATCAATAACTTCATTCAAGAGAATGACAATAATGAGACAACATACCAAAATTTATGAGAAGTGGTCATAGCAGTTATTAGGGGAAAATTTGTTTCACTAAATGCACTGAAGTGGGCATGCAACTAAAAAACCTAGAAAAAGAACAAATTAAAAATCTCCAATTAAATATCAAATTATAAATTCTGAAAATCAAAGGAGAGATTAATAAAATTGAAATTAAGAAAACTAGTGAAATAATAAATAAAACTTAGAGCTCATTTCATGAAAAAATTAAAATAGATAAACCTTTGGTTAATTTGATTTAAAAAAGAAAGAAGAAAGTCAAGTTACCAGTATCAAAAATGAAAAGAGTGAATTCATCACCAGTGACAAGAAAATTAAAGCAATAATTAGGAGCTATTTTTCCCAACTGTATGTAATAAATCTGACAATCTAAGTGAAATAGATGAATATTTACAAAACTGTAAATTGCCCAGATTAATAAAAGAGTAAATAAAATACTTAAATAACCCCATTTTAGAAAAAGAACTTCAACAAACTATCAATGAGCTCCCTAAGAAAAAATCTCCCAGGCCAAGTGGATATACAAGTAAATACTACCAAACAGTGAAAGAATAATTAGTTCCAATACTGTATAAGCTATTTGGGGAAATGGGCAAAGAAGCATTTCTACCAAATTCCTTTTATGACACAAATACTATGCTGATACCTAAAACAGAAAGAGTCAAAACAGAGAAAGAAAATTATAGACCAATTTTTCTAAGGAATATTGATACAAAAACTTTAAATAAAATATTAGCAAAGAGATTACAGCAATTTATTATGAGAATAATACATTATAACCAGGTGGGATTTATAACAGGAATGCAGGGCTGGTTCAATATTAGGAAAGCTATCAGCATAATTGACCATATCAATAACAAAACTAATTTGTTTATTGATTATATTGACTTTCTCAATATCAATTATAATTGATAATATTGATTATCTCAATATATATAGAAAAAGCTTTTGACAAAATTCATCATCCATTTCTATTAAAAACACTAGAGATTATAGGAACAAATGGAGTTTTCCTTAAAATGATAAGTAGCATCTATCTAAAACCATCAGCAAGAATTATATGTAATGAGGATAAGCTAGAACCATTCCCAATAAGATCAGGGGTGAAACAAGCATGCCTGTTATCACCATTATTATTTAATATTGTACTAGAAATGTTAGCTTTAGCAATAAGAGAAGAAAAAGAAATTGAAAGAATTAGAATAGGTAATGAGAAAACAAAACTGTCATTCTTTGCAGACAATATCATGTTATACTTAGAGAATCTGAGAGAATCAACTAAAAAAAACTACTTGAAGCAATGAATAATTTTAGCAAAGTTGGAGGATATAAAATAAACCCACACAAATCATCAGCATTTCTATATGGGGCCAAAGAACCCCATCAGTAAGAGATAGAGAAATTCCATTTAAAATAACTGTAGATGATATAAAATATTTGGGAGTCTACCTGCTGAGACAAACCCAGAAACTATATGAACACAATTATAAAACACTTTTCATACAAATAAAATCATATCTAAACAATTGGAAAAATATCAATTGCTCATGGGTAGGCCAAGTTAGTATAATAAAAATTACAATTCTAACTAAATTAATTTACTTATTCATCACCACACCAATCAAACTACCAAAAAATATTTTATACAGTTAGAAAAAATAAAAACAAAATTCATCTGAAAGAATAAAAGGTAAAGAATATTAAGGGAATTAATGAAAAAAAATGCTAAGGAAGATGGCCTTGCTGTACCAAATCTAAAACTATATTATAAAGCAATAATCATCTAAACTATTTTGTGCTAAGAAATAGAGTTTGTATCAATAGAATAGTTTAGGTACACAAGACACAGGAGTCAATGACTATAGTAATCTACTGTTTGATAAACCCAGACTCTGGCTTCTGGAATAAGAACTTACTATTTGACAAAAGCTGCTGGGAAAATGAAAATAGTATGGCAGAACCTAGGCATAGACCAACATCTGATACCATATACCAAGATAAGGTCAAAATGGGCACATGATTTAGACACAAAGGGTGATATCATAAGCAAATTAGGAGAGCAAGGAATAGTTTATTTATCAGATCTATGGAGAAAGGAAGAATTTATGTCCAAAGGAGAGATAGAGAACATTGTGAAATGCAAGATGGATAATTTTGATTACGTTAAATTAAAAGATTTTGCACAAACAAAACCAATGCAACCAAGATTAGAAGGAAAGCAGCAATCTAGGAAACAATTTTTACAGCCAATGTTTCTGATAAAGGCCTCATTTCTAAAATAAATAGAGAATTGAGTCAAATTTATAAGGATACAAGTCATTCCTCAATTGATAAATGGTCAAAGGATATGAACAGGCAGTTTTCAGATGAAGAAATTAAAGGTATCTATAGTCATATGAAAAAATGCTCTAAGTCACTATTGATTAGAGAAATGTAAATTAAAACGACTCTAAACACCACCTCACACCTATAAGATTGTCTAATATGACAGAAAAGGAAAATGATAAATGTCAGAGAAGATGTGAGAAAATTAGAAGACTAATGCATTGTTGGAGGAATTGTGAACTGATCCAACTATTCTGAAGAACAATTTGGAACTATGCCTAAAGGGCTATAAAAGTGTGCATACTCTTTGATCTAGCAATACCACTAAAAAAGGTAAAAGGACCCATACATACAAAAATATTTTTAGCAGCTCTTTTTGTAGTGGCAAAGAATTGGAAATTGAGGGGATACCAATCCATTGGGGAATGGCTGAATAAGTTGTGGTATATGGATGTAATGGAATACTATTGTTCTATAAGAAATGAGCAGGCAGATTTCAGAAAAAAAACCTGGAAAGACTGATATGAACTGCTTCTGAGAGACGTGAGCAGAACCAGGAGAACATTGCACACAATAACAGCAGTATTGTGCGATGATCAACTATAGCAGACTTAGGTCTTCTCAGCAATACAATGATGCAAGACAATTCCAAAAGACTCATGATGGAAAATGCTGTACACCTCCAGAGAAAGAACTTTGGAGTCTGAATGCAGGTCAAAGCATACTATTTTCACTTTTTTTTGTTTTTTGCTTTTTTTTCTTGTGATTTTTCCCTTTTGTTCTGATTCTTCTTTCACAACATGGCTAATGTGAAAATATGTTTAACATGATTGTACATGTGTAGCCTATATCAGATTGTTTGCTGTCTTGAGGAGGGGGAGGGAAGAAAGGGAAGGAGGAAATTTTGGAACTCAAAATCTTATAACAAGGAATACTGAAAACTATCTTTACGTGTAATTGGAAAAAAATCAAACACCATTAAGTGGGTGAAAAGAGCTTACAAACTAATGGGGAATGACAATACACAAAAGGAAACTAAAAAGTTGTGCAGGCATGTGAGAAACAACATTTCCAATGAGTACCTTCTTAACAAAAATCAGGAAAATAAATTCAGTCTATCGAGATCAAGAGTTCTTAACATTTTGTGTGTCTTTGGCAGTCTGGTGAAGCCTATGAATCCTTTTTCTGAATAATGTTTTTAAATGTATAAAATTAAATATATAGGATTACAAAGGAAACCAATTATTTTGAAATAGTTATCAAAAATTTAAACAAGTTCACAGTCTTCAGGTTAAGAATCTCTAATACAGATATTTCTAAATATCCATCTATTTGACCTAATGAAGGTGAAATGGAAAGATAAATGACCAAATTTACATTTATACACAACATTATACTTTTGAGTATCTTTTTCCAAGCTAGTTTTGATATACGAATCTATCATTCCCCTTCCCTTCCCCCTCATCCCAGCATGGAACTAAGAAAATGGAAATTTTCCATCATGGTCATTAGCACAGGCAGTTGTGGCCTTAGATGGGCGTAGAGTTAAAGGAAATCTTAGAGATCATTTTCACAAATTTTGAACTGATACTCAAACAGGTTAAGTGATTTTCCCAAGGTCACAAAGCTGGCAAAATCAAGACTAGAACTCCTAACCCCTTCATTTGTGCCATTAGCATCCTTAAATGTTCTTGGGTCTCCTTATGGGCGATTTTTTAGAGGGTGATTTTCCAACAGATGTGATATCAAAGACAGCCAAAGCTCACCTGTATATCACACAATATCCATTTTAGTTTATTTTAGTCACTTCTTTAATATGGCTACTAACCTGGTAGATCAAAATACTAGGCAGAGTATTCCTCTTTAGATTTCATCCAGGAATTAGACAAAGTCTATCAAAGTCTTTATGGTTAAGATTCAGACATGTGGGTTAGATAACAATTAAATTAGGTATGTTCATAACTGGTGAACAACTGTACCAAAGAGAGTTGATTAATGTAGATAGCTATAAATCTGACAAAATTTCTCTAGTGATATCTTATTCAACATTTTTTTTCAATATTCTCCCTAAAGATTTATAGAATGTAATTGTCAAATCTACAGGTAATTCCCAAGTTCAGAGAGAAAGCTAATACAGAAGATGAGACGTCATAGGTCTAGAGCTTGAAGCGACCTCAAAGGTCATCTCATCCAACCCCCTCATTTTTCAGATGAGAAAACTGAGGCCTGGGGATGCTGAATGACTTACCCAAGGTCATATAAATAGCAAGTATCAGAAGTAGGATTTGTAGTTCTCTGACTATGGAGTTAGTGTTCTTAACACTGTTCTACACTACCTCCACTTACCATGACTTGAAGAAACCAGGTTCATAAAAATCTGAATAGGTTGGAAGGATGGAAAGAAATCTACAAAATGAAACTTGTTAGTAATCGGCATAAAATTATAATTTATTTTCAGAAAGCCAATTTCCCCAATATGAAATACACTGATTTGATAGCAGTTCATGTGGAAAAAATAGTGGGAGGAGAGTTAAGAGGTGAGGATGGGGGAAAAAACGGGTATATTTGACCATAAGTCCAAATTGATATGACTATAAAGTTATATTTAAAAAGCTAATGAAATCTTTTATCAGTACATCAAGAATCTGTCATTTCTTCAGTGTGGATATTCCTTCTTTCGAGACATGTCACAACTCTTCTCTAACATGCTATTTGGTATCTAAGCGTTATCATAGCCAAAACGCACATTACCCTGTGGGCAGCCTGGTGATGTGCCTATCCAAATAGATGTAGATGACTTCTTGGATTGTAGACATAGATGCTTTCATCACATTTCTGCGTGAGGCCTTCCTGGCTTAGCTTTGTTCTCCTAGCTTTTGAAAATCCAGGCTAACCTCCATGCTATGAAGAAGTGCTAAAGTGGGGCTTTAAGCAAAGAAAGTCAATCTCAGACTACATTAATGGAAATATATAATATTCTTATCAAAGATCAGCATAGTTGCACTCTATGGTGTGAAGGGTAATAGAGAAGGTGCTGGAGAAGAAGATGGGTGCCAAATTGTGGGTGGTCTTGAGTGCTGTTAGAGAGTTTAAGTAAAAATCAAAACAAAGATGGTGGGCAGGAGAGAAGCCACAAAAGACTTGAATAAAATGATATGATTAGAGTGATATATCAAATATAATAACAAAGATAGATAGAGCATTTATTAATTTGTTAGTATATGTTAGATACTGTGTCAAGAATCGGGGTTATAAAGAATGGTTAAAACAGAGTCCCTGCCCTCAAGAAGCTCATACTTTAATGGGGGAGAAAACATGAGAATAACTAAGCATTCTAGATACATATAATGTAAATGTAAGGTAATCTCAGAGAAAAGGCACAAAAAGTGAAGGTATTATCATCTTCATCTTAGAGATTAGGAAATCAAGGCCATGAAGTCAAATAATTTGTCCAGGGTCTCATAACTAGCATCAGAAACAAAATTGAAATTCAGATTCATCTTGACTCCTAGCATAGTATTACGATTACTAGGCAGGTAGATGTGGGGAGAATAGAATACACAAGGGAGAGATTAAAAGTAGAAAACAAAAATAGGAAATTATTACAATAGTTCAGAGGAGAGATTATAAGGGCCTGAATTTAGGGTGGTTAAAGTGGGAATGAAAAAGAAGGGAGGGATGTGAGAGAAACCAATAATTTACCCAGTTTCTCTTTGAGAATATCATTTCTATAAATGCTAATATTCACTCTAACTCTTTGGATCTGCTTGCAGACTCACTTTTTCAAAATGGTCTATTTGCCTCAGAGCGACAGTTAAAAGTCCCTAGCGCTGAGAGTTTGCACATTAGATAATGAATCTTTTATATACAGCACTCTTGGTACAACAGAATTTGAAGAAGATGATGGATGTCATAAGTAAATGGGAGACATCACCCTGTTGCATATTATTAGCATACATTTGCATTTAGGAACACGCAATTTGCTGTTCAGTTCTCTTTTCTATTAATAATTATTAAATGTCCAGTTGCCAAAAGCCATTTCTTTAATGGAAAGGTTTTGCCGACCACTGATTTTTTCCACTTGAACTGTCAGTATAGAAAAGTGGGAAAACATGTTTTGGAAGCCCTGAGAGTGGCAAGATCTCATTTATACTAGAAGTTTAATCTATGACCTAAATGAGGCATGACCAGGAAGGAACCTATAGAAAAACATATAAGCCCATTGGTATTGATTGGCTGGTATTATTTTTCTTTACTTTTGTTTCTTTTGTTCAGATAATTGAAAACATTTCAGAGTTGGTCCGTGGCATCCTTTTGGTATTATTTCAGATTGCTTTTTACAAGGAGAGTGTTCCTTAGAAATCTTAGGGTTCTGTCACTTTCTGCCCCTGGGTCTCCCTGGTTAAAGAGAAAGAAACACCTGAAACATGTCCAGATTTAATTTTGATACTCCACAGGTACTATCTAAAGGAAATCCGTACTTAATGTAAATTAGACCTGACCTAATTATTTCCTATGTGCTCTAACCCTATCACTTACATCCCATCCCTTCAAGCACTTTGTAAAGACTTACTCTCTTTCACCAAAGCCGAGCTAAGCCTTCTAAGATAGAAGTGCCATTCAAATTCAGGGCAAATGCCTCTCTTTTACTTTCCTGCTCCTCCTCTCCATCTTTGCCTTATTTCCCTTTCCCTTATTTTCTTCTTCCCTTCCTATTTTCCTTTCCCTTAACCCCCTCTTTTCTACTCTTTTTCCTCCTTTTCTTCCTTTCCTACACCATCCATTCCTTTCCTCCTTCCTTCCTCTCTCCTGCCTCTTTTCCTTCTTCCCTCTTTTCTTTCCCCTTTCTCTTCCTTTTTCCCTTTCTTCTCCTTCTTTTGTTCCCTTATCTCCTTCACTTCCTTCTTTCCTGTCCCTTCCTTGCTCTTTCCCTTCCTCTTTCCCTTCTTCTCTCCTTCTACTCTTCCCCTGTACTGTCTCCTTTTCTCTCCTCCTTCCCTTTCTCTACCTTTCTTTCCTCATTTTTCTATCCTTCCTTCCCTCCATTCTTTCTTCTTTCTTTCCATCCATCCTTCCTTTCTTTCCTTTGTTTAAATTAACAAAATATTTTGACATCATTAAGTATTATTCAGTATTCCAAAATAGCATGTTTCTTTCTAATTCCAAATATATAATTGTAACTGAAACATAATATTGTGCAGAAATGAAGAGAACTACTTGGGAAGCTGACATCATTAGTTTAGTTGTGAGTTGTCTCTTATGTGCTCCATCCCTATTAAAATATATCACTAAACAGATCTCTTTTTAAATTTGCAAAATATCTAAGATTCTGAGTAAAGCACATGTAATCTAAATTTCTTCAAAGTCAGAAACACCTATGTAAACCAAACAAAAAGGGAGTAGAAAAAATACAGAATATATTAAATTTAGGTCTATGTGTCAATTGTCTTTAGTCCCATGCTTATTGTCATAGTTGCATATAGGAGAAAAATGGATGATATACCAAAAAGTGACAATGCCAAACAAAAATTCCAACTTGAGAGATTATTAAATTAAAAGTGATGAATGCTAGATAAAACCATCAAAAAGTCTTTTGCTATACCCTGTATTATGTATTACGAGGATTCATTTTTTGTTAGAACACCAGCAAGCCTAAATATGAAAATTACATAATACTTTTTTGACCTCTCCCCCTCTGAATTCACCACGCTTTTATGATAACTCAATGGGCAAAAAGGATAGGAAGGAACGGAACACAGCAGAACTTTATTGGAAGCAAGACAACATAACTAGGGGAGGGCTTTTTAAAATACCTCCCCCCCCCTTACACCTATCAGAAATGACAAATCCTGTAAGGGATGAGGGGAAAATAAGTACACCAATAAACTGCTGATGGGGTAGTGAACTGGTTCAACCATTCTGGAGAACAATTGGGAACAATGCCTAAAGAGCTATAAACTATGTATATCTTTTGACCCAGAAATACAGTTACTAGGTCTGTATCTTAAAGAGATCAAAGGAAAAGGAAAAGGACAAGAATCTCTATGTACAAAAATATTTATAGTAGCTCTTTTTTGTGGTGGCAAAGAATCGGAAATCAAGGGGATATTCATCAGTTGGGGAATGGCTGAACAAGTTATGGAGTACTTTTGTGCTATAGGAAATGAACAAGGGGGGTGGTTTCAGAAAAAAAAAACATGGCAAGAACTATATAAACTGATACAAAGTAAAGAATTGGGGAATCATTACAGTAACACCAATTTGTAGTGATGATCAACTAAGAAAGACTTAACTGCTCAGATCGATACAGTGATCCTAGATAATTGCAAAGGACTCATGATGACAAAATGCTATCCATCTCCAGAGAGAGAACTGATGAACTCAGTACAAATTGAGGTATAATTTCCTTGCTTTATTTTTTTTTTGTTTTTTTTTTGTGATTTGACCAATATGGAAATATGTTTTGCATGATTTTACGTGTATAATTGATAATATTGTTTGCCTTCTTGATAGGTGGTGGAGGAGTGGAAGGGAGAGAATTTGGAACGCAATTTAAAAAGAAAAGAATGCCAAAAATAATAAATTAAAATGTTTTTAAAAATCACCTCTTCCGATAATGCAACATAGCATCTTTATAACTAGATGGTGCATAGGCCTCTTATGACATATAAACTGTAATGATCTCTTACCATGAGGGAGTCTCATCACTGAAAGTAGTTTTTGAGTACCCATTGAAACCAATCTGCCAACTTCTTCATCCATCTCTCTACCAAGCTCCTGCTTGTGAATAGTGTTGTTCAGATCACCAAGATCCAAAATCCTACCTGGCCTCTGCAGTGACAATAAGTCACTCTAATGAGATCAGAGAAGGATTCCACAGGGGGAAAAAAGAAAAATAAGTAGATTTTGAATGTATACAGGCAACCCACTGAGTTAGTACCTCAGTATATATGTCTTGGACAATTACTGCAGATAGACAATGACCTGGGCCAGAATTTATGAGGATGAACAGAACAGACAAGGTTATGTTCCGAGGAATTATGCAGTACTTTTCAAGGCTTCTTGGCAAAAACCAAACCAAACAAAAAAAAACGCTCGATGGTATTTTCCAGCAACAGTTTTTTTTTTTCCTAGTGTTGCTAAAGAGCTACAAACTGTGGAATACTATGATCTCTGAAGAATAACAACTACAATTCAATGAGAGAGAGAAAGAGAGAGAGAGAGAAATTGTGTTCAAACAGACTGCAAGCATATTATCAATAATAATTTGTACACAAAAAGTACTATAAAATGTATCATCAATGAACTATGTAATCTCAGAAGGAGGTGGGCCACTCATATGCAGCTGATCTACCAATAATGATTGTCCTTACTTTTAAAATTCAGTCCTTTCCTTCAGACATTAAACAGGCTGTCATTACTTGAGTCTGTTGATTCCAATATATTCTGTGCTCGAAATTTATCTGCCATGATATATTCAGTTCACATAATTAATCTAAAATGCAATGAACTTCTTTCCAGTCTATTCTGCCATTGAGGTTGCAGCTGGTTACCCTGTTGTCCAGCATACCCAATAAGGTCAGGAACTGAAAGATAGTTTTCTCATTTCCTAGAAAAAAGTTATATAGAGATTACAAAGTCAGGGGAGTGAGTATTTTTATCCCATAAAACAATTTGTTTTCATTTCAAATAAACATTTTGGACCCACCATAGAACCCACTTTAGTTGTATATTCCTGAATGGAGACCAGTTGAGCCATGGTTTACAAATTATATTCAACCCAAGACAAGGATGAACAGGATTTAAAGGATTTAAAGTTGAAAAGGTCCTTAGAGGATACCTAGTCCAATGATCACATTTTACACATGAGTAAACTGAGTCCCAGAGAAGTCAAGTGATCTGACTAGGACTGTACAAGTAGTAAATGAAGAGGAAGGATTCAAATCAATGTGCTTTGGCCCACAATCCAATACTGTTGTCCCCTTACCACGCTTCCTCCTCTCCCTTTATAATCACAGGATTTATAGCTGGAAGGCAGGGACCTAATGCATAAAAGATCCCATAGTGAAGAACTGACTTTTTTAGCATCACACACTTTGTAAGTAGCAGGTCCAAGATTCAAACCTAGGTCACATGATACAAAATCTAGTACAATTTCTCAACTCCCTGGAGAAATCCAGAAAAAAAGTGGGTCAAAACTCTGACCAAGCTCTTTTGGGGATTTTATTCCTATATAGAATTTTTAAATAGTTTTGCTTACATTGAGAAAAAGAGTCAGAAGACCATGGTAATTAGTCACTGAAATCTCAGGAAAGTGACCAAATAGATCAATTTAACCTGAAACATATTTTCCTAGGTAGAGAAAACATTTTAAAAAATTCTGAATGGTTGAACTATGCATTCAATTGCTTTTAATTAAAAATTAAATTCCTGAAATTCAGTTGAAAGGTGTGAGTTCAACTTATCTTCTTAAAAATGCAAATTAGAGCTTTCAATTGTCCAGCAATTTCCAGCTTCTGGTTGTTGAATTTTTGTTTCTGTGGTTTATCAAGATGAAATAAGATGCCTTTGCAGGATCTTTAATCATTTTCCTGATAAGTTTATATGAGGATACACATCAAGCCAAGTTCTGTAGTTAATTTGGTTTCCATGTATTCAGTTTGTATGTAGTACTGGCAAAAATCTACAATGATTTCTTTGACAGATGGCTTTGTTCTTTTTTGTTACTTTGCAGTTCATTTAAAAATGGCCAAGGACTAGTTTTTGCCTTTATTTTCTTTACCCAACTATAGTGGACAGGACAGTGATTATTTTGATAATGTTTGAGTCAAAAACTCCGGGACTGTGATTTTATTGTGTAGGAAAATGGAAACCATCTCAGTATTGGCTAGGACCAGGTGCATCTTATTCATCCATGAAAGTTATACTCATTAACTTTTTTTTTCATTTTAACATCAAAATATTTTAGCAAGTACTTTCTTTTCTGTATGTATCCTTACCATTTCTTTTTATCTGGTTTCAAGGAAGATTGAAAGTAGGTCTAGGAGGAAAACCATTATTTAACTACTCTTACATTTGTTTTACACAAGGGATATACTTTCAGAAATGGCCTTATTGGCAATAACCTCTTCCCCATTCCCTATATCATAGAAACATCATTTCTTATCTATTACTTTGGCCACCTTTTTTATGTTTCATCCTCATTTTGCATTTTTACTAGGTGGTAAAAGTCTTGTCACTTTAACAACCAACATCTGGCACTATTCATACTTGTCATATATTTCTCTTTTGTGTTTCTACCAAGCAGTCGCTGTGTTCAGAATGGGGAACTGACTGTGGAGGGTTGCATACAAGTATTCTCGCTTTCAGAGACTTATAGTCTAAAAGGGGAATATCAAATATATAATTTAGAAAAAAAAACCTTAGAGTAATACTAAGAATTGTTGAAAGAAAAATCACCAAAAGAATCTTGAACTAGAAAAAAAAAACATAGTCTTAGGATGCTAGCATTTTAAACATGTATTTTTTCTTTCCTTCTTTCTTCCCCAGACTTCACCCCAGTGTTTGGTGCTTTCACCACAGACCAATTCCTCTCTTCCAAGTCTCCAACCTAATGATAAGAGGTCCCTAATATCAGGAGAGGTTATATAAGTGATTTTATACATGACCCCTATGGTCCTTTCAGCTCTAAAATCATATTATTTGGAGGCAACTAACACAGAAGACAGAGCAGAGAATCGTGGCACACTGAGAAGGGAGCCATTATCTTCTGTCATCTATAATTCATGAAAGATTTCCAAGGTTTTATTGAGTTAAGAAATCACAAGAGTTCCTCTGGGTGTACTTCTATCTATTGGATCTTCAGTTCACACAGGAACATATGCCCAAAGTGATCTCGCTGAAAGAAATCTGTCTTCAGGATGGCTGCTGATATAAGAGGAGAGTGACCAGGTTTTTTTGTTTGTTTGTTTGTTTTGTTTTGTTTTGAAGGCAAGCCTGAATTCGAATGACAAAAGGTGGCATCAGCCATAAGGGATCTGTACCAAAGCAATGCAACACAAATACATTTCACTTTGAGCATTTAAAGAGAAGAATGCATGGCATTCCTGGGGCATTGACCAATTTTATTTTCTGAGCCTCCAGCAATACCTCCCTATGAACCAGACACACACGGAAGTGGCTCTGTGGTCTTCCTTACCAACATTTCACTGTGCACTGAGAGAAAAGGTCTTGAGGCCTATACATGTTCTTTTGTAAATGGTCAATAGGAAAAATGGAATCCTTTCTGTTTCTCTTGTTGTTCAGTTTCTTCCCATCTATCCTTTTCTTTTTTTCACCTTGATATTCTTTTTTTTTATAATTAATTTATTTATTTTTAGTTTTCAGCATTCACTTCCATAAGATTTTGAGTTTTAAATTTTCTCCTCCTCCCACTTTCTCCCCGCCAAGATGGAGTACAATCTGATATAGGCTCTACATATACACTCATGTTAAGCATATTTTCCCATTAGTCATGATTTAGATGGAGAATTAATGGGAGGAACCATGAGAATGAAGCAATAAAACAAAACAACAAAGGAAAAGGAGAGCAAATTGTATGCTTCCATCAGCATTCAGACTCCATATTTCTTTCTCTGGGTGTAGATAACAATTTTCATCATGAGTCTTTTGGAGTTGTCTTAGATTCTTGCATTGCTATAAATCTTCTTGACATTCTATGCAACAATACTTCATTTGGACTTTTTAGAGGAAAGTTGCTATGTAAATCTTAAACTGACACCTCCCCCAAAAAATTAAAGCATTGATAAATCAGTCACATGATGTAACACAATATTAGGAATAGGTTAGGCTCCTCTCCTCTCTTGTTACATTTCCAATTATGTCATCTCTCTTTCCCATCTCTCTTTCACTTTCTTCTCCCTGTTCTTCTCTTTTATTCTTCCCTCTATCTTCCTCTTTACCCTCTCTCCTCTCTCCTTCTCTTCCACCCTTCCTGTCCTTCCCTTCTCTCCTCTCTTCTTTCATATACTTGTTATTAGTTATAATAATTTTATTATTAATAATTATTAATATTATTAACCACTCTATATTGTAAGGCTAAAGAAGAAATACAGGGAGGCTTTTCCTAAAGCAAATAGCCAATGACTATAAACTTTATTGCAGGCAATGGTACAATGGCTTTTGTGAAGCATGCTCTGGACACTATGTCATTTGATTCTTGCGATAGCCTTGTCAAGTAAGTGCTACGGGTATTATCCCCATTTTACAGATGAAGAAGCCCAGCTTCATTGAAATTGAATGATAAAATAATCCAGGACCACACAGCTAGTGGGTATCTGAGGTATAATTTCTCCAAATGGTACCCTGGGGTGGAAAACTGGTTTAGATTTGGAGAAGAAAAAGTCCTGAAGTTAACTTGGGTCTGCAAAAGCAAAAAGGCACTCTTAGAATGATTGGGACCATTTGAAATATTAGAATTGTTACCTAGTCCATTCCATTTACCTTGTCTTATCAGTGAAACTGTGAGCTGGTTCTGGCCACATATAAATAAACAACATCCTTTGCCTTTCATTCATTTAGAGGCAGCTAAATGACAAAGTGAAATGAATCTGGACCTGGAATCAAGACCCGAGTTTGATTCCCAACTCAGACACTTGCTACCTATGTTACCCTAGGCAAGTCACTTAACCCCTCTCAGCCTCAATTTCCTCATCTATAAAATGAGGATAATAACAACACCTCTGTCATAGGGTTGTTCTGAGAATCAAATGATACCAACTATGCAAAATTCTTGGAGAATCTTGCATGGTTATGTCAATGTCAGCAATTATTCTCTTTCTAAACACCAAGGTCATTTACGTAAGATAGACGTGACTTTCAACAGGAAAGCTCATCCCGAGAAACATGTATGTATTCATTATATGTTCATGGCACAGGAAAGCTAAAAATCAAGAGGACCAATTTCAAGTCAGATCCTCTTCTCTGAGCTTGCCAAGATAGCATTTCAGAGTTTAACTAATTATGTTGGGATTGTTATTTTCCTGCTCTCTACCAGTGTAGGCATAAGGAAGAGCTATATGGACAACTTTAGAACCCTTTTTAAAATGAAGTAAAGGTTAATATTACTCAGTGGGTATTATTATGATGCTAGAGACATCTTTAGGGTTTTTCAAAACATAATAGATGCAAGATAAAATAATACCATAGCAGCTTGAGTGTTCTCACTTCTCTAGTTTCAAAGGGAGATTATTGACATTTCTAAGAGATTTGACTTTGCTTTACCTTACTTCTGTTATTTTTTCTGAGCATCAAACAAACACCCATAAAGGTAGACAGACAGAATTAGACAGAATAACAAGACATCAGAAAGATCTCACAGGTCCTACATTGTAATCAGTTTGTGAATTTTAACTTTGCTTATTATGCCCCTGACATTCTCTTTGACAAATTGTGTATTTGATTTTCTTATATGTAGAATGGAAATGAATATCATTCAAAACACCTTTATTGTGATATTGAGGGACAGCAAATAGAACGTGGGGGGGAACCCCAGAGCTTTTGGTAGGTTCATGAGTACAAATACCACGTGTGTCAGATAGAAAATGATAGTCTAACTAGTATTCTGCGCTCCAAATTGCCTTTGGCAAATTAAGATCTTCTTGATAATGTCCTAAGAAAAGCTATAAGAAAAGTCATCCTTAATGACCGTATTCCTCCTCAGGGCAAGTTCTGGTCAGAAATGATAAGGGGCAGCTTTTGACTGACATTTTCTTTTTCCTCTTCATTTTGGATATGATCTCTCCATGGTTCAGGTGTCCTTATGGTGCCCTCTGGTCATCCAAAGTCTGCCATGGCAGTGCCCATACCAACCTCTTTTCTTTAACAGCACTTAGCCTCTAAATTTCCTACTTCTGCCCACCTTCCTTTCAAAAATGACCTACCATATACCACAATCCTTCAAGACCCAGCTCTCTCTAGTTAAGCTGAAAATGAGTTTGTGTTAATTTGTTACTATATATATATATATATTACATATATATATATCTTATACATACATATGTACATACATACACACACATATGATCCCATTGATCATGGGAGATTAGTGATCTCAGTTTGAACAAGGGAAAAAGGGGATGACCTTCCCATTTATTATTTGTATTGTTATAATAGCATTAATACAGCAAGTTTTGGTGGTAAAGCATTCTAAGGAAAGTAGGTAATGCTTGTATTAGTCACCTCTGTCTAGTTGTGGTTCAGAAAACTTCGATGATCTTCTTATGATCATGAATCGAGTTTGTGTTGTAATGTAAAACTAAAGCCCAGGTTTTTAGACTCCCAGTCCAGTATTCCCTTTACCCCATCAGACTTCCTCCTTTACCTTTCTTCTTTAATATTTTTATTCTGAATTATACAAACACCAAATAACACAGGTATCTCTATGTGCATTGTAGAATGGAATGAGATTTTAATGAAATGGAGAGTTTCTATTGTGAGGGGCTTGCTTTTTCTGAGAATGAAATAAATTCATATTGTAACTTTCAAAGCTATTCAATTGTCTGTGGCTCGGTCTGGATTTCCTTCTGTTCTCTTTTCTTTGGGGGGGTTAGAATATGGAGATTCTTTAACTAGCCCTCTTCTCCGCCCCAATGATTGAACAAAAATTAAAAACAAAATCCTTGTGGTAAATATGCACAGGCTTGTAAAATTAATACCCACATGGGCTGTGTCCAAAAATATACATCACATTCTCCACTGTGAGACTGTTACCTTCTTGTTAGGTGGTAGCTAACATGCTTCATTATCAATCCTCTAGAATTATAATTGATCATTGCAATGATCATAGATTTTCAATCTTTTAAAGTTGTTTGTCTTTACAATGTTGTTTTTGTTTAAATTGTTTGTTTGGTTCTTCTCACTTCATTCTGTATTAGTTTGTGAAATGTTTCCCAAGTTTCTCTAAAACTCTGTCTCTATCCCTCTCTCTGTCTTCTCTCCTCTCCTCTCCTCTTCTCTCCTCTCCATTCTTCTCCATTCTTCTTCTCCATTCTTCTTCTTCTTCTTCTTCTTCTTCTTCTTCTTCTTCTTCTTCTT
>NW_020954556.1:55593387-55675323 GCF_900497805.2 Vombatus ursinus
TCTCTCTCTCTCTCTCTCTCTCTCTCTCTCTCCCCCACCCATTAATATGCCAATGACTTAACATACCATACTTTGTTCAATTCTCCTCTACCTTTCAACCAAGGTGGTTTCCATTATCACTTCCAGATTTGGAAATAGCATTGAGGGCAGCTCATTGCATGGATTCTTTATTAAAATGATTCCCCCCAATTTTTTCAGAGCAAAGTATTCAAAAGATTTAGTCCATTGGCTGGAGTCACCCTGTTAATAAAGACCTTGCTAATTCTTCTCCCAAAAAAATGTGTGTTCAGTTATCCAACATGTGATCATATCATATTCTTTCATGGAGGAAAAGGAGGAAGAAAAAGAATGGTTCAATAAGGCCATTGGGCGATGTGCATTCCACAAGTCCCATTGGAAGGGATGAGGTTGTGCTATACACATTTCTTTGGTGGAGCTGTTGTCATTTCTCCCTTCCTTCTGCTCAGACACATTATCTAGGAAGGCCTATTTGTCAACTCCCTATCCCTGCTTTTTTTTTAAAAGGAGGATAATTAGCCTTACTAAAATGATTTTATTTGAAAGAACATAACTAGACATGTATAAAGCAATATACCATTTATAGCTTCAGCTCATATATGTATATCCTCAAGAACAATACTTCAGGGATTCTCTTTTCTGTTTCTTACATTAAAATTTGTGAAAACAGTGTCGTGATTCCAAGACCATATAGACAATTTCCTGCCATAAGCAAATACCTAGTCTATAGGATTACACACAGCAAAGTAACTGCAAAGGAGTAAGGAGGAAAGCAAGAGAAGTGCAGTAGAGCAAGCAAGCTGTCTTTCAAAGTATGATGACTTCTGATTGTATTCATACTCATCTCCACTCTCATTCTATTCCCTCTTCCCTGGGTAGACTTGACCATCCCCCTCCCCAATCAATCAATCTACAAGCACTGCCCAGTGGTGGAGAGAAGGTGATAAATAAGGTACTGCTTGAAAGTAAAGAAATTATGTTCTTAGCATTCCATATTGGAACTCTGAAGATTTTCTAAATGAAATGTTATTGTAAGTGGCAGTTAGGTTCTACTGAACTATACAGTACTACAATTCAGATACCTCGTGGTTTAATGGACTTTGTGAACTGACCTGGGGAATAAGCCGCCATTTAAAACATGATGACTATGGGAAAACTCAGTCCAAACAGCCAACTTTGGGCTGGTTTTAAGTTGGCTATCACTAGTCCTGTGCTACAACCACTTAACACTTGACTCCACATAGCTTTTTATGTTGCTGTCTAATTTTTGAGTTATTCATTAATTCTGAACTTGGTGACAGGAGACCTGGGTTCCCATTTTAGCTCTAATCCTTAGGGGTTGTATTACCATAGATAGACCACTTCATCTCTCTGGAGCTTATCATTTATTAAATGTATGTAATACTACTTTTATCATTCCCCTTTGGGAAAACATTTTGTAAAGCTTAAACCATTATAGAAAGGTGAATTCCTATTGGGCAAACCCTGGAAGATGCTACTCACCTTCTATGACAATTCTAGGATTTCTGCTTAATTTATTGCACAGTAGATTAGAATACAAATGAGCTCATAGAAAGTGTCCTCATTGAATTCTAACCTCCTCCACTGAAATCCATCATTTTAATTGAAAGTTATCACTTGCATCCTTGTACAATGCAGCCCATGGATGGAGAAGACCTGAGGCAGCAGAATTGTCCCTGCACGTTCTGCCTCAAGAAGCACCAGAAGGCACTATAATTCCTGGGGATGCTAGAGAGTTTGGCATCCTTGACATTTAAAGATATTCCATGTGCTTCCAGCATTTTCACCTGAAGAATTTTCAGAATTGTCATCCATTTCACAGTCCTTATTTTGGTAAATGATTTCTTTAAGACTGGAGAACATGAAACATTTCAAATACCCTATGGCTGGATATCAACGATACAATAAAATGGAAAAATCAACATGGCAAACTTTAGTTTTAATGATTTGATGCTCATTGAATTGCTATAACAAAAACATCAAATTCTAGCAAAATAAATTGAATTTTACTGATATCTTTTGATTTTATATCACCTATATTTCACACTTTATATCTTTCTCCTCTCTTTAGAGTTACCCCCTGTAACAAAAAAGAAAAAAAAGGAAGAAAAGAAGTTCATTCAAACTAACAGAAAAATCTGATTTTAGGAAATATTACACACCCATGGTCCCCACATCTTTTGAAGCAGGGGGAAATGTATTCTTATATCTTCTTTGGGGCCAAATTTAGTTATTACAGTTTTGCATCATTCAGTTCTAATTTTTTTGTGTTATTGTTGTTCTTTCAATCGATGTTGTAGTCATTGTGTATATTGTCTTTCCTGGTTCTGCTTACTTTACTTAGAATCAGTTTGGATATGTCTTTCCATTTTGTGTTCATCATATTTACCATTTCTTATGGCATAATAATATTTTGTTATATTCATATCCCAAAATTCAGTTTTTAGCCATTCCCCAATCAATGGGCATTTATTTTGTTTTCACTTCTTTCCTATCAGAAAATAATACTGCTACAAATATTGTGATGTAATAGGACCTTTCTTTTGACGTTAACATGCTATATGTCTAGCAGTAAAATCTCTAGGTTAAAGGATAGGGACATTTTAGTGATTTTCTTCACCTAATTCTTTATTTTTTTTCCAGAATTATCCTTTTCTTTCAATTCTTCTTGCCACCTCCCTACTTAAGAATTTCCTAAAAGATTCACCTACTGAGTTGCAAGCTGATTCCTATCTATCCTACACAAAGCTGTTGGATTAATTCTTTAAAAGCATAGCTCTGATCATGATTTTTCTCCTGCTCAAAATCCTTCAGTGATTTCTTACTGACTGCTAAATCAAGTCCAGACTCCTCAGTCTGGTTTTCAATACCTTCTACATCACGGCCCACAACCTGTCTTTAAAACATCTCCTACCCCTCTCTCTTATCTGCTGTTTTCAATACGAACTCTATTACTCACCCATCACCCCACCTATCCAGTACCTCTCACTTTTCATCATCTGTGTCTTGGTGAATACTCTTCCCTCTCCCTAGAAGTCCTCTCTGACCATCTGGATACCTTTCCCTCTCCATAAAATACCTTTTCTACTGATCTGGATGCCATCCCTTCTTCCTAGATGCCATTTCTATACATCTGGATACTATTACCTCTACCTAGAATGCCTTCACTGAATATTACCTAATTCAAATATCAGTCCTTTCTCTGTTTTTCTTTGATCTCCCCAATGGGACGTGTGGTATCTTTTCTAAATTCCCAGGTTTACCTCTCTTAAAGAACTTGTATATTTTCACGTTTGCTCCTGTTGTTGATTTTGCTCATCTCCCGGTAGTTATACAGTTTTAGAATTGGGACCTCATACATTGTCTCCTTTTGTTCATCTGAAGTAGTATATAGCATCCTTGAGATATGGTCATCCACTCTTCTATTAAGGACCTTTAATTTTGAGTAAGTCACTGCCTCCTGAGGCTACTCATTTTGAATTGAGATTGAGGTGGGCCTGTGTTGTATCCTTTCTTATACTTGCTTGTGTGCATTCAGCACTAAGTAAAGTGCCTTGCACATAGTAGGTGCAACATAAATATCTTTTTAATTAAATTAAATTAAATAGGAACCATTCCTTTTTCTCGAAAGACAGGTACAGGACCCACAGGCCCCGGGAACCTAAATTGACAATTAAATGAGTGCCTGATACTGAAACCCAAGGATATCTCCATCATTAATCAACACAATCTAATTTTCTCTTGGGCTAATAGGTAACAGCTATTCCAGATGCCATTTAGATTCGTTTGAATCAATTAACATGCTTCTGTCCTCGGTTTTCTTCCTATGTCCACACATGCCAAGGATGTTCCATAGCGGGTTCATTCAGTGACCTTTGTTTCCCAGGTTCACTTGAATGATTATTCACTACGATGAGAAGAGATCCTTCCTGATGCAACTTGGGATAGGATACCACTGCCTATCCACAGCTCATAGGAACATATCTGTGAAATACTATAGAAGGTCTCATCAGATAACAGCCTAAGTATTGGGCAGGGGAAGACTTTTAATTTATTTAATGGAGGCTTCTGTATCCCAGAAGGCTTCTTAATTTAATCATTCCTGGCAAGCCAGTGCTTCAGTATCTTAAGTCATTCATTGATAACTCTTAATACTCATTCTTCAGGGACTATTTCAAATCCCATCTCCTACTTGAAGTCTTCCAGGAACTTCTAGCCCACAGTGATTGCTCTGTTCTCTGGAAAATGCTTACAATCTGTGCTGCTCATTCTGCAATTTAGTGGGATCCTGCCTTCTTTTTTAATTTTTTTTTTCAGTATGTTCATCTTGTCTTTTCATCAAGATTATCATCCCCATGAGGGTTAAGATTGTGTGCTTCTACATCAGTTCTATCCACAGGAACAGCACACTACCAAATGCATACTGGATGCTTAATAAATATTTTGTTGTTCATTTGTTTTAGTTGTGTCTGTCTCTTCATGATCCCATTTGGGATTTTCTTAGCAAAGATACTTAAGTGGTTTGCCATTTCCTTCTCCTCCTTATTTTACAGATGAGGAAATGGAGGTAAACAGAGTTAATTGACTTGCCCAGGATCACATACCTAGTAAGTGTCTGAGGCTGGATTTGAACTTTGGTCTTCTTGACTCCAGGCCCAGCACTCTACCCGTTGTGCCACCTAGCTGCCCTATAAATATTAGTTGAACTAGAATAAATACTAACACTAGTAATAAATAATAATAAATACTATTTAAACTGAATTAAACTAGACTGAACAGCCAGATGCAAGAGAGAGGAAGAAGGCTGAGAGGGAAAACTGATTTCAAATGAGTAAACACGGCTAAGTCTTTTAAGGACAGACCCCACTGAAATATGACAAGTCTGATGACTTTTAAACATAATTGATAAGATTGATTTCCCCCATGGAATTATGGAATAAGAAGGGTTTTTGGACTCACTACCCACCATACTACTGCAGTTATTTTTCCTATCTCCTTTCCCCTGATCCTCATTCATTGCAGTGTATTGGATCAGAGATTGTGTGAGATCCTTCTTTGATAGTTTCACCATTTTTTCTTTCCATTCTTGGCATTAACCATATTAACAAAGATCTATTTATTGTTCAAAAGGGAAGGGTGCTAGGGGAAATTATGATAAATAGAAACATATTACTTGTGAGTTCGCTTCTAACATTTTGAAGAGAAAAAAAAATTAAATCTCTAACACTGGTAGAGCACTGGCTTCACCTTATTAAAGTCCAATTCTCCCAACTACTACTGTATGACTTTATCCGAGATTATCAGCCATTTAGTGAGCTATTTTATAAGGTAATGGCCTTGCCATCATTAGAAGTGTTTAAACAGAGGCCGAGTGACCACCTGTAATGGATTTAATAGGGTGGATTCCCTTATTTGTGGAAAACCCATTGTCCTCTAAAGTCTATTCCAACCATACTTGTAAAGTATATAACAAAGGAAGCCATAATCCAAACCCAGGTGCTATTCCCTTACTAAGACTAAGAAGACACTTTTAATATAGCAGTTCTAGTGAATATTAGAGGTTCTCCATGGCAAAAAGTTAGCAGGCCCTTTATTAAGCATTACTTATTCCAGGCAAGTGTTTTTTTTTTTCAAAGCTGTTTTTTTTTTTTTTCCATCACAGCTGCCAAATTTCATAGAAAAAGAGATTTAAAGAGCAGACCAGGTTAAATTACTCAGACTGAGACTATGCAACAAATTTTTTTTTAAAAAAAGCATATACTGTAGTGTGAAAAAGAATTTAGATACTTTGAAAGATTTCTGCAAGAATAAATCAATGAAATTGGTATTATGGACTCCTTCAGATGAAAAATTTGTTTTCCAAATTAACCCCCTGAGCATCCTGAGCTGAATGTTTTCAGAGTCATTTCTTAAGCTGTGATGTGGCCAAGATTACCACCTCCCTTAACTATTAGCATTACAGTAAGAACTACAGATTGTTTTTCCTGGACTCTACAGAAATCCCTGAGTGACCTGCTATATAGTTTTCTATTCAGGAAGAAAAATGGGGCAGATATGCCAAACCACTGACTATTCCAATTAGTTTCCATCTGGCTTATCACAACCCTGCAAACACTGAGCTTTTCTTGTTAAAGAAAATCTGCCTCCCTTCCATCTCTATTAGCCATTACAAGAAATGAGCTATAAGTTTTTTACTGTGCTATTCAGATTGTCTTAGGAAATAGAATTGCCTTCCGGTATAGCCAAAGAAAGAGAAAAGTGAGACCCCAGCAAAGGGCACAGGACATTTTTTTTCCTCACATTTTCAAGGACAAAGCTCAAGAGAAAATAAAGTAACATTTGTTTATGCTATTTCTCTTTCAATTGGAGAATTGTGGTGGAAAAAATATATATCTATATCCTTTGTAGTGCCACCGGCATGTGATGGCTTTGTGTGGATGGTTTTGGGAAGGAGGCTCTGGATAAGTAGCATAAAAGAAGTGCTGAGAAACTTCCAAGAGCCAAGATGGTGGAGTAAGCAGTATATTTCTGTAACCCTCCCCTGTTCACCTCCAAACAATCATAAAATACTCCCCAAAACAAGTCATAAAACAGCAGAACCAGAAAAAAAGATGGGGTAAAACAATCTTTTAACCCAAGAAACTTGGAAGATAAGCATGAAAGGTCTGTCTCACTCAGGTAAAAGGGGAACACAATCCAGCACATGAAATGTCTTAGCAGGTCAGCAGTAAGCCCCACCTCAGCAAACCAGCAGGAGATCCTGAGCCCTAGTATGTTGGAGCAGGCAAAGGCCATCACCAGTACTCCCTATGTGCCTCAGTATAGCCAGAGCAACAGGTATACTCTAGCTCCAAGAACCACTACATGCTTTAGCATAGCCCTGGGCAAACAGGCAAATTCCAGTGGCCAGACCTCTGCATGCTTCAGAATAGCCCTGGGCAAACAGGTAAAGCCAACCCTGTGCGTGCCTAAGCAAACAGACAGTTGCCAGCTGCCAGCCCCAGGACCCCGACTTAGCACCAAGTAAGCTGTCAGAACCCTATGGGCACCAGTAGCACCAGCCACCCCTTACCCCACCCAATAAGTACAGCACCAGACACGAAGGTCCCCAGTGATCTCAGGGCAACACCACTATAGCACCAGTTAGACAGCCTGGGCCTGTAGCCCCTGACACAAGAAGCTTGAGACAGTGTCCCTTCCATCCCAGGAATGGAACTCAAATTTAAAAGAAAGGAAAAAGGTCAAAAAAGATGAGCAAAAAACAATAACAATAAAAAAAAATAAGAATCTGACCATAGATAGTTACTATGGTGACAGGGAAGATCAAGACACAAACTCAGAAGAGGACAACAATGTCAAAATACCTGTGGGCAAAACTCCAAAGAAATATGAGAAGTGGTCTCAAGCCCAGAAAGAACTAATGGAAGAGCTCAAAAAGGAGCTTAAAAATCATATGAGAGACGTAGAAGAAACATTGGGAAAAGAAATGAGCGTGATGAAAGAGAATTATGAAAAAAGAGTCAACAGCTTGGGGGGAAAAAAAAAAAACAACTGCTTAAAAAGTAGAATTAGCCAAATGGAAAATGAGAAACAAAAGCTAATTGAGGAAAACAACTCTTTAAAAGTTAGAATTGGGCATTTTCAGGTTTCCAAAGTAATTCTGGTGGTCTGCCAATGAAATGCTGCCATGGTGATGCATTGACCACAATACCTAAACTCAGATGACTGAAAAAGTAAGGATTTCAAACTGTTGGTTAGCCATTTTGTTAACATGTGTTCTACTTTTTGGCCTCCCTCCAAAACAGGGATAGGGGAGGAGTTAGGATTTTGTTTTCAACCAAAAATGCTCTGATGCTTTGGCATCAGTACTCACAGCCCCACAGCACCCTAAATTCGATTCAACATGTTTGGCACTGTGATGGCCTTGGTAACCTGAAACTCTTAGCAATATTAAGATTGACAATTCATAAAACTTATTAAACCTCAAGATGAGGTAAGAGAAAAGAAAAGGTTGATTAGCACAGGTTGGTAGCCAGAAGACCTGGATCCTTTTTAAAGTTGATCTTTAAGTCTTGCAGGACTGATACCTGGAAAATACTGCTTTTCTCTTGAGAATTCCTGGACCAAAGGTAGACCAGGAATATTCATTGTCATGGTGTAATGGGAGGACCATACTAGACTGGAAGTCAGCCATGGTTCTAATTTTAAGTCTGCTGTTACTCAGCAGTGTGACTCAATATTTTCATGGCTGTACTCAGGATCTCATCAATTGGGGTTGGGAGGTTTGAGTTAAGGCTTCACTTCCTACAATGGTGCACATGGTAACCTAGCCATGTCTTTCTTTCTTTTTTTTTTTTAAATGTGAGCTTTTATTATTATTATCTTTCTTCTTTTTTTTTTTTTAAGTGAGGCAATTGGGGTTAAGTGACTTGCCCAGGGTCACACAACTAGTAAGTATCAAGTGTCTGAGGCCAGATTTGAACTCAGGTCCTCCTGACTCTAGGGCCAGTGCTATATCCACTGCACCACCTAGCTGCCCCCTAGCCATGTCTTTCATCAGGCCACCTGTTGATGCACTCTCATGAATACTTTACAAGGGTTTCAGACAATGAGCTCCGGGATCTTCATCAAGTGCTTTATTTTTTTTTTTACTTTTGAGTTTAATCTTCAACAAACATTTCAATAAACCAAGAAGAAGAAGAAATTAAAATAAGGTATAGCTCCTGTTCTCAAGTTGCTTTTTGTTTTCTTGACATTGTATGTCAATGGATGTCACCAAGTCCAGAGGCTGGCTGATATTCACTTGTGGCACATGATCACCCTTGCCCCCCATACGCACTTTTTTTCTCATCATACACCCATCATGCCATTCTTTACCATGCTTCTCTGGATCATTTCATAGTTGGCCATATGTCGCAGTCTGGTCATATGCTTCCATATGCCTCACCGTTGTCCTTTGGGTCAATGACCTTAAACTTTAGGTCTTCACAGGCAATACAATGGTATTGAGTGATACAGAACCATGTGGCATTACCAGACCATGTTCTCCATATCTGTACAATTAAGGAGTTGTACTAGCATAATTCTGAGGTCTCTTTCAGCTCCAAAGTGATATGACTCTTTAGTTATTTGGTTACTGGTAGTCTTGGTGACAGGCGGAACCTAAAAATCCAGAAATAAGTGAAAAATTAGACAGAAAATTTGAGTGAACATTTCAGAAGTAAATAAGGGAAAATTTCATCTATGTTTGTTTTAGAAAAGGATACTCAATTCCATTATTAAGTACTGAGGGTGCACAGATAAAATAAGAAATAGTGCTTACCTTCAAGGAAGGGTCAGGGGAGTCTATATTTGATGTTAAAAATATGAATAATGTGGATAGCACTTTATATTCTCCTAGGAATTTCATATATTGATTAATATAGTCATTGTCCCCAAGAGGAGAACAGAGTGAAGACAGTTTCTACTTCTTTCTTTCTTTGCACAGAGATATGTTGATAACAGAAACTATTCTCTTTTTTTCTTCTTTTTGATTTCAGTCTTGGGGTTGGTTTTATAACTAGTTTAGACAATTACTGCTAAATCAGCTTAAGGAGAGGTCAACACAAGGAGAGGACTTGCCACTCTAAAACCAATTCTAAAGAAAGAGAGTGCTAGATGTGGATAGAGGGAAATACATGATGCAGTGACCATAGGATCATAGAACCATGCCATTGAGTCCAAACCATTCATTTCTGTGTTTAGCACAGCTTCTGGCATGTACTAGGTTATTTGCTGATTGGTTATAGATTTTGTGCATGTGGAAATTGGGACACAGATCTGAGTCTCTAAAATGGAAAATGGTTTGAAAAAGATAGAGGTTCTTAAGAACAAAATTATGGTAATATATGCAAATTATCCCAGTGAACAAGAGAGAGAAAAAGGTAGATGATAAATGTCAGAATGGTAGAGTGGGATTCATAGGATCCTGGATTTAGAGCTGGAAGGAATCTTAGAAGCCTTTGAGATTAGCCCTCCTTACTTGTCATATGTGAATACTGAGGCCTATCAAGTTTATCTGGCTTTCCCAAAGTCACATTGGTAAATGTCAGAGTCTCAGCTACAACCCAAGCCATCTGGATTCAGGCTCTAATAGTTTATGATTGACTGAAATCCAGTGTTCTTTCCAGTACACTGTATTCCTTTTGCTGGTGGGGCTACGAAAGAGGAATTGATGCCAAGACTCCTTCTACTGTTACCATATTTATAAAGATGAATGAATTCCAGTGAATCATTGATTTTGAGGATTAGAACAGGATAAATCCAGCAGTATTTTTTATTCCCTGAGATTCCAGTGAAGACTAACCCTCAAAAGCACCAGGATGAAGTCTCACTTCCTGAGGATTAGGGAACCTTTACCTTTAATAATGATTACTAGTAAATTGTGGCTAGCAGTACATCCCAGGGGAATTAGAATTGAAAATATCTCATGCTCTCTTCTCTACTTTTTTTTTTAAAGAAATTCTTTTTTTTTTTTTTTAATGTATGGGGACTTTCACTTTTCTGGAAATTCCCGGTTCCCTTAAGGCCATGGAGTATGTAGCTCACATTAAGGATTTCTATATGTATTTTTAGATTTGTCTATTTCTATTTTCTTTTAGATTTGTCTATTTCTACTTCAGGCTGGTGACATGTTCTTTCTAGCTGTAAATTTTATTAGTTTAAAAATACATTGATAATATCACAGCTATTCCATTAAAGTTTCAGGGTATTTGTTATAATCTGATTAGGATGGTGGGAAATAGGGATTGAAGAGATTTAAGAGAGAATTTTGATGTTTACTTTATTTTTGTTGTTGTTTTTATAGAAAGAAGTATATAGACAGCTTCCCCCCCCCAACTTTTCCCTTTTCCCTTTTTCTTTCTTTTTTTTCTTTTTTTTTTTTTCTTTTTTTGAGACTAGGTTCCTCTGTCTTCTCTAGGCTAGAAGTACATCAGCTGCTCACTGGTCTGACCCCACTGCTAATCAGCATGGAAACCTTGACCTGTTCCTTTTCCAACCTAATCCAGTTTACCCCTAGTTAGGGTGCCTGGTATCCCCCACTCCTCTTGTACCCTGATTCCTAGGGCTTACCATATTTGTACCAGATACCTGATCAACTTTAGCCTTACTGAAGTTCAGGACTCTCAAATTCAAGTTCAAGTGATAATAGCAAGAACTTTGAGTTTGGGCCATCATACCCAGCTAGAAAGTACTCTATGCCTTTCTCTAAAAGTCATTACCCTTACCCTTCTTGTCTAAGAACAATAATAATCTCATACGAATATGTTTTTTTTTTAATTTGAGGAAATTTGAACCCCTTACAAACACTAGTAATTAATTGTCTCACAATTGACTTGATGACTTTTGGACATAACACTGTGCCAGTGCTAATACCATTTTTCTCAGGGGTAGGTAATAATAATTAAAAATCATGATAATAACAATAATCCTTATTAATAGCATTTACATAGCTCTTTAAGGTTTGCAAAGTGTTTTCCATGGTTAACTCACTTGTGACTATGACTTTACATATGTTAGCCCTCATATATCTATGGTCAGGAGCCTACACACATTGTTCCCTTTATCTTACAATCTCATCTCCTACACAACATGAGCATTTGTGAGCATAGAAATATTCTTAGAATGAGATGTTCACTGTATTCTTAGCTCAGCATTGTAGGCCAGCCCTGTTGCTCTGCTGTTGTTATTGCCTTCACAGAAATTGAAGTGGGGTAGTGATGGTAGTGGTGGGAATGGGAAGAATGGTCAGAAATTATCATTCCTAGCATGCCACTTTAGAATGCATTGCCTAACCCTTGCCCCCACCCCTCAAAAAAAAACTTACCACAAAAATCTACGAGAATTAAAATTCTGTGATGTTACTTTCTCTCTCATGCCATCCTGTTCCTTCCCTAAGATATAAGTTGTAACACAAGGTCATGAGAACAGGGCTGATCTTCAATTAAGGCCTTTTCTGTACATATACAGTGCAAGATGCACAGGGCTTGTTGTTGTCCACCTATTGTGCCCCAAAGGTCACAGGCACTAGCTATGAAATCATAGAATCATAGAACTACAGCTAGAAAAGATCTTAGAGATCATTTTGTCCAACTCTTTCTCTTTTATAAATGAGAAAACCAAGGCCGAGACAGGTATTGTGACTTCCCAAGGAACCAAATAGCAGTCAAGGGTGGGAGTGGAACCCATTCCAGAAACAATGCTCTTTCTACCATCCCATGGTGCTGCTAAATGGCAACGGATAGCATGCTAAGCCTACAGTCAAGAAGATCTAAGTCCAAATCTAGCCTCACATAACAAGCTATGTGACTCTGGGCAAACCACTGTCTTTGCTTCGGTTTCCTCACAATGTGGATAATAATAGCATCTGCCTCCCAGAGTTGCATGAGGATATGAGAAGATAATATTTGTAAAGCACTTTGCAAACCTTAAAGTACTGTATAAATGTTAGCAACTTATGGTGGTGGCTTTGAAGTGGAAGTACATATTGTTCAAGTGTTAAGCACTGAAACTCTTTTGTGTGTGTAGATTACATATTCCTCAAAGAAAGTAATTAAATTTTTTAGTGTACTAAGCAGAGACTGCTATATGAAAATCACTGTGCTGGGACCTACAGGAGATATATCTTTTATGTAAGATATAATCCCTGCCCTTATGGAGTTCAGCCTGGTATGGACATAAGACATAAGACAGTAGAGTGTACTACAGTCTAGCTGTAATACAGATATGTGTGTTATGAAAAATATATGAAGTCCAGTGTTAATAACCTAACACTACCATTTGTCCTAAAAGTTTTAACTAAGTGGGGCGGATGTGAGCTAAGCTCAGTGTTTCTTCAGGGTATGGTAGAAAGACCCCTAATCTAGGAACATTAGACCTCTTTTCTATTCCTAGCCCTAATATTAATTAGCCCCTGACCTCTCTAGACCTTAAATTCCTCCCCTTTAAAATAAGGGAATGTGTTTCCTGAATTCTAAGATCCTTTCCAACTCTAAATGCCTTAGGTGGCCCTGAGATCTTTTCTGGTACTCCACTCCTATGATTTGGGGCCCTCTTCACTTACACAGATTGGGTCAATACAATCTAGGGGCATTATTTTGACATTATTCACATTTGCTTCTAAAAAGACTATGTCTGTAGAGGTACAGTACCTAAATGATGACCCCAACAGTTCCAACTTAATTCAAGAATTGATTTAATGGCATATTAGAGGCAAAGAATGTCCTAAATTGAAAAGTTACCTATTTACATGTCTTGAGGTGGTCTAGTTATAGGCATTGAATAGTGTTTCTAGTTTCATTTTTATTGTCATTTCTTGGTTAAAGGCCAATGGGATATTTGCGCATTCCCATTGTGTTGAATAAAGGCTATTTCACATTTATATAAGGGAATGGTCCAAAAATGGAATGTAGTTCCATGTACACAAGTGAGAAATTCTCTTTAGGATTTTATAGGAATAGGTTTTTTGCCATTGAACTTATAGGACTCTTAAAGTGGAAGAGTGTGTTCTCTCTGAATATCTATTTCCTCTAGAATTTAATTTAAGGAGATAAAGGACAACTGGCAAGAGACTGGAGAAACAACAAAGACAATGTAACTTGAGGCTTTTTCTGAGGTCCCTGGACATTGCCACTCAGAGCAACCAATGCATGGCTTTAAATATCAAGACCAGTTTGGAAGGCTGAAGTCTAAAGTCTAGCCCAAGGCTGCCCAGGCATTACGATTCAGCCAAGTATCATTTAGAATTTCTCCAGATTAATATTTAATCTCTCTGTCTTCTGATGGAGGGGGGAAATGAAGAGATGATAGAGGAAGAGGTTGTATGAACTTCTCATGTCTTTATCCCCTCATGACCTCATTTTTCTCTCTCTTTTATTATCAGTGTGGCACAGTCTAATGCTTTTACAAGTCTAGAAAATAGGTTTCTTGTGATACCAAAGTAATGATGTATTTTATTTAGACTTGAAACAATTATAGTAACACTTTTCCCCCCACCTTTTTTGTGTTAACCATAACCCTATGGCTTAGTGGACAAGTTCAATACTATTATCTGAAGTCCAGAGAAGGTAAGTGATTTGCCCAGGGTCACACAGTTAGTAAATCTTAGAAGTAGAATTTCTTTTTTTTTTTTTTTTGCTTTTTCTAGAACTTTAGCAACTTAATAAAACAATTACTCTATTCTGTATACAAATTTAAAATAGAAACACAAAATAGAGCAAAAGTTGAAGAAATATAAACATGGGTATAATCCAGTGCCTTCATCAACTTTATATCAACTCCCATTCACTGCTTAATCTAATTTTAGTTATTGCCAGGTAGAAATTTACCCCAAAACCATGTCTTAGAGTCAAAATCATATTAAGGCATATACATGGTTCCTGGTTCTGGCATTTCAATGCATCAGGGAAGTTTAGAAAGAAATAGATTTTCAATAAATGTCTTCTTGATTCTAACCCAGCACTCTACTCATTTTGTGCTAAGACTTCCTCTGTGAACACCAGTATAAGTTTATGGTGATATTGATGTTACAGAGATGTAAGATGGCTGGAGTCAACTAGTACGTAAACTCACAGTAATGAGTAATATGTAGAATACTTAGTTGGATATATGAGTCAATGAATTCTTTTTCAGTACAGATGCTCATGATGGAGAAATAAATAAATAGGATAAGAACATGGAAGTTAAAGCTAGGAGGATAAAAAGAAATGATTTGATTCAATCTTTGTACTTTTTGGGGAAACAGAGGTACAAAAATGTTAAGCCAGTTGCTCAGGGTTACCCAATGTACATTCTCTGACTTCTCTACCATGCCCCAGGAAACTGTAGGAAAAGATTATCATCCTGCAAGATCCAATCAGCCTTGGTAGTCACACCTCATCATCTCACTTTGTCACTACCCTCTGTTCTTCTAATCAGAAAGGGGAGCATGAATTCCAAAACCTTCATTTAAGGAGGTGGCTCAGCACAGCCATCTTCTCACTTCCCACCTGACAACACTACTTCCCACCATTTTCAGCTTTCTTTTTTTGTGTTGTCTTCCCTCATTCAATTGTAAGCTACTTGAGGGTAATGATCATCTCTCTTTTTTTTTTTTTTTGTATTCATATCTGCAGTGCTTAGCACCATGCCTAGAACATAGTAGGCACTTAATAAATGTTTATTGACTCTAATTATTGACTGAATTATACTGAGAGACAACATGAGATATAGGTTGAGAGGCTCCCCTACACTTAGATTCTAGTGCCAACTAACTGGCTAATCTTGGGCAAATCTTGAATTTCTCTAGGCCTCAATGTCTTTAACTATAAATGAGGGAATAGGATAAAGTGATTTCTAAGGGCCCTCCCAGCTCTAACATTCTATAATTGAATAATTCTTTGATGATTTAGAAGACATTTCAGGGTCTTGTAGTGCCTCAGGGATCAAATAATTAGCACATTATCATTACACTGTAGAGATGTAGCAGTACCAGATAATAGAGTTCTGACTTATTACCCAGATATTCAAGAGTTTCCTTGGGTGTGTTTAATTTGCTAGCCAGCAAAATGCTAATCAACTCCTCTTGTGCTTTCTAGTGCCATGTAATGATGGTATTGAGGGTAAGAGAATCACAACTCTAAAACTGTCATGTAGCCAGTGTAGCTGGAACTCTTATTTTTTCTGTATTTTCCAAATTAGAATTTGTCCTTGGTGGCCATGTACTTCCTACAAAGTTTTAGGTAGTTTCTTTCTAGGGCTCAGGATATGCATCCTTCTCATTACACAAGGCTACTATATCAAGTTCTTCTTTTATCTCGTATGTGTCATAGACCTCTCTGGAAGTCTGGTGAAACTGATGGACCCCTTTTCAGATTAAGTTTGGACTAGGAGTAGTGATGCACATCTGCAGCCTCAGCTATTGGGAGGCTGAGGATGGAAGATTGCTTGAGCTCAGGAATTGAGTTATAGTGGGCTATATTGATCAAGTGTGCATACTAAGTTAAGTATTAATGTGATAATTCATCATTGATATAATAGTATTAACACTTTTTGTTATTCAGTCTTTTTCAGTTGTGTCCAACTCTTTTTGGACCCCATTTGGGGTCCCATTTGGGGTTTTATTGGTAGAGATAATGGAGTGGTTTGCCATTTCCTTCTGCAGCTCATATTACACATCAAGAAACTGAGGCAAACAGCTTTAAGTGATTTGCACAGGGTCTCACAGCTAGTAAGTGTCTGAGGCCAGATTTGAAGCCATTCTGCCCGATTTGAGGCCTGGCACTCTATCCACTGTACCACCTAGCTGCCTTAGTATTAATAATCTATATGGTACTATTTATATAGCACTTTAAAGTTTCTGAAGTACTTTATATGGCTTAACTTGTGTTCTCACAGCAACCCAGTGAGGTAGGTGTCATTATTATTGCCATTTTATAGATAAGGAAATTGAGGCACAAAGAGTAAAATAACTTGCCTAAAGTCACATGGCTAATACATGTCTGAGGCAGGATTTAAACTCATGTCTTCTGGACTCCAAATCCTACTCTCTTTCCATGACTCCACCTAGCTGCCCCTAATATGGTAAACCCTTTGGGAATAGATGAGGTTACCAGGATTCCTAAAGGGGAGTAAACTGGCCCAGTTTAGATACAGAGCAGATTGAAGCTCTTATGCCAGTCAGTTGTAGGATCAGACCCATGAATAATCTGCATTTCCAGCCTAGGTGAGATGAGAAGACCCACTCTTTAAAAAAATAAAATAAAATGGAGGAGAATAAAGTTTGCTATGTTCATAATTGAAGGAAATGCTAAATATTTCACAAATATTCATTTTTTCTCATCCAATTTTACAGACCTCCTGAAATGTATCCATAGGCCCCAGGTTACAAACCTCTTGATGTAAGAAAATCAGGCATAAAATGATTATTTGGAAATAAATGCACATTTTGAAATGCATATGTGTAAAGTACAGCAGAACCCCTTTATAATATGGATACAACTACACCCAGCAGAAGCATAGCATGACTAATTCATAACACAATTTGTCTATCTCTTCCTACACTAACATTGTAAGGATCAAAGTTCCAGCAGATTGGTCCTTAGAGGCGAATAATTTGGATAGTAACAATGGTTCCTCTAGGATCAAAGAAGACACCAAACCATGGATATGTTTGAAGGCATTTTTTCTCCCTTGTTACTGATGATTTTTCTATTCATCACATTTTCTGTTTTGCCACACTCAAATATGTCATTTGCTTTAGGAACTTGTATTAGAGATAATCACAGAGTTGTCAGAGAGACATGTGACCATGTATAAAAGCTAGAAGGCTCCCAGGGAGTGTATGGAAGTGAAGAAATTACCACTTGATGGAAAAACTATCTAAATCATGAGAGCTATTAATAATTTTCCCAGAAGGATCAGCACATAAGAGTTTTCATGATCTTCGGCCCAATGAAACAATACCTATAAACCACTTATAAAGAGCTTTGTTCCATACATTCCAAATAGTCCAGACAAATGTGAAAACAATTATAACTCATAAAATCACAGATTTACTTCAGGAGTCTAGTCTTTTAAAATAACCAAGCTGAGAAACTTTAAGAGATTAGGATCAGGCTTAACCTCTTCATGTCTCAGCCCTAGCCAAAAGTGTCAGTTGAGATTACGTGAAGGGGAACCAATATTGCATCCAGCCCCCAAACAACTAAGCTCTGAGGTTAAGTTCAAAAGGATATAGGGGTTTATCAGTATTGACCAGGAAAAAAATCTGCATTTAAAATGAAGATTTATTGAATTATATAAAATCCCTTAGAGCATAGATAATGTTATCCAGAAATTCCTATTGTATTCCTAGCATCACTAAGAAAGTCACATCAAGTCAGCAAGCATTTATCAAGTACTATGTGTCAGGCACTGTGCTAAGTGGGAATATGATGGTAGGCAGGAGATTAGTTTTAAAACAAGCACATAAAAATAAATCAGGGTCAGAAACAAAGACCTCCTTTTTCAGGAAATTCAATCCCAGAAGTAAGTAAAAATGAAGCTTTAAATGAGAGAATGAGATAGCTGGATACTCACCTTTCACCTCTAACTTCATGATACTGGGTATGTTCCATTTTCTGCCCCAAATTTTGAATGGGAAGAACCTTATCCTTTTCAAGCACCCATCTTTGTTGTTAGAATTAAGTGATTTACAGTGCTGTCTCACTGTTTTAAAATAACTAATGCATATTTTAAAAGCAAGAAGAAAGTATTTTTATACTAGTTAATCTTTTTAACCCACTTGAATGAATAATGGAAAGCCCTCAAAACTATGCAAGGACACTGAGTAATGTCTTTAAAATCTCAGTAGTTAGCCAGCTCAGTTCAGGGGCAGATCCAGGAATGTGATTAGTGTCAATGTTATTGATTTTTGCCATGACATTCTCCTCTCTTCTCCAGGCTCTGTTATATTCCTTACCTAAAACAGTGGAATAATATATACAGACATGCTCAACCAATGATTGGGAATTCACATCTGGTTTTAATTTAACTGTGCAATTGAGAAAGCCTCTCTCTGCCTACCATCATAGGCTAATACTTGCCTGGCTTAAATCTAGTATTTCTAAGCCCAATTATCCACACATTCACACACACAAAGGTGGAAGGTATGCTTTAGAGGAGGCAACATGGAAAAAAAGGGAAACACACTGGCTGTAAAGTCAGAGAACCAGAGTTCAAATTGGGGCCCTGCCACATCCAAGCCTGCAGCACCTAAGGCAAGTCACTCACCTTCTCTGGATCTTAGCATCCTCATATGTGACATGAAGGGATTAGATTTGATGGCCTCTGAGGTCCCTGGGGCAAAAAAGCTGTATTCAGGGTCAGGAATGAATCAATTAACAGTTATAATATTAAATGCTTACTATATTCCAATCACTCTATTGAGTACTGAGTATTCGAGTACAAGAATAAAATAAAATAAAAATGATCTCTTCTTACAAAAGCATATTCTAATAAGGAAAATAGCAAGTACATTTGTGTGTGTTTACATACATACATACACACATATGTATATTCAACACAGAAGTAAAGTTTAGAAGTAGGTTCTCATTAGTTAAATACAAGGTAGTTTGGGATGATATTAACAGATTAATGAAGATAGGTGGTGTCCAAATTGCATCTTTAAGAAGAGAGGGATTCATTGTAGTGGAGGCAAGGAGGGAATGTATTCACATTGTGTGGGATGGCCAATACAAAGGCATCAAGATGGGAGATGGAATGTCATGTGTGAGAAGAACAGAGAGAAGGCCAGTTTGGATGGATTGTAGGGTGTTGGAGGGGGAGTAATGTAAAATGAAAATAGAAAGCTAAGTTTCTGAAGCCAGGTTGTGTAGGGCTTCTAAAACAAAATATAAAAGTCTCTTTTATCCTAGAGGCAATAGAGGCACACTACAACTGATTGAGTAGACAAGTTATATGATCATCTGTACTCTTAAGGAAAATGGCTTTCATAGTCCTACATTGGGTGCTTTAGAGTGGGGAAAGATTTGTGTCAAGGAGACTAGTTAGAATGTTGTTGCAATAATCCAGGTGAGAAGCAATAAGTGCTTGAACTATGACAGTAGCTATTTGAGTGAAGAGAAGTGGTGAGATGTGAAGAATTGTATAAAGGTAGAAATGGCAAGATTTGAAAACTTATTCAATCAGTAAGGTGAGATGAAGAGAGGAGATAAGGATAATGTTAAGGTTATAAACCAGGGACACTCAAAGATGGTGATGCCTTTAATAGATATTGGGAGATTTGGAAAAGGGGAAGGATAAACTAGTAAATTATGAGTTCAGTTTTGAACAAGTTGAGTTTATGATGTTTGTAGGACATAAATCCAAATTATTGACTGGTCATCTGGTGATATAGTACAGAAGCTCAAAGGAGCCTGGGCTAGATATGTAGATCTGGATATTATCTGTATAGAGATTATAGTTAAACCCATGGGAGCTAGATTACCAAAAAAGTATAGAAGGAGAAGAGAAGAGAAGAGAGCTTAGGACAGAAACTTGGCGAATATCTCAAGTTAGGGGCATGATAAAGACAATAAACCAGCAAAGGAAATGAAAAAGATGTCAGACAACTAGAAGGCAAGCCTATAGAAAAGAGTAGTGTCAAGAAAACCCAAATAGGAAATGATATCCAGGAAGAGAGGGTGAACAACATCATCATATAGCAGATAGGTTTAGGATGAGGACTGAGAAAAGATCATCACAGTTTGCACTAAGGAAATCATCAGTAACTTTGGAGAGAGCAATTTCAGTTGAGTGATGATGTCACTTAAGAAGTTGAGACCTGGGTTCAAGATCCCCTTCCCTCCATTCTGGTTGAGTGGCCTGTTGTGTATGGCTTTTCTCTTAGATCATGTAAGACTTCTGTGACAACCTACAAAAGAGTCATCTATGGTATTCTGCCTGCCTCCCATTGAACATTAACCTAAGTGAACATTAATGAATATTACATGTGGTCTTTTATATCTATAAATTGCTTATGAATCCAGTTTAGTGTTTATTTTTACCTCAGTCCTTTGATCCCAGGTAAAATTAATTGGTTGGGTTTGAGTCTGGGCCTCCCAGGAGCTTGCCTCAATTCTCTCATTCTTATTGGCTATATAACTAGATCAGTATTAGTGTGAAGAATAAATCCCATGAAGCAGTTGCAGGTATTCAAATTCACTCTATTCAAGGTTCTGATAACATAAAATACAGTTAAGAGGTTCTAGACTAAAGGAAATATGTAGTGGAATTGAGTAATGCTACCACTTCTTTACAGGATTCATCATTCCCAGCAATCAGACCTAGTATTATAAATCTCTGCCTTTATCCAAGTGAGACTCCACTGTCAGAGATAAAGCACCCACCATTCAGGGAAGTCAGTGGACATTTAAGGAGTCTGAGATTGAACTCAAAGAGTACTTAGAGTCCAGATTGCAAGAAAGAATTATTCTTTTTAACAAGCTTCTTGACAGAGTACAAAAGCCTCATTTACAAAAAAAGAGGTAGACATGGTCCTTTGGTAAATAATTGGTCCTTATCTTGCAGAGAAATTATTAAATCCCATTGAGTGTTTGCATACACTCTTTACTTTTTTGTTGAAATAAAATGACACAGCTTCCCTATGCAGGAGATTACTTTTGAATCGATGTCAGTAACACTGAATTGCACTTATGGTTTCCAAATACTTGATGTCTAAAGATTTAGGCTCCACTATGGTTCCCTCTGTCATAGTGATAGGACAAGATGAGGAACAATATACTTTTAGTTTAATTATTGAAAATTTTCAACTAAACTATCATGTTGAACATACTAGTGCCTGATTTTTAACCAACTAAATCAGAGACATATGGGTATGGTATTTGGAGTCAGAAGACCCCTTGGTTTTATTCCTGGTGCTGACAAGTCCTACTTGTGCAATCCTGGACAAGTCTCTGAGCCTCAATTCTGTCATCTATAAAATGGGAATAGTAATATGAAAGATTATATGAAATAATGTATATAAGATATGTGGTGATTTTTGGTCCATACCTGTGATTTCATTGGTGTGGGGGAAATCCTTGTATCTCTATCCACTAATACAGATCTGTGTCAGTCTTAGAGATTCTCAGGGGGAGCTGAGACAAAGTCATTTGACCCATACAGTTAGTATGTGTCAGAGGCAGGACTCCAACCCATATCTTGTTAATTATGTATACTCTGCTCTCTATTATCCTATACTGCATTTCTCTTCCAACCTTTTAAGGACTATATTAATGTCAGTTATTATTGAGCTGCCTAGATTTTTTATTTGTATATGGTAATAAATTTACTTAACAGTTGGTCTTTTACATGGCAGGGAGAGGAGTTATGTTTTCTTAATCTGCCTAATTTCTAATGGAACTACATACATAAGATGATGTTATAATTCTACATCTAAGTACAAATGATTAATTGTAATGAATAATACCAAAAACTTGATACAGGGTAAAACTTTAATTCCTATCAGTTCATAAAAAAGACCACACAAGGCCCATGCTGTCCTCCATTCAGAGGACCTAGATGATATGTAGGCAATCTTTTCATTTTTATTACTTAACACTGTTCTTTTTCTCTGAAAATGAATAGTTTTTCCCTTAAAAACTTAAATTTGCTCAGACAATCATATGGTAATTTTATTGGCCATCAATGATGAAATGACTTTTCACATGAAACAAAATGCAATTCTCTATGTTTGTGTGTACTTTGTATACCCACAGATATGCAAAGTCTTTTAAGTTACTAGATATTTCAGTTTTCTGAGTACAGTCCACATTGTGCCCCCTCCACCACCGCTGCTATCTTTCCTAGTTAGTTGGGCTAAATCCAGGAAAAAAAAATATTTTATTGGCCTCAGAGTCACTGACTACAAGTGACACTCATGAACTTATTTTGTATCTTTAAATTTAGATACTTTTATAAACTGAATGCAATTTGAGAGTCAACATGCCAGTTCACTTAAAAAACAATGTGAAAATCCATACCTCCAGATGTCCTTGGCAGAGAAAAATATCAAAAAGGAAAAACAGCAAAAATATTATTATCTCAAATCATTAATCATCAATTTAAAAAATGTCTTTTGTAACCAAGTCAAATTGGTTACTTTTTTTAAAAAAAAATCATTATGTGTGTACTATAGTAGTCTTGGGTGCAGAGGTTGCAGAGGATTTAAATGAAATTCTAGTAATAATGCTTGGTCAGTTTTCTGGGTGCTGTCCAACTAAGTGCTGATACACTGTGGCTCTGACTGTCTTCAACCTCAATGAGAGTGATAGCAGGTGAGTGGTAGGGCTGACCCTATGGAATTTCCTCCCTGAGGCTTAAAGACAGAAGCTTCATACATTCAAAAGGAATTTGCAAGATGTGACTATATAAAATGAAGAGACACTATAAAAATCAGAGATTCAAAATTAAAGAGCCAGATAAAGATCTATCCAATTAGTTACCTTGGGAGGCTGTACAATTCAAGTCAATGAAGTTGTTATTGTTTAAAACATTTAGGAGTCTCAGCTGTGTGACCATTGGGAAATGTAACTTAACCTCTTAGACCTCAGTTACATCACCTGTTAAATGACAGATTTGAACTGCATGTCTTCTGATGCATCTTTTGGATTTAGATTTCTGGTCATAGGATGCTATGACTGAACTCCTCTGTAGGAATCACACACAGAATCTATCTATAAGCCATATATCACTTTAGAGTCACATTTAATTTTTTTTTTACTCAAAACAGCTGAACCATCCACTTTATTTACTAGATTTGGTACAGAGTGACTTTTGCATATTTCCAGAAAAAATCTAGCCTATGCAAGGATTTGTCCCTATTGATGATATTCAGAAGACTCTATATTCAATTTCAAAAGAATATCATTTCTGAGCAGTTTGGTGCAATGGCAGCATTATTGAAATAAAACTATGTCTTCCCTTTAAAGGACACCATTCATTTGGATGGATAAGTTATTTCATGCTTGTTTAAAAACAATCATACAATATTGTAGTCACATGTCATAAGATTTACTCATCCAGAAAATATTTATTGAGTGCCTTCTTACTATGTAAAAGTCATTATGCTCAGTACTATAGGGAATAGAAAAATGAATAAAATACATGCCCTGCTCCCAAGGATCTGCAGTAGAGATAAAGTAAGACCCTAAATCCATCTGTTTCAAGGCTGAAGGTGATTACATGCCACTGGAGAAGTACATAAAGAAGTACAGTGAGGGATTAGAGAAATGAGATATTACACATGTTGGGGGGATCAGGCAGGGGACTTCACAAAGAAGATAGAACTTCAAGCTGGGCCTTGAAGGAGGGGTGAGATTTAAACAAGTATATTTAAACAGGAAGAGCATAGCAGGTAGAAGAAACATGACTGATGCTTCAGATGCAAGAAAGTCTGGAACATATTGAGGGAATGAGGAGTGCATTTGAATAGGGAGTGATGGGAGATAAACGATGACTATGGGAGTGATGAGAGATAAAGCTGGAAAACTAGGTTGGATCCAGGATATGGAGGACCTTGAATGTCAACATAAGAATTTGACTTAATGGGCAATTGTGATTAAATATTTTTGAAGAGAAAAGTGGTGTGATCAAACTTTTAAAAAGCATAATCTGGTAGTGCAAAATGTATATTAGTATGATCTTGGTATCAGAACACCTGAGTTCTAGACTCATCTCTAATCATTAGTAGAATATGTAAGTTATTTAAAGTCTCCAAACCTGCTTTATTCTATAAAATCAGTCATTTATAATACCTCCAGGCGATATATTAAGAAAGCATCTTGTGAAACTTAAAAAGCATTAAGTAGATGATGTTTTGTTGGTAATGTATTTTTATGAAGGTTTAAAAAGGAGGGCCCAGAAGTGATTAGACCACTTAGTCTATTATCATAGCAGTTTCAGCAAAAAATAGAGTATGACCTAGAATGATAGCCAAAAAAAGGGAATCAAATGTAAGAGAAAAATATTTTAGAGGTTGAATCTACACTGTTTAGAAATTGAGTGAATATGAAAGTCTAAGTGGAAGAAGGAATTAAAGAAATGTAAAGGTATGGCATAGTGGAAAGGTTGACCATCTGGGTTGATTGAGAGACTTCATCTCTTGAATTGTTCTTAGCTGTATCTAGAATATGAGGCTGTTAGAATTAATCATCCATTAGTTCCATTCAAATTTGAAACTTCTATGATTGAATTTCTAATCCCTTTGTGACTGAGAAGATAATGTTTCAATGAGCAGAAATAAGGAAGTCAAGAGGTGGATAAAGCTTTAGAGGAAAAGATGGTGGGTTGATTTTGGACATAGTGAGTCTGAGTTGACATACATAGTTCCTTCAATTTCCAGGTGTTCTTCAGGTAAATTGAACATTTGTTCGATCACTGTATATTCTAATATAAATATGCTATATGATCAAGGAGATAATCTGACTAAATCTTAAAGTCAGTAGATACTGCAACTAGATTGGTGAGTCTATGAAAATAGGCTAGAACATGCTTCACTGACTAGGTATGGAGTTCTGTTAATATGCCTTTAAAAAAAAAACTCTTAATGTCTTTCTGCTTACAAATACAAAGCTGTATCGTTCATGTTTGCCTAACTCTTTTAGAAGTTGTGGTTTCCTGGCTTCCTGTAAGAAAACTTTGGTCAACAAATCATGGGGTCTTATTGTCTTCCTCTGTATAGCCTGGGCATGAAGGAAATTCATCTTTCTAGATTTCTCCCACCTACATATCTAGCCAAAGGAAGAGATTGTTCCCCTGACTTCATTCCTACCCAAAGCACCGTCAGCAGCTACGTTAACCTTAAAGAGGCATAGATATAGGGACTGGACTTGTGACTTCATCAGTGTAGGGAGATTCTGGTAAGGAACTTCCTATACCAATTCAGCTAGGTGGCACAGTGGATAAAAGCCTGGACCTGGAGTCAGAAAGACTCATCTTCCTGAATTCAAATATGGTGTCAGATGCTTACAAGCTGTGTGACCCTGGAAAAGTCACACTGTTTGCCTCTATTTCCTCATCTATCTATAAAATAAGCTGGAGGACGAAATTGTAAACCACTCCAGTTTCCTTGCCAAGAAAACCCCAAATGAGGTCACAAAGAGTCAGACATTACTGAAAACGACTGACCAGTAACAACCACATACCAATTCAGATTTCTGTCTTCTAGTATTAGAGAATTAGAAGGTTATCTAGAACATTGAGACATTAAGACACATTGAGACGTCTGGAACTCTGTATAATCTGAACACATTTACATGTTTGTATAGATATGAGTATATGTCTCAGGAACAAGAAATTAGAAGGAACAAGGCTTTCTCATCTCTCAATTCTCACATGAAAGTTTCTGCCCTAGGGGTAAGGAGAACTCTGTCAGTAAAGAGAAGCCTGTCAGTAAGAATGATCCAGTTGTGTCCAAATCATAGAGCTCTGAAGATAAGAGTCCTTAAAGATCATCTAAGGCTACCTTAGCATTTTACAGGTGATCCCAAGGCAGGGGTTCTTATCCTCTTGGTTCCATGGTTCCCTTTGGTTGTTTGGTGAAGCCTATGGACTCCTTTTCAGAATACTGATTTTTTTTTAGATTTATGATTAAACTCCCCACAAAGTTTCAGTTAGAGGTTAGCAAAAATAAAGATATAGATAGATAGATAGATAGATAGATAGATAGATAGATAGATAGATAGATAGATAGATGATAGATAGATAGATAGATAGATTTTCCCATCTCTTAGATTGACTGCAGGATAAGAACTTCTGGTATAGAACAACCAGATGTCTAGGATGGCAGCTTAGATGGAAAGGAAGATAAGGATGCAAGAACCATCATGAAAAGACTCAGTGGGACTTGAAAAATGACTAAAAAGAGAAAAGGGCATTGACAGGAAGAGAATGTAGTTGAAGATGAGTACTTAGAACTACAAAAAAAAACTGACAAACTTGGGCAACTGATAAAATGAAAGTGTTATTGGCAGGAATTATTAAATGTAAACCAGTTGGGGGTCAGGAGCACAATGAGTTCGGTTTTAGACTTGTTCATTTTGAAGGCATCGTGGAATATTTAGAGGGCCAGTGGGCTGTAAGAGACATGTGACTGAAACTTAGGAGAGAGGTCAAGCCTGGTGATGTAGATTTGGAGGTTATCTGCATATAGGTGACAATTAAAGCCATGGGTATAAATTAGGTCTGTGAGAAACCTAGTAACATAGAAAGGTCAGAAAGTCAAAAGCTAAACATTGTAAATATTCACTTTCAGGAAATGGGAGAATAAAGGAGAAAGAGAAGTGGCCTGTGAGATAGGGAAATAGGAAGAGTTTTTCATAAAGGAAAAATGAAGGAGTGGTCAATAAAACTCTTTAGTGAATGAGAATTGAAGAGTGTCAGTTTTGTTTAGAATGGTGTTCATTTACAACTAGATATTCAGATCATCATAGAATTACTTCAGGCAAGGATTTAGAGCTTCTGGAGATGACTACTCTTTGAAAACCATTTCCTGGTCTTAACTTTATGCTTTATCTCAGCATGTGGCTTCCCTTAAAGTCATCCTGGTCTATGGGCTTGGATTTGCTCCAAGACTCACAGATTATCCTTATGAAAAGTCCTAAGAAAAAAGTTGCCAGAAAGAAGTACATGATTTGGTTCATTGCAGCTACTTTGGTTCTGTCAGAAAACTTTCTTCTTTGGGTTGATTTCTTAAGCTCTTGCTCCCTCCCTTGGAATATACCCCGGCATTCATATCATAGACACAGCTGTGGCGAACTATTAATCTGTTTGATGCTCCACTCCAAAATCGCATTGACAGAGATGGCCTTATCAAGTGGATTCTGTTTTGAGTCTTGTTGAGGAATTGTACCTGCCAGGTTGCAAGCTCATTTCCACAACCTAATGCATAATGTAAAAACCAAAAAGTTTTGAAACTGAATCATAAATCCTGAAATTGAAGTGGTGAAGTCATTTGTCTTCAATTGCGGTCTTTTAAATGGGGATGTACAAACTGTACACTTTTTATTCAGAGATAGTCAATTTTACTGAACTTAGAATTTAATTGGTTTCCTTCATCTTCTCCCATCCACTGGTTAGATAGGAGGTTTGAATATGCCCCTCCTGGACTTCTGTCACCTCGTGCTTTCATAAGACGAGTCTTCTTGTCCTCCTGAGATCAGGGATTTATCTGAACACCTCAATGATTGATGAAACATTGTCTCCATCTTCCCCACATCCTCAGCAACTACCTTATGTATTAAAAAATACACCTAGCCTGATTTATAGAAAATCACATAACAGTGAAGATATCTCATGTCTTAGAGTATGCCTTCAGAGTGGGATCAGATCTGGAATTGCCAATGATCACTTTACTATAATACTTCAATTAATTAACCTGTGCTCACTTTGGAGCATTTTGCCAGGACAGATGTCCTCATTGAACAACAGATTAGAGAGATCTATATGGTTGACAACATGTTCTTAAAGAGGAACTAAAAGGGGTGGAGCTTAAATACCACAAAACTTTGGCACCAAAAAGGCTGAGCCTATTGGAAGAATGTTAGGGTTTGGTTAAGTCTCATAGCAACTGTTAACAAACACATTACTCAATATTTTGGAAAACCAGGATACATGAAGTATTAGCAGAAGTCAGATGAAGTCTCATGACTGATACCAGAGATTATGTTATATATTTTCCAGTATATACCTCCATCTTTGCCTCACCACACATTCCCTGAGTCGTTTAGGTCTTCTGACATGTACGTGCCTCAGTTTATTTGTATCCGTAATTCGTTGTCAGAGTTGAGTCATTTTCAGTCTTTCCTGCCTCTTTGTGTTCCCATTTGGGGTTTTCTTGCCAAAGATACTAGAGTGGTTTGTCATTTCTTTCTCCAGCTCATTTTACAGATGAGGAAACTGAGGCAAGTAGCATGAAGTGACTCGCCCAGGGTCACATAGCTAGCAAGTATCTGAGGCCAAATTTGAACAAAGGAAGATGAGTCTTCATGACTTCAGGCCCGGCGCTCTGTCTGCGGTGCCACCTATCTACCTATATCCATAATGCATCTGAGAAATAACTGAAATAATTGAAATATAGACCCTGAGCCATGGAAGTAATGAAGACAATAGTAATCTAATCAGTGTTGAAAGGTTGCCCTTAAGTATGACATTCCATGTCCTCTGTCACTTAAGTGACACTTAGAAATTTATACAATATGTTACCCTTCCCTCTTTCAGGTTCTTTGTTCAGTTCAGTCCATTTTCATCTTTACTAGAAAAAAATTGTAAGGTCATGGGTTTCAGGAAAAGACTTGAGAATCACCTGTGAGAATAAAATTCTTACTAAATTATTGGTAAGATTTCCTTTACTATCTTTATACCTGCTCAGTACTTAGAACTTTAAAAAAGGGATAGCCTAGGAACCTCATAGGTTCTTGGGTATGACTAGGGTCTGTCAGATCCTTGGCCATCATGGTCTAAGGCATTCTATCAGACAAATGAATTCCCATTCTGAATCCTCACATTCCCCAATCTGTGCTCCTTCATTTCATATTGCTTGCTAAATTATAAATGAGGTTACTATGTAGTATGGAATCATATTTGTAAAAGAGGTTGCTAACTTTTCAACGAGTTCATTTGGCTCAAAGCCAAAGGGATTTAGCTCAGATACACATGTCTTTTTGAACCATGTCCTGGTTCTTTCTTAAACTGTTTGTGCTGATTTCCCTTAGTGATACTTCTGTCACTCACTAATGAACAGCAAAACAGAGACCCTTCTAGATATTTAGAACTTACTCATATTTCTAGAGAGCCATTGCCAGGAAGTAGTTGACAAACCATGACCCATTTTCACCCTTATAACACGTGTATAGGAATCCAGATGGACTGAGTAAATAGGTCCCACCCTGACCTTAAAGGGAACATTTTATAGCACAGTTCATGGGGACTTAGTCACGTGATTTCTATTAATACTAATGAGGAATGCTGGGATAAATATCAGTGTTCTTAGCTGCAAATTCATCCCTTATGTTTCCTAGAGAGAGACTTCCCCAAATTTACCATGTGAGACTATCATGCTCTTGGGTTTTTACAAGTATATAAAATGTGCCTGTACTTCTCAAAATTTCAGAAATAAATGCATTTCCTCTGTTTAACAAAAATAACCTTTTCATTAGAACAAAAGCTAGCTATCTATCACATGGTTCTGCCAATCTCCAAAGAGTAATCTTATTACAGAATTAAGTGGAATGTATTTGGAATCCTGAAAACACTGAGTAGAATGCAGAGGTAGGAAGGATTGCAAATTTCTCTCTTTTTGCTTCCTGCTTCCTTGCCTAAACTCCTAAGAAGCAAGCCAGGAAAAAAAAGTGTGGGTGAAAACAAACAAACAATGCTACCAGGAATAGGGAATGACCAACCGGCAAATTTATTAAGAAATTGTTAGTGAAGAAAAGGTAGCTAGTATGTTATTAACCAGTTCCCATTGAAGGTGAAGTGTTGATTCCATTGCTAAAGATAACATATGACTACTGCCTGGGTGTTCCTATCTTTGATGACTGACTAAATACTACATAAGATTTAAAGAAAGTAGGCTTCACTCCCACCATGTGTCAAAAGCAGCTATCTTTTCTAAGGCACCTGGCTAACATAATAGTTCTGCCATACATACACACAGTAAAAATAGGAGGAATCAAGTTTGGGCCCATTGCCTACAAGGTCTAAATCTCTCAATGAAGTGAAATAGACTAAGAGAGTACACCTTGCCTCCTTGCTTATTTTCTTTTTTTTTTTTCAAAATGTTTTATTAATTTATTTTGATTATCAACAATCACTTCCATAAGCTTTTGAGTTTTAAATTTTTCTCTCCTTCCCTTCCTACTTCCCTCCCCAAGATGGCATGCAATCTGATATAGGCTATACATATACATTCCTATTAAGCATATTTTCACATTAGTGATGTTATAAGGAAGAATTAGAACCAATAGGAGGAACCACCAGAAAGAGGAAACAAAACACAACAGAAGAAAAAGAGAAATAGCAAATAGCGTGCTTCAATCTGCATTCAAACTCCACAGTTCTTTCTTTGGATGTGGATAGCATTTTCCATCATGAGGCTTTTGGACATGTCTTAGATCCTTGTATTGCTGAGAGGGGTTAAGTCTATCAAAGTCATTCATCACTCAATGTGGCTGTTACTGTGTACAAAGTTCTCCTGGTTCTGCTTACTTCACTCAGCATCAGACCATAAAAGTCTTTCCAGGTTTATCTGAAGTCTGCCTGTTCATCATTTCTTATAGCACAACAGTATTCCATTACATTCATATATCACATTTTTCCCTCCCCCCCATTTATGATTTTCTTTCTCCTTTCTCCTTTTCTCTCCTCACTAATGTTTTGCTTTTGACCACAGCCTCCCTCAGTCCTGCCTTCCTTCTATTAGCCCCCTCCCTTTTCTTTCCCCTTTTCCCTCCTACTGCCTATAGGTCATGTTAGATATCTATACGTACCTGATTATGTTATTCCCTTCTTGAGCCAAATCTGATGAGAACAAGGCTCAAACAATGCACATCTCCCTCCCTTCCCTCCCTCTGCTGTAATAGGTTTTTGTGCCTTTTCCTATGATGTAATTGACCCTTGTCTGTCTCCTCCCTTCCTTTTCTCTCAGTACATTTTCTTAGTTAGATCAGATTAATCCACTTACTTGGATCCATTTAACCCATTTGATTAGATTTTTTTCATCATCACATCAAAGTCAATTTATACCCACCCCCTTTATGTATACCCCTTTAACATGGTGTAATAATAATACATTTCTCAAGAGTTACAAGTGTCATCTTCCCTTGTAGGGATGTAAGCAGTTTGCCCTTATTAATAACATGTTGTTTCTTTCTGTCCCATTTACCTTTCTATGTCTTTCTTGAGTCTTGTATTTGAAGATCAAATTTTCTGTTGAGCTCTGGTCTTTTTATCAGGAAGATATGGAAGTCCCCTATTTTGTTGAATATCCTTCTCCTCCCCTGAAAGATCATGCTCATTTTCACTGGGTAGTTGATCCTTGGTTGTAATCCAAGCTCCTTTGCCTTACGGAATATCATATTCCACGCCCTACAGTCTTTAATGTAGAAGCTGCAAGGTCCTGTGTAATCCTGACTGTGGTTCCATGATATTTAAATTGTTTCTTTCTGGCTGCTTGCAGTATCTTCTCTTTGACCTGGTAATTTTGGAATTTGGCTACTATTTTCCTTGGTGTTTTCAATTTGGGATCTCTTTCAGGAGGTGATATCAGTGGATTCTTTCTCTGGCTATTTTACCTTCTGGTTCTAGGACCTCAGGGCAGTTTTCCTTTATGATTTCCTGAAAGATAGTATCCAGGCTCTTTTTGTCATTGTGATTTTCAGGTAAACCAATAATTTTTAAATTGTCTCTCCTGGATCGATTTTCCAGGTTAGTTGTTTTACCAATAAGGTATTTTACATTTTCATCTATTTTTTCATTCTTTTGTTTTTGTTTGACTGATTTTGCTCTCTCATAGTCATTAGCTTCCATTTGCTCAATTCTAATTTTTAACAAATTGTTTTCCTCTATTAGATTTTGCACCTCCTTCCCCATTTGGTCAATTGTATTTTTTAGGGACTTGTTTTCTTCAGTGTACTTTTTTTTTCAGTTGGCCAATTCTATTTTTTAAGGACTTGTTTTCTACAGTTAATTTTTGTCCTTCTTTTTCCAAGCTATTGACTCTCTCTTGCATATCTCTCATTTCTTTTCCCATTTTTTCTTCTACCTCTCTCATTTGACTTTTAAAACCCTTCTTGAGCTCTTCCAAGAAGGTTTTTTGGGCTTCAGACCAGTTCATATTCCCTTTTGAGGTTCCAGATGTGGGTTTGTTGACAATGTTGTCCTCTTCAGAATTTCTGCCTTGATCTTCACTCTTCCCATAATAAGAATCTATCATACGTTTCTTTTTGCTCATGGTATTTGCTTATTTCCTGGCCTTTAAAGAGATTGGGCTCTCCTGCTGGGGAGCAGAGGGCACTGATCCAAGCTTCTTGTGTTTGGAGCCTAGGGCCTGGTCGACGGCTTTGTCGTGCTGGGGCCTCCAATGTTGGCGGTTGGAGGCTATAGGATTCTGGCAGCCTACCTGGTGTCGGGCTGGAATCAGCAATGCTGGAACTCTAGGGCTAGGATTGGGTAGTGTGGCTCCTGGAGATTTCCTGTTCACCCAGGCCTTTCCTCCCTTTTGCTTTCTTCAGCTCCTTTCAGATGGATGTTGTAGGGTGTTTATTCACCTGGGGCCCCTTGGAGTGCTGCTTCCCTTAGTTTTACTGAGGCACTGGGAGAGCTGGTTGCTGTAGAATGCCAAGGCACCTGGTGGTTTTCTGAGCTGGTTTCCACCAGTTCCCCCACCCTCAATGAGGCACTCGGGGGCCCAGGTGTTGGTGTTTGCCTACTCCACCACCTGGGCTTCTGGATCTCCTCCTGGTATGCTGAAGTGGGGCTTTCTGCTAGCTTGCCAGGATGCCTCCCATTCTGTACTGCTCCCCTTCTCCCAGGATAAGAGGGGCCTTTCCAGTTAATCCCTCAAGCTACCAGGGCTACTGGACTGCTGCACCCCACCTTTCTTCTGATTCAGCTGTTCCAGGGTTTTTCCTGGGGTGATATTTTCTAGGCTTTCGGGGGTTAATAAGGGAGGATAAGAGAAACTCACACCCCTTGCTTATTTTCTTAGCAGATATGTTAGCAATGGAAAATATGCATTCTAGGAAACCTGATTTCATGGCTATGTTTGTCCCCACCTTCATTATTCCCTTTGCTCACAAATCAGAATGGTGGCTGAATTTCACTGAAATTCAATTAGGAGAACATTTATTAAGCATCAATTCCATGCCTTTGCACTGGGCATTTACTCTTACTCCTCACCTCCACCTGATAGAATCTCCATTGTCTTGTAAAATTTAGCTCTAACCTCCTTTTCTGTATGAAACCTTTCTGGATTCCCCCTACTGCCAGTGCTCTCTCTGCCAAATGACTTTGTATTTGACTTCTTTGTATTTATTATCTTTATATTTATTCTACGTAATCTATTTATGTATTTGTTGTCTTCTCCCTTAAGGTGTTTGCTTCTCTCTTGCAAGCACTAATTATTTTATTCATTTGATTTGTATCCCCAGCACATCATTCAGTGTACATAGTAAGCACATAAGGAGCTTTTTGACTGATTGATGCACTAGACAATTTTCTAGGGATAGACAAAGAAAGAATGAGAAAACAGCTCCTATCTTCAAGGAGATCACATTTTACTGAGTTGTCTGGAACAAGACCTTTTAGTGTGAGAAGCAAGCAAGCCCAACCCTGCCTTCTATTCCTTATTTCTAGGGAACTGAGTCATTGCAAAGCAGCTGGACCGTCTTTCTAGTGAAAAAGGTTGGTGACCCTGGACTAGATCCTTCTCAGGGTGGTGTGTGCAAACTATGACCTTGATGTGGTTCAGTTCCCCGGGAAGGTCAGGCTAAATGGTGCAACGAATTGAGTGCTAGATTTGGAGGTAAGAAGGTCTGAGTTCAAATTCTGCCTCCAACACCCTCTAGCTGTGTGGCCTTAAACTTATTTAAGAAAGGATGTTGATAATAACACCTGCCTCACAGGTTTGTAAGGTAGGTGTCAAATGACATAAAGAGAAGGAGGAAAGAGGGGAATTTGCAATCCTTCCTACCTCTGCACTTGAATCAGTGTTTTCAGGATTCCAAATACATTCCACTTACTAGTCATCTCCTATGTGCTAGGCACTGTGCTAAGCACTTCACCCATATTATCTCATCTGATCCTCACAACAACCTATGCTTGCAAAGCACTTTGCATATTTTAATGTGGAATATAAATGTTAGTTTTTATTGTTGTTATTTGTTGTTCAGTCATTTTTCAATCTTGTCCTACCCTTCCTTCATGACCCCATTTGAGGTTTTCTTGGCAAAGATACTGGAGTGGTTCGCCATTTCCTTCTCCAGCTCATTTTGCAGATGAGGAAACTGAGGCGAACAGGGTTAAATGACTTGCACAGGTTCACGTAACTAGCAAGTGTCTGAGGTCACATTTGAACTCAGGAAGACTCATCTTCCTGACTCAAAGTGAGGAACTCTATATATGCTATGCCACCTAGCTGCCCTGCTGTTACTGATATTATTATTGTTGAAATCTCATTTTGGAGAGAAAAGGAGCAGAAAGCTACAGATCATGCTTCTACAAAAATCTTGGAAAGACCAAGTAACCCACAACAACACATTTTCTCCAAGAAGCCTTCCTCCTTTCAGCTGCAGCATCTTGAAGCATGGTCTCAGTGCTTTTCTCTTAACTATTTTTATGTTCAGAGGAAAATCAAGGGAATCTGGAAATGCTGGTGCTTTCCATTGTGGATGTTCATAGTTCATAGTAAGTTTGACTTGATAGAAAAATGTCATGCTTACCTCCCCTCAGGAATTTAATTTGGCCCATTTTAGCTAAGTGGATTGAGTGGATTTAGAAAGCTGGGCTTTGGAAGGTTTTAATGATGTTTATTCCAGAGCAAGGTCAGGCCTTTGGACTGCAATAGAATTTTTCCTTTTCCCTTTCTTCTAGCCTACATGGGCAAGTCTTTGCATGTCGCAGAAATGCCTTGCTCACAAATCTTGTTTCCAGTTACCTACTAGGCAAGTCAAATTATAATTAGAAATTATTCATTTTTTCAACACTTAAACAGCAATTCTGAGTGCCACCTGAGGAAAGAATTGCTACCTTGGGTCCTGAAACTAGTCACATGAATCATTCTTAAATTGATTTCATAGCTACCGAGACTATAGGTTTTTGACAAGGGCTTGCCTTTATTCTGATTCGATCTTCAGGTCAGGAAGCAGTGGGAAATAAGGGGCTCTTAGGAGCAAAACTTAGGACCTTAGAAATCAGCTCTGTTATCTGGAGAGGTGTGTATGTGCATGTCTGGATTCCATTCACTGTTTCTAAGGAAATGTAATCATGTCTTCTCTAAGTCAACACCTAGGAGAAAAGGTCAGGAACAATGGTTACCTGGAGACTCTACTTAGACTGGATATTACCCTTTTGATAATTAAGGGAGGCAATCATGCATGAGTTGTCAGATTTGGGGTTTTTTATTTTGGTTTTCTGTTTGTTTTTTGTTTCTTTTTTATAATGTTCTGTGGTCTCAAGACAACATTATCTTAGGGGCCCATCTTATGCGTCTAACTTATGAAATCACTGTAGTCCTTCATTAACTTACTCTCTTGGAGGAGGTCACTCACTGTCTTTCCCTAAAACCACTTTGGAAAAAGTCATATTATCAAGAATTTTTGTGTAATTGACTTCCCCCAACGCTCTTTGTGCTACTAGTTATGTCCTCAATGCCAGAATGAGATCATAGGATTTAGAGCTGAAAGGAACCTAAAGTTAATTTAGTCAAACCCCCTCATTCTATGCCATTACTTCCCACAAATTTGTTCTCAAGCAAATTTATGACAGATCAGCTTCTAACCCACAGGCTGGAGAAACAGGCTGATTATAGATTATATAACTAATAATCATAAGCAACTGGTCCTGGCAGGTAAGGAGAATAGGAGCAGCCAGCTTGCTCTCTTTCATAGCTAAGACAATCTAAGGAGTAATGGAGACATCTCTGGCTCCTGCTTATTCATTTAAGACATAGCTGGATGATGCAGTAGATAGCGTTCCAGACTTGGGGTCAGGAAGACATGGGTTCAAATCCTGCCTCATACAGTTATGTGCTGTTTGACTCTGGGAAATTTACTTAACCTGTTTCAGTTTCTTCATCTGAAAAATGGAGATAATGACATCACCTATCTTACAGAGTTGTTGTGAGGGTCAAATGATAAAATGTACGTAAAATGCCTTTCAGATCATAAAGCGTTGTATACGTATTTGCTGTTTTCATCGTCCATTCAACAAGCATTTATTAAAAGCCTGCTATGTGCCAGGCTAGGTGTTAATTCCTAGGAATAAAAAGATAAAACATGAAATTAAAAACCTCCCAGAATTTATATCCTGTTGGAGGAAATCAACATGCATGTGGAATATAAAAATATAAAATATAATCAAAGTTAATTTCCTGAGGATGAGCTACAACTGAGGAAATCAAGGGAGTCCAAGAGGAAGTTCACCTTACGTTGAGTGGGGAAGGAAGGAGGGATTTTCTAAGGCAAGGATGAGAAGGGGTGAATCCCAAACATGGAAGACAAGGCTGTGCAAGGCATAGACTGGTTTTGTTTTTCCCCAAGAGTAGCAATGAACTTGCATTTAGCTATGGGTATCCTAATCCCGAGTACCCTTCATGACCAATGATATGCCCTGGTTGAAGAGTTTGTAGGGTTGACCCATAAACCATTTTCTTTGAATATTTTTCTGAGTCAAAAGTAGCACAAATGGACAAGAAACCTCTGGCATTGACCGATACATTACTTAATCCTTTGGGCTAAGGTAACGATGAAGTGATGGAACTGTTAATGCTTGCCTTGATGGTCAACATTCAGCTTTATCAACTATTTACACTTTAGTTCATATTATACCAGTTCTTTTCACTTGTCAGAGCCTCCAAAAGGGGCACAAGTGATGGATGAACTTTGTTGGATAGATCTGGTTATACTAATTAAATTCTGGAGTCTTGTCAAGAAGGACAGGCATTGATAGAGTAAGGCAAAGGAATTTTCCTAAGTAGCAAAGGCTAGGATGAAGTCATAGAAGGCGAAATGAATGATGTAAGAGAGTAAGGGGCAAAAGGAAAAGAGGACAAGGGAACTGCCCAAGACAAGTCATACTTAGTGCAGTGCCTCCAAAGTCCAACTCAGAGCCTGGCATATGGTAGCACTTAATAAATGCTCATTCATTGATTAGACATCACTGAAAAATAAGTATCAAAAAAAGTACGGAAAGTTCCTAAGAAGATGGATGTGATATGCAGATAGTCCACAATTTATGAATGAATTGTGGGTAGCATGATGTGAAGGAAAGAAAACTAGATTAAATGACCAGAAAGTATTGTTTTCATCCAGCCATAGTGATTAGCCGTGCAATCTCAAAAAGATGATTACAGCTCTCTGGGTTCAATTTCCTCATCTCTTCAGTAAAAAGGTTTAGACAAAGTCATACTATAAGACTTTGTGCTTATGTTGGCCTTTTATATGAGCTTCAGATGTTCAGAAATCTTTTCTATTTAAATAATGTCATAGATGAGAAGGAAGACGTAAGTTCCTCTATATCCACAAAATATTTAACTCATAATATAACTGAAACATAGCATTAATGGCACTGTGAGAACCTAACTGCCATTTAAAAGGTGAATAAGGTAATTTTAAATTAATGAATTATGTATGGGTTGATTAATATCTATATCTTTATCACATGCATGCCAAAACTTACACATCCAAAAAATTAGCTAGATGGCATAGTGGATAGAATGCTGTAACTGGAGTCAGGAAGATCTGAGTTCTTATCCTGACACAGATATTTACCAGTTGTGTGATTCTAGGCAAGACATTTAATTTATCTGAGCCTCTATTTCTTCAACTATGAAATGGGAACAATGATAATATCTATCTACCTTATCTTGTCATGAGCCTTAAATGACATAGCATATAGAAAATGTTTTGAAAATCTTAAAGCATTATAAATTAATAGCTATATAAATATATAATCATATATAGTTATATAGCTATATAGTTATATAGTTATATAGCTATAAATTTGTAATGATTTAAGATTATATTATAGTTACATTAAAATAATTATATTATGCAGCATCTTATATATGATTGCATATCATAATATATATTATACATATTATGTATAGATGGTATATATTATATAGTCTCTAACAAGGAGTCAGAATATAGTTAAATAAATAGTCATAAAAATGATTATGTGAAGATACAGTCATATTTACATAACTATATTTATACAGTCCACTATCATCGTTGTCCTTGTAAATACCACTTATTATCACAACGATAGCAAAGCTCCAAACATGGTGGATATTCCTTGTCCGTTCCACCACAGTCCCTACCTTGTTCCTTATGGAAGCCACTTGCTACCCAGAGTCTCTTTGAGGAAGCCAGGAGTGTTTTGGGGATGGATTCCTTAGAGAGAATCTAGATAGCAAGTTGGTTGAAGGTACTAGACTATCAAGGTAATGCCACAGTGTAGAGCCAGAAGTACATCTGCTCTTGCCACTCAGTTCTCAGGATACTCCCCAACAACCACCTAGGAGTAATTCTGCAGGGCTGCTTCTGTTAATGAGAAAGCCAATAGTCTGGCTTTACACCTAGAACTGAAATTGTCAGTCATTCAGGAAGTCTGGTCATGGGACTAGAAGGCAAACTGTAATATGCTGAGTAGAAGGGAAAGGAAAAGTAAAATCAATAAAATAAACTTGTTCTGAGGTGATAAATCATACTCCTGTGCATGATAGAATGATACTAAAAGTTGCAAAGCTCTCAATGCTAAAATTTGAAGACCAGTTTTCCCTGGTTATTGTCAGTTCCATGCAGTATATTTGGTTGTTTGATAGAAGAAGTTCAAGCAGTGGCTATAGTGATGAGCCCCAGTCCCCAGGAGGTAGATATCATGCTTCATCAATAGTCTTCTGAAATTCATGATTTGTTATTGTATTGACCAAAGTTGTTAAATCTTTCAATGTTGTGTGTCTTTACAATGTTGTTATCGTATAAATTGTTCTTTGGTTTCTACTCATTCCACTCTGCAAAAATTCATACCAGTCTTCCCAGGTTTCTATGAAACCATCATTTTCACCATTTCTTACAGCACAATAATATTCTATTACGTTGATAAATAAGGATTTTTCAGTCATTTCCCCAATTGATACCCATTCCCCTTTAGTTTACAGCTCTTGCCCATCACATGCACAAAAATAGAACTGCTTCAAATCTCTCTGTGCGTGTATGGTCCAATATATGTGTATATATTGGGGCATAGGTCTCAGTGGTGGTAACTTTGAGTCAAAGGGTATGCACAGTTTAGCAACATTTGGAGCATAGTTCCAAATGGCTTTCCTAAATTGCTAGACAAATTAATAGCTTTATCAATATTTCATCAGTGCACTTATTTTGCCATCAGCCTTCCAAAAGTTATCATTTCCTTTTTTTTCTCCTTTACTCATTTAATGGGTATGAGGTGGGACCTCAGGGTTGCTTTAACTTACATGTCTATAATTAGTGATTTGGAACAATTTTTTTTCAGATGGCTATTGATAGCTTGGGTTGGTTCCCTTGAGAACTGCCTGTTTGTATCCTTTAACCATTTATCCATTGCAGAATGAGAAGCAGCTTTTAATTAAAGGTGTAGGCCTCTATCTGTATGGAGAAGAGAGGTAGCCATCTCACAAGATAGGGAAATGAAAAGTGGAGAAATAACAAAAGAGAAGTGAGGATTCCTGAATTTAACAAGGTCAGAAAGAGAAAAGGAGATAATTTAGATAAGCCATAAAGGGTCCACCTCTGGGTGTGGATTAGAAAATTATATATTTATGTAATCAGCTTACTTTGAAAGGGTGGGGAATTAATTGCTTTAATTAACTGTAGTGGAGTTCAGATTGTCACTGAGGGAATGTAGACATAATTTATATTGGTGTGATTTGATCTGGTACTTGGAATTGTAACTTGGCTCCAATCAACTTCCCTTCTGGGATTTTTCTGATGACATTTCTGCAATCCAGGGGCTAGCCCTTTTGGAAATAAGAGGAAGAAAGAATAAAAATTAACAGAACAGAAACACCAGAGCTCATTTCCCGTGTGGTCATTGATTTTCAGAATGGTTTCGTTATCACTTCTTAGGTTACATCTGATTATAGTCCATCTGGTTTTCTATGAGGCTTGATCTGGCTGCTCGAAAATGGAATATTATAGAGGACAGCTCAATTATTCTTCAGAACTACAGATTTTGAGGGGAAAAATGTACCTGTAATATATCTAAAAGTGATTTCTGGAAGCTTTGTGAAGATGCTTTCTGCATCTACATAAAGTACATTAAGTTTACTTATTTTAACATAGTCACAGACAGAATAAGAGTAGCACACTTGGATGGAAAGAACATTTGTCTGGGAGTCAGGAGACCTGGATTCTAGCCCTGGCTCAGCTGCTAACTAGCAGCATTCTTAGTCAAAGTCCCCGAATGTTTGGGGGCCTTAGAACAGGGGTTTTTTACCTTTTCTGTGTCACGAAAAGCATTGGTAATCTGGCAAAGCCTATGAACTCCTTCTCAGAACAATGAATTATTGACTACATTTATAATGGAAAGAAATGTTAAATTCAGTTAGAGCCTAGTGACATTAAAGATGTCATTTTTACCCCATCCATGTTCACAGAACACCTGAAACCTTACCATAGAGTCCCTGGACCTCAGGTTAAAAACACTTGCCTACACAGCACCGGCCCTGGATTCAGGAGGCCCTGAGTTCAAATGAGGCCTTAGACCCATGATACTCCCTCACTGTGTGACCCTGGGCAAGTCACTTAACCCCAGTTGCCTCCACCCCCCCCCCCAAATAAATAAATAAATAAATAAATAAAAAACTTTGCCTTGGATCCTTCCAGGATAAATGAAGGTACTGACAGGAGAATAATGTACTCAATGACTACAACAATGTAAATGGAAAGAATAGCAATAACAATCACCACCAAAAAAAAACAAAAAAGAAAGAAAGAAAGAAAGAAAGAAAGAAAGAAAGAAAGAAAGAAAGAAAGAAAGAAAGAAAGAAAGAAAGAAAGAAAGAAAGAAAGAAAGAAAGAAAAAGACAGACTACTGTATGAGTGTAATGGTAAACAATGAGGTGGATGGAAACTATAGACTAGTCTAGAAAATGGAGGAGATAGCATAATCTGCAGTTCCCTTGTCTTGTTAGTGTGTCAATGGAAAATATGGGGCCATACCAGCTGAGGGGCATACCTGTTGTTCTAACTGGCTGTCATTCTTCTCTCTGACCTCAGACAAGTCACTGAATTTCTCTGGGTTTCAGTTTGCATGGACTGAGGCCATGTAACATAATGGAAAGAGAATGTGGAAATGGAAGATACAGAAATAAATTTAGACTTGATGTAAAGAAAATCTTCCTAGTGATGAGAGCTATCCAGAAGTAGCATAGGCTGCCTCAGGAGCTAGTGAGTTTCTTCTCACTGGAAATATTCAAGATTGGATCATACCCCTTGTTGGGTGAGTCACATAGAGGGGATTCCTTTGAGAGGCACACTGAGGTAAGCGATTCAATCAATCAATAAACATTTTTTAAGCATCTACTTACTATACGCTATGCACTGTGCTAAGTGTTGAGGATACAAAAAGAGGCAAAAGACAGTCCCTGCCCTCAAGAAGGGGAGACAATATGCAAACACATGAATATAAAACAAGCTATATGCAGGATAAATAGAAAATAATTAACAGAAAAAGCCATTAAAAATGAGAGGAAGGGGAAGGCTTCCTATAGAAAGTGGGATTTAAGTTGAGACTTAAAGGAGGCCAGGGAGGAACCTTCTAACTTTGAAATTCCGGGAGCCCTTGATTTGGTGTGTTTCCATCTAGGCTGAGTCACTAATCAGTGTGTGACCATCAGCACAGAGGAAAGATGACTGGTAGAGATCATTGTGAGAGCTGTTCCCCCATGTTAGAATACTAGATCTACAAGCCTTAACCCTGTACTGCAAAAGAAGTGTCTTTGACCTAAGATACAGGATAGGCCTGGAAATTCCAAATATGAAGATTCTTCACAGGATTCTGAGTGGGGATGGAATATGAGTTTTCCAATAGCTATCCTTGTTTGCCCTAGACTGCACATCAAAGCCAAGCAGTGGATAGACAAAATGCTCCCAAGAGGTATGTTCGTAGAACAAAACATGTCAAAAAAGATATGTGGCAATGCCCTCAAGAAACTGACCATTTATGGAGGAGGCTACAGGAAACAGACATTCTTGAGAGCCTAGGAGTATGGAACATATTTTACAGGACTGAAATTCTTAAGTATGCTCTTGAGTATGCTATGACAATGAATCCTGGCCAGTGTGCCCCAGATCTAAAGGAAATCAGGATTCACTTGTTAGAATTCAGACATATTAAAGGAAAATGTTTCTAAGCTGTTTCTCTTCTCTGTCTTCATAAAGCTTGTCAATCATGTGCTAATGGGGAGACTCTAGAGCTGTGTCAATATTGTGCCCCCACTGTCATTCAATTTAGTCATTTTCATATAAAGAAAAAAAATTAGTGTATTCATTTATTTGGCATCTGTGTGGTACAGTGAAAAGAATTCTAGGTCTGGACTGAGGACTATGGTTTGAATATTGGCCCTGCCATTTATCACCTGTATGGCCTTTGGCAAGCTGCCTCACCTCTATGGGCATCGGTTTCCTAATCTAGATCTTGGTCTAGATGACCTCTAAGAACCCTTCCAGTTGTAAATGTATGGTCCTAGGTAAATGTAGCCTGAGTATATTTGCTCTGCCAAGTTGTCTTTTCTGTTTTCCTACTAACATGGAAAAAATGTAGAAGAAATTCTGAAATAGGGGAGAATAGGGATGGAGAGCACTAGGAAACATGGTTGGAGTTTTGCAAATTCTTAAAGTTAAATGAAATGTATTCAATATTTTCTAAATTTAAAAAAAACCATATTTTCAAGGTTGCCAAAATGTATGCAAATAGGTATGTGTGTGTATATATATATATGTATATGTACATATATGTATATGTATATATATGTATATATATATGCTTACCTAAATGTGTGATTAGAGGTGTATATGTGTCATTTTTTTTTTTTGCAGATAGATAATTTGATAAAAAGACAGACACATGATGGTTACTTGATGGATTATTTCATTGGTATAAGGAAATCTCAGATGAGCAAAATCTTTCTTCCCATACAGGTGAGGTTCTGCACTCTCTGAAGTGCAGAATCTTAGATAGTTGTCTAGGATACACTCACATGTGCACACACACATACAAACACAGATGACCTGATGAGAAAGCATAAGGAGAAAGTTTAGGAAATTTTGAAATAATTTGATTTAAATTGCCTTGGAAGCTGAAAAAGATAAGGCTTTGTTTTTGTTTTTGCTTTGTTGGGTTTCTTTTGGGAGGGAGGGATAGGTTACTACTTTCTGGCTCATGATATTTAAGTAAGCAATATTGAGTAAACCAAGAAACCAAAGTAACCTCCCAATGTACAGTGCATGACACATCTTTGAATTTAAACAGACAACAGATTCATGCCTGCTCACTGCTAAGTTGAATTGGTGTGGAGAGGATGAGGAATAAGAGAGACATTTTGGAATGAGGTCAAGTGAAAGAGCATTTGTAACTAAACAGGTTGAGACAAGACATTCATTCCTCTTGCTTCCCTCTGGCTTATGTAGATGTCTGTACATATAGATATAGATGTTAGATACTAAAGTGGAAGTCTCACCAATAGTCATATACCTGTATGTACATTGTACATTTTGGCATTGTTAATAAAAGCCAAAGTGAAGCATGAGAAATGCATATACCATGTATATGTGTATACACTCGTATACATATATGTATATATGCATGCATATAAGTGAATGTGTGAGTGTGTGTGTGTGTGTGTGTGTGTGTGTGTGTATTCCCATATGATCCCATTGCAGAATGCTCAACTGTCTAACATTGTGGTTTCTGCTGTAATAGGACATTAAGGGCAGCTTTGTCAACCACTTCAGCCTTTCTTTCCTTGAGGAAGTTTATGAGAACTCTGGTTCATCTCCCTATCAGCTTTTGACGGAAGTTTGAAAATAAGCCCAGTGGCAGGGACAGATCCTCAGAGGTGAAAGCTGTGGATGGAGCTTGTTCTCATAATAACTACAGATATACAGCAGGAGTCGAGGCAGTCAGAGGCTTCTCCAATTTCCCAGAATTGGATGGCATAATGGAAAGAACATTCGATATGGAACAGAAGACCTGGGCTGGAAAACGGACTTTTCCAAATATTACTTATGTGATCTTTGGCATTGGGTCCCCTCTCAGAACTGTTTTCTCACCTGCAAAATGTGAAGTTTGATGAGATGATCCGTAAAGTCCTTATGCCAGTTCTAAAACCCAATGATGATGATGGTGATAGCTAACATTTAGTACGTGCCAGATACTATGCTAAGCACTTTACAAGTATTATGTCTTTTGATCCTAACACCAGCTCTGAAAGAGCAATATTGTTATCCTTATTTTACAGATGAGAAAACTGAGGCAAGGAGAGGTTAAGTGACTTGCCCAGCGTCACACAGCTAGTGAGTATTTGAAGCTAGATTTGAACTCAAATCTTCTTGACTCCAGGTCCAGTGTTCTATCCACTGTGCGGCTCTCCAGCCTCAGGGACAGTTACAGTTCCCAGGCTTGCCCAGTTATCATTTTTTTTTTCAGTTTTTGTTGTTGTTGTTGTTGTTGTTGTTGTTGTTGTTTTTAGACAATTGGGGTTAAGTGCCCAGAATCACACAGCTAGTAAGTGTCAAGTATTTGGTCTGAGGTCGGATTTGAACTCAGGTTCTCCTGACTTCAGGGCTGGTGCTCTATCCACTGCGCCACCTAGCTGCCCACCAGTTATCATTATTAAATGGCTGGTGAGAGTCAGATTTTAGTTTAATGTATTGGGCAGAAGGGAACATCTTCTTAACAATTAAAAATATCTACCATTTATCTAGTGTTTTAAGGTTTGCAGGGTGCTTTACAGTTATCCTATTTGATTTTTACAATCTTGAGAAATTGTTATCCCCATTTTTCAGATAAGGAAACTAAGGCAGAGATTAGGTGACTAGCCCAGGGTCACACAGCTAATAAGTGTCCGAGGCCAGATTTGAACTCTGGTTTTCCTGACTCCAAGACTACTTTTATAGAGAGATGTTGTTCCATTGTTTTAGTCGTGTCCAACTCTTCATGACCCAATTTTGGGGTTTTCTTGGCAAAGACAATAAAGTGGTTTGCTGTTTCCTTCTCCAGCTCATTTTATAGATGAGGAAACTGAGGCAAACAGGTTAAATCATTTGCCCAGGGTCACACAGCTAGTAAGTGTCTGAGGCAGGATTATAGCCATATATCATATCTATAGAGAGATGCAAAAGTGTAATGAATTGCTTTAGGAGACAGTCTTCTCCCTTGCCTTTCACCTCACTGGAAGTGTCCAAGTGAAGGCCATTTGGCCACCTTTGGGGGGTATGTGTGACCCCTTTCAATTCTGACATTCTATCATTTGTCCTCTTTCTCCTGGAAAGGTAGTGTAAAAAGTCTTTCTGTCTTTCTCATAGGGTTCTGTAAGGGTCCTTAACAATTTAGGGAATGGAAATAGTATAACATATATTTTCATCATTCTCCTAATTCAGTGTATATTCCTCCAAATCAAGAATGATAGAAGATTATAGCTGTTGTTATCTGTTCCAACTGCTATATTTTCAAGAGGAGGAAACTTCCAGAGGGGTTGTGACTTGCCCAGAGTTCCACAGCTGTTTAGAGGCAAGCCAGGACAGGAGCCCAGGTAACCTAACTAACTTCCAGTCCAATGGTCTTTTCACCACTCCATGATTGACATCATGGCTTTGGAGAAATTCTTACCAGACATAAATTCTTTGAAAACATAAGTACATATGTAAAAGACAGCAATACTTTTGTTAAAAAAGAAAGTATGTATTGTGCAGTATGTATTGTCTATACATGTGTGGTTTGATTTTTTTTCTAAGCTAATGTGAAATGAAGCAATCACAGCCTTGCTTTTTAGCTTCCCAATTCTCACAGAAGCTCTAGCATTGGAATTTTGCCATTGGAGGCATATACAGCTTGTTTACTGCCTACTCACAACCTGTGGATATACAGATGGTAGAGGATATCATCACTTCCACTATGGAGGTGGGGAAAAGAAGGTTGACTGTTTGATTTTTTGCTTCTAATTTTTTTGTTGGTTTTCATGTAAAAATTCTGCAGTAACATTTACAGAAAGTAGTCCACAATTAAGGAAAGGAACTGTAATCTCAAACACAGTGGTGTAGGGGTGACTTCTAAGAAAAGAGCTATAATTTCTTTCTTGATTTTTATAACTATTTCAAAAGCGTGTGTTCATTTAACCTCCCTATATAAAATATCAACTTCCTGAGGGCAAAGTGTGTATTTGGGTGTGTGCATGCTTGTGTGTATGTGTGTGTGTGTGCATGTGTGCGTATGTGTATGTGTTGTGTTTGAATGCATGAGAGAGGGTGGGGGGAAGTAATGGAGGAAGTGTGATGCTCAGATTCCACACTGTTCTTACATTTACATGACACCTCTCTCACCATCTCAAACATAGTATGTGGGTCTAACTTACTCCTTATTGCTATATACATAATCAGAAAGACAAGCACAGTATGAGTTCTTGAGGAGTGAGGTTAATAATGACCTAACTGCTTCAACATTCCTTTGGCAGAGACCCACATGCCAGCATTAGGCTGTCACTTAAACCTTGATTAAATAAGCATTTATTAAGTGTCTTTTATTGCAAGGCACCGTGTTAGGCACTGGAGATGAAGAAAAAAAATGATAGAAAGGGTCCTTTAACTCTAAGGAACTTACATTCTACTGGATCACTGTCTCTTGAAATTTTGAAGTTAGGCATTCATTTCCATAATCATTCAACTTTTCTTGGTGACAGTGTTATCATTATCCTCATGGTTTGGTGATGCTGAAAGCAGGTGACCCTCCTTGTTGTTAACTAGTGGTTACAAGGATATGGGAACCATTATTCCTCCAGGGAAGGAAGGAAGGATGGAAGGAAGGAAGGAGAAAGGAAAGGAGGAAGAAAGGGAGGGACAGAGGAAGGAAACTTGTTTCCTATTTCAAGTTTTCCATAATTGGTCTTGTCCATCAAGAATTTTCTATGAAGCCAAACGACCCTCATTAGCTAGCCCCCTGGAATGTCTCCATTATGCCATTGGGGTACATATGGGTATTTTTTTCTCTTTTGCTCTACATGGTTCTCACATAGTTTCAAGTGTTTTCATTTTACATCCTTGATTAAACTATCAGCTTCTTGAGAGCAGGGACTATGTCATTTATTATTTTATAAACTCTCAGGTAATTGGGCACAGTGGTTGGTAGGTAGGTAGTAGGTGTTTCATAATATATAGTGAGTTTGATTGAATTCAACTGAAAGAACTTCTGGGAAAAGAGAATATACACTGCTGCTAAATAAACCAAAGAGGCAAACATTACTAGCTGTACACTTGACAAGAGTTAAATTGTCTTTGGCATTTGAAACCACACAACTGGCCTTTGCCTAGAGAGGATAGGGCAGTGGAAACAAAACCAATAGGACCAGCAGTTATCAACCCTCAGTTTGAGTTCTGTCTGAGATAACTAGGTATACAACTGAGGACAAATCATTTAATTTCTCATACCAATCTGTGTCCCCATGGCACCCCACCAGCATTATCTCATAGGTAAAATGGATCTAGTGATACTTAGATGACCTACCTCTCATAGTGTGTGCATGGAAAAGCATTTTGCAGAGGATAAAGTGATATAGAAGCATGAGCTATGAGTTTACACTCTTGTGTAAAGGACAGTAGCAGATTCTGAGGTGTTTACTCAGATCCCCACATGATACATATTCAGTTTTCAGTCCAGGTCAACTGAATCTGAGTAGTCTTTCAATTCATACTGTTGCCCACTTCCCGCCACTATACTTCCTTGGAAATGCTCCTGGTCCTACACATAAGACAAACACCAGAAAACATTAAATCTGCTAGGCATTGCTCAGATAGTAGTAGAGAGATTGCCATCTGTTGCCACCAACTCCCAAAGCCAATTACATTTTTTGTAGCTGTGTTCTTTGTATACAATTGACAATGTCAGGAGTCTGGTAAAGTTGAATCCCACCTGTTCTCTAAACTCAGAAGAAAATCTTCTCCTTCATTTATTCAAAAGGTTTCAATTCACAGAGTACTGATTTTCCCTTCACGAAATTCAAGTGATGATATAGGCTCTCACCACCCTTTTAATATGTCAAAGATCTATAATTTCTTTTATGGAGGGTCTTCATACCAACTCACATTTTCACCCATATAGAATTTAGTAGGCTCTAGGAGTTTTATGAGGGCTCGGAGATATTAAGTACTTTACTTAACCCATGGTTGGCCATGTAGGTCAATAAGTGTCAAAAGAAAGATTTGAACCTAGGTCTTCCAGATCATACATGTCCTCATCAATTTCCTTTCTGCTCCTCCTTGTATATATACCACTGTTAATTGTGTACAATGACTTGGTAGTCCCCTCATACACCTTTCTATTATACTATGTATTATTTATCATTTACTTCTTCTGACACCATGGCATTCAGAGGTATAAAGCCATGTAGCATTACCAGGAAGATGCTGGTGCTAAGGAGGTAGACTTTTGCAGAGGCAGATAGTAGAGACCATTGGACATGCCCTGTAAGAGATGCGAGAAAGAACAGGACAAATATGTAAGAGAAATGAGAAGTAAAATACAAAGTCTGAGGGAGGAAAGGTCATTTGTAAGAGTTGGCACATAAACTGCTCCTAGGATTTCATTACTCTGACATAGTATGTGAAGCATTCTGTGTACCAGGAATGGAGTCATCAGAGCTACAGACAAAAAGTAAGGAATGTGAGAACGGGATAGAGACCAGGAGAGTGGTAAAAAGGAAAAAAAGTATTTGAGGTTATCATAGAATATGTCATAGAATATATGGTAGGGGAGGAAAAGGAGGAGGAGGAAGAATAATTAGCATTTATAAAGCACTTTAAGATTTGCAAAAGACTTCACAAATATTATCTCATTTTATCCTCACAACAACCTGGGGAGTAGTTGCTATAATTATCTCACTTTTACAGAGAAGGAAACATAGGTTGAGGGAGATTGTCCAAGGTCCCATAGCTAGTAAGGGTCTGAGGTCTCCAGGTCTTAGGGATCTATCTACTAGATACTAGTACCACCTAGCTGCCTGTTGCAAGATAAGAGTAAAAGGGTGGAGTGATGCCAAATTAGGGTTATTTATTCATATATACAATAAGCCATAAGGGGCAGAAGGCCAGCCTTGGAAGTAAGGAAGTCCCAGATTTCTATCTCCTGCCTCTGATATATATAGCAGTGTGACAGTGAGCAAGTCACTCACCCTCTCTATGCCCCTATACAATTCTCTAGGACTCTAGGATACCAGTAGATTATCAATTTGCCTCTATTGTAGAGCTCACAAAAAAAAAAAGTATACTTACATATATACAACATCTCCACAAGTACATTTGTGTTTTGGGTAGTTCTTGCAGAAACAGTAGAAATTCTACAAGCAAAGTAGAATAAAGAAAGGGGTAAAATCTGAGCTCCTTCTGAACATTATTTTCATGCAGAGATCAAGCAATCAGGGGATTGTGTGAAAACATAGACATTTCCTACAACTCTATTTGGAAGCATTTGGGAATTAAGAAGAAACTGTCCAGGGGCATGCTTGGTCCATCTTATAGTGGGCCCCAGAAGAGTGGACTTGGACACGAGAGCCAGCTCTCCCTCATTTTCATTTCTCCCCCCCTCTCTTCCTGCCACCTACTGCCACTTTTGTCTTGAAAAGAAGCATGCTACTCAGCACTCAAGTGGTTTTCCACATTGCCACCTTTGCCAACTAGGCTGCTTTCCTTTGTTTATCTCTGTTTAGAAAGTTGCCGTGGCAACCCAAGGTAGAAGTTGACATTTTTGGTAGTGCTTGATGAACAGGTTTGGTTTTTCCTTTGTCTGAAGCTTAACCGCTCCAGTTACCGAAAAATTCCTGGTTTCAAATGCAATGATAAGGAATGTGAATGTTGTTTTTCACTTCCCTATGATCCCCACCCAAACCTCTGATATTTTAATCTTCCAGGGAGAAAATGAGAAACAGAGAGAGAGAGACAGAGAGAGAGAGAGAGAGACAGAGAGACAGAGAGACAGAGAGACAGAGAGACAGAGAGAGACAGAGAGAGACAGAGAGAGAGAGAGAGGGAGAGAGAAAGGAAATAAAGGTTTTACATTTACCTTTCATCAAGCAGCCTCCACTTTAAGCATATTTACTGAATGACTTTATTCTATAGTTCTTGTAACCGATGTTATTGACCCATAGACTTTATACTTCTTGTGTAACTTTTTTTTTCTTTGATATGTCTTCTATAATTTTATAAGGAAATGTGGATCATCTTTGTCCTTAACAGTATTATTTTAGAAAATTTCAGGATTATAGAAGACTGTTTCAATAGACACAATGATGCTAGATAATAAAGCAAATAACTTGCTTTTCAAAATGACACTTTACAAGTTTATGACTGGGACAAAATTTTGTCCTTCAGTTTAATTATATCAGGCTTCCTAATCTGTAGGCATTGATATGATCCGGACAATATTTGTGTGTGTGTGTGTGTGTGTGTGTGTGTGTGTGTGTTTCTCCTTTCTCAATGAGGAACATAGAACACCTACATTATCAACCCTGTCTAAGAAATCCTAACAAGATCCTCTTAGGGATAGAGGAAGGGCACAGATTAGTGGTACTTAACTTGGAAGACCAAACAATTTAGTGATTGATTTGGGTTAGCAAGCATTTCTATAGCCTAACAAACTATTGTTTTGGGAAAGAATCACTCAACGAACATGGATATGGAAGTTATCTGTAATCATGATTTGTTGCTGCCATATTGAAAGGGAATATCAAACCAAAACTTTTTATTTGACTATCAGTGAGTTACTTGGGAAAGGTGGGGTACGACAAGCCATGACGTGGAAGAGTTTGTTTATTGTGCAGGTGAAGAAGCTTGCCATCTGGTAGCTTTCTATTTTAATGAATCTTTTTTTTTTTCCCCAGCTAAACTCATTTGTTCATGTGTTTTAGGAGTGTGAGTGCTGTCAGCACCTTCCAAATGTTTATACCTTTGAGAAGAGTCCTAGTTTCCACACCCTAGTTATGGTTCTGGTGTTTATCACAAGTAAAAGTGATTTTTGCCTTTCTAAACTGAGTTGAAAATCAGGTAGTTTTGAATGGCCATTAATGATTTTCTGTATTTGGACAAGGCAGATTCATCAGTTCTAGTCTAACAGGCTTAGGAAGAGGTATGGCACAGTGAAAGGAGCAAGAGTCACATCCTGCTACTCACACTCGCTATATATGTGACCTTGGGCAAATCACTTAACATTGGTGTCATAGATGCACCTAGAGTTTGGGCCATTTGGGGGTGAGGAAAGTCCAGGGCCAATGGAAAAGCTCCCCCAGCATGTGCCAGCACACTAAGCCCATGCTACAGACACACCTGTATGATCCCTAGGCCTCAGTTTCCTCATCCCTAAAATAAGTAGATTGGACTAGGTATCTTTTGATGACCCCTCTAGCTCTAAATCTGTTAACTAGTTTCCTAATGGATACAACTTAGAGGAATCAGTGGCAAAAAAATAAGAAGAGAAACATCTCTTTAGGTTTCCATTTCAGTAATATTCTACCAGAAATGTAAGTATGACATCAATTAGCTTAGTCTTCCTTAATACTAATTGTTTTGTGTTTTTAGAGACCTGTCTGCAACTCTTGAGAAAAAGTCAGAAATTATTGGAGCTGCATTTCATCTGCAATGGGTCTTTATCCAAGTTAGCTTTTATTTTAAAGTTATGGTCCTTGATGTGTGAAACCTCCTGCAAAGGAACTAAATTCCATAAAGGATCTCTTTCACACACACACGTGCATGTGCATATCCATACATATATACACACAATCCAGAAGCTTGACATTTTTAGCACTACTAGTAATTTGGCCTCATTTTTTAAAAAATAATATTTTATTTTTTCCAATTACATCTTAACATTCATTTTTTTAAAATTTTGAGTGCCAAATTTTTTCCTTCCCCCTTCCCTGAGATAGTAAGCAATGTGATCTAGGTTCTATAACCAAGTCAATGATGTGACGGTAACATGGGATCAAAGTGCATGTACCATTGGGTATTTTGGACTCCAGCCATCCATTGTCAAAAGCAATGTATGCCCATGTTTCTACTTCCAATTCAGAATTGACTCAAATTTCTAGGACCATGGCTATTACTACTTATATCTAGTTTCATATAAGAAGTGATGAGCAAATAAGCTTATTGCCAGGACTTTCTAAGACAATGTTATCTTAATCCTATGGTAAATTTCATTTTCTTTATGTCCGGCCCATAAATATCTTCATAAAAAGTGAGTACGTACTGCTTCACAAAAACAAATCTTGAATCGCATTTGGAGAGATCCCTGACAGACCTTTGCTTGAATGACATAGTGGTAAAATGTAAGCTTCTTGTGGGCAGGACCTATTTTTGTTCCTTCTCTTCCCAAGTCCTCATGAAACGCAAGGCAACAAGAAGTTATTAACTGCTTACTATGTGTCAGGTGCTGTACTAAACAACAGGAATACAAAAACAAGCAAAATGTAAGGCAATCCCTGCCCTCAAGGAGTTTACATTCTAATAAGGGAAGACAACACAGAAAAGGGAGTTGAGAAATTGGGTAGAAGTACTCAAGTGGGGGTACAGTGTTGAAGTCCAAGTCAGAAGTACAAGGGTGAAGGAGGTGGGGCAGAGAAACAAGGTTATCTGGCCTAAAGCTCTCCCCAAAGTGGAGTCATCAGGAACAGTTGAGTAATAGTGAAATGTCCATTATGGCACACGGAAGTTCCATGTGGCTTCAGGTGGCTAGAAAGTGCTTAACAAGTACTTGTTGAATTATATTGAATGACTTTAAAACCCGTTTCAAATGTCTGGAATTGTCCATCCTGCTGATTGCACGTAATTTTGCTGTGTCCATCATTGTCATCCTCTCACCCCAACTCAATGTCCCCAGATGTCACTAGCCATTTGAACAGAATTATTAGAATCAAAATTAGACTCGTAGAACACTATAGGGATCTTAGAGAATATTTAATCCAGTGCCTCCATCCTATTGATGAAGAAACTGAGGCATATATAGAGAAGCAAATCAGACAGTCAATGAGCATTTATCACCATAGAGAAAGGCCTCTGCAAAGGACTGGATAGAGAGCTGACCTCAGAATCCACAAGAACTGGGTTCTGTCTTGCCTGTACCAAATACAGGCTGGATGGAGGATCATCTAAACTCTCCATGACCCAGGACACACAAACTCTCTCTGTCTCTCTCTCTCTGTCTCTGTCTCTGTCTCTGTCTCTGTCTCTCTCCCCCCCACTTCTCTCTCTATGAAAAAAAAAAAGGTACCTTCTTGAATTAGTAGGAAGTTGCTTGATGGGAGCTTCTTATTTCAACAAAAGGTTGGTGTTAAAAGAGGGGGAAAGAAAAATGCTGTGCTTGACCTTTGAGGATAAATATTTAAAAGGGTAACTATGTGACTCAGTGGATAGAGCACCAGACCCAGAGTCAAGAAGACCTGAGTTCAAATCCAGCCTCAGATATCAGTTTTGTGACCCAGGGCAGGTCATTTAATCCTGTTTGCCTCAATTTCCTCATCTGTAATATAAGCTGGAGAAGGAGATGGAAGATCATTCCAGTATCTTTGCCAAGAAAACCCAAAATGGGGTCAGGAAGAGCTGACATATATGAATAACAAGAGCAAATTTCAGAGAGACAGTCCCTGCCCTAAAGGTACTTATATATTACTGGTCGAAGGTGCACTGTGAATTGATGACTGATCTGTGCTAGCTTCATCTAGATTCTACTCCTGCACAATCCACTTTGAAACTTGTAATGGAGCTTGCCTCTTTACACTGAGAAGATGTAAAATCCATTCTGGCAGTGAAGCAGCAAAAATAAGAAAGATTTTTAAAATAAATAATTAAAGCACTTGAGTTTTTTGGTTGCAGCAGAAAATCATCTTTCAGAGGAAACAAAGAAAAAAAAAGTCCACCTCAGGGGAGATAGGATGAATTCTTGCCTCAGACATAGGGATATTCAGCCAGTGAATCAACACAGTTTAGTTCTTAGCACTATACTGCGCACTGTGAACATATAGGATTATAAGGTCCCTGCCCTTAAGAAGTTTATAATTTACTTGGAATATTAATACTAATACATCGAACAACCAGAGAGTGAAATTTTATGATCCATTATCCACAAATGAAAGCTCTGGGTTTATACGCATTATATTCCTATTTAGGGACCTCTCACAAATCCCTTTCTTTAGCTCATACCTCCAAACTAGGGCTACCTCTAGGAATATCTGGTTTTTGCTCATTTGTAAGTATCAACAACAAAAGGGAACAGGCCCACAGCCTTCATGGAAGGACTCAGGCTAACCCTGTATTGAATATAGGACAGGCTTAATTTAGCCCAGCCAAAAATATAAATCAAAAAAGATTCATAGATGAGCCTTTGAAGTCAAAAACAATTGTCCTTTCATCCTATTCTCTTTCTTTCCTTAGGAAGGTGGCCTTCTACTCCCTCGGGGACAGTTCTCTAAAGTCATAGTACTAATAGGCTTGAGCTGCCCCTGCAAGAGAAAAACCTATGGGGTTGCCAGAGAATCAACTAACTCACCCTTTTTTGGGGGGAGGTGACCCCTAGCCCTGCCCAGGGATTTCTACAGTTCTCTAGTTTTATAGCACTATTAGGGTTAAAGCTCTCTGCTATTGGGAAGCATTATTAGAAGCTGGAGAATCAAGCCACCACCTTCTTCTGATGAACCCCACCCTTTTCAGGGATCTTACACAGTCTTCCTGATGTCCTAATGTATATTTCTACCGACTCCCTCCCCCTCCATCAAAGGGAAACTCACTCCCATATGTGCATAGACACACACACACTCATGCTCAGTGTTAGTATTGTCAACTCCTTTCCCCAGGGACCTGAACAGTCCACATAACTCAGAGTCCATCAGTCAATAAGCATTTTTAATACTTACTGACTATTTTTGTACCAGGCACTGCACTAACCACTGAGGATACAAAGAAAAGCAAAGAATATCCTGCCCCTGACCTTGAGGAGCTTACAATCTATTGGTCAGACTACAAGCAAACAAGCTATGTGCCAGTGAACAGCAAGATCTGGGCTTGCTCTTCCTCCTTATGGCTCCATAGATCTTCTAGTCTCCAGCTCCTGCTTGGTATGGCAACTTATCCATAGGACTCAGAAAATTTACTGTTTACTCAGAAAATACTTCTGTTTACTCCACCACTGCTGCTGTTGGGTAGTATGTAAGCTCCTTTAGGATTGGAACTGATTCATTTCTGTTTCTGTATCCCCCGCACCAAGCACCATGCCCAACACCGAGCAGGGACTTAGAAAAAAAAAATGCTTGTTGATCAAATGATTCATCTGCCTCCACCCTTGAGTGCTGCATGATTCCTCCTCTTTTCAGGCTAATTTCATTCTCTGTAGGGATGCTATGGATGCGCAGGCTCCCCTCAAAGGACTGATGTCTGCTCCCTGCATGTAGAACCCTTTTAAAGACCAAGTTCAAGGGCATACCTTGACCATGAATCAATCAATCACCTTCAAGCCTGGCAGAACCTCTCCTGGAAAAGTCAAATTCATACCTATAAAGAAAACAATATCAATGCCAGACTAAAGATTTCAATCCTTGTTAACACTGTTACCCAGGAGTTAACCTTGACTAGAAATTAACAACTAATTTTTCGACCAGTAAATAACACCTCCTTAAGAAGAGAAAATCAAGAGTTGGTCTTTGGCTCTCCCAAGACCACTGTATTTTAAGAGTAGGATGAAGTTTGAATCTTTCATTTCAATTTAGTTGCTTAACTTCTGTGCTGTGTCATATTTATTCTACTCTCTAACAATGACAGCTGATGTAGAAGGAAGGACAACAGCCGGCACTTTAAGGTTTGTAAGGCAGTTCTTATGCATTAGATAATTTGATTTCACAGAAATGCTGTGGATAGTACTAAGAGTATCATTACCCCCATTTCTTTCTTTTTTTAATGATAGCTAATTTAGAGCAAAATAAGTTTATTCTACAACAGAACATTAAAGGAATAAAAATCAAGTCAAATGTAAACAAGAAAAAGCTGTTAACACCTCTCACTTGACCAGTAAATATTCTATACAAATTCCAAATGTATCAAAAATTTATATTTTTCTATGTATACAGACAACATAATATCAAAATATATTTTATTCTAGACTTCTTTCAGATCTGATTCAAATTACAATTTCAGAGCAATACAATTCCCCTCATTTTCCAAAGAAATTAAGACTCAGAGAAGTTGACCTGCTTAGAGTTAACAGAGCTAGTAAGAGAAAGAAGTAGGATTAGAACCCAGGTCTTTCCTAACTCCAGGCTCAGAATTTTTTCTGGATGGTGCCAGCTTTTCCTCTCAAGTGACTGGTAAATGGCTTCAGTGGAATCATGGTGAACGACTGATCGATGAGGCCCCTTTGCCTCACTTACCTACAAAACACCTGCAAAGATCACTCGCAGAATGTTGTTGGAGAAGTTGTGCAAGCTGGTTTATTCTGGCAGAACCTTGCTAGGATTTTTAAATAAGTAACATATAACTTTATTATAGGCATCCTAGGGGATAGTAGGAAGACCCTCACTAACTTGCAGTGTAAGCTTGGGCAGGTTAGCTTATCTCTTTGGGTTTCCACTTCTTTGTCTGAAAAGGGGGAGGGAATAAGACAATTAGTTCAACACTGTAATTTAGGGGAAATGTTCCTTTTCATCAAAATGCTGTTAGTGAATTTGTTTCTACTTTTAAAAGATGCTCTATGAAAACATTCTAAACTGAGCCTTCAGAACTAGTGGGTCACTGAAATGCCTGTCATCTGAATGCAGGTGTAATATGGCAAATATAGCCTGCATGACCCTGAACTTTTTTTCTTCCTTTTGTAACACCATCTGGCACATTAGCATGTGGAAGAATTTATTTAAATAGTCACATTAGCAAAAGTCATTTTAGACACACATATATGAACACACAAGTATACACAAATATATCTGTTCCAAAGACATATAGGCTAACCTCACAGTCAGAAGTTGTGGATTCCAGTGGGTTTTAAGGCATCTACTCCACTTACTACCTGGGAGAGTCCCATGGGGTACAATACTTCACCTATCTTGGTGCAGATCACAGTAGTCATAATAAAAGCTAGTACTTATGGGGTGCTTTAAGGTTTATAAAGCATTTTAGGCATTCTTTTGTTCAGTCTTTCCAACAATCCTGTTTTTGTAAATGTATGCCCATTTTAGAGGTAAAAAAATTAAGACACATTAAGTGACTTGCCCAGAGTCAAATAACTATTAAGTGTGTGAGGCAGGGTTGGAATCCAGGTCTTCCTAGCTCCTTGTCCAAAACTCTACCCACCATCCCACACTGCCTGCTCCCTCTCACAAGCTCCTTGGACAGTTAGTCATTCTTTCTAAGGCTGCTGAAAGCCATGGTTGTTGGCATGCTGAAAGCACACAAAGATATGGATTGTATTTGTGAACTGATTTCAGGCCACTGGCTTCACATTTGCCCAGGAAGGTGGCAAAAGTCTCCCTCCAATCTCAAACCTGAGCCAGTCCAGATAGGAAACATGCTGTACTTTCCACTCAAGGATGAAGGGGGAGAATCCACGGTGAGAATGGAAAGTAATTGCTGGTTTGTTTTGTTGAGTTTTTTTTTGTGGATTTTTTTCTTCTTTTCACATTCTGCTTAAAGGTGAAGCTTTGCTTGTTGCAATGGCAACCAGACCATGTTTTTGTAGCTCTAGTCAAAGCTCACCACTTGTCTTTAAAGTGATAGAACTAAAAAGGAAAGTTTTCTGTTCAGCTAATCATAATAGAGGCTTATTAGACAAATAGGCCAAAGCTTAGAGACAGGTGTTCAAAAGAATTCAAATCCCTGTGGATAGTCTTAGTCCAAATCTGTATCAAAGGATTCTGGGTTCTTGGTTTCCCTGCCTCCCAGATCAATGAAGAAGCAACGAGACTTTTGCCTTGTAAAAGATGTGCAGGGAGCTCAACTGTGGAAATACTGAGGATCACAGCTGGCAGATCTGGAGAGTGACATGTAGGAAAGGAAGAAATTCTAAGGCAGTACAGTAGTGCCAGTGTCTGAATGGGTGCCCACTGTCGGAAGGAAGTTTTTGAAGCAGATCAAGCATCCTTTAGCACTAGCTAATTGAGCCAGTCTTAATGTAGTTGATTTGTCCATCTTGGCAGTTAGCTGGAAGTATCTACAACAGATGCTAATGAGGAAGCATCAAAGAGCAAAATTAATTTGCCATGCATAGCTTTGGCAAATCACATCCAGGGATTTCACTATCGTAGCCAAAGGCAAGTTAATTTCTCATGGTGGGATAAGCCTGAATGACCTATTTCCAGATTGGTAAAATGGAATTGTGCGTCCAAAGGAAATGCTAGATAGATGCATTCACATAGATGCCCCATACATATGCCTACACACATGAACATGTCAGGGGGTAATATTTATACACAAGGGGGTAATATTTATATACAAGCAGGAAGATGCTTCATTAAAATGTGCTGCATGCAGTGCTTTAAGGCAGGAGTTTTTAACCTGGGGTCTGTGAATTTGCTCTTTAAAAAATTATTCTCCTAATTATATTTCAGTATAATCAATGTCATTGGTAATCTTCTGTATTTCATTTTATGAATTTAAAAACATTCTGAAATGGGGTTCACTAGACTGCCAGAGGGCTACATAACATAAAAAGGTTATGGACCCTTACTTTAAGACAAAGCTGTATTCCTTAAGCAGCAAGTAACTCATTTAAAACATAACACTTTGTAAAATAGAATTCAGATGGATAATCATTTTTCTAAACAAGGGCATATACCTCTCTGTACCTAAAAACTAAACAGAACACACACCTTCTGACCCAATGCATTTATTGTCAATCTTATTATTTTTTAATGTCAATAACATATATCCAGTTAGATGGCACAGTGGGTAGAGCTCCTGGCCTGGAGTCAGGATGACTCATCTTCCTGAATTCAAATCTGGCCTCACACACTTCCTAGGTGTCTGACCCTGGGCAAGTCACTTAACCCTATTTGCCTCAGTTTCCTCATCTATAAAATGAGCTGGGGAAGGAAATGGCAAATCCCTCCAGTATCTTTGCCAAGAAAACCCCAAGTGGGGTCATAAAAAGTCAGATACAGATGGCAACAATAACATGCATACAGTTAGAAAAGCAATGAGGTACAACAGAAAAAAAGTGTTAGATTTGGAGTTGAAAGATAAGGGTTCAGACACTGTCATTTGCTACTTCCATTACTATGGGCAAGTAATTTAACCTCTATGGGGCTCAGTTTCCTCATCTGTCAATTGAGGTAGTCAAATTAGATGGCCTCCAAGGTCTCTCCCAGTCCTCGTATGATCCTATGTAATTAGCTGGAAAGAAAACCAAAAAGCTGATGAGAAGAGAATCAATGCTGATAGTAAAAATAGAAAGAAAAACATCCAGAAGGCATGTCTGGGATTGCTTTGTTTCCATCTATACGGTCAGTTGGAAAGAATGGGTCATATACCTTTCAAAGTATAAGCAGAAAGTCCAGCTGAATGTAAATTTTAAAGAATCTGCAACGTAGTCAACTTCCACTCTCACTAAAGATTTCATCCCACAAACCTGCGTCCATACTGTGGAGCCTCCTATTCATATCAAACTCAACAAATAAAAAAATATATATTTCTGTTCAGGCACAGTGGCTAGAGGGTTGGACTTGGAATCAGGAAAAGAGTTCAAATCCAGCTTTAGACAGTAGTTCTGTGACCCTGGCCACACTTAACCTCTTTCAGCTTCAGTTTTCTCATCTATAAAAGAGGGGTGATAATACTTCTTCCACCACAAGGTTGTGATGATCAAATAAGGTAACCTGTATAGCACTTTATGAACCTTAAAACCTATACAAATATTATTACTGTTGTCATTAACCCCAACTTCCTTTCAGACCCTATTTATTAATCTGTATTTCACAATATTATTCATGTAACAGATTATAAACTTCTCAAAATCGGTGACCATAATCTATGCATTCTTTGTGTCACTCAGCACCAAACATAATTCCTTAAATAGAATAGTCGGTTAATGTTTGTTGAATTTTATCCCAATCTTCTCTACAGGCTGGCTAGCCTCAAGAGAAGGCAGGGTTTGATTGTCTATTCAGTGTAGTTGGCAGAGTACCAACAAAATCTCCCAACTCTGAAATTGCTTTTGCCTGCTGTCCTTTAAAATGTAAATAGCTCTTAGGTAGTGAACAGTTAAATCATTAGTATCCTACTATTAATTGATGGATCAGAATTATCTTACAGTAGTCTGCGTCATAGCCTGAAGTATGAGGTGCTCCAGGGCAGGTATGTCTAGATGAGGAAAGGGAAGTGCCTTCAACGCTGCCCAGAGAAGGAAAAAAGGAAGGAAGGAAGGAAAGAAGGAAGGAAAGATGAATTTTTAAGTACCTACTTTGTGCCAGGCACTGTGCTAAGCACATTATAAATAATGTAAAAGAATGCTGGGAAGAAGAAGATCAGCCTAAGCATACTAAGGAGCCAGTTGGCAGGGCCAATCAGTCAGTCAATAAGCATTAAGCACCTACTGTGTGCCATGTATTGTCCTAAGCACTGAGGATACAAAGAAAGGCAAAAGCCACTCCCTGCTCTTAAGAAGCTTACAGTGTAATGGGGGAGATAACATGCCAAAAAAATGCACAAACAAGCTATAAACAGAATAAATTGGAGATGATCAACAGTAGAAAGGCACTAGAATTGGGGGGGGGATTGAGATAAAAGGATTAGAAAATGATCAGTCCCTCATTTTAGAACAATTTGCTTGCATTTCCATGTATTTAACAACATCCAATTTAATTGTTATAATTCAATTATAAGTTGTTTATTGTTGTTGTTATTATTACTGTTATAGTGGTGTTTCCTTGCATTGCATCCCTCTAAAAGACTTTAAACTCCATGAAGTCAAGGATGGCATCTCCCATACCTTCACATCTCCTCCTCCCCATCACCACCATCACTGGAACATGCTCCGTGCCCAGGTGGAATTTAAATGTTTGCTGAATTGAGCTGCCCAAAACTAAATTGATTTGCACATATTAATAAGAAATGAGTGCACTCATCTCTTACGCATGTCCACTTTGCCTAATGCATAGCTTTTTCTCAGTACCTGTCCATGTCTACATGTCACTTTGGATGAGCTGAAGTAGCTAATTTGTTAGGCCAGAGCTCCTTTCAGTGAGTGCCTCGGCTTAGTGCCTTGAACATGCCAAATATTTGTCAACCCAGGGAATTTCTTGAGTAGGGCTTCTACTACCAAGGCATTTGTCACCCACTGTGACTTAGTAGATAGGTCTTAATTCATTGCCTAAGGCACACAGAGGTTAAGTAACTTGACCAAGGTCTCATAGCCAATAAATGTTAGAGGCAAGATTAGAATCTAGGTCTTCCTTATTCTAAGTCCAAAAATCTATGTGCTATGCCTTGCTGTTCTTATTTGCCTTTATTATACCCTCTATTATACATATGTATAATATATATCCTATTATATATGCCTTTATAGGTGTCCTTTATTTTATTTTTCATTTATTTATTTTTATTATTATATTTATGTCCTAGTATTTCCTAAGTCTTTATTTGTTAGGACATGTTATTTTATCAAAATAAGTGACTCCTAGTGAGAAAACTCCCCTTACCCATGTAGATCAGCAAATGTTTTCCAATTTAGTGTCTTTAGGCCCTGAGAAGTTGTGACTTGCCAAGGGTCATGCAATCAGTGAGTGTCTGAAGTGGAACCTGAACCCAGGTCTTCCTGTCTCAGGGCTGACTCTTTGCCTTGACAATACTGTGTGCTTATTCAGTGTTTCCTGAATTTAATTAAATTGACTTGAAGTGGGCTATTTGGGAAAGATAAAATTTGGAAGCAATGTAATCTGGAATTCATTGCCCAGTGCTGTATCTGATAATGCTAAGAAGCACCATTGACTCTAGGAATCCTTATTTCTAGTCCTGTGCTTTGTGTTGGTCTAGTCATTTCATAATGGATGAGATTCAGACCACCTGCTTTCATGACTAGAGGGCACTTTAAGCAGGTACCAGTTAGAAAGGCATTTCCCAACTCCTGGCATTTCAGCCCTACCAATATGTCATTCCTGCCTGGAGGGGTGCATCCATGTGATAGAGTTGCCTATGCCAAATGCTGGTCATTGTACTCCAGGTGACTTACAAGTAAGGAAGCATTAGAGACATAATGTTTGGCTGACAGATTCATACATGAATTAGTACCCTTCCCGATGAATATCTGGAGAACTTCTGCTAGTAGGCCAATACTGGGAAACTCGGCAAGTAGCAACTTCAAAAAAAAAAAAAAAAAAACAACAACAACAACAGAAATCACTCTGGGTTTCTGGGGATTTCCTTATAATTAAAGATAACATACTTTTCTCTAGAGTCAGGAGAAATCCAAGGGGAAAGTTGTTTCATAACTCAGTCAATAAACATTTATGACATATCCACTAGGTCTCTGACACTTTATGTGGGATCATAGGTCAGTGTCATATCTTAGAGGATCATGGCACAATAGATGTAGAGCTGGAAGGAACATTAGAGGCCATAGAGTTCAATCTCCTCATTTTACAGATGAAAAGTTAGGCGAGTTGGCTGGAGAAACATAGCTATTAAATGCATGAGATGGCATTTGAACCCAGATTTTTCTGATACCAAAGATATCTGGTTTCCTCATGCATAAAGCATATATTACAGACACGAACTAAATATATTCTGCATCTTTAGCAGAGAATAATAATCACAATGAAGTCAATAAGAGTTCAAGCTATACAGCTCTTTGAAAGGACACTGACTCGCTAAATCAAGATCTAAATTTTGATAGGATTTGTTATGAACTCATAACTTAAATGTGAGTAAGGCAGGTACAGTTTTATATATTAATTGTGTAGAACCCAGAGCACCTAGTGCAGAGTGGGGCACTAAGTTTGAATTCCACAAATAGTTGTTAAACCAAACTGAATTAAGTATCAGATGATGAGCTTAGCTCCTTTCTAGGAAATGTAAGACACCCAGATTCCAATTCCATATTGACAAGTTTTAAAAAAAGCAGATGACTTTAATTCAGACAAACCAAAAGATTCCACTTGAAAATGTGTAAGTAACAAGATTTTAATAAATTTGCCAATTGTTTTTCCATGTTGTTATTTGGTCTTTGGCTATAAAACATGCTTTTTTCCCAGTTTAAAAAAAAAAAAAGAAAGAAAAAGCCCTGGATCTATCTTTGTGTGTCAGATTAGGAGTAGGTATTCTCTCATTTTTAGGTGATTAAAGGTGAAAATCACTTTTTTTCCCTTTTGCTGATGCCATTAGATTCATGTCAAAAATTCTTTTCACATAGCACAATTGTCTTTTTTTTCTTTTTTTGGTTTGGGTTTATTTTTTTTAATAGAATAAATTTCACAAATTGATTGTCAAGCCAGGAAACTACCTTTTGGAGCACTTGTAAATTATCATTTTTGTTTTGCTTGGTTTAGTAGAGATTCCTTATCATTTGGCAAATACGTACAACAGACATTTTCCAGAGAGTGATTACACAAGACTTATCCTTCAGACATTCCTTTCTTCCGTCATTAAATTCACATCCTCCAGGGGAGTCCTTAGCAACCCTTCCCTGGGTGGCGCTGCAGTCGGAGACCTCCTTGGGATTGCTGAGGTCGCCCTCCTGTGGCTGCACAGATGTTTGAGATTTTCTTTTCCATCACGTTGCTTTCTCACTGAGGCGAGTTTACCGATGTGTCCCAATAGAAACAAAGTGGAACTGAAGGGAGAAAAAAATAGGCTTTTGTCCTCTCCAAATGTCCAGTGGTGGGAGAATTTCTAAGACTGTCTGAATTCCTAATCTATTAGCTCATAAGCTCAGTGAGAGAATGATTTCTATTTCTGAAAACATTTCCCTGTGTACCTTAAACAGGACAGTATTTAGGAAAGACTGACTTGCCTTATGAGCTAAATTGTACTTTGTGTCTAGAGGTGAGATTTTTTTCTCTTTCTTTCTGCTTTTTGCCATGCACAGCACTTGTCTGTCCAACTCCAAGAACAATATTTCCCCCAGCCATCTCCAGGAGGAAAATACAGTGTGGAAAAATCCAAGTCATTTCTTTCCTCTTGCTAAGATTATACAGGAAAAGACTCTGGACAACTCCCAGTTTAATTGCCTACAAGACTGGCAGTAAAGACAGTGGGTACCTTAATACCCTAACCCACTGACCTCTTGCTTGCACTGCTGTCTCATTCTTCCTCATCTGTCCTTCCCTGCTCCAAGTCAGGAACCATAACACCTGCTTCCTTTTGAGCTCCCTCTGCATGGTCCTCTTCACAGATGGAGTGCTCTCAACTGGGCAAGCCAGACTTCCTCTCTTTCTTCCTTGTTTTACCCATCCCTTGTCCTCATTGCTATCAAATACCCCCTGATTTTCCTATTCCGGTGTTTACTTTTGAGCCCTGATAGACATCTTTACTATGAAAGTTCACTGTTCAACATATCATACCTTCAGAGGGGAGATAGTCAAGAACTTAATACTAATAATGTAAGGAACAAAATGTTTTAGTAGGATTTAAAAATGTTTTAATCTTCAATTTGGATGTTTCCTACAACAGTGCAGATTGTAACCCATCCATGGCCACCCATCCTGTGCATGTATTAAGTCCTCTCACCACAGAGGATTCACCCAACATGCTGCAGTCCCTTCTTACTTTCTTCGAACATCAGGAGGCACCCTCAGGTCACCTTCCTCTCATCTTTTTCCTTTGACATATGACTAACTTATCTTCTTCTGTCATACACTTCCCTGTTGGCAGAATTTACTCTTGTTCATCAGAATCCCTCATTACTTACAAAGCACGTTTCTATCACTCACCTGGACCTCCCCGTTGTCTTCTACGTGATAATATCTTTTTCAGTTCTTTACTACTTGAATACAAGTTGTTAAAAAACAAAAGAAGGGAGAAAGGAACAATCATAAATTAAGTGCCTACTGTGTGCCAAGCACTCTACTAAGTACTTTACAGATATTATTTCATTAGATTCTCACAACAACCCTGTAAGATAGATGCTATTATATCCCCATTTTATAGAGAAGGAAGGTGAGGCATAGAAAGGTTAAATGACTCACCCAAGGATGTACAGCTGGTGTCTGAAGTCAGATTTGAAATTGGTTCCTCTTGGCTCTACCCCCAGAGCTCTATCTACCATGCTACCTGGCTATTATTTTCTCTGAACAGAAAATTCCAGTTGTGGAAACTCCTTCCACAGATATAGATCAATGACTTGTCTGTAACTGACAGATGACCACCCATCCATACATTCCCATCCCATGTGACTCATCCATGTCCTTTCAGAATAAATTTCACCACAAGGGATCCCCTTAACATGCTAGAAGACATATTCACTTTCTTGTGACATCTAGTGGAGCAGCCTGGATATTCATCCATAATCCCTAGCTCTTGCCAGATGAACAGTCCATCTTCTCTTTCTATAATATAATTCCTTGATGAAGTTCATTATGTATATTGCTCTCTTCAGTCCCTCTTTGGTTATAAGTTATAGTTTTCCACTTCTGCCATGTGAATGTGCTTTGTATTGTATTATGGATATACTTATACTGTACTCTGTGTTGTATTCATTTTTAATTCTTTAGAGATAGTGATGTTCCAATTCTCACTGCCGTGTAGAAATACCAGTAAGAGGTTAATATTTTAAAAATGGGTCTTTACTTTCTTGGGAAACTTGGGATCAGTAAAAGAACTTTGTAATTTCCTAAAAGGAATCCAGTCTGCTTTCCTCCTTCCTGTTCAACTCTGACCCAACTCCTTGTACATCCTTACTTTCTGCTACATATATATGTATGTGTGTATATGTATATCTATATCTATATCTATATATATATATGTACACACACACACACACACACACTATTGGATAAGCTCTGTGGAGTCTCCATTCAAATAAATATAAAAATCTGGACAACAAACGTTCTTCACCCACTTGATCTTTCCTGTGGGGATGGACAGGGCATACTCCTTTGAGTAACTGCAGAACTCTTCTGGAAGGCTATGTAATATTCTTGGGTTTGATACAAAATACTATATTATATAATGAGTGTATTGTTGTTCAGTCATTTTCAGTCATGTCTGACTCTTCATGACCCCAATAAGTGTCTTAGATAGATGAAAAAACATGGTATTATGTGATGCCCAAGAGGTAAGAGTCATTACCAACTGGAGCATCAAATCAGGCTTCATGAAGTGGGTAACATTTTAGAATGGGCATGGATTTAAAAGGCAGAGTTAGGGAGAGAGGTTGCTAGTGACTTCTGTCTCTGTATCTAAGTTATTTACATTCTTTCTTCTCTATTAGAATGTGAACTCCACAAGGCAGGGACTGTGCTTTTGCCTTTTTTTATAATATCTCCAGCACTTAGCACAATGCTTAGCTCTTAATAAGTACTTAACAAAAGCTTGTTGACTGGATGATGGCCTGATTTTAGGAGGCATAAAGAAGATGGAAATGCACAGAACATCTAGGGCTTAATTCATAGTGTAACATGCAAGATAAATTTGGAAAGGTAGTGCTGTATACCATATAGTGAAGGGCACTGAACATCAGACAAACTTTACTCCTGAGACAAGAGGGAGCCTTGGAATATTTGAAGGAAGCGAAGAAGAGGATGAACCAAAGATAGCTGACCTTTAACCACTGGAATCTAGGAATCCTCCATGACATTTCTTAGGTAAATACAGAAAAAAAAAGGAAGGACAAAATCTAATGAAATCCTCTTGTTCAGTCTCTTACTGATATTGAGAGTCAGTGAGAAAATATACCTAAAACCTCTGCACCTTGATTTATCCAGTGCCAGAATGGGTCTAATGTTACTTTGTCTAAAAATTAAAGCAAGAGTGAGATGAAAAGAATCAGGAAGTGTTGGAGTCTAACACTATTAGGCCTTGGAGATTTCAAGACTCTGTCCATACACTGCGATTAATATGGAGATGAGCACAAAGGGAAAGGCAAGTTGCCTGGTGCAGCCATTGTTCTCTTTGGTACAATGGAGATTTATAATTACATCCTAAAGGGCTCCAAGCATATGTAGCAAAGAGGAGTTGCACAAACACAGGCGGTGTGGCACAGAGGTTCCAAGAAGATAATTGGGGTTGCAAATTACACAAAACAATTTCACCATTGATGAAATAATCTTTATTTGCAAATAGCAGATGAGATTTAGGCCTTTTCTCCTTATGCTGGGATTTTGGTTTCCAAAGTGATATTTACAATGGTCCAGGCAAGACTATTTAAACATCATTAATAGATTCAGTACTCACTTGAATTGTGCTTATATTGGACTCTGTTCCCTTGGAAAACAAACTCTCTCTCTCTCTCTCTCTCTCTCTCTCTCTCTCTCTCTCTCTCTCTCTCTCCCTCCCCCCCTTTCTCCCCCTTGCACCTCCCACCTTTCCATGCACACCCATACACAACTCAACAGGCATATTTGTTAAGCATCTGTTATTTGCAAGGCACAGTGTTAGGTGCTGGGAAATAACAGTGAAATAAAATAGCCCCTGCTTTTGGGGAGCTTATATTCTCTTAAAGCAAAGAGAACATAGACATTTAAGTAAATACAAACTATATACAAGGGAAATGCAAAGTAATTACGGAAGGATGTGAGTCACTAGTAGCTGGAGGTAATGAGAAAGGCCTTAGGTAGCAGCCAATACTAGAAAGTAGTATGCCACTTGGAACTAATGAGAGGCAGAGGCTTCTGCCATCTCTAACTATCTACTTCAACATCTCCTTCTCAACAAGCTCATATAATATAATTTCTCAGCAGTGGAGCACCTTGGGTGTACTACAGGTACCTGGAGATCAATCCAGAAGAAGTTATGGATATTCACCTTGAACATTGAGAGCATTTTCCATACAATTATTTATATGCAACACTTCTTCTCAGGGGCCTCCTAGATCCATATTTGTATCAGGTTTGTAGAGAGCTTTGTTGTATTTTCAGACCTTACTGAGTTTAAACTTACATTACTGTTGGTAACTTGTGCTTTTTTGTCAGGGAAAGGGCAGATATTGAAATTCAGGACTTTATTTCAGAGAATCTTGAAGTTGATAAGAATTTCTGAGGTCATCATTTGTTGTTGTTGTTCAGTTGTTTCAGTCATGTCTGACTCTTTGTGACCCCATTTGGAGTTTTCTTGGCAAAGATACTGGCGTGGTTTGCCATTTTCTTTTCCAGCTCATTTTACAATTGAGGAAACTGAGGCAAATATGCCTAGTGTCATACAGCTAGCAAGTGTCTGAGGCTGGATTTGAACTCACAAAAAGGAGTCTTCAGGATTCCAGGCCCAGTACTCTATCCACTTCAACACTTGTTGTTATCGTTGCTGTTCTGTTGTGTCCGACTTTTTGTGTCTACCGTACCACCTAGCTACTTCTAAATATTCTCTAGTTTACCAAAGTCATTAAGCCTCTTCCCCTAGAGTGTGTGTGCCCCAGTTTCCTCCCCAAACTGGAAGCAGTGATAGAGTTGTGTGCATGGCCTTAGCCATCGTGATTGTAGGAAAGCGGCTATTGATTCCATATACCTTGTGAACGGAGATATGGAGAAGATGGTAGTCCTTAGAAAATGTTCTGACAGAGACTGTCAGCTGTACCCTGTGATTGACCTCAGAGGTGACTAGTGATCAGAAAACTTCTTAGCCACAGAAGCATCTTTGGAATTTGGTCCCTCTTTAAATAAGTCTGTTTTAAGGTCTTTGCATTTTTGACATTTTCAGATGCTGTTGTTTCCTTTTCCAAGGAAGGTTATTGCCACATGGCTTAGTCAATTTTTCAGTTGGCAAACTTCACTAAATAATTTACAGGCCTCTAGAAAATTACATTTCTCCTGCTACAATTTCATTTAAATTCATTTGGGGAGCTCCACTATTTCAATAATAGAATCATTTCTTGTGTTTGAGGACCGTTTCCAAGACAACTCTGACAGGTGCATGTTCTGGTGTAAGGAGTGTGTTCATTTGAAAGGTTACAGTAATTATCATTGTAAAAGTAAATTCCATTACCAATGGCGGCTGAGTGCCTGCATTTAGGCAAGGAAGTAGTTCCTCTATAGAGTCTTAAACATTCAATTCCTCCTGAAGACAAATAAGAAAAAAAATGTAAAAATAACTAGGAACAATGATGCTCCTTAAGTTATTTCAAAGAATCATGACCTAGGTCATGATGTGTAGATAACTCTACGGAGAATAAAAATTTAAGGACCTGAAAAGAATGCACAGATGTCATTGGAGCAATTGAACAGGTGAGACATGTGAAATGGAGCTATTCAGCAGGAGAAAGAGGAAAAGGCTTTTTAAGAAAGGAAGAAGAAAGGAAAGAAGAAAGGAAGGAAAGAAAGAAGGGGAGGAGGGAAGGAAGAAAGAAAGAAAAAGGAAGGAAATAAGGAAGGAAAAATTATTAAGTTCTTACTATCTTCCAACACTGTCCTAAGTGATGGACATCCAAATACAAAGAATCAAGACAATTCTCCTCCCTGCCTTAAAGAATCTTAAAATTTGTTAAGGAATGGAATCCCCACGGCGATATTGGGGCTATCTTCAGGGCAGATGCCAAAGCCTGGAAGTACAGAGAGTTCAAAAGCAGGCAAATGGCAAAGCCATCACCAAGACTCTACTTTTACCATGTTAATTTAGGCTCAATAACTCACTCAATATAAACAAGATTAAACAAATGGAGAGAAGGGTAATCAACTATACCAAGAAAATGAAATACCACATAGGTGACTTTAAACTCCAGAATAAAAATATCCTCTGACTGGTATTTAAAACTCTCCACCATTTGGTTCCCACATACCTTTCCAGTAATTGTCTATTACTATCTTCAACACACTTTGCTGAAGTTAAAGTGAGCTACTATAGTTGTTCTGTGCTTTTCTTTCCATCTCCTGCCCCCTACCTTTACACAGGTGGACCTCCATGTCTGTACTGAACTCCTTCTTACTTCTGCCTATCACTAACTTTCTTTAAAGGACCGCTCAGATGCTACTTCTTGCATTGGACTTTTCCTGATCCCACCTGACTACTAGCATTCTCTGCCTCTTGGTCTCCCTTTATATTTCCTCCTTGTGCACATGTTCTAATGTCAGCATAATATAAACTGTCAAGTGTTTCTTTTCTCATTCTAACTTCAGTTTTATGCAATGAAAATTATCCATTTTATCTTGTATAATCACTACTATGTATTGGTTACTTAAGAATTCTAGCCATGATGATAGTTGCAAAAGCTGCTTCCATCCATTCTCCTCTAATTAATTGTGATCTGACTTTTCATACTTTAAGTCATATTTGTAATTTTGTTTTGATATATGGTGCAATATGTTTGTCTAAACATAATTTCTGCCAAACCGATTCTTTTAAGACTTCTTATATCATCCTTTTTGCCTGTCCTGCTCAAACATTTTAGAAATTACAGTGCTCTTCTGATGCCATAATAATAAATAGGATGCCTTTGCCAACCTCCACCTCTCCTTCTGCATACCATGGTGCATTTGTGGACCAAAGATCACCCATAATCAGCAGGTGGTACAAAAGAGGGTAGAGGACAAACATGCCTTGCCCTTGGATCAGACCCAACTGGCTAGTGATAAGTGATTAATGATCACTAGCAACATTACTTCAAACTATTTAAATCTCTGACTTCTGTACCCTTGTCAGCATTGGCCTTTGGACATCTCTGATCCCTTTGTCCTTGCTAGACTTTCTAACCTTCTGGTCTTGTCCTGTATTAAGAACACTGCTGCTTCCCACATCCCAGGTGATCCTTACATTTAATCAGGAAGAAGAGTCACTGGCTAAGAGAAAACAGACTCTCAAAATAAATTGGTTTCACAGGTGGTGGTGAGGGTGGATGTTATTGATGTAGGTGTTCTGGAGCTTGATGAGAAATGCACTCACCAGACAGTGCCTTAACCTGAGGGCTTCAACTTCCAAGTGAGATTTATGTGAGAAAAAAATATAATTGCCCAGAGCTCAGGAGAAGGGATCAGTGCCTTAAGCCCTGGAAAAGAAATTAATTTTTAGAGAAAAGAGAGAAGCATTGATTCACAATAGGTAGGAATTGTCATCTGTAGTGGTTCCTTAGAGCTGAGAATGAGGAGTTTTATCTCTATTAAAAAAAAAAAACCAGGAGCATGAGGGAAATTGAGGACAGGAATGGTCATTTTTGGATGAGATGAGTGTCTATCCTCTGGACTAGCCCTTATGAGGGATCATTAGCCATAAAGTTGAAGAAATCCGACCAAACCAATTCTACATGAGTTACCTACATCTTAACTCTGATAGGCTTCAAAACATTACATGTTGTCATAAAAAAAGGAAAACTGTCTTCATACTTTTTTTTTTTGTTTCAATCACTTTCATTTTCAAACATAAATTTCCCCCTTCCTTTAGACAGAGAGCCATCCCCAAAACAAAGAAAAAGAAAGAGGAAAAAAATAGAAGCAGGTCAGCAAAACTTACCAAAGCATAAGTTGAGTCTGACAGCATATGGAGTGTTTCATACCCATAGTCCTCAACTTCTACAAAGAAAGGAGAGAGATGAATTTTTTAACCTCTTCTCCAAGTCCAAAGTTGGATTATAACTACCCAATATTTAGGAGTTTCATTGTTGTTATAATTTAACTATACATTGTTGAGGTTATTGTTATCTTCTTTTCCTGGTTCTGCTTGCTTCATTTGGCACCCATTCATATGTCTTCTTCCCATGTCTCTCTGCATTCTTTGTATTCGTAGTTTCTTATGGGACAGTAATATTCCATCACATTCAGGTACCACAATGTGTTCTGTCATTCCCCAAACAACAAGAATCTGCTTTGCTTTCAGTTCTTTTCTAGTGAAACTGAAATTTTCCAGCAACACTTTTCTTTTTTCATGCATTTTATTGATTGTGAGAATTCTCCTTTTTTTTTTTTTTTTTTTTTGGTGTCTCCTTAGATTCAGTTCAAAAAGTAATGGCAGCATGATCTGGGACTGTTTTTAATGGCAGTTGTATTTTCTGTTTATGTTAGAAAAGAAGAGTCTTCCTCAGTTCCTTCAGTATGAGGTGAACTTAAAAAAAAGGGATTTAAACTGAAAACAGTTAATATTTGAATCTGCTTATAAGAGTATATCCAGTTCTTTCCAAGTGTATAAAATAATATGATAGGAAGGAAATTTTGATTTACAAGCAGAGCTGGAAAAGAAATTTTATTTTTAAGGCATCTATATGTTTTTTAGGTCTAGAGGTTCTTAGGTCCATTTAAATAATTAAAATTCAATAATATATCTGAAAATGTCTGTGTATTCCTATCTACTACTACCACTACTACTATGAGGAAATATATATATATATATTTATATATATGTATATATGCATGTGCATGTATATATACATACCACACACACACACACACACACACACACATATATACACACATATCACTTTAAAGTTTGCAAAGTGATTGACATACATTATCTCATTTGAGCCTCTTGACAACCCTGTTGAGGTAGGTAGATCAGGTATTATTGCCCCATTTATAACTGATGAGAAAAATGAGGATCAGAGTGACTTACTCATGTTCCCATAGCTAGTGAGAGGTAGATTTTGGACCCAGGTCTTCCTGACTCCAGATATGGTACTCCATCCACTAAGCCATACTGTCTCTTGAAGGTATCATTCAACTGTATTTATTTTCAATGCAATAAAAATTTAAGCACTTGCTATGTGTATTGCACTGTAGTGGGTTCTAGGGGTATAAAAATGAAGTTGTCTTTTAGGACGCATCCTTTGTCATGACTCAGGAAAGGGCACTAACACTGAAGGACAGTCATCAATAGCAGAATACAATGTACATGTGGCAAGTGGAAAGACTATTGAATTTGGAGTCAGAGGACCCGAATTCAAATCCTATCTCTACCACTTACTACATTGTGACCTTAAACAGGTCACTTCCTTTCTGTGGGCCTCAGTTTGCTAACCTGTAAATGAAGGAGTAGGACTAGAAGATTTCCAAGTTCACTTCCAGTACCCAATCTATAATTCTCTGTTGAGGAAACACTGTTTCCACTGGCATCTATAAGAATTTTATTTATAATGTATATTATGTATAATTTCTAAGACTGAATTTAGAAGAATAAATATGATTATATTGTAAAAATACATTTATAAGAATGAATACTATCCCATTTCTGCTGTAAGGACATCATTTGATGGTAAGGATACAATCAAATTGTATGGATTCAAATTTCCCATTATTTGTCCTCTTCCAATGGGATAATTTAAATATAATCTTCATTTCCTGCTAGATATCTGCCATTTTTTGCAACTCACTTTTAAATATTCAAATCTTTTCAAGTAGTCATTGTGTAACAATTTATTAGATGATTTGAAATGGATATTCTACTAATGAAAGAACACAGGACACTCCATTTCATAACTCCCTGCATTTTCATGGGAGAAAGAGTAGATATAGGAATAGATGAGGATGGGCGTAGTTATAAAGCTACAAATATAGCAATAGATCGAAAGAACCTCTCTTGTGTGCCATATTATCAAAGCAATGTGGTATAGTGAGAAGAGAATTGGATTTGGAGTCTGAGAAAATGCTGTGCATTCTTTGTTCTTTTTATTAATACCCGGCTGATTAGGGGCAAATCATTTTCCCAGTCTTTCTCAGTTTCTTTACCTCTGAACAAAGGGGTAGAAAAAGATCTCTCAGTCTTAGATTTTTCCAGCTTTAAATCCTATGTCCTTGTGACATAAACCTGGATCTTCAACATTCAGATTATGTGAATTCTTTTTTCATTTTTGATTATGTGAATTCCTAAGTCTTAAGATGAAATGTTACTTAGAATCTTAGACTTGAAATAAGTCTTAGAGACCATTTAATGCAATTGCCTCATTTTACATATGAGGAATCAGAAGCCTAGAGAAGTGACATCACTTGCTCAAGGTCACATGTCTAGTAAGTAGCAGATTTGAATATCAGTCCTTTTACTCCAAATCCACTGTATGCCACAAATACATTAAGTTGTCTATACTTTTATAGTATATTTTCAGTTTGAGAGGTATAGACTTTGGTTCAGCTAGGTAACACAGCAGATAGAGTTCTGGGCCTGAAGTCAAGAAGACTCATCTTCCTGAGTTCAAATCCAGGCCCAGACACTTACTAGCTGTGTGACCCTGGGCAAGTCTCTTAACCCTGTTTGCCTCAGTTTCCTCATCTGTAAAATGAGCTGGAGAAGGAAATGGCAACCACTCCGGTATCTTTGCCAAGAAAACCCCAAATGGGGTCACAAAGAATCAGACACAACTGAACAACAACAACTGATGCTTAATAAGGTCAAGAGTTTTATTCAGGGTCACAAAGTGGTAGCATTTGGCCTGGAATCCAACTCTTCAGATTCCCATTTCAATGTTCAATTGGCCAGACCAGGTACTTGTGGAACTGGTTAAAGACTATCCTGTTTCTGTTATATGGCGGTGTCGTTTATTTGAGCAAAGAGTCAAGTAAATAAATTTCTTCTGAATTTTTTTTTTAAATCACTCCAAGATGATTTTTTTTCTTTCTTCCTTCTCTCCTCCTTCCTTACTATCCTCATTTTCACCCTTCCTCCTTTATTCCTTCATTCTTCTTTATTCCTTCCTTTTTTTTTTGTTAGAGGGGGATAAATTTATGTCTTTTTAGTTTGGAAAAATTATTTCTGACATATATATTTGGTTTTTATTCAATGACTGAGTAACAAACACCTGCTTTTCTTGGGTTAATTTAGACCATTGTGTCTGGTTGGTCTTTTTCTTTTCTTAATTTCACACTTGTAAATTCCAAAGAAAATCAACTCCCTTCATATACATAGCAGGATAGCAGAAATATAAAAAGATGAATGACATTTTGGAAGATCATTCAGAATGGGAAATTAAATGTGAATTACCATGGTAATGTCAAAATAAGACTTTTAATTATTTAAGGACCTATAGAGAGGAGTAGCATTTGGTAGCCTGTGAGGTTTTTTTAATCATCTCACAGATTCATTATGAAACAGAATTAAACATTGTTGCTAAATTGACAATTGAAAACATTGAAACAATAATCATAATTATTCACACATATAGTACTTAATGATTTGCAAAAAAAAAAAAAAAAGATTTCTTTACCCCAACCCTGCAAACTTGTAACATAGGTAATGATAATAACTGATATATACATATGTGTATATGCCATTTGCATAAAGCATATATTGCTTTAATATTCACAAGGCAATTTAAGCCCATCATTTCTTATGAGCCTCTCAATGACCCTGTGAAATAAGCTTTATTAATCCCATTTGTTTTGTTTGGGGATTTTTTTTGTTCTAAATGATTATTCCTTTGGTTTAAGATACTCCCAAAGAAGTCGTCAGCAAGCTTTTATTAAGGGGTTACTATTTCCAAGTACTATGCTAAGCACTGAACATACAAAGAAAAGAAAAATAAATAAATGAATAAAAATCCCTGCTCTAAGCTTCAGGGTACTTGGAGGGAAGAAGTGTACAAAGACCAGAAAGGTAGGAAGGGGCCAGGTTGTAAAAGACTTTACAAACAGATTTTTTATTTCATACTGGAGGTACTAAGGAGCCAGTAGAATTTGTCGAGTGGAGGGAGGGGTGAAGGTAACTTGATCACACTTGCACTGAGCAGAAGAAAGATCCTTTTGGCAGCTGAGTGGACAATGGGACAGGAGTAGGGAGAGATATAAGGCAGGAAGACCATCAGGCTATTGCAGTATTGCAAGCATGAGGTGATGGGGGCCTGGACCAGGCCGGTGTCAGCATCAGAGGAACAAAGAAGGCAGAGGAAAGAAAGGGGTAGAGGAGAAAAGAGACAGGGCAAAGGTAGAATTGACAGACTTTGGCAACAGATTGGATATGGGTAATGAAAGAGAGTGGGGAGTTGAGGATGACGCCTAGGTTGCAATCCTGGGAGACTGAGGGATTGAAGTTGTCCTGGGCAATAATTAGGAAGTTAATAAGAGGGAAAGGTTTAAGGTAAAGATAATGAGTTCAGTTTTGAAATAAATCGAACTCTCACTCACTGATAAAAGATTCATCAACTGTTTTGTCATATATAGTCTTAGAAAGTTTCCTGAAGCAGTGAGGATTAAGCGACACAGCTAGTGTGTTTCAGAGGCAGAACTGAATCCTGTGTCTTGGTTCCACAGTCAGTCGTCTATCCACCATGCCAAACTTTGAGGTGGGAAACTGAGTCCCAGAGATGGGAAGTAACTTACCCAGGTTGACACAGTCAGTAAGTAGCCCATTTTACAGATGTGAAAGTGACTTGCCCATGATCTCACGGTTAGTGAATGTCCAAGGCAGAATTTGAAACTTTCTTCCTAAAGCCAAGTTCAACACCTCACTCGCTATGCCACATTGGCTTGTCATCTCCACTTTCTAGATGAGGAAATAGACAGCTATAAAGAGGAAATAACAACAACAACAACAACAATAATAATGATAATAATAATAAATAGCTACGTTTATCTAGTGTCCACTATGGGCCAGGCACTGTGCTAAGCACTTTATTACAAATATTACAAATAATATCTCATTGGAGCCTCACAACAACCCTGGGAGGTAGGTGCTATTATTATCCCTATTTTACTGTTAAGGAAACTGAGACAAACAGAGATAAAGTGACTTGCCCAGGGTCACACAGCTAAGTGTCTGAGGCCAGATTTGAATTTGGATCTTGGAGCCCAGCACTGCCCCACCTAGGTGCTTCTGCATGACCTGCCCATAGTCACAAAATAGTAAATAGCTTATCTAGACTCCACATCAGTACTCTTTCCACTCCACCATATGCTCTTTAGTTAAGACTGACAGCCTTCTGCACACCATTTGTGGCCTCCATAAAAAGCAGGTGAACAAAACCACCTTTGTTTTCATTTAGAGGCATTCTTAGAAAACCAGCAACAGGGAGAAGGGATTTAGAGCTAAGGGTCTCATTGACCTCATTGTCAAGGTGAAGTAACTGAGTCTTCACAGCTGAAATGACCTGCCCCAGCTCTCCCAGGTAATAGGATCATAGATTTAGAGCTTTAAGGAGTCATAAGATCATGGAATCACAGATTTGCAGTTAGACTGAATTTTAGAGGCCCTCTGGTCCAACTTCCTTGTTTTATAGATGAGGAAACCGAGCATAGGGAAGTGTAAGTGACTTGCCGAGTGAATAATACCTTAACTTGGCATTTAAAGTCCTCTACAAAATGGCTCCAATGGACTTTTCCAGCTTTATCTCATGCCATGCCTTTTCACCTTGTCTTTTATTTATTTATTTATTTATTATTTTTAGGCAATTGGGGTTAAGTGACTTGCCCAGGGTCACACAGCTAGTAAGTGTCAAGTGTTTGGTCTGGGGCCGGTTTTGAACTCAGGTCCTCCAACTCCAAGGCCGGTGCTCTATCCACTGCGCCACCTAGCTGCCCCCACCCTTTCACATTGTCTAACCAAACTGGACTCCTCCCTAACCTTGCCCTGTACCCTCTTGCCTCTGTACGTTTTCACAGGAAACCTCTATTGCGCTGGGAATATCCCCCATGGCTGAAATCATTCCTTCTTCTCTATCTCTTAGATACCAGTTTCCTTCAAAATTCAGCTTTGAACTTTGAACCCAGGGCCTCTGACTCCAAATCCCATTTTCTGTCCCTGTACACTGTACTGTCTCCCTGTTAAGTGACAGATTTCATAGTTAAAACCAGGTTTTCTGACTCCCAATACCATAGCGTTGTTCCTTGAAGGTCTGAAACTCTGTAGAGAGAACAAGACTGCAGACAGAGATTTGAGATTGCTTTGCAAAGAAATGGAAGTGGAAGACATTGAGGAAGAGGAAGTTGCCAAGGGAGAAACCATAGAGAGAGGGGAAAGGAGAAAGCCAAGAGCACATCCTTTGGAAGCACCCATATTAAAGGGTCAAGGAGAGAATGGTGAGCCAGGAATGGGGACCGGAAAAAAGAAGTCCTTAGAGAAGTGGGAAGAAAACCAAGAGAAAACAGTATGTTGAGAGCAAAGGGAATAGAGAGCATCAAAGAAAAGGAGGTGATCAAAAGAGTCAAAATCTACCCAGAGGTCAAGGAGGATGAGGACAGGCAAAAGGCCACTGTTGATCTTTGAAAAAGTGTGTCAGTAGAATGAAGGAGGCAGAAGCCATATTGCAATTTGTTAATGAGACAGTGGGCAGTAATCGTGTAAAATTTTAAAGATGTAGGCATCTTTTTTTTTTTTCCCCTAAGAAGTTAAGCAATAAAGGGGAAGAGATAGATTTGAATGAGTGGGAGTAGAAAGGTAGAGGGTGGAATTTTTAGGGCTGGAAAGACCATAACATGTTTGTAGGTGTGTAAAAAAGAGCCAGTGGATAAGAGATTGAAAATAAATGAAATGGAGAGGCTAACTGTCAGAGAAAGATACTGGAGGAGGCCAGAGGAAAATAAATGAAATGGAGAGGCTAACTGTCAGAGAAAGATACTGGAGGAGGCCAGAGAATGGGAGGAATCATGGATGTGGCTTCTGTATCACAATAATAATGACTCACATGAATGTCACACTTCATTTTTTGTCACTTTCCTCATAAATATCTTATGAAATAGGTAATAGCATTATTAATAGCCCCATTTTACAAATGAGAGAACTGAGCCTTAACGAGGTTAAGGGCTTTGCCCGCAGTCACACATCTAGCAAATTAATGGAGCCTGGACTTAAAGCTAGGTCTTCTGACTGTAAGTCTGGTGTTTTCCATTCTATCTTCCTGCTTCTCAACATTATGTTTCTGTATTTATGTGGCAAAGCAAACCAGTGACACACCAGATTAAAGAATGAGGCACTTTCTCCAAAGCCATGGCAGGCCTTTGGTTGAATAATTTGTTTTAGCATTTCAAGGTGGAAACACTGTAGAAACGTTCTATTCCCCACTCATCTTGGCGCCATAAGGAACTTTGCTCATGGCTCCATTGATGGGGCAAAGCAGTTTCATTTTGGACTACTCCTAGACACACCTGCTAATGCTGATTTCCATACAGCTGGCAAGGGTGTCTCAAGAAATCTCTGCTGCCACCTGAGTCATTGACAAAGCACTGAACGCATTGGTAAGACAGCAGGCATTGTATGGCCTAGGTCTAAGGCTACAACTAAAAGCTTTTCATAGAATCCTGGAGTCCAATGTTGGAAGTGACCTTAGGTATCATCTAATCTATCACTGGATCTCAGGATTCTAGGAGTCGATGAAAAGTTCTTTGCTGTATGTATGAATCCCCTATAGCATCCTGAACAAGCCAACTATGGTTAAATGAAAAGAACACTGGACTTGGAGCCAGAATACCTTTATTTGAGGCTAGATCAGGGGTTCTTAACCTAGAGTCCACAAACTTATTTTTTAAATAGTTTGATAACTTTTTCTATATAATTTGTTTCCTCTATGATCGTGTTTTATTTTGTGCATTTAAAAACATAATCCTGGGAAGCGGTCCAAAGGAGTCACTAGACTGTCCCAAAGGGGACCCAGGATACAAAAAAGGTGAAGAATCCCTGGCTGAACTCTGATAACTACTAGTGACTCCACCATGTATGTAGGACCAGAATTCTTGGGTTCAAGTTCCATCTTTACCATTTAAAATCTATGAGGTCATAGCCAAGTCCTGTAGCCTCTGTGATTCTTGGTTTTCTCATGTGTAACATGGGGATAACAATGTTGGCTCTGCCTCCCTCACAGGGGGAGAAAACATAAACTGAGAAGTGCTACATGAATGCCAGCTACTATTGTTATTTTTGCTATTGTAGTGGCTGTTACACAATGAAATTCAAGGTTGCCAATAGAGTGCCACCCAGGATGAGTTCAGTAGCAGCACTTTCAACCATGAGGGATCTGGCCACAGCTGTTCACCGCTTTTGCCAAATGCCTCAGACTGCATTTACAGTTAGCCACAGCTGCTTCCAGTTGGCAGTGATTTCCACACTCTACCCAGGCAGAAAGTATGACATTCGGCAGCGTTTTCCCCATTATTGGGCTTTCTTAAAAGCACAGGATCCCAGATGGAAGGAAATTTTTAAAAAATCATGGAGTCCAACCTCTGATTTTCCCCAAGGGAACAATGAGGCCCAGAGAAGTTATGTGCTTCATCTAAGGTCACACAGCTAATGACAGAGCCAGAAATAGAACTATGGGCTGAATGCCTATTGTTTCTGTTGTTCATTCATTTCAGTCATGTCCAACTCATCATGACCCCATTTGAAATTTTTTTGGCAAAGATACTGGAGCGATTTGTCATTTTCTTCTCCAGCTCCTATTGCAGATGAGGAAACAGAGGCAAACACAGGGTTTAAGTGACTTGCTCAGGGTCACACAGCTAGTAAGTGTCTGAGGCCAGATTTGAACTCAGGAAGATGAGTCTTCCTGCCTTCAGGCCTGCCATTCTGTCCACTGTACCCCCTAATTGCCCCCCCCAATACCTATAGTAGAGACCACATTTTTGTATTTCATGAAAGATGCTAAGTTTGGTGGAAGGTTATAGTTAAATGAAAGAACGTCTAGCATGACTGAATTTTACAAGTCTTTACTTTTAAAGCATGGAACAAAACTCTTAGTATTTTCATATATTTTTGGTGATGGGGCAGATGGGGAAGGGTAGACCCAGATCTATAATTTCATTAGTTGAGAGAGTTCCCAATTAGAAAACTCCTTAGCAAGGTGCATTTACAAGTGTTTTGCAGCTTATAATCATTATTTTTCACATGTCATTAAGGCAAAAAGCTTTTATTAAACAAATTATATTTAGAAAGAAGCATAAACTTGAATAAATATCATGAATTTGCTCATTTTTCTCTTCTGATAAAGGACTATCAGTGTCATTAGAGTAAGATAGAGAAATAGATCGATAGATGATACAGATTTTGATAATCCTAGAAATTTGTTGATGAAAATGCCATAACGAGCCTCTATTAATAGAATGAAACGAAGTAATATAGCTAACATGTATGGAGGGAAGCAGTATATAAAGACTGGAAAGGTAGGAAGGGGCCAGGTTATAAAGGACTTTAAAAGCCAAACAAAGGATTTTATATTTCGTCTTGGAGTTACTTAGGAGCTGCTATGGTTTACTGAATGGAGGGAAGGTCAAAGGTAACACAATTAGAGCTGCTGTGAGCACTTTGGCAGCTGAGAGAATGATGGACTGACATGGGGATAGGCTTGAGGCAGGGAGACCAACCATCAGGCTATTACAATAACCCGTGTGTGTGTGTGTGTGTGTGTGTGTGTGTGTGTGTGTGTGTGTGTGTGTGT
>NW_020954556.1:55675333-55860000 GCF_900497805.2 Vombatus ursinus
TGTGTGTGTGTGTGTGTGTGTGTGTGTGTGTGTGTGTGTGTGTGTGTTTCCTGCCTGGATCCAGAATGACTATAAGTGTCTAGAGATGAGGAGAAATCTGTGTACTACAGTAGCTGGGGTAAGTTTCATAAAACTAGTGCCCCTCTAAAAGATTGATGCTAACTATAACAAATCATATTGCATTATCATAAATTGCTGTTGTCGCTAAATTGTTTTCCTTTCCAGCCAGACAACTTTAGGGCGATGATTCTAATATAGCCTAATATAAAATTTGTTTTGCTCACATGTTTTATTGTACCTTCTGGCCATTGCATTAGCTGTATTACTTCATTTTATTCTATTAATAGATGCTCATTAATGGAATTTTCATTAACCAGTTTCTAGGATTATACCAAAAGCTACCAAGTAATTACTTAGCTCATTCATTAATAGTTGGGAGCCTGCATTTGCAATTTATAGAAAGTACTCCCCAATCTCCTTTAGATTTCAAGTAAGTTCAGGCCTTGATAGAGAAGTTAGGATGTTTCCACTTCTTTTAGGACTAATAATATTTGCAATCTGTAATAGTCACAATGTGGCTTTGGGGAAGCATACAGGAGGTTGTGCCCTATGGGAAGACAGACCAGGAGTAGCAATCTTTGCCACTCCCTCCCTTTTCCCCTCCCTTTCCCTTTCCCCCTCCCTTTCCCTTTCCCTCTCCCTCTCCCAACCCAATCAACTCTGTTAATGCAAGGATGATCCCAGGGTAATTGATTTCATCCATACCTTAAAAACCCTCTACTAAATCAGTGTCTATCTGCAAGGTGACCTATTAGGGGTTCTATAAACTGGACAGAAATCGTGGTGTGATAGGCCAGATTTGGAGCCAGAAGAGCTGGATTCATATCTCAATTCTGACGTTTCCTACCTCTGTGTCTCTGAGCAAGTCTCTGATTCTCAATTTACTCATCCATAAAATGAGCAAAATAATAACTGCATTGTCTACTAATTAGGGTTGTTGAGATGAACACATTATATAAATTAGTTATTAAGTTAAGCATGTACAGCCCTGCTCTCAAAATAACATCTAAGATAATCCTTAGGCTTTCAGACATAAAATAAAGATAATGAGTTTTGAACAAGCTCACTAAGATAGAGAGACAGACAGATAGATAGATAGAATGGGATGTGTCTTATATCGCCTCATTCAAACCGGGTAAGTGAGCCCAAATAATTGAGTATGAAGCATTCCTTTGAATTAGGCATAAAATAGTTTGGAGAAAAGTGTACTGTTTATCATGTTATTTATCATTCAGCTAGCTGGTCAGGCTCACCAATTGTCTAAGCACATCCAAGTTAGCTAGACAAAGGAAAGGAAAAGGCAGTTTCTGCCAAGGAGGCTTATGGTCTTTCAGAAAGATGCATCTCTGCCTAGCTTGGCCAGCTGGAACACTGATCGATTATTTATGGGTCATCAGTCACTTTAGTCTGAGTGGGGCCAGGATGCAGTATGGTGTTGGGGGGTGAGGGAGCTGGATGGAGGCAATCCATATGACTCATTGTAGCTGCTGATTCCTCCTTCTTATCCATACCTTCCTCCCTGTGCACATCCTGATCCTTCCTCTCCCTTTCCCTCCCTCCTCTTACACAGATCCCATAAGTCAAAAGCAAGGGCAGGGAGAAGAATGAGAAACAGTTATGTCAGTGAGAGCAGGACTAGAAGCCAAAGAGAATAGAGTGAGCTGACAGTGATACCCTAGCCAGTTCTTAGCTTCCCTTGCCCCAGGGCCTAAGCACAGAAAAATAATTACAATCAGAGGTCCCCACAGTGATCCAGCCAAAATAGGATTGTGGCCAGACAAAATTATGCTGTCAGCAAAGTATATTTCAGGTCCCACTGGCCCTCCCTGGGACACTATAGTCTGATGCGGTATGATAGAAATGTGTTGGGGATAAAAAAGATCTGGGGTCAAATTCCATCATTTTCACCACCTATATGACCTGGGTCAAGTCATGCTACCTCTCTGGATGCCCAGCTACTACCTCTGTAAAATGAGAAGATTCAATTAGATTGCCCTTGAGCCCTTCCAAATTTAAAAATGTTGATCCTCTAACCTAATTCAATAAATAATTATTTGACCCTGATTATATGGAAACATTGGCCTGAAATCCCTGCTCCACCCCCATGCACACACATGCTGTATTCATACACATACACACACACATACACATACACACACACATACACACACACACACACGCTCACATACAGTTGAAAGTCATTTCTCCTTCCTCATTTTTTTCTAGAGACCTCTGATTTATTTGTCCCTCATTATACTTATTTTTTGTTTGTATTAAGTCCTTTTATTAGACTGTAGATTCTTGAAGGTGGGATGACATTTTTCATATTTGTATCACCAGTGCCTGAGACAGCCTTGTGTAGTAGGTCAAATATTGCTGCTAGAGTGAGGAAGGCCTAGGTTCAGATCCTGCCTCAAACATTTAATAGCTGTGAGATATTGGGCAAATGATTGAACTTCCTTTTGACAACTCTAAGACAACCAAACAACTCGGTCTGCATTGGTGAAAGGAATTCCCATGCTAATTAAACCACAAATACTTATTGTGACGTATTGTTGACTTCCCTGTTCTTTAGTGTAGTCACTTGCCTCTGGTAGTTACTTAAAAATGTATGTTAAGTTGAACTGAATTGCATTGAGTTGAATGTGGGAAACTGTGGGGTCCCTTCCTGAGAATCATTACTCTAACTGCTGGTGACAGTGAATCTAATAGTTGTGGAAGAAAGTCAATCCCCCTCATGCCTTATACATGCTCCTGAACTCACAGCATGAAATTAGAGAATTTTTAATGTTATGTTCAGCATTAATAATAATAATGCCTATCATTTATATAATGCCTTAAGATTTGCAAAGTTCTTTACAAATGTTATCTCATCATATCTTCACAATAACCCTTGGAGGTAGGTGCTATTATTATTTCAATTTTACAAGTGAAGGAACCAAGATAGACAGCAGTAAGGTGACTTGCCCAGGGTCACAGAAAAAGTATGTAAAGCTGGAGTTAAACTTGTGCCTTCCTGATTCCAGGTCCCGCGCTATATTACTGTGTCACCTAGCTAACTAATTATATTGTAATTATTCTTATTAGCAACCATTTGCCTTTCTATAGCATTTTAAGTTTTTAAAAGCACATTCTTCACAATGATCCTGTGATGTGGGTAGCACAGACTTCTTCTGTCCCATTTTGGAAAAGCAGGTGAAGGCTTTGAGGCCCAGGTAAATAATTTCCCTAGGGACACATACCTAGAAATTGTCAAAGCCAAAATGAGAAGCTAGATCTCTTGACTCTAATTCCAAAACCCTTTCTGCTACAAAACCACAGAATCCTAGATTTAGAGGGACCTCAGAGGTAAAATTCAACCCCCTCATTTTACAGGTGAGCAAACTGAGTCACACAGAGGTGAAATGACTTTCCAAAGACCACAAAGATAAGTGGCAGAGTTGAAATTCGAATTGAGGTCCAAATCCATTGCCTTGTTCACTGTACCATGTTACCATGTACAGCCCTGGCATACCCACTAATCAATACAGTAGGGGCTGTCAGGATGTAGAATAATTTATTATAGTCCATGCCTTGCAGCCTGGTTTCCTGATGTCAAAGCTTGGATAATTAAATATGGTCATTAGTTGATCCATTATGAATAGTTGTACTTCTGACTTTTTCTTCTTCTTGTATTTGAGAAATTAGCACATTTTAGGGAGAAACTGGAGTTGTCAGGGAGCAGAGAAGCATTTTTTTTACCCTTCTCCCATTTTTAAGAGATCTGTATAAGGATAACTACTTATAGGTACATATAAGTAGTACTAGTCTGAAAAAAAGTTGTCTTTAAATTACCATGAAAAAGGGCACTTTCATTAAGCCCTTTACCTCCTGCAGCCATTCTAAACCAGTGACAGCCCTGCTCTGTGCATATAATTATCACCTGGCAAATTACTGGAGGGTCAACAAATAAGACACACTAGAGGATGTGAGAGATGAATGCAGCAACATACAAGCCAAAAAAAGAACCTTGATCTCCCCCACCCCATGCCCTAGAATAGGGCACAAAACTGCATATGCTAGGATTTCATTGGCCAGGTTTAGGAGTTTGCAGAAATTAATAGCTGAATACATTTTTCTTAATGGAAGTATTGCTTTGTCAGGAAAAAAATACAGAAGAGCTACAAGGTTAAACCAATTCCCAGCCTGGCTGTATAGCAGGAAGAGAGTATGGTGTATATGTGGCATCTTAAAAGATGAAAACATGCTTATTTCACATACTGATATTTTCTTATCACTATCCAGGTCTAGGGAATAAAGCCAAGTGCCTCAGGCATTGCTAAGAGCCTTCCCAAATGGCATCGAAAGTGGGTCTATTTCTAATCACTTTTCTTTCATGTTCCCCCTTAAACCTTCAAGCTGTGTCTAAATTCTTTCTCCACTTAAAAATGTCCCATGTGTCTCCCTTCAGAAGAGGTACAGTTAGCCATGCTATCATCTTTTTAAATTCTCCTATTCTGAAGAAGGGCATTCCCTAGTCCCTTTATCTGCTAATGCCATCCTTCATAAGGTTATCTCGTGTCTACTCTGTATGGTTCTTGAATATGCCTATGCATGTACATCTTGTCTCCCCTTTCAGAATATGAAGCCTTTGAGGACAGAGGCTGTTTTTGTTTATTTTTTTCTCTGTATTCTCAATGCTTAACATGATGCCTAGTACATAGTGCTTAATAAATGCTTGTTGATTGCTTAACTGAGGGTTCATAAGATAGAAATGAGGATTGAGAGCATTCCAAATATGAGCAATATCCTATGAAAGGATTGTGAAAAGGTAGATGAATGCTTATGAAGGGAAGAACTGAATTGCAGAGTATATGAAGCTGGAAAATGGGAAATCTTTCATATCTTGTAAACCCCAACCCTACTCTCCTTTCCCATGATCCTTACCTTTTTATTTTCCTTTTCTCACTGAAATATACAGACTGTGTGTCCATATCCATCTCTAGACCTAAGTTTCACCAGATTCTTTCCAAGCCTTAATTCTGTCCCTTACTCAATGCTCAAAAAAAAAAAACACAAGAATAAGATTTCCTAACCACTCAGAAACCCTAAATAGTTCCCCCCTCCTTCCTTATTTTCCTCTGTCCAACAAACTGTATTTTATTAATTTAATCATTAGATCTAGGGGAAAAGATTGCAAGAGAGTGGTGCTGGAAAGAGTTTGATGTTGATGGTTACAGAGAGAACTTATAGTATAGTACTCAAATGTACTGCCAGAACTCTATCTGAGTAAGAGTGAAAAGCACTAGGGTAACTCCCCACCACCATGAAAGTCAGGCACTCTTCCAAGATCCCTCCTAATTAGCCTATAGAGTAAGTCAAAGTGCCCAGCACTCACCAGTCAACATTTCTCTTCCAAACATGGAGAGATGTTCTTTATGCTGAAATCTGTTAGTTTTTTCTTGTTTTTCCTTTTAAAGGTTACCAAGTTGCTGAAGCTTGCCAGCCAATTCATTTTTATCCTTTTGCTCATGGAGGACTCAAAAGAATTTCATTTGTATGGAACTTTAGTGATAACCTTGAATTTAGGTTCCTTGAGAAAGTTGTCTGTAGGAGGTACCTGCACCTACTCCCCTTTCTCTCTCTGAAATCTGGCTTCTGACCTCATGATTCAACTGAAACTTCTGTCTCCAAAGTTACTGATGATTTTTAATTGCCAAATAAAATAGCCTATTCTCAGTCCATATGCTTAGAAGCATTTGGTGCCATGGATCACCTTTTCCTTCTGGATACACTGCTCTTTAGGCTTTCCTGATGTTCTGCCCTCATGTGTCTCCCTACCTGTCTTGTGGCCCTTTCTCAATCTCCTTTGCTGATTCTTCATCCATATCGTGTCCACTAACTGAGGCTGCCCCCTAAAGCTCTGTCCTGAATCCCTCATTTTTTTTTTTCTGCATACTATCTTACTTGGTGATTTCATCAGCCTCCATTGGTTCAGTTATCATCTGATAATTAATAATATCATCTGATAGCAAATGATTCCCAGATTTATATACAAGACTTCATTTTTCTCCTGTTCTAAAATGCAGCATGTCCCAAACAGATCTCATCATCATTTACCAAAACCCTACCCTTTTCCCAATTTCCCTATTACTGCTAAGGATATTATCATTCCCTTAGTCACCCAGGCTTCCAACTTCGTGTCATTCTTGACCCTTCTACTCCACCCACCCCACATATCCAATTCATATCTTTGTAACATCACTGGTATAGGTCCCCTCCAGTTTACCCCTCATTGTGTCTCACCTAGATTATGTGCAGTAAGTATCTTTCTAATTGGTCTCCTGACCTAATGTTTCTCCCCACTCCAATTTATCCTCCACTCAGATGGCAAAGTGATTTTCCTAAAGCAAAATATATTATTCATGATGAAATAACTATGTGACATTTTTAAAAAAATTAGTTATTCAACCAGTTCTATGTAAACCTAGCAAGTTAGGTTTCTTCAAAGGTAATATCTGGAAGAAATATTGAAATAATTTGATCCAAGGTAGGCTTTAATTAAAACCTTAGTTAAAAACATTGGCAAAACTAAATGAATTTTTAGGTTAAATGCAAGTGGAGATGGAATGAACAAAACTTGGCAGTTGGTCAGATGTGGAGTCGTTAGTCATGAGAGTTTGTTATTGTTATCATTTATCCAGAGCTTACTGTGAGCTGAGCACCCTCTTACTGGGAGACATCATGGCGCATAAACAGTGATCAAAGATGCAGTTCTCTAAAAGTTTGTTGTGTGTCTTCTGCTCTCTTCCAGGCACGTGAAAATAGACAAAGATAAACACAAATAACTGTAATGCAAAATAGAATGTTTTAGGGTTTAAGGGGATGTACAAAATGCGCTCAAAACACAACTTTGGATAAAATCCTTATCCTTGTAGAATTTGGGAAACCACCGCAATAATTCAAGTAAATTAGCTAACATTTACATAGGACTTTAAAATCCTTAAAACAAAAAAAAACTTTTTGTGAATTATTTCCTTTGACCCTTATAATCAGTCTACAAAGTAGATGCTATTATCATCATCATCGTCATCATCATCATCATCATCATCATCACCATCATCATTATTATTACTATTTTACAGCTGAGGAGCCTGAGATTCAGAGAGGTACAATGATGGTCTAAGTCACACAGCTAGTAAGTGTTGAAGGTAGGATTCAGATCTAGATCATCCAAGCTCCAAGTCTAGCTCTCTTTCTATTATGTCAGGTTGCCTCAAAGAAATGCAGCCTTTTCAAAGTATATGCTAACTATTATTTAAAGGAAAGCAAATAATATGACTACTGAATATTAGGTAAGATTACTAGCCATGGCAAAGGAGTTGAGAGACTTCACAAGGAGCAATAGGGAGTCACTGCATGTTCTTAAGCAGGAGAGAGAAAGACATAATCATAACAATAGAATATATTTTAACATGTTTCACTGACACCATTGGTCTTTCTGTACTTACTCAGATAGTTATTTGCAATTAATATCTCCCAGATGGAAGCTGTTCTTGTACCAAGGAAAATAACCGGGCAAGAATATCTGATTCAGAAACCTCATCTCACAGTACCTATAGTATTCCTCTCTGAGAGTAGTCCTCTACCTTTGTGCTGTAAGAGGTTTATTGTCTTTGTTATCTATTCTCTATGACTTCCAATGTTTTTTTTTCCCTTTCCCAGTGTCCAGTTTTCTTCTTGATGACCTTTACTCTTGCATTGTTGTGGTCATTATGTACAATGTATTCTTGATTCTGTTTGTTTCACTCTATATCAGTTTAGACAAATCTTCCAAAGTTTTTATGAATTCCTCGTATTTATAATGTCTTATGTACAACAGTATTCCATTACATTCATTTACCCTATTTTTTTCTGCCATTCCCCAATCAGTGGATACCCACTTTGTTTCCAGGTTTGGTTTGGTTTTCCATGAGGAATGCTGCTATGAATATTTTGGTATAATCTGAATCTTTGTTTCTGCCTTTGACTTCTTTGGAGAATATACCCAGTCATGACATTATAAACCCAAACACTATGGACACTTGAGTAACTTTTTTTTGCATTATCTCAATTTGAAATTCAGAATGATTAGACTGTTTCATAGGTCTGCTACCAATATAACTATATCTCCATAGCCCATGCAATATTGCCTTTCCCTATTTTGTCCTCTTTGGAGTTAAAGAATCAGAGTTCCTTTAATTTGACTTTATCTTACTCTAAATATTTTGGAATATGTTTTTATGTGGCCATTTAAATTATAGTTTGCAAATCTTCTTTAGAAAATTATCCATACCCTTTAAATACTCATTTTCTTGGAAATGGCTCTTGGTATTTCACATACACTTTTGTAGCACTTTATCATTTACAAAGCATTTGCTTCACAGCAATAAAATAAGGTAGGCAAATACAAGAATCATTCTTCCCACTTTACAGTTGTTGAAACTGAGGCTTAGTGAGAGATTATGTAGTTTGTCCTCAATTACACTGTAGGAGTGTTGAGACTTGAACTGACATCTTCAGACTTCAATTACGATATAATTAATAGTCTGGCATGAAGAAAACAATGTTTGAGGAAGATCAATGTTTAAGATGAGTTAGAGCTAGTTGGGTAGAAGGAGAATTAGTTAGGATTAGGAGAATTAGTTAGGAAACCAGTTAAGAAGCCACTGCAGTAATCCAACAGCCTGTTTTTAAAATAAAATATTTCTAGTGTATTTCAAAGCCTACCAAGCCCTGCCTGAATTTAGAATTCTTCCTGAATGTTAAGTCAAGTTGAAAGTGAGTCACCGTGTGCCAGTACTCCCCAGGAATTAACAGAGTTAAATGAATATCATATTGACAGAGAGGAAGAAAAAGGGAGGCAGAAGCAAATTAAGCTAACAGCTCTGCACTCAGTGCCTTGCTGATGTGACAGATGTGGTTCCAACTTTTGTGAAGAGAAAAATACCAACTCCAAAGAAAACATCAACCATAACTCTCAGCTGATGTCTTCTTCACTCAAGTTAAATGTCCTTGCTTGAAAAAGCCGCAAGCAAGAAGAGCTAAGCTTCCTGCTTGTGGTCTGGGGGCTGCAATTAATTATAGCACTGTCAGCTGGTCTATGGAAGCAGGGCCCAGCACATGGCCTTTTAGGGTTATAAACAAGTAGGGCCAGTCCAAATTATTAGTGCGGAGCCTTGTGTCCCCCAATTTTTCTTTCTAATCCTTTTGCCACTTGCCTGCCCTGATATTTGAAATCCCTATCTTCAGCCATCCCTTTAGTTAAAGCGTTGAAGACCTCTGTTTAAAAAAAAATACACACACACACACAATACATTTCCTAGATTCTAACTATAACACTTAAAATGAACTATAGCATTTAAAATGTTAGAACTAGAAGGGACTTTAAAGGATCATCTAGAGTCATCCCCGTATTTTACAAATGAGGAAATGAGGAGTGACTTGCTCAGGGACATACTAGTAGCTAAGCACAAAGCTAAGCCCACAACCAAACACTCCCAATGTGTAGTCTAGTGATCTAGTGATCACCTCATCAAGGACTAAGCAATCATTGTACATTAACATCTTACTACAGATTAGCTTATTAATCAAGATAGACTCAGAATGAAAGATGGTAAGTGACTGGCAAACAGGATAAGTACATTTTCATTGTGTTTGGGCATTCATGGGGAAAAAGAGGTTGTAGGAAGGCAGTTTCAGGAGGAACCCTGAAAACAAATTATAGCTCTTTTACCATTTTGTTTAGGGCAGACCCTTGTGATGGCAGTCCAAAATAGATGGTCCAGGAATATCATTAAAAAATACATAGAGCCGGTTTTCTAAGGAGACTTTTAAATTATACCATCCAGCTAGTTTCTATTTCTCAGTTCTCCTTCATGGGAATAAGGACAATGGGAGGCAGGATCTAGAATGCCAGGAGAGATGGCAGAAATGGAGGTTGCATGTGCCCAAATTTGGAGCTCATGATGGATCTGCAATCTCATCAGCATCAGCATTTCCTCTAGTCATACAAATCTCAACCTATCCAGGCCTTTTCATCCTATAAGTTCATTTCCTTATCCTTGTCCTCCCATAAAGTCTCTACTTCTTTCTATGTGACCTATAATGCGACACTCAAATTCAGCCAGAGCCTAGGAAGCTCTTATCTCCATTCATTTATCCATTCAATATTTAATAAATGACTACTCTGTGTAGTGCATCTTGCTAGACATTAGGGAAGGCACTGTTTATATAATACAAAATTCCTTTTAGGGTACCCTATATAGGTATATACAAGATCCATTCAAAGTAGATCCAAGGGAAGGCATCTGTGGCTAGGAGGTTAAGGGTTGGGCGGCAGAAAAGGCTTCCTGAGTTGAACTTTAGTTGAGACTTAAAGGAAGCCAGAGGTTCTAACAGGTGGAGGTGCAGAGAGAAAGCATTCCAAGTATGGGGGACAGTCAGTGAGTTCATAGGCACAGAGATAAGCGATGAGTAAAGCATGGTATGTGAGGAACAACTAGTCCAGTATGTCCAGTAGTCCAGTGTTTGGAGGGGAGTAATATATAAGAAGCCTGAAAGATAACATGGGGCCAGGCATGAAGACCTTTAAATGTTCTTTCTTTCTTTGCAGATTCTTGAAAATAAATTCATTTTCTTTATTCATAAGAAAATAAATTCTTATAATGCCTTTAAAGATTGTTTACTACATAATTTTTAACAATTGGCTCATTCCATCCTTTCTTTCTGACATCATTTTATGTGTTGTGTTCACTTTTCTATTTAGTGCTTCAAATACCAATGTGTGAGTCCAAATGTATTAGTTTGACTATTGTCTATGTTCTTCTATCACTGATGCTAAGATCAGATTTCTATGGGAACATGGACAGATCTGTTCCATATCATCTATATTTGTTGTCCTCCTCTTTTTATTTATAAGTGTTCTCAGGATTCTCAGACTTAGCAAGGTCCCTTGTTAAATTTTATATAGGCTTCACTGTTGTTCACTATTTTGTGAAAAAAATACACAACTCAATAATTTTCAACCTCTTCTTTATGGAAGAAAATGATGACATCCTTACACATATCCTCTATTAACTCAGGCATCTCAAACCACAAGCTAATCACGCCCACCCTAGGAATAATATCTAGGTTGATGAAAGTTCAGATTCCGCTATGTCCATTGATTTGTCAAAGTCCATTTGTAATTGAAGGCTGGTTGTTATCTTTTTTCTTTCGGGCAAATGGGCTTTATTGTCCTAGCATATCTGTAAAATAGCCATAACTTGGAAATTTAGAACACTAAAATGTGTATCAGGTATGATAAATGAAATTTCAGCAACAACCTGCAGGTTCATCCCCCCACCCCCACCCCACCATCATCACATATGCCGAAAGAAATGCTTGGCAGTCTGGGAGAGATGACACGGCTTCCTTCCTCTTAGTACCAGGAGCAAAGTAGACTCCTCTCCACCCCTCTTATACTGAAACAATAAAATGATCACACTGGGAGGGAGAAATAGAACATTGGAGTGGAAAAGGGGAAAGATTAAAAATTTTACATGGGATTTTAATTTAGTAGATACAAATTGTGATATAAAAATTTGATACCTACTACTTTATTTCATTAAAGTTTAATCAAGTTACTATTCTCCCTCTCTATGTGAATTAAATTTAAGCCTGCAACTCTAGTTCCCTATTTTACTCTTCTAAGTTACCCACCACCCACTTTCAGGGGAAGCTTACCTCAGATAAAGGTCAACTGTATCTTATGGAGTGCTGATGTCAGGTATTACAAGCTATGCAAAAATCCCCAAGTTGTGCAAAATCCCCATTCTCCAATTCTAGCCAATTGTAACTCAACAATGCCCGCATTGCTAAAAATAGATTGGGTCACTTTATTATAAAAGAACTTCCTTGACTGTCAGGGGTGGCCTTTGTTCCTGAGGGGCCTTGGATCCCATTTGTTGGCAATTTACTAGCTTTGCTAATCGATGGATCATGTTCAGACTTTTGTTGCTTCAGTCTCTCTTATTCACAAATTTCTATCATGACAATAGCCCACCCAAGGCCAAATAGTGAAGTTAGATAAGAATCTCCAGCCTCTTTTTTCTTTTATCCCTTCCCCAGTTCTTTTGTGCTCCCAGTTTCTTGCTATTCTCTCCACGGAAAGAAGTATCATCGTATATTATTCTGAGCCCAATTTCTCACTGTATAATGACAGTCTTTGGTATTTGGATGAGAAAGAAGACTTCCCAGAGGTCCTGAGATCATAGCAGGTAGGCTGGTGCCAATAGGAGAGGCATTGCGATATAATGAAGAGTTTTCCATTTTCCAGGGCCTAGTTCAAAAACCACCTTCTCTGTAAAGCCTTCCCTTATTTCTCTAGTCAGAAGTGGTCTTTTCTTCCTCTGAGTCCTCATGGCACCTTGGATCTATCCTATCCTATTTTAGTTGGAAGGATTTAGAGTTCATATATTTCGATCCATTCCCAACATGAATCCCCTTTATAACTTATACACGAGTTCAGAGAGACTTTAAAAGCCAATGTCTGCAACACAGCACCTGAGTAGGGGCTCTCATCCTTTCCCATTTGTATCCCTAATACTTTGTACACAATAAATGCTTAATAAATGCTTCATTCATTCATTCTAATTTTGAGTTGACTCCAGTTATAAAGTTTTTCCTTATGTCAAGTCTCAATTCTAACCTTCACACATTACTCTGATTTCTGCCCTCTACTCTTTGATTTTAAGTTCCCTGAAGGTAGGTACCACATTTCATTCGTGTTTCCGCCATGAGGCCTGGCACAAACATCTCATACGTAGACTTCCAATAGTCGTTGAAGAATAACGTGCTTGAATAAACTTAAGAAGTGCCTGTAACTATAAATGCTTTTATTTATAATTGGTCCTTGCTCCCTACCCCATTTGCAGTACACAATAAATATGGATATAATTAAATCATATATGAGTCAGACTCATCTTTTTTAAAATTTGTTCTTCAGTAGAATACTTGGGACTGGAGGCAAGAGGAGGGATGTGGAAAACAGAATCACAGGAAGAGATGAGAGGAAATCAAATCGACCTTTAGGTTTCTCCCTGTTGGAACCTTTTCAAGCAAATCTAATTGCTGATAGTGCTAGTGTGGCTTTTAACAGTAACTGGTACATAGTAGGTGCTTTATAAATACTTGTTGATGGCACTTCCCAAGATCATTTGCAGAGGGCAGTTGGAAGTTCGGATAGATTGTCTGGATTCCCTTCACATATATTGCATCTTTGTGGTTCATGCAGCTAGGTAGTGGATAGAACAATATACTCAAAATCATACAGACCAGAATTCAAATTCTCCCTCTGATTCTTAGTAGCTGTGTGAGCCTGAGCAAGCCACTTAATGTCTTAAATGAGGATGATGAACGTAATAGCACCTGCGTCCTAGGGTTGTGGTGAGGATCAAATATGTAAAGTTCTTTGCAAACCTTGAAGCACTGCATAAATACTTGCTATTATTATTGTTGTTTTTGGAGCTGTTCTTATTTTTTAATTAGAACCCAACCTTTGGTGCCCAAATCATAACATCAAAAAAGGTAGGCAGATTTTTGAAGGTTGTTTTTTTTTAAAACCCACAGTATTTAATGCGTATGTTACTTCTCTTTGGAGAAAGGTTATCAATACATGTGAAAAGAATCTAGTCTGCTTTGTTTTGATTTCTTTTTTTAAAATGGTTGTAATTATTCCAAGATTTTCCACAATCCCTAAGTTACAAGGAGCTATCAAGAAGAGCAAATTATGAACCAACTCTAATAGGACTTCATCCCGTAAGTAGCATTATTATATAAGCAAGTGGGAGATTCTATCTAGCTAAATGCAGGTAGACCTTTTGAAACACTGATAGGCAGACTTACTGCAGTGGTTTGAAAAGGGCCCACCTATCTGAATTTAAACTCTAATAGAGTCCCTAAAGCAAAAAGCCTAGCATCAAGGAAAATCCATGGGACAGGTTAGCTTCATGAGGATCACTGGTGGCCAATATCTTTTTATTTCTCTGTATAATTCACAGGCAGGCCAGTACTCTGATCACTGCTAATTCCTTCTTCACTTTTCTGGAGTAACAACTCAGTATTCAATATAAAGTGTCCCAAAAGTCTTAGTGAAGTTTTAAGCTATTCTTAATTAATAGTTTAATATTCTTAATAGCTATTAAGAATAGCTTAAAACTATACTAAGACTTTTGGGATATGCTGTATAGGCCTAAACTGTTTTAACCAAGCTGACAAACCAAAATAGTCAAGTTTCTCTCTCTCTCTCTCTCTCTCTGTCCATATATATACATACATATGTATACGTATATAAGTGTGTACAGATGTAGTCTGAACGAAGTCTAAGAGAAGTGGAAAATTCTCTGTTGAGAGCACATCTGGAAGGTTGTGTTCAATGGTAGGCCCCAACATTTAAACATAACACAGATAAGTTAGAGAGTGTCTGAAGAGAAGGTAACCTTAAGTTCATACCATATAATGATCCGTTGACAGAACTGTGTATTTTTAGCCTGGAGAAGGAAAGATGTAGAGAAGACAGTAGAGCTTGTGTTGAAGTATTTGAAGGGCTGTCAAGGAGAAGAAAGATTAAATTTGTTTTGTTTGACTCCAGAGGGCAGAAGGATCTAAAATTGCTTAACAGTGCAAATAGGGAAGTTTAGGCTTGATGTCAGGAAGAAACTAATATTGAGAGCTACCAAAAAGTGGAATAAGCTGTTTCAGAATGTAGAAGGTTCTCCCTCTTTGAAGATGGATGGATGACCACTTATTGGGGTGATTATTGTGGATCCTTTTTCAGTTATAGTGTAATTTAGATAGCCATCGAGGTCCCTTCCAACTGTAAAATTCTGTGATTCAACAATGGACTGTATTTTCCATTGTCATCCTCGTGATGTCAGGAAACCTTAAGGAAGTCCTCTAGCACATTGGTTGAACACTTTGTATTAAATTTATGGGAAAAGTTGAATAAGAGCCCCACAGGATAGGAAGGCATTGATTGACTGTGGGCTGCATTGTTGGAGAGAATATCTGTGTCAGCGAGATCATTGATCCCTTGAAGTGTTGCATGTAGTATTCAAGAGTTTGTTAGTACTGGCCTTCTATGCATAGCAAGGGTATAAAAGGAAATTTTAAATTAGATGAATAGACATTACTTTTCTCTCTTTCTGGAGGGCAAGGCTGGTTGACATTGTGACGATAAAGAGAAACCTATTGTCCTATTTCTGATTTGTAAAGATCGTGTTAAAATTGTAAATCTTAGAGCAAGAAGAGACCTTAAAGAACACCAACCACTTAACCAGATTAGGAAACTAGGTCCAGAAAGGCCAAGCATCTGTCTCAAGGCTGCACAGTCATTTGATAGCAGCATCAGAATTAAAACCCAAATCTTTTGACTCCTGGTCAGAAGTTCTTCCACAGAAACTAGAAAGATAGCCATTTTATTCCTTCCCAGAAAAAAAGGTAATATTGAATATACTCTAATACTATATTCATAAAGTAAATTTCACGAATAAGTGCTGTAAAATGGTAGTTATTATTATTATCATCATCATCATGATCGTTATCACTACTAATAACACTAATCTGTTGAAGCTTTTCACTTTCTTCAAGTTTCCATGTAGCTTCCTACTCCTTTATGGAATTTCCCCTGATCGCTTACCCAAGGTGAAAATGGACTCCCTCTCCCAAATTTCTCCTAGTACATTATCTAGACTTCTACGTTGCACTCATCTAATTTTCCCTTGCATGGGTAGTTAATCATGTAACTAACTTTATACGTGAAAGATCATCAAGTGCTCTCCCCCTTTAGACTACAAGCTCTCTGAGAGTAAGGGCTCTGTAGCTTACTTTGCTTCCTATCCCTGGCACCTAATAAAGGATTTTAACCATGGGAGACCCCCCCCTCATAAATATTTGTTGGATTACATTGAATTAATACTATTCTGTCTTCCTGGGCTCCACTCTTATTATTAGTTACTAAAGATAGCCTTGAAGTACAAATGAGTCCACAATAGAGAGACGAAGAACAGACATGCTTGAGAATGCTGTGATATTTTCAAAGGTCAAGAGTCCTGCCTAATGGCATGTACAAACCTCTTGATGTTCCTCCACAGCAAGTCTGACACATTTTGAGCTCACTCTCACTTGTCTATTTATACTGGAGCATGCTCACAAGGTTTTGTAGTGTTAAACGTATCCTATCTAGGAATGTGTGTCTGATGAAAAGGTCATGGCTAGAAGCAGACTAAAACCGGGTGAGTACAGCCAGGACCCCAAAGGTCAGCAAATCTTTGAGGACACAAGCAAACAAATGAGAGTTAGAAGTAGGCAAAGAGAAAATTTTGTGTGTTTGTGTGTGTGACACATACATATGCATAATATAATGTAATGTATATAAACAGACAAGTAGATAAAGCGTTTATGGGATACTGTGTACCAAGTACTGTACTAAGTGTCATGGATACAAAAACAAGAAAGCAAGACCGTCAGTTCCTTCTCCCAAGGAGCCTAGAGTCTAAAAAGGAAAGATAAAACATAAGAGAGATCTGGAAAATGGTGGCAAGGGGAGGAGAAGAGGCAGGAAGAAGGAGGTGGGGGGGAAAGGAGCTACCCTCCTTGGAAGTGACGTGAACAGAGTTGCTGGAGCTAAGGTTTCTCATGATATGGCAGTTCCCGGGAGAGACTCACTAACGAGCACATAGGCCTCAGGATGGAGGGAAACAACGCAACCAGTCTGAGTTACAATGAGCTAGAGTTCACACAGGATTGTGGCAAGAATCAAATGATCTATTTAAAACATTTTGGAAACCTTCAAATGCTATATAAATGTCAGCTATCGTACACATACACACACAGAGTCAATTTTGTGTCTACAAGATTCATTACACAGAATAACACTTTATAGTCAACCTCTCATTTGAGCCTCAAAACAACCCAATGGGGTAGGCATCATAGAGATTATTAGCCCAAAATTAGAGATGAGGAAACTGTCTAAAAAAAATAAATAATTTGCCCAGTGTTACCCAGCTAGGAAGACTCAACTCAGGCCTTCTGACTTTGGAGTCAGAAATGCTCTTTCCATGTTCTCAAAATGAATCATAGAATCTCAGCATTGAAATGGCTCTTACTAGATCAACCCTTAGCTGAAGAGGAAACCCTTCCATAACAACCCTGACTTGAGTTTCCATTCAAAGTTGTCTGGTTACAGTGAACTCATTAACCACTAAGGTATTTTATTCCGCTCTGGGACACTTAATTGTCAAGAATTTTTTTTTCCTCCTCCTACCCCCAAGTCTGGCTCTCTATAATGTCTTGCCTCCTTCTGACCACTAAACATTATTATTAATAGAGTCTAAAATGCAACTGAGAGCCAACATGGTATAGTGAGTAGATAAAGTGCTGTAACTGGAGTTAGGAAGACTTGGTTCAAATGCTGCCCCAGACATTTATTAGCTATGTAACCCTAGGTAAGTCACTTTATACTCTCTGAGCCTCAAACAATACTCTAGAAATTCCCCAAGTCTTTTATTTAAGATTGATTTACATCTTTGGAGTTTCCTGTGACACTGGTGGTTACTCATATTAAGTCCATTAACATCCCATCATTGGATCATCAGATTTAGAGATTAAAAAGACTTTGAAGTATATCTCCTCTAACATCCAGCACTCTGTTTTCAAAAATGAGAAAACTGGGGCAAATAGAGCATCAGTGGCATGCCCAAAGTCACACATAGGTAGCAGAGACAGGATTCAAACATAGGTATTCTGACTCTGAGTCCAGATGAGTGAGGAATATAAGGCTTGGTATCAATTCCCTGTCCTAGTATGGAACCAAAAAAAAAATGTGTTAACTAATTAGCATGCATTAAGTAATATCAAAATGCTGGCAAAACAGGAAGGTGATTGCATTCCACCACTATTGGCCACCTTTGAGTCTTGCTTCTTAAGGTACAGACTGGTGCAATCTCTTGAGTGTAATGGACTATTTAATCCATTCTCCTAATGTCACTGTAGAGGCACCACATACACATATCATTTAAGGCACTGACTCACACATCCCCTAATTATTTTCTCAATTTCTGGAAATCAGGTGTGATATGGTTGGAGACTACTTGGAATTCATGCTAATCTATTTGTTTTCAAATTCATCAATGAGAATGCATAAAACAATTTTTCAAAAGAGTCTCAATTATGAGTTTGTGTTGGTGTCTACATGATACTGAGGAATGTAATGCTGTACCTGGAATTAGAGACTTAGATACAACTCCAGATTCTGCCAATTGCCAGTTGTAGAACCTTGGACAAATCATTCAACTACTTTGTCTATTGTTCTTCAAAATGTGGGTTTGGAGGAGGTGAATTCTAAGGTCCTTTCCAGCTCTTGGATTCACTCCAGCTTAACAGGCTGACAGTCTCTGATGAATGGTTGAGACAGGAAAGAAGTTTTGAAAATGGAGCCACTGGGAGTAGAAAAGTAAAACTTGAGGCCAGAAGGCCAAGAATGCAGAGAGCACAGATGAAAAATCATTTATTGTTTGTCTGTTTTTCCTGCTGAGAATAGAAGTGTTGTTCCATGTACCCAGCTGTATGTACCTAATTAGGTAGTACAGACTTTTCCTTGACATGTATTTGCCAAGTCCTTTGGGCATCATGACCTCTGGAGTACTGTGCATCATTCCATTTCCTACCCTAAGTCAAACTGAATCAAAGTTGTGGCTGGCACTAAGTCTTGATAATTATTAGGTGAGAACTAGGCACAACTTTGAATCAGCTTGACCTCTACTTAGTAAGGACTCAAAATGAGATGATTCATAGTGCTCCAGAAATAATCCTGCCCAAAGGACTTGGCAAATTCGAGTCAAGTAAAACTGCTATAGAATTAGCGAATAGGACTAGTCCATGTACTGGAGCCAGGTCCTACTAGCTAAACTGATTGTTAAATTAAGTGTCAGCATTCACACCAGAAATCAACAAATACTACAAATTAGGACTTGATTTATTATTTTTTGTTAATTTTCTAGACTTGAGAAAGTGATGGAGAAAATGTTGATGCCAATTCAACTTAAAAGTATATTGTGCATACCTTTTATTTCAGTCAGCTGTTAAATATTTATCATCATATCCTTGTATCTATACCAATATTAAGAAATATATCCGTGCCTCAGTTTCCCAATCTGTAAAATTCAACTAAATAATCTCTTTGGTTCCTTCTAGCTCTCACAGTATCTGAGTGAGTGAGTGTGTGTGTGTGTGTGTGTGTGTATACATCTATACCCATCTCTCTCTCTGTGTCTCTGTGTCTCTGTGTCTGTCTCTGTGTGTCTGTGTCTGTGTCTGTGTCTCTCTCTCTCTCTCTCTCTCTTTTTCTCTCTTTCTCTCTTTCTCCCTCCCTCCCTCTCTCTCTGTATATATCATCCTGCTTCATATATCATCCTGCTTCCCTACTCAGAAACTGTTATGGAATGCTCAGAGGGTACAAAGTCATGAGAAGAATATTTCAGTTAAAACAGCAGCGTTTCAGTGTAGAAAATACCCATCTACATTTTAATTCTTGTTCTCTCTGTCTGAGAAGGCATTGCTCAGCCTCTGTGGTGCCCTCTGGTGGCCAGTTCTGTGTGCCATACATGATTCCAGGCAGAAACAGTGGCTTAGGGTGAAGAGAATTGGTACCTTCTGGGTAAAACACCTCCAAGTTTCCTTCTTAAATTCTGACTCAAAAGGCCCTGGGAGAAAAGAAAGCTTTTGAAAAGAAGTCCCTTTTCTTTCACCAAATGTGCTCTCTAGTGTCTCTCTGTAGTGTTCGGCAATGGTGTAAAACTCAAATAGAAATGGATTCCTGTGACCACATATTCACTTAGAAAATCATAAATTAATATTACCTATATTTTCATTTATTTTCTTAAACATTTCCCAATTACAGTTTAATCTAGTGAAACTGAATGCTGCCCAAGCCACAAGTCTGACATCTCTGGTGTAGGGATTAGAAGTTCTATGATGTGGGAAAATTATATTTAAATTTTTAAAAACATTTCCTTAGGTGCAAAAGGATTATGATATAAAGCTGAAAAGAGCTCAGAGGCTGTGTAGCCAGCCCCCCACTCCCGCACAAATTTTAAAATTAAGCAACTGAGCCCCAGAGAGATTAAATTGTCAAAAGTCATATATATAATCAACCTCAGTTTCCTAATCTGTAAAAAAATTAAAATTAAAATTAAAAAAAAATGAGCTGGAGAAGGAAATGCAAAGCACTCCAATATCTTTGCCAAGAAAACTTATGAAAAGTCAGACATGACTGAAACAACTGAACAACAACAACCTCTGAGTCTAAAGTCAGTGATTTTTCCCTTATATCAAGAGTCACAGTCCTCCATAAATTTAGTGCTGATACTTCATCATAATATAGGGGAAAGGAGAGGGACACAGGTCAGGGAAAGTGGTGCTAAAGACCCATTGGACTGGGATATGTATTGCACACCTCCCCCACTGCTGCCACTGCTCCCCAATCCTTCCCTAAGCCCGCCTGCTTCTTCCACATTACACTCTCTTCCTAGCAATGTGTGGGCTGACCTGAGAGAGGCGGGGAGGCCAGTCTCTGTAGTGGACTGCGGTTACTAAGCTCTCATCTCAGCTCGGTTCTGATAGCTTGCACAGAAATCTCTGAGGAAACATAATCTCACATTGGAAGAGAAAACCTCAGTAGATCGTGAAATCTTGTTTATTAACTGACTGTCAGATCACAATAGCAGCCTTGAAAGAAAGATGCTGAAGGGCATTGAGATTTTAATAGATTTCAGTCCCTAAGAGCAACCAAAACACAGGAAAAGAATTTTACATTGTAGACCAATTCCTCCGAGCTTAGAACTCTCTCCCAGGGCCAGCTTTTAAAATTCAGATACATGTGGCAAGAATAGTTTTACTGGATTCTCTTCCCTCTTGGATATGGAAGCAATACAAGATTACTGGATGCTTGGAAAGAGAGGAGGAAAGGAATAGAAAGGAGATAAATGGGCAGAGAAAGAGGAGGGTGAGTCCAGTATTGTCATGAAAACATAAAGAAGACATGGTCCCCTGCATTCTTTTTTAAAAAAGTTTTAAATATTTTTATTTAAATTTTTGAGTTCCAAATTCCATCCCTCCTTCCCCTCCTTCTCCCTTAGATGGTAAGCAGATACAGGTTATACATGTGCAATTATGTAAAACATGCCCCTACATCCTTAAGTACAAACCTAAGATCCACAGTTATTTGAGTGATTTACAGAAGCTGGAATTTAAGAATTTTCATGTAGCTATTTGTTGCCATGTGAGATATAATACGGAGTCAGAGAATATTTGAGTCCTGGCTATGATACTTATTACATGTGTAAGCTGTGGCAAATTCCTTTATCTCTCTGAGCCTCAGTTTCCACATCTGCAAAATGAGGAGATGAACTAGATGGCTTTTCAGATCTGATTCTGGAATGCTTTATTTATAAGAATTCTCTTTCTGTGTGACCCTGAGTAAGTCACTGAACCCCATTGCCTAGCCAAAAAAAAAAAAAAAAGAATTAATGCTCGACAGCAGGGGTGTAATAAAATGATTTATTCTGTGAAGTTTGGATTCAGCCAAAGGGCCACACTTGAGAACCTAGAGGGTCATATGTGGCCTTGAGGCTGCAGGTTCCCCAGCCCTGCTCTACAGTAAACCCTGCAGTGCTGATTTTATGCTACTGGAGCATATTAGCTATTTGTTGTTTCTTATTGTTCCTCAAATACACACTATACTTGGATAGGATAAGCCTGAATTTGCTGACTAAATCCCAGAATGCTGAAACTAGGTCAAATCCTTTGCAATTTGAAAAGAGGTAGCTCTAGAGGCACATAAATAGTGGGGAGGAAAAGAAAAGTGAAATCTTAATTTAGGTAATTTTGATTTGTTAATTGAAACACAGTTTCAGGTGTGAGATGACTGAGCAATTGCTTCACTTTTCTGTATGAATTTGAGGAGCAAGAAGAAGCCTTGAGGCTGTCTGTGTTTTCGGCTATAATGTGCAGCTTTTGAAATAATGTACAGAAGCCATTTCTATAGCATGGACTCACAATTTGAAAGCTAGAAGGGCCTTTGGAAAGTTTAATCCATTCCTCTCATTTTACAGATGAGAAAAGCAAGACCCAGAGAGATGAACATAGCTAGTAGGTCTCCCAATTCTCAGCCCCAGGCTTTTTCCACTAAACTTTACTTTCTGTTTCTTTTCTATATTTATCTGTAAACATGCACTACAACTAAGTCACCAGTTTAAAAGGGGGTAAAAAGTCTTTTTAAATGTTATAGAGCAGTGATTAAAATGAATATATGTAAAGTTCTTTGGCACTACATAGGAATTAGCTATTATTTTCTATATCTATTCTGCGGTTCTGAGTAATAATAGGGAAGGCTTTTTCTCAGTACCCTGAGGTAACTGGTTGGATAGAATGTCCCCAGGTGAGTTTCACCTTGAGCTGTTCTTAGTCAGTAAGTAAACATATTTTTAAGAGCCTACTATGTGTCAGGCACAGTGCTAAGAGCTGGTGATACAAAAAGAGGCAAAAGACAGTCCCTGCCCCTGAGAATCTTATAGTCTAATGGAGAAGACAACAAATAAACAAATATGTACAAACAAACTACATGGAGGATAAATAGGGAATCATTAAAAGACGATAGGCTCTAGAATTCGGAGGAATTGGGAAAGGCTTCTTGAAGAAGATGGGGTTTTAATTGGAATTTAAAGGAAGCTAGGAAAGCTAGTGGGTAGAGATGAGGAGGGCGAGTGTTCCAGGCATGGGAGACAGCCAAAAATGCCTGGAGCAGAGACATAGGGTGTCTTGATCATGGAGCGGCAAGGCTGCCGCTGAATCAAAGAGTACATGGTGGGGAGTGAGGTGTAAGAAGATTGGAAAGTGAGGAGAGCTGGGTTATGAAATGTTCTGAATGCCAAACAGCGTGTTGTATTTGATCCTGAAAGTGATAGGGAACCACTGGAGTTTGAGTAAGAGATTATTCTCCTAAAATACTATTAAATTTACATGATGGGGAAACTGACAATCTATGATGGAAGAGGGTTTGGGGGATGACTAGTTTCTATGCCAACTACCTAATTAGAGAGATAGATAAAGCATTTATTAAACATTTAATATGAGCTAGTGCCTAGCCAAACATGTCTAGGCACTGTGCTTTTCCACTTTGGGAGATGGGTCCATAGACTTCAAGGAGCCCTCAAGTTATCTCTGTGCCGGGTTGAGACATCTATGTAGACTTTTGCACAAAGAAAATTTTAAATAAAACAGGAAAAAAATGTTTCCAATTACCCTGATAGTGTAAGATACCTAAATCTTCTGTGATCTTTCCTGTCATATAGAGTATCATGAATTCATTCATATATGGGTATAGTTACAATGGAGAATAATAAAGGATTGGGTGGAAATCTGATATCTGAGAGATAAAAATATTCTCTGTAATTCCATAAAACCCCTAGTTCTACCAAATGACCTTTTGCCCAAGATATTTTGCTGGATTCCGGGTCTCCATGCTACTTTTCTTGTCTTTCTTCACCATTCTATAATGCAGTTGTCCTCCAGTTCCCCTCTAGATAGAGTCTTTTCCCACTAAAATGTAAGCTCCTTGAGGGCAGGGATGATCTGGCTTTCTTTTATTTGATTATGAAGTGATACAACTAACATGTCACCAAAAGACCTCATCAATCAAATGTACCTGAAGTATAAAGTGATAAAAATTTTCAAGGAAACTGAGATCCCTCCATAAAAATTTGCTTTTTATCCCTCAAAAAGACAGTAGCATCTACAGATGGGGCCCTTCAAAAATAGCAACTTTCCTTTTGATCCTGAGTCAACAGGGCAGAGGTTACCTTTCTGATACTACTAACTTTTTGAGTCATAGAGCATCACTTAGGGCATAGTTCTAAGAGTAGAAGGTGTTTCTTAACAAGGAACAGACTGCTATTTTGGCATTTTCTTCTTATTTAGCCGCTGTTCCATTAATCACACACCTCCCTAATATCTGTTACATATAGAGATTGCCATAAGTGCTTTTGGTGGTCAGGTAGTGATGTTCTGTGGCACAGAAATGGGTGTCTTGAATGAGGAAAAAAAAATTTTTAATAAACATGAAAATCTGGCCAATTGATCTCTTGTGGTCAAAATGAGGCAATTCCTACCATCCTTCCCCTCAAAGGGGGCGCCAGTGATCTTGCCAAATGAATGAGGAAGCAGAAAAAAAAAGTTAATCCACATTTTCTAAAACCAGTTGGACTTATGCAATTCAACTAACTAACCCAGGCTTTGGCTAAATACAAGGGCCTTATGGTCACTCGACCTTTTCAGCAAAGGGCAGAAATGTTCTCCTACTCAATCTGAAAATGAGAGCTCATAATGGGGCTACAATTGATTAGTGGGGACAAGCCTGGCATCCATTTTACTACACATCTATGAGTGTGAAAGGGCATTTTAAATGCCATCCAGTCCCTGCCTTTCCTGTCTTTGCACCTGTCAAACCTGATGAACCTGTAATCATTCCACAGTTCCTATAGTGTAAGTATCAATCCCGGAAGAATGAGCAGGTAATATGGAATAAAAAAAAAAAATAGAACATTGGATTTAAAGTCAAAGGAGTTGGGTTCTGGTCCTGGCTCTGCTATTAATTAGCTCTGTGCCCTTGGATGTATCACTTGACCTCTCATGACCTCCCTTCCAGATCTAACATTCCAAGATACCAATCTGTGGAATTTAAAAGTATCTCAAATCTAAGACCTTAACAGATATCACATCAGAACATAGCTAAGAGCATAAACAGCAAACCTTTAAAAAATTGTGTGAGGCTCCCCCTACCCCACAAATGTCAACTAAAGGACCCACTTCCTTCTTTCCATTTTCTTATTCCCCCAATTGTTTGACATCTTTACTTTTAGCCCCTATGCCACTAGGATGCAGGAAAAAAAAGATGATTCAACAGATCAAATCCCAGGCATGGATATAGTTAATGCATGCCACATGCAATTCCAGTTGGTTACTCCATATGCTATAATTATGAATCTTTGGCTGCGACTCCTCCCAACTATTCTTGTAGCTCTCTTGGGTGATAGATGAAAGTCTAACGCCAGCCATGCTACAAAAAGACATTATTCAGGCCAGTGATTTGGGAATAGTCTATAGATTCAGTAGGTCTCCCCATTTAGCTTTTGCTGGTGGACATGTCTAGGAAATGGAAAGGCCCATCACAGTAGAATAGTGTGCTATGACAGACCGCTTGGTTTCTAAGTGTGTTTGCTATCACAAAAACATTTAGGTAGGATCTTATATCTGTCCATTATTGTCCTCTAACTCTTTGGGTGCTGTGTGCCCAGTATATAATGAGGCTCTTTACATTTGTGAATGCATGCTACCTCTCCTGACTCATTACCTTAGGGGCAAGCAATGTTATAGATTCTCATATGTGAGAGAAATGTGTAAAGAATCTTATGAATTCAATTCAATAAGCATTTGTTATCTACTGTGTGTTAGGCACTGTGTTAGGTCTTGGGGGTACAAAGGCAAAACGAAAATTAGTCCTCTTTCCTTAAGAAATTTATAGTAAATATGTGTATGGATGCCCCAAAAGCAGAGAATGGTGACCAGTAAGTGATTGAGAGGGAAATTCTGTTGCGCCTATTAAAGTGTGACCATTCACTTAATATAAAGTAAATAGCTGATTGAGGTGCAACAACTAGCCTTATGTGATTGAAATTTAAGTATTGCATGTTCATAAAATCACTGAGTTCCGCACTCCTTCAGCCCTGTGGCTCATCACACATACATTTCCTTATTCATGCCTACAGCTGCTCTCACAGATGCCTGTCTTTGTCGGCATTAGGTTTCTTCAACAAAGTCATCATGAAACTCAATTTGAGCCTGGACACAGATGATTTCTTAGTCATGAACAAATGCTAATAACCCAAAGGGTAATTGCAATTCGTGAGTTGTAACTTTTTAATTAAGTGACATACTGCCACTTCCAAGTCCTCTTCTGTAGGAAGCTTCCTCTTTCCCCTCAGCCTTAATGGGTACCCATCCTGAGATGAACTTACTCGTTTTGTACTTGTAAACTTTCACATAATCTTAGAGTTGGGAAAAGCCTTCAGACACCATCTAGTTCAACCTTATCTGAATAAGAATCCACTCCATAATATATAAAGTCTTAAGGCTGAACTGTTCTAAGTACTGGGGATGCAAATATAATGATAATAATAATAACTAATAGCATTTACATAACATTTTACAATTTACAAAATGCTTTGCAAATATTATCTCATTTGCTTTTCACAACAATCCTAGGAGGGACATGGTATTGTAACCCTCATTTTACAAATGAGGAAACTGAAACTGAAAGCTTAAATGACTAGTAAGTATCTGAAACGAAGGAAGTGTTATAGCTAGTAAGTGAGAAGCAGGATTTGAACTCAGTTCTTCAAGACTCCGAGTTCAGGACTCTATCCACTGTGCCACTTAGATGTGAAGAGATAACTTACCTGACAAGTGAGTGGGCACCCAGTTTTTACTAGCTCTCCAATAAGGGAGGATTCACTACATCCAGAGAAATCAATCCTACTTTTGAACAATTCTAATTTTTAAAAAGTCTTCTCATGACATCAACTCTTAATCTGTTTCTTTGTACCTTTCATCCATTGTCCTTAACACTGCCCTCTGAAGTCAAGCAGAACAGATTCCTTTCATTTCCCACATGACAGTCTTCTGGGTGCTTATTGGCAGCTCTCATGTCCATCTGAAGACTTCTATTGCCCAGCCTGAATACCCCCATTTGCTTCAAACAATCATCATATGTCATGAATTCAAGGCTATTTAATATTGTCATCCTAATCCAATGGTTTCCAACATTATCAATGTCTCTCCTCCTAAAATTTGTTACCCAGAATTCAACCAAATACTCCAGATTCTGGCTACCAGAGCAAAGCACTCTGGGAGTATCACCTAACCTTTTGTAAAAGTTGGACTTCTGGCTGTGATACTACTAAGTACTGTTTGCAACTGTGACTCCATTGTTTTTAATGATGGTGTGAAGAGAAAAATACTCAAATATGTGGTTTCATGAGGTCCTGAAGACAAATTCCTTAGAACTTCAGGGCTCTATAATTATTTCAGTCAAACTACCATCTTCCTATGTATGCATTACTTTTTTTTTTTTTTTTTTACTTATGAACATGATATAGGCACATAGAATCCAGCTGTGGGGTTAGTCCTACAGGACAGGGAGCATTCTGGCTCTGGGATATTTGTTGATTGAATGCTCACAGAGCATTTTTTTCCCATTGAGTAAATAACATACAGAGCATTATTTACTCAATGACCAAACAGCTGTCCATGTAGGAAGTTATGTGAACCACTTTGTTTGGTTTATACAACCAAATCAAGGATCCTTCAAGACCAAACACAAATTGACTTCTAAGGCTGTGACACCAGAACCAAAGTAGATTTAAAGATTAAGCTCTCATTCTAAGACAGAGGAGCAGACATATTTTCAATCCAGATGGCTCAACATTACCTTCTACCCTTATGTGCCCCACGTCATCAAAAGACACTTTTTCCCCCTTAAGGTAGAAAAATAAATGTGATGTATAATAGTTTCTTTAAATGGGAAGATACTGGGAAACAGGAAGAATTTTGAGTATATGACCCTGGCAAAATGCATAAAAGAATTAGCAATAGGGAACAGTTCTTAAAATGACTTAGGCTGAAAAGCCTGTTAATTTTTTTGTAAGCCCAAGTCTATTATGATCTATTATCAGCTCATCGGTTTCCATCTTTACGACTTATAGGACTTCATAGCATTGGGAGCTGCTGAAGACCTTGTATATTCTAAAACCTTTCATTTTATAGATGAGGAGACCCAGGTCCAAAAAGGAGGGGGGCTTGTCCAAGTTCACACTGACAGTAAGCAACAGCAATCAATAATGTTGTCTTTACCGGCACATTGTCCTGTCAGTTTGGGGATTTGCTAATGTAGGTCCTTTGGCTCAAATTCATTAGGCTGCTCTGTAATTTCAGGCCAACTTTTGGCTAATAATGAAGTTTTCCAATTGGAATGACAAGGTTCTGATTGATATGATGGTTTCTATTAACATTATAATAAAATCACTTAAATATCCAGATACCTCTAAGGTTATTGATAAAGAAAAAGGTTTATGGTGGGGGGAAATAAAGAACTAATTTAGTTAATGTTTGTATATCACTTCAAAAATAGTATAAAACATACATCAGAAAGACAAGCATCTTCTAATTAATTTTTGTATAGTAATCCTATAGTAAGCACTAATAATAATCTGCCAATGTAAAAGAAATGTCCAAATACTTAGTAATTAGTGTCAACTTCACCTTTATGTAAAGATTCTTTGTTCTTGATGTGATTTGAGGGACACTTAAAAAGGCCTACCAAAATTATGTGCACAATATTTTCTACTGAGTACTGATATACTGGAATATAGCCAAAGAAGGATGACCAGGAGACTGAGGGATGTCATACTGTATGAGAATAAACTAAAGGAAATGTGGATATCTAGCTTTAAAATGAGAAGAGAGGTGGGTAAGGGGAGAGAACACAGCTATTTTCAAGTATTTGAAAGTCTATCCAGTGTAGGGGGAATTAGATTCGTTCTGCTTAGCCCTGGAAGACAGAATTAGGAATAATAGATGGAAGTTTCAGAGAGGCAGATTCCTGCTTCACGTAGGGGAAAAATTCCCAACTGTTTAGAGCAGTCCAATTATATAATGGTCTACCCCAGAAGGCAGTGAATTCTTCTTCAATGGATATCTTCAAATGAGGCCAGGTTGAATTTTGATTTTGAAAAGGGAATTCTTGTTCAGGCAAGAGTTTGACTAAATGATCTCTAAGGTCCCTTCCAGTTCTAAATTCTAATATCCTATGCACAAGGAAGATTATTTTTGCAGCAGTCTTAGAAGGGAATTGAAAGGCAATGGGAATGGGAAAATCAACACTAAGTAATGTCTGAGTGAGAATACAAAGGATCATAGATTGTGAACTAGAGCATTCTTCTGGTTCAGCACCCTCCTTATGTACATAGAGAAAGTGACTTATCCAATCTAATGAAAGTATTAAGTGAAATAGCTGAGATTTGAACCCAGTTTTGTTGACTCTGAATTCAGGACTCTCTATTATATTCCACTGTCTCTTTATGCAGGTGTGTGTTGGAACAATGACTTTTCCAAGATCTTGATTCTTCTAGAGAAGAATAAGATACATGACAATCTTAAATAATTAGACATAATAGTTTAGTTCAAAGTTGTCATGGACCTTTCATAGCCTGGGAAAGGAAGGAAGACCAAGGAAATGGTTAAAAAAAAAAGCATCAGCCATTCAAACCTTTTTGCAGAGATCAGATTGGATTTACTGGTCTTTAAAGAACCCATGCATTCTCTCTAAAAACCAAGGAAATCAATGAAAAGGAAAATCACTGCCTAATTTTTTCTTGTGAAATCGGGTGGTTGTGACTCAAGTCAGCTTTCCTGACTCAACTTCTTCCTGTATCTTGTGCATTTTTTGAAATCCTTCCCTCCTGCACAGCAGAGGGGTATGTTGACTAGAAGCCAGTCAGTGCCATGAGAAAATCTCCCCTCTCCCTATATTTTTCTACTTGGCAAGTCCTTTGGAAAGATCTAACTCATTTTGTCCATGACAGTGTACAGAGGAACATTAGCATGATGTATTTAAGGGTGATGTAAGCTGACTTTGTTATGAAAACAATGTAATTTTAACATTGGAATGACATCTGGTCTGTGTCAGGGGCTATATCAGGATGGATAATAATCAAAGGAGAGGACTAATCAGGCTTTGCCAAATATGGCCACTGATGAGTAATGTTTCTTCATTCTCCTTCACCCCTGTTAAGAACAAAATGAAGAACGAGATCCGAATGTAAGTCCCAACATCTTCAGAATTATCATTTACCAAGAAGACATCAACACTATGTGTCACCGTGCACAGAATTCCCTGCTCCGGACCTGACTTCTTTCTGTAGCTGTGGTTTTCTAAATGAGGAGAGGAATTTTGAGGTCAGATTCATAGTTTCCTGGCAAGTGATGTTGAAGCAGTTCTTCTGCTTGCTGCCAAGATTCTAGCTCAGACAGTCTTCGAAATACAGAGAGAGAGAGAGAGAGAGAGAGAGAGAGAGAGAGAGAGAGAGAGAAAGAGAGAGAGAGAGAGAGAGGGAGAGAGAGGTACCTGGGCCTGTTTTGCATAATACTAAAAGCCTGCCACTGTCATTGCTGCATAATTAATCATATTTCTAGGGTAGTCTTTGCCCCAGGAATAGAAATCCCATTGGCTAGAAGAATTTTGGTTACTTTCAGGGTGGTGTGTGTTGATTGAATAAAATAAAATATTCATGACACTCAGGGAATTCTACTCCCTCTAGTCCTATCCTTCCTGAAGGAGCTACATCATGCACTTTGCTAGATTTATGGTGCCACAAAAGGAACAAAACAAAATCCCATTACTGTAGAGTCCTGCTTAAATTGGCCAAATTGTCCAGCAGGATTATAGTCAGGATTCCCAGAGAGAACAGCTTCCTTTTCTACCTCTGTGATGGAGTACATTGCAATAGTGTCTGTTCTCTGCCTCCTTGACATTACCAGGATTTTAGTTATCTCTTGCTCTAAACAAATAAAGCAAATAAAAAGAATTCTTTAAAAATTCTACAATTTCCTGCTTGGTGGTGGGGAGTGAAATTCACATTTGTGTCCAAAGTTTACAAATTAAATATTTTTTTAAAAAATTATACTTCAATTCATTAAGTATTTACAGAAGACCCACTATATGCTCAGCATAAGACACAGTCCCTGACTCTAAGAAGTATTGAAGAATTTGGTAAAATGTGGATCCATACTGATATCTGACAGTTTTAATTGTTTATTTGTTCATTCATTCGTTAGTTTATTAATCTTAAGAAAAATAATAACTATCAATAGTAAATAGCATCACTTACATAGCATCCTCACAACAACACTGGGAAGTAAGTACTATTATTATCACCCCCATTTTACAGATGAGTAAATTGAGGCAGTCAGAGGTTAAAGTGACTTGCCCAGGATCACACAAGTGTCTGAGGCTGGGTTTGAACTCAAGTTTTCTTAGCTCCAGGTCTGGTGCTCTCTCCAATGCAGCAACTAGCTACCCAAACTCCCTTCCAGTTCTTAATTCTTGGAATCTGTATACTAACACAATAGAACCTCTGTGGAATCCCAGAGTATAAATATCATATGTTCAGATCTTCACCTTTTTACCCTCTCCCCAACCTGGGAGATAAGCCATCAAGTTCATGTTGAGTAAATTCCATTATAACTTTGTCTCAACTGCAATGTCACCTGAGTCAAGGACCTAGAGAACAATGTGACATAGTTACTTGAGTATAGCTAGTAACACAAAGCAGGGAACAATGTCAAGAAATAGCTAATATATATTTTTGACTCTCATCCCCATGCCTTTGCACTGGCTCTTCTCCATTCCTGGAATGCTGTTCCTGTTTGCCTCCCCTTCTTGGAGTCCCTGATTTCTTTCAAGGCTCAGATCAAGTGCTGCCTTCCATAGGAGGCCTTCTTTTGCCTTCCTCTGGCTGATGTTTCCTTCTCCTCCAAGTCTTCATTAGGTCTGCTTTGTGTGTGTCTTGTATGTGCTTCTACCTGTTCATGTGCTCTGCACCATCAGCAAGTAAGCTCCTGTGGGACAGGGATGGTTTCACATCTGTCTTTGTATCCCTAGAGCTTAGCATAGCACATGGTCAGTGCTTAATGAATGCTTGTTGGTTCATTAGTTGATTGATTGAAGAGAGGGGAATCTTACGTATTAGTTTGTTTCCCCAATTTTCTTTATTAGTGTGGAACTATTTTTAATTAATGCTTTAATCCTGAATTTACACTCCAAGATGATTTCACTGAAGGCACCGTATTAAAAACCAATTCAATAAATAAAGTTTCCCATCAAGAAATTATAATGAATCATACCTGATATAATTCATAGAGATGTTAGGAGGGCTAATTACATAATGACTGTCAAGTGTTTCAAGTTTGTCAAAATGGCACTGTATCAAATCAAGACACAATATCTCACTCAACATCAAGAAGAAAGTTGAAAAAAATTTTTTAAAGAGTTCTTTTTGTTCACCCTAGTTATTTAGTCAAGAGAGAGATTTAACTGGGAGCCTCTTGAAGTGAAGGATGCAGAGAACAGAAACTGTTGCAATGTTCATATTGTCATTCTTTCTAACCCAAGCAGAGAAAGGCTGCAGAAACTAGACAGGTAAGAATCATAAGGAGGCATAAGCAGGAAGCATCTTAGAGAATACCTAGACCAATGCCCTCACTTGACATTTGAGGAGAAAGTGAGTGGAAAAGTGATTTGCCCAAGACAACAGAGGTTGAGTATAGCAGATAGAGAATTTGAACTCAGGGCCTCCCTCTCCAGATCCAGTTCATTTGCCACGTTAAACTTTTGGCAACAATATCTTCAATGAAAGAATACTTGGGTAATTGTAATACTATAGACTTGATTCTAGAAGCTTTCTATACATAGAAATGACTTTTGTCTTTCTTAAAATACCATTTCCCATCACGAATCTCTTCAAGACTGACAAGTCTGACATCAAACTGAGTTTCCCTAAATCTTGTGGCCTGATGCTTCTTGCCTGATATGTTTGCCTTCCCATCTTGTATTCTCATGAGAGTTCAGCTGAGTCCTGAAAACAGTTGGAAAATTCATGCTTCCCTATTTGAGAATAGAACCTAATGGAATGGGGAGGCAGTTTTTGTCCAGTCGCACTACATGGTTCAAAGGTTTTCTTCCTTAGAGGATTTACACAGCCCCTTGGAATCCTTGTGAGTTCAATCTGGCTCTCAGCATTGATACCTGAGCCAGTCCAAGAACTGGGACAAACCAAACCTTCTCTTGGCTGAAAGTGCCTCAATTCCACGCAAGAGCAAAGGGCACAAAGATCATAGGAATGAATTGTAGAGCTCAAAAGAACCTTAAATAGCATGAAGACTCTTAGCCCTGTGTGTCCAGATCTCTCCTATTCTAAAGATACAACTTATTTCTGAGGTCATGTTCTCAAACAAGAAGGCAGCAAGAGAATTCAAGAATAAGACAATTGGACAGAGTTTTAACCCCCCCAAAGCAGAGAAGAATAACTTGATAATGAGTGAAACAATCTCCTCTTACACTGTGTAATTGAATGCATTTCCTCCGCTGCCTTATTCATAAAAGTATGTGTGTGGGTTAAGGAATAATTGATTGCTAAGAAATTGGCAAGCCTATCCTAAGGAACATTTTTCTTTATGATGTCTTTGGCATTTGTGGTTTGCCTGAATCCCTTTCCAGCCCTAGACACTGCACCATAAAATTACAGCAAGAGCTCAAAAAGCCAACTGTCACTTTGCAAAGTCTCCAGGCTCAGAGCAGAGAACTATTGCCCGCATGCGTGGAAAGTAAATTCCCAGTTCCAGTGGTGATAAAGTTAATCAAATGCACTCAGAAATATTCCATCTGGACTGTCCATAGGAACTGGAGCAAGTGGCTTTAAACAGAATAGCTTTAGAATAAATAGGATTCAATTTGACACTGGAACCCAGTGTTGTAAATACTAATGTCAATTACATTTATGACTACGTGTGGATACATAGATATATACATATGTATATATATATATCTATAAACAGGTAGAGATTATGGGCTTGTCTTCAGGCCAGCCAAAAATAAGCATTTATTAAGTGTTTACCATGTGCCTGGCACTGTGCCAAATACTGCTGATACAAAGAAAAGCAAAAACATTGTCCTTGTCCTCAAAGGAGGAAGGCAACATGCAAATAACTGTCCATAAGTGTAAGGTATATGCAATGTAAATGGAAGATTATCTCAGAGGGACTCACTAATAGTCAGGGAAGAGAGAATGGAAGAGGACCAGCCTATGGCCTTTTGTAGAAGATGGGACTTGAGTTAAGTTTTGAAGGAAACTACAAAGCAGAGGTGAAGAGGGAGAGTATGCCAGGGATAGGGGAGAGCCATTGAAAAGGCACAGAGTAAGGAGATAGACTGTCGTGTGTGGGAGAAACTGCAAGAAGTCCAGCGTTTCTGGATAATAGATTATGTGGAGGGGAGTGAAGAGGAAGAAGAGTGACAGGTAGAAAGGGGCTAGATTAAATGCCAAACAGAGGATTTTAGATTGGTTTTGGAGATATTAGGGAGTTTATTGAGTAGGGAGATATGTCATGATCAGACTCGCACTTTAAGAAAATCATTTTGGCAGCTGAGGAGAGGATGGATTGGAATGAGGAGATACTTAAGACAGCCGTGTCACTTACAGGGATTGTGTCCTTTTCCTTCCTGTTTTAAGAACTTGTTACTGTCTTGTGAGAGGAAATGATAATTTCTAGCTTATACAAATTTAGATCAGAATGCCCTGGGTTCAAATGCTCCCTCTGCCATTCACTACCTTTGTGACCTTTGGACTTTGCCTCCCCCGTGCACCCTTTCTTCATTTGCAAAATTATGAAGTTTGGATTAGATTACATCTGAGATCTATAGTCCCATGATCTCAGTGAAACTCATATGTATGCGTGCCTATATACATTCACATGCAGAGCAAACACTTGCTAGGTTATCATCCTTACCCTGGAGATCCTGACATCTCTATATAACCTCAGGATTTATAGGCCTCTTGTAGCAGTCAACAAGAAAGGAAGGAAGGAAGGAAGGAAAAAGGAAAGGAAGAAGAAAGAAAGAAAGAAAGAAAGAAAGAAAGAAAGAAAGAAAGAAAGAGAAGGAAAGGAAGGAAGAAAGAAAGAAAAAAGAAAAGAAAGAAGGAAAGGAAGGAAGAAAAGAAAGGAGGAAGAGAGAAAGAGAAAGGAAAGAAGAAAGGAAAAAAGGAAGGAGGAAGGTGGGAAAGAAGGAAGAAAAAAAAAGACAACTACTTCCCCTACAGCAAGTTCAGTCAACTTAATTCCATAGGAGAATAAATAAATTATCACCACAATCATTGCACACACATACATAGGCACAGCAATGGGAAACCTACTAAGGAGAGCAGTAATCTCAAAAAGAACTGCAGAGAACCTTTCATTTCAGTCTCCTAAATATTTAACCATGTATTGCTAATTGCTTCAGGAATATAGCATAATAAAGGGTAAATTGCACAAGCTGTTTAAATGAATAGAGAAAGGCTTATTGTTGAGCTGTGTAAGGAAAGGAATCTGAGGCATGGAATAGCTAAATTGCTCTCCAGTGCACCTCTCAACAATGGGGGGGGGCATATATCCCTGCCCAGCTGCCTCTTTGGTACATGTGAGGTATTAGAACCCTCATATTACTACAGTTTGTCTTTTTAAATACCTCTCAAAGCATATTTTTCCCCCTAGAGAATAAATGGGAACATAAAGGTAATCCAATATCTTTACTGACCCAAACTGCCAAGGATCTAGTTCTCTCCTCCTTCCTTTAAGTATGCCTAGGTTTCTTCCATTCCAAAGTCCCCTGTCCCTCAAGTCGCTATCTCTTCTAATTTCTCCTCTTTCTTCATCATTCAATCAATAAGCACTTAGTAAGTGTTTATTCTGTGATAAACACTGGGGATACATAGAAAAGCAAATAAATGATCACTGCCCTTAAGGAGCTTATCTGATAATGTATACTACAGGAAAATAAGCAGGCACATATGACGTATACATTGATTATTGTTCTGTTGTTTCAGTCATGTCTAACTCTTCGTGACCCCATTTGGGGTTTTCTTGGCAAAGATACTAGAGGGGTTTGCCATTTGCTTCTCCAGGTCATGTTACAGATGAGAAAACTGAGGCAAACAGGGTTAAGTGACTTGCCCAGGGTCATATAGCTTGTAAGTGTCTGAAGGCAGATTTGAATTCAGAAAGATGAGTCTTCCTGACTCTAGGCCTGAGACTCTATCCACTGTACCACCTAGCTGCCGTTGAATGACTCACCACACTCTAGAGCTTGTTTGTATGACCAATACTCAATGTACCAGGCAAATGATTATTTTCTACAATCTCCTTTCCACAACTCTGCCTTGTAAGCATCCATTTTGTTACACCATATTGGTTATGATTCTTTTCACCAGCACTCTTGCCAAAGTAGTCTAAGGAAGATGATGTAAGATTATAGCAATTTCCCATGTGACAAATTAACCAGAGCATTTAGGTTTTGCCAATTTCATTCAAAAACCTGATACATACACTGACATACCATTCTGTCCTAAAGCTTGCCAAACATTATCCCTGCGTGGTATAAATCTTTATAGAGGGGGCTCAGATAATTTAGATTTTCCATTCATGAAAGTCAGGTCAGTTTTACAGACTGATGACATCTTCTTCCTCAGAGTCTATGTTTTACTTCCTCAGTCTTGACATAAGAAATTGTTCTTTGTTGGCTGGCTATGTCTTCCCCATCAGAGGAAGGAACTTAGAGAGGGGATCTCATGAAATTTCAACTCATCTCTTACATACCATTTGTCAGGAAGAAAAAAATATATGGAAAGGAAATTCTAGCATTTTTGCTCCTTTTTGACAACATTGACAATGATGAGATTACCATGAAAGCACCAGGCTCAAATGGGAGCCCATCCAGAGAAAGCAGGACAGAGTGTTCTAAAAACCTGTAGGAGGAGCACCTGGATGAATAAATACACTTTAACTAAGGATCTACTAAACTAATAATTCACATTTGTATAGTGCTTTCAGATTTAGAGAACTCTGTCCTTACCACAATCCTACTATGAAGTTGTATTCTATATTCCCATTTTGCAGCTAAGCAAACTGAGGCTCAGATCTAGGAGTCTGGCAGCTTACAATTCAGTTGTTTCAGTGGAACATTAAGTGTGATACGATAGAAAGAGCAATGAATTTGGAGTCAGAGGACCTGGGTTCAAATCTTGACTCTGCTACTTACTACCTTTGTGACCTTATGTGAGTCAATTAACTCTGAGTCTCAATTTTCTTATATGTAAAATAACAGCAAGTTTGACAAAATGACCTTTACAGTTCCTTCTGCCATTAATTCTATGATCCTATAGCCTTCTGTTTTTTCTCTTTTCACTTAAAAAAAAATGGCATTTCTAGGATTGGAGTAAGTGCTACATGAGATCCTCACCGCCAAGGGGAAAATAAAAGGATCGTAAGGTTCTTGATCTTATTCATCTGTGTGCTTTGTTATTATTCAAAGATATGCAAGCTACTGGATGACAGAAATTACAGACCTCCATCCTTTAAGGTTCTCCTCCAATTCCCATTACCACCCTTATTTATGTTAGTCCTTGGACAAAAAGTATATATGTACCAATCAGTTATAACTTTAGAGTTTTCAATTACAAAGAAAACTGGCTTTGCAAGCTGAATAGTTCAATGTAAAATAATTATGAAATTCAGTCTCTCAAATGAGTTCAAATATGAAACTAATGTAGAAGGCCAGAGATGTTCCATGACAGAAGAGGACTAAGAAATGGAAAGGCAGAAAAATGGAACATACCGAAAACTTCAGTGAAATATTCACTCAACTATTTGGGTGATTTTCTGGTCCCAACAATGTCCAACAACTCATTTGTCTGTAGCTTTTTTTTGTTGTTGTTGAATTGACTAGTTGGCTTGGTTTCATGAACACAGCCTCATGATTCATACAAAAAACAACCCACATTTGCCCGCTATTTCCATTGCCTTCAATGTTTCACAGTTATGAAATGTTTCATAGTTATGAAATGTTTTACACAAATACTTTCTATATCTCAATGCACTATATGAGGAATAATCTAGAAATAAATTTCTTTAAATAATTTAATTTAGAAATTCAATTGAATCTAAAATTAAAGATCATGGGGCTTCCAAAAACTGTCATTACAATGTTATTATAAATTTTATAATAAATTTGTCCTTGGGCAAGTCAATTCGGGCTTTAGTTCCCTCATCTATAAAAAGAGGAGGCTAAATTAGATGACTGCTAAGGTCTCTTCCAGGTCTAAGACTATAATCCTCAATATTTAATAAAGCACTGAATCCTATTTATTTGTTTCCATTGATAGTCAGCATTCATTCATTTATTCGGCAATACTCATCAACCACCTACTTGTGCAATACATTTGTCCAGGTGTTAGATCATTTTATCTTCAAAACAACAATTTTATAGATGTTTTCCTTAAAAACTCTATTATGATGATTAAATTATGATTAAATAATGGCCCACAGTTGACCCTGGGTTGTTGAATATGATGCCAGTGGGGTAAAAGTTTTGACAGATCTCAGAAAGCTGGAAAGACTATGAGAGCAGTCTCAGGGATGAATTTTTTCTTTGTCAATTGAGGACTTGACTGGCTAAATTCTGAAAGGCTCATCACCATTGGGTTGGATAGCTTTTTTTTTTTTTTTGGTCTAGGTCATTCATGAAGAATAACTGTTAAATCATGGAGGAGTTTTAATCTGTTTCCAGTCTATATAATAATGCCTCACACCCGTTTATCATTTTAGCATTTAATCAATATGCATTGATAAGATACAATGCTTCTCAGCAAACTTTTGAAATAATGCAAGTCTAAAGTAATATTTACACTGGGATCCACAGCAGTTGTTTTGTATCAGTTACTATTATCTGCATTTTGAGTACTAATTATAGCAGGTCCAATCTGTAGTAGAGTTACTTATCTTTCTAGCCCAAATGAATTAATGTAAGCCTGTCACCTGAAGTCATTGTGTGTGGTCAGTGTAGAGTACACCAAACCAACTCTGTGATTAAGGCAAAAATTACTTGTCTATTATTCTTTTTTTATATTGTGGTGAAGTGACTTGTTTTTGTTGAGGTGTCATTTGCTTCATGAAATTCTGCTGAGCATTTTATAATATCTAACATTTCAATGGCAACGGGAAATAAGAAAAATGAGCAAATCATATGCAGAGAGGAAGAGTGGAAAGAAGGGAGAGAAGGAAAGAAAGAAGAAGAGAGAGCAGAAAAAACAAGCTTGGCTCCAAAGAAGAGATATGAGAAGACACCTCCCCCATTCCTTTGCAGAGGAAATATGGAACATTGTGTATATTGTCAGACTTTTTTTTAATGTACTTACTAGTTTTGCTGAAATTTTTTGTCTCACATATTTCTTGTTTTTATTTTTTTTAATTTTTCTAAAATAAAGAATGGATCATTTGCTCCCCCCCCCAAAAAAAAGTTAGATAGGGAAGGTAAAAGAGAAAGAAAATGAGGCAGAGAAAGAAAGAAAAAGAAAGAAGGGAAGAAAGAAACAGAGAAAAAAGGGAGGAAGAAAAGAAAGAAGGGAAGGAAGGAAAGAAAGAGGGAAGGGAAGAGAGAGAAGAAATAAAGGAAGGTAGGAAGGAAAGAAAAAAGAAAGAAAAGCAGTGATGGGGTGGGGCCAAAAAGTTTTTGTTTTGGTTTTTTGGTTTTTCAGTTCTAAAAAGATTAATCCTATTCTTTTTTTTTTGTTTCCTTTTTTAGTGTTAAGTGCCTGGTATCTATAAGGAATTTAATTGCCTCCTTGCTAATTTTATCTTGTGATTGCCTATTAAGCACCTTAGATCATTTGCATTAAGAATGCCATGAGATGCAGAATTATATTGGGTGGTATAGTTTTAAGCCATAGAATTAATCCTCAACTGAATGGTTCAGCAAGTCCCTGGTCTGTGCAAAGACTGGATTATGAAAAGCCAGAGACACTTGATAAGATCATAGAATTTAGAACTAACCAAGATTAAAGACAGTCAAAACTACTCCTTCAATTTACAGATGAGGAGACTGAGGCCCCCAGAGATGAAAATGATTTTACCAAGGTCACACAGGTAGTAGAGAGTAGCACAGTCAGAACTGTGAATCCATGCCCTCTGGCTCTAAATCTAGCCGTCTTTCCATTAACTTGATGCCTCATTTGGAGACTTTTAATATTATGTTGGTGGTTCATTTCTGTTATGTGGCGTATATAAATACAGCACTAATCATGAGTTCCTACTCCTGGTCTTTTGTCTATTAGTGGTATTAGAGGCAACTAAATAGTGAAGTGAATAGAGTCGGGGGCCTACAGTCAGGTCACACAGTTACTAGCAGTGTGATGTAGCCATATCACTTAACTGCTATCTTACTCAATTTCCTCAGCTGTAAGATGGGGATAATATAAAAGCACCTACATCCATCAGGGTGGCTGCGAGGAACAAATAAGATGTTTGTGAAACTACTTAGCAAAATCCCGGGCATATAGTAGATGATTAATAAATATTTTTCACACACACCCCCAACCCCAAACAAGATACTAAAATATTTCTGTGGATACCTACATATAGACTTAAATTAAGAATTCTCTAGACCAGCTGAATAGGAAGCAGAATATAGTGGGACAGAAATTGGACTTTCAGTTCATTGCAGTTCAATAAATTGGCTAAGGGCCACATGTGTTTAGAGTGTTTCTCTAGGGCTGGAGAGAGGCAGAGTTTATGTAAACCGCTGATCCTGCCCTCAGTGAAAATATATTGCCTAAAAGGGACAGCATATTAAGCCAGACTTGGCCATTGGCATCTTTGTATCATTAAATAAACAATATTATCTAGAAGTCAAGGGTGTTTCTAAGGAACCAATGGAATAATCAATAATAATAATAAACCAAAATTTATCTAGAATTTTAAGGTTTGCAACAATAATAATAATAAATGATGAAAATTTATATAGAATTTTAAAATTTACAACAATAATAATAAACAATGAAAATGTATATAGAACCTTAAGGCTTACAAAGCACTTTACAAATGTTACCTCATTTTACAGGTGAGGAAAGTGACCATGAGAGAACTTAAGTGATTTGCCCAGGTACTAAGTGTCTGAGGCTAGATTTGAACTCTAGTCTTCTTGATACCAGGTCCAGCATGCTAACTAGTGCACCACCAAACTGCCTATCAGAATAAGGAATAAGTCATAGTAGGTTACAAAGGATAAACACTAATTTTCACTTGCCAATCAATTTGGATTTTATCCGAGAGAGAAAAGAATGAAGGAAAGTTTCCAACCAAGGAATAAATGGTAGGCCTGAGCTTTAAAGAGGGCAGATGATAGGATATTGAGCAGAAAAGCTATTGGCCAAGAAGCAGTGAAGTGAGTACGTATCTGTTTATGCTGCTTGCTACCCCCATGACTGTTTTCTCATTGGTAAAATCCAGGGTTTTTACAAGGGTATCTTCGAAGGTCCCTTCCAGTTCTAGACCTGTTATCCTGTGTCGTATAGACGTAGGATGCCACTGAAGATGTGATCAAAGAAAGGGCATGAGAATGGGTAAGGCAATGAAATCTCATGGATATGGTGGTGATTCAGCATGAATTATTCTTAAGAATTTATTGTGCTTTGGAACCCCTGTGAGAATTCTTAGACTCTTGACCTCCAGTTAGGGTGAGGCAGGAATGGGAGACAACACTAGCAGATCTTCTTTGGGAAAACTTCTGGGGAAACCAGTCAACAAGTTTGTGGATGATTTAAGAAAAGAATAATCTTTGCATAAAAGATTGTACAAAAATGCAGAAAATAGAAATTATCGGTTGTGATCACCATCCCAATTCATTTCTCTGATTTGCCCCTGGCTACCAAGAGTTGGGCTCAGTTTAAATGCTGCATTCCTTCCTTTTTATGAGAAAAATAAATCTTTAATGAGAGGGTGAGGGGCCAAATTTGTCCCCCTCCCAGTATTAAACAAAATAAAACAAAACCCCACTCTGTTCTTTTGGCCAACCATGGCCAAAAGAGAATGAGCCATGAGAAACTGAATCATTCAATAATTTCGCTATTAGCCCTATGGCTCCAAAATGTCACTTAAGGACAAAATGTTTGCTACTGAAACAGGTTTATTTTATTCAGCAACTGTACCAGCCTTTCGATCTACATGCTAAATATCAAAGTCGATGCTTCACAAACAGACACAGAGGAAACTTGCATGGATTCCGAAACTTGCTAGAACATGATGATTCCTTGATACCCAACTTGGCAGGTATGTCATCCAGAATGGATGACTCCAGTGTCTTTGGGTCCTCTGGAGATTTAATTTAGTTTTCTTTTAGGGGACAGGATTCCACGAGAGTAACCTCTATCTCTCAATAATTCTGTTAGGTTTATTATAACTGCTTAATTGTTTTGTTTATACACAAATACATGCACAGTTTTTGGAGTCTCAGTCTTCCATTGTTCTTGGTTCCATGACACAAAGAAGCATTTCAAATGAAATGGTATGCTCAAAAGAAAAATCCTTCAGGTCCTACAGTTGGCTGCTAGATGGTTGCCATGGTTAGAGCAGTGGACTTGGAATCAGGAAGACCTTGAATTCAAGTCAATTCAGTAAAAATTTATCAAATGCCTACTATGTGCCAGGCACTATGCTAAGCACCCGAGATAACAATAAGTAAAAGATAGTCTCTGTCCTCAAGGAGTTTACAATCTGATGGGGAAAGATAATGTGTATTGTATACACAATACCCAAAAGGAGCAGAAAATTGTGTGTGTTGGGGTTGGGGGTAAACAGTGGTACCCAGAGTAGGAACTTGATGTTTATGGAGTTGAAACCAAACAGAGCCATTGATGGAAAACAGAGATTACTGAGAAAGTTCAGAGCCCTCTATTTGGAAGGAACTTATCGCTCCACTCCCTCACCCTCTGATCAAAGGGAGGGGTAACTCAGGCAACTGAAATGTTGAGTATCAAAAGCTGAATCAAACCCTAGGAGAGGATGACATTCCTGGAATCAAAACCAAGCAGAGCCATTGATGGAAAATCCAAGACACACACTAACTGTGTGACCCTGGGCAAGTCATTTAAACTCTCTGTGCCTCAGTTTCCTCATTTGTAAAATGGAGATGATAATAGGCCTACCTGCAGGGTTGTTGTGAGGAGAAATGAGATGCTCTTTATAAAGTACCTTGCAAACATTAAAGCAGTATATATGTGATAGTTATTGTTATTGTTATTTATTGACAAAACATCTTGAATAAGAGTAAAGGCAGGTAGCCTTATGGCCGTAGCATCATAAGATGATAGACCTAGAGCTGGAAGAAGCTCTGGACATTGTTTAGTCCCCCCCACTTCATTTTGCAGACCAGGAAGCTGAGCAACAGAAAAGTTAAGTGAATTGCCCAGGGTCATGTAGCAATCATCAGAGTCTATCTGATTTATTCCAAATTCTTTATAATGGGGTCATATTTGGAGGAACCTCCAGAGCATTTGTGTAAGTCATGTATGTGGATATATGTGATGTGTGTTTGTACTTTAGACAGCTGTAATGCTATAGCTGTTCGTCAAGTAGTAAAAAAAGACAATTAGCAAGTTGATGAGCTGTTTCCATTTACACTTCCATTATTAAAGTTCGTTAATTGCATCAAGGCCTCTGGTTTAATTCAGACTTTAGTATCCATTTCCCTTACAAACACCACTTACTCTTTAACTCCCAAAATATCGTCTTCTGTCCTTCCCCTCTTCCCTTCATTATTTTGAAGCTGGATTCTTCAAGGTCACCAACAACCTGTTAAATCTTTCTCATTTACCTCTCTCCTACATTTCAATACTCTTTCCTTCTTGAAATTCTCTACTCTTTTGCTTCTGTGATCCTATGCTATCCTGATCTTCACTATTAAATACTAACTAGACTGTCCTTCTTTGCCTCTCGTTCACTCTCTTCTTCCTCTTCTCACTCTCTAAATTTGGGTATCTCCCAAAAAATCCTCCATTTTTCTTTCTCTGCATCTTTTCCATCATGGAACTTTTCCAAGTGTCATGACCTCAACTATTTATCAACTATTTATCAAGAGACTCAAAATTGCATCTTTAGCCCTGACCTTTCTTCTAAACGCTAGTCCTATATCTCTATTGGCTGGGCATTTCTACTTGAAAGTCCTGCTATCATATCAAACTCAACTCATCCCAAACCAAAATCACTCCCTTCAGTTCCAGATTGAGTCCCCCTCCCTACTTCTCTGTTTCTACCCATGCAATGTTCACCGTTATTCTAATTTCAAAATCATTCAGACTCAGAAACTCAGTCAGCTTTGACTCCTCCCTTTTCCTACTGCCTCTCATATTCAGCCATTCACTGAGTCTCATTGATTCTTTCTTCTTAAGGTCTGTCACATTCCTCCTTTCCTTCACCACTGCAGCTACTCTTTTTCAGACTCTTATTACTTCAAACCAGCAAAAAGTCACCTAACTGGTATCCCTACTACACTCCATCTTGAATGTGTCAGTTTGGTCTTAAACAACACTTGGATCATCTGAGAAGCGTGCAATAGCTTTTTTAATTTTAAAATTAATTCCGATGTCCTTAACCTGCCATTCAAGGCCCTCCCCAAACTGATACCAACCTATCTTTTCTAACCTAATCACCGTGATTTTCCCACATAGACCTTCTTCTCAAGCTACTCTGGTCTACTTAGTATCCCATGATACTTATATCCTTGACTTCATTAAGGGTGGGGCATGGATGGCAAATCTTCGGAAAAACTTCTGGGGAAACCTGTCAACAGGTTTGTGGATGATTTAAGAAAAAAATAATTGTTGCATAAAAGATTATTATTGTATGGTTTATGAGTGGTTATAATTAACAAAAAATCTTAGCTAATCAATCATGAATGAGGATAAGAAGTACAAAAATGAGTAATTTATTAGTTATATATTTTTCCTCTTCTCTGAATCATAGGGTCATTGATTTAGATTTAGAAAGGACCATAGATGTCATCAAGTCTAACCCCTTCATTTGCAGATGAGGAAACTGAGACCCAGAGAGGTTACATGATTTGCCCAGGATCAATCAGGTAGTAAAGGACAGAGCCTACTTCAGATTCAATACGTTTCCTGCTACAGGGGAACTCCCAGATGAGGAAATTCACTCTAGCAATTCAGGTTAGCACTCTTTCTAAAAGTCATAATTTTAGAGAGTTACCTTGAGGACTGAGAGGTTACAGTACTTCCACAGAGTCACAGAGCCAGTGTCTATCAGTGGCAGAATTTGAACCCAGGTCTTCCTATTCCAAGGTTAGCTTCCTCTCCAATCGGTCATCCCACCCTACCACTATACTGTGCTTTAATATTGCCAGGTTATACCTCTGCCTATATTTATACATAGAGTTGCCTCAGTGTGCATTTGTGTGTATAGGGATTGCTCTATTGTATAGACCAGGGGATTAGAAAGTATGCGAGAAAATAATATCAAAGTCAGCTCTATTTGTATGTTAAATATTTTGAGCTGATCCCCTCTGATAGAAATCCCAGTGCCTTCAGCATAGTGTAGCGGTGATCATCTCACATTCGATGAGCAGAGATCTTCCCTTATTATGGACTGAACCTCTTTTCTTCTGAACAAAGCAAAGTCAGACAAAGGACTGAAGTAAAAAATAATCTCTCAAAGGAGTTACAAATATCCCTGCAATGTGTTTAAAAAGTTCATAAAGAGGGAGTGGGAGGTATGGTAGGGTGAGGGAAAAAATCAGAAAGTTCATTTGGAATCCAACAGCATCATGGCGATTGTAAATCTTAAGGCTTTTTGAGAAACACTGACAAATTGGGAAGAGAGAATAATTTTCTGAAACTGTACCCAAGACATTTATGAGCACAGCTCAGGAGAAGATATGTTCCTGCAAAGATAAAATTGCCATTTCTGCTAATTTGGGAATAGTTTTAACATATTTTTCTCCCTGAATGATCTTACTAGACAATTTCTGTTGTCTTTGGGAGCACAAAGAGGATTTTCAGATAGTGGATAAGTAAGCATTATTGAAGGCAAAAAAGTAGTAGAGTGTTGAGAATCTAAAACTGTTTTTCCTAGATTGTTCCATATTTCCCCTGCCTTTGAGTTCTTGTTTCCTGAACTAGTTCTATACAATGCCAACACAGATAATTGAGAATGGAAAAAAAATACAGTTAAAAATTATTTGATGTTCTTTTTAGTATGATAAATTATACTATTTTGACTTGGTTTACCACTGAACTTGGGAATAGAGGCATTCCTAAACACCACATCCAGTGCCCCTATCACTTAGTGGCTCCAAGACATTTGAATTGTAATGGATAATGAAGAAGAGTGGGTAAGAGAATAACCCACTCTTAAAGATTTTTGAGACCATATAAATTAGGTCTATTTTCTCTATGTTCTCCTCTTTATTTTTCCAAGATGCCTTTTACTAGACCAGATTTTCCATTTGGGTAACAATAACATGAGATTATGTTTCCATATTGACTTTCTCCACTGAGACCAGAACACTCAGAAGCCATCTGCTTGCTGAGAGGTAGGGTGGAGATAAGATATCATATGCATCCCCATTTCACAGAGAAGGAATCTTAAGCAGAAAGAGATTCATTGACAACCTGTTTCATAAAGCAGCAACTTCAAGGAAAAAAAAAATTTAGGTTGCCCATTTCCCAATTTTTACTGCCTGTTTCTCTTATCTGAAGAAAATGTTCTTGTATCAAGATAATAGTAGCTTGGTGATGGGGCCCCCAGAATTATTACAGTATTTGTGAGACTGTCATTTCCCAACTCACCATTCCTTTATGTTCTCATGTCAGTTGTATTAACTCTTGTGTTTGGAATAAACAAAATTAACTAGCAAAACAGCAACCCCTCTTCAGGTTCCTTCCCACTTAGGGGTGGTGTTTCTAAGCAAAGAGCAACTTGCATCTTTTGGTTTTGTTGTTGTTTTTCAGTCATGTCCAACTCTTAGTAACCCCATTTAAGGTTTTCTTGGCAAAGATATTGGAGTGATTTGTCATTTCCTGCTTCAACTCATTTTATGAATGAGGAAACTGAGGCAAACAGGGTGAAGTGACTTGCCCAGGATCACACAGTTAATGAATGTCTGAGGCCAGATTTGAGCTCAGGTCTTCCTGTTTCCAGGCCCAGTGCTCTATCCACTGTGCCACCTAACTTACATTCATGGTTTTAGAGCTGGAAAGGATCTGAGAATTCATCTTGTTCAAACCTTTAATGGTATAAATGCAGAAACTGAGGCCTGGATGACCTCCAAGATCACTTCCAGTTCTAAATCTAGGACAATCTTCAAAGTTGTCCAGATAATAAAGACCAGAGCTCAAATCTGAACCTAGGCCCTCCAACTCAAGATCTGATGCTTTATCTACTACACCATAATGCTCTTTAAGAGTGCTTTGATGGGGCAGCTAGGTGGTGCAGTAGATAGAGCACCGGCCCTGGAGTCAGGAGGACCTGAGTTCAAATCCGGCCTCACACACATAACACTTACTAGCTGTGTGACCCTGGGCAAGTCACTTAACCCCATTGCCTAACCAAGTTAAAAAAAGAAAAAAAAAAAAGAGTGCTTTGAGACACCAGGCAAAGAAGATAAATGATACAGTTTGGTACAATTAAGCAACAATGGGTGTACGTACTTGACGTTTCATGGGCATAAGCTTTTATGATTTGGAAGATGCTACCTCATTAAAGAAGGCAGGTGGGTAGTGCAGTGGATAGTGTGCTAGACTTAGAATCAGGAAGATCTGAGTTCAAATCCAGCCTTAAACATTTATTAGTTGTGTGACCCTAGGCAAGTCACTTAACATTTTTTTGCCTCATTTTCCTCATCTGCAAAATAGAGATAATAATAGCCCCTACCACCCAGAGTTGTTGTGAAAATAAAACGAGACATCTGTAAAGTGTTTTGTGAACCTTAAAGTGCTATATAAATGCTTATTACTATTATTATTGTCAGTAATAATAATAAGGTAGGTTACCACTATCTGAATTTTAATGTCTCCCAGTAGAGGAACAGCAATTTATCCAGAGTAATCACTGACAGATACATGTTATATATGAAAAAAATAAAGTAGAGATATAGCAAATATAGTGGAAAAGGATATTGCACTGAGGGATGGGGGGGGTGGGTCAAAGACTCTATAGCCACTTTAGGATGGGGCTTTGGCTAAATCATAAAATGTCATTATACTCCATTCAGATGCAGCATGGCACACTGAAAAGAATTCTGAATTTAGAATCAAAAGACCTAGCTTCAAATCTGGCCTCTGCCACTTAGTACATTTGTGACCTTGAACCAATCACTTAAATCTGCTAAGCTTTAGTTTGCTCAACTGTAAAATGAGGAAATTGGGCTTAATGAGCCCAAAGGTTCCTTCCAGATTTAAATCTATTATCCTCACCTATAAGATGAAGATACCTTGCCTTATAGAAGGATCGTAAGGAAGAATCCTAGTAAATTTTATGGCCTCAACCTATTTGAACGTATAAATAGAAGAAGAAATTGTCTGGGATCCCTTTTGAAAGCTGCCAAGAATGCATGGGCTGGTTTTTTTGTCTTCTGAGGTTGCAAATCCCTTGCCTTGTCATTATCAGCAACTCCCCTGCCTTTTTTTTTTTTTAATGTGCAAAGGTAACTCCAGAATCACTACTTAATGATTTACTTGTCTTCAAGGAAATGGACCACAAGTTTAAACAAAATACTGTAATGGGAATCCATAACCAATACATTGTTCCTTGTCAGTGGATAAAAATACATTCAAGAAAAGCATTCAGGTGAATGATTCTCTGGCATACCCAGAGAGGGCCAGTCCCTGGTGTGCTCTTCTCTCTTCTCTCTTCTCCCTTTAAAAAATAAATCATAATAAGGCAAAGGAGAATTCTGCTTCTGACATTTACATTACACTTTTGAACTTTAGAGGAAAAGAAGCAACCTAGGATTGTTACTTCACAAAGGGGAGGGACAGTCTCATGATCAGAGATCAAATCAACCGCCTGAACCACTTATTATTTTAAAACCCAGCAGATGGAGGAGACCACTAACATTTACTTGAGTGAAATGAGAACAGGAATCTGAATTGAGGGGCAATAGAGCAGACACCCAGAGAAATCACACTTAGCCATGATTCAAATCGCTTTAGAAGCATGCGGTCAGTCTGACAGGAAGTGATGCTCCTCTGTGACAGTAGCTTCTCTTTTCTTGCTAAACCTGACTGATATAGGCCAGAAGATAGAACTCTCTGACGCTTTTCCCCTTAGGAGACCAGATTTCCTGACAGCCTTGCCTCACTTCAACCCTAGGGAAACAGCCTTCTGTGAAAGGAACAGTTGGTCCAGACCTTTTTCTTTTTTTTTTTTTTATTCTTTCTTTCTTTTTTTTTTTAATACCAGATATGGCAGTGGGTCGAGTTTGCAACCCTTCCTTTGTCAACCAGAGACCTCTGGGAGGGAGAAATTTTGCCTGTCTCTTGTGGTTCCTGCCCACTCCTTTCCTATTTTGGTCTGAGCCTGCAGTATTTTATAGTTAGAAGGTCTGAATGACCTTCTTTCTTTATTTAATACATCATTGCCCTTTACTCTTTTTCTAAGGCAACTGAAGCTCCTGGGGGAATTCATTTCATTTCCAGATGCAGCCAGTGTTGAATAAACAGAACCAGAGTTCATATCAGCTTCTATGAAAAAGAAACGACTCTGCAGGAGTATAAACTCTGCCCCCTACAAGCTAAATGTGTTTTCTCACTGAGGCTATTGAAGTTGACTTCAGAAATCAGCCTTTACCTGGACAGCAAGGAAGGGGAAATCTCACTGTCTAAGATAGATCAGAAAACTACTGGAGAACTTAACAAAAGGTTTTCTTCCTGACTTTCTACTTAACTGACTAATTAAAGGTAGATACTGATTTTGCCTGAGACCTCCTTGCCACAATTCTGTTTATACATTTCAGAATGCATTTTTAAAACCCTGAGTAGAAATATGGTTTTGCCTCAGTTATTATTAGGCAAAGTATGGATTAGATGTTCAGTCCAGCAAAAGAGAACCCATCAACACTTAGCCAGAATGCAGACAGAAGAATTAGGAGAGAAAATATCAACTCTTGGCAATGCAAAGCAGGAGGTGGGGGGTAACTAACAGGGGGACACGAATGACACAGGTAAATGAAACCAATGCAAAATATGTGAACCAGAGAGAATTTCCTGAATTTTTTCTTTCTGAGTCTGGTATATACAACACCTTTCAAACTATGCCAAAAACCAGCCTGTCTGAGTTTTTAAGAGTTATTGACAAGATAATTTTTAACCAATTTCATTTGTTGATTCTTTTTAATTCTGTGAAAGCAGCTTTTGAAAATTAAATTCACTGTCTTTGAAGCACTGAATTTAACTTTTCTCTGCATTTGGGCTACCTCTATCTGCCACTTCTCTGGTAGGCTGTAACACGTAGATTTCTTGAGAGCCTCAAAAATCATGGCCTCATCAGCTGTAATTGAATGTACTCCTGTCTAGATTTTCATACTCACTTGCCTTGATGAAATATTTGAAAGGTTAATTTTAATAACCATAACTGGCATGAAAATGTCTTGAGATTTGAAAATCACTTTGTAGGCATTATCTAGAGAATTTGATCCTCACAACAGACCTATAAAATAAATAGTACGAGTATTGTTATCCATATTTTATAGATGAGGAAATTGAGGCTCAGAAAGGTTAGGTGACTTCAGTTATTCATTCAATAAGCATTTATTAAGCACCTGATATGTGTCAGACACTTTGCTAAGCACTGTCACTGCCCTAGAAAAGCTCACAGTCTGATGGGGGAGACAGCAAGCAAACAACCATGTACAAACAAACTAATAAGTGTCAAGGACATTCAAATTCAAGTCTTGCCTGACTTCTAAGCTGGTGCTTTCCCCACTACTTTATACTGCATCGGATTTTTTTGTTTGTTTGTTTTTTGGTGAGGAAATTGGGGTTAAATGACTTGCCCAGGGTCACACAACTAGTGTCAAGTGTTTGAGGCCGGATTTGAACTCAGGTCCTTCTGACTCCAAGGTCAATGCTCTATCCACTGCACAACCTAGCTGCCCCCATCAGATTTTTTAAATACCTGGATTTTCACCCTTATTGAAAAAAGTTTAAGTTTCATTGCCTTGATTCCCAAGAAATAAGCGTAGCCTCTAAGCTATAAATCAGTCAGTCAAAAATGCTATGTAGTAGATAAACACGTTCAATCAATCAAAATGCATTCATTATGCACCTACTATGGGCCAGAGAGTACTGGTGCTGATGATACGAAGACATAAATAGAACAGTCCCTGCCCTCAAGGTGCTTACAATCTAATAGGGCAGATAGAATATACACATAAAAGTATATTAAAAAAAGACTCATACAAGTTGGCTTTAAGAGTGGGGAAGAGAGGTGCATTAGCTACTATGGTGACTAGGAAAGACCACTTGCAGAAATAACACTTGAACTGAGTCTTGAAGGAAACCGGTGTTTTCGAGGGCTGGAGATGATGAGGGAGTTCATTCCAGGCATAGGGGACAGCTGGCCAGTACAAAGACATGGATAGAGGAGATGGGAAATAAAGTGTTCAGTGGTTGGTTGCACCAGCAACAAGTCCTGGATCATAAAATACACTGTGAGGAGTAGGAAGTCTGGAAAGGTAGGATAGAGCCAGGTTGTAAAGAACATTAAATGCCAAATATAGTCATTTATCTTTGATATTGAAAAGGATAGGGAGCCACTGTAGTTAGTCAAGCGGTGGGATGATGTGGTCAGACTGGTACTTCAGGAAAATCACTTTGGCATATTGTGGAAAATGGATTTTGGAATAAGAAGAGACAAGAAGCATAGAGATCCATTAAAATATCAAATTAAAATACAGCTCAGGCAAGAAGTGATGAGAACTCAAACCAGGATGATATCAAGAGGACTCAAACCATGACTAAAGGGGACCTAGGTGAGTGATGTTGAGATAGAGGCAACAAGTTTTGGCAATTGATTAGATATGTAGTGATTAAGAATAAGGAGTGGTGAATGATGCTGAGGGTTGTGAATACAGATATTGGAAGGATGGTAGTGCCCTTGGGAAATTCCAAACAAAGGTGGGCTTGGAGGTAAGGATAATGAGCTCTAATTATTTTGTTTTGAGTTTGAGGTGTTCAGAGGATGTATGGTTCAAAATTTTATTATGCAAGCGGAATAATTCTATAATTTCTATATTAGAATTCTAGGTAGCATGTAAAGCTCTTTCCAATCTAGTCCCAGCTGAATTTTCCAGACTATTACAGATAACTCCCCTTCTCATATGCTCTGGTTACCCAAACTGCCCTTCTGGCTCAGTTCATCACACACAGAATTCCATCTCCCATCTCCATTTGTTTGCTCTGGCTGTTTCCCATGCCTGGAATGCACTACTTCCTCATCTTTTCCCCTTAGAATCCTTTGTTATACCAGCGCCTCCTCACACCCCAATCCACATTTAATTTATTTTGTAAATGTTGGGTGTAATACAGGTATGTATGTGTATATATATGTATGTATGTATGTATGTATGTATGTATGTATGTAAATGTAAAATCCCATGATAAAATGTAAGCTTCCTGAGGACAGGGGCTTTTTCACTTTTGTCTATGTATCCCCAGTACTTAACCCAGTGCTTAGAACATAGGAAGTGCTTATAAATGACTATTGATTGATTGTAGAGTTGATTTTTTTTTAAAATCAGATTATTTGGGACTGTGAAGCAATCTCTAGGTCACTGGCTACTATGCCACACTTTTCAGAATCATGCTTACAACATACATAATATTTCCATTCAATGCATATTATTCACCAAACCAATTCAGCACACATTTACTAAGCTCCTACTATGTACAAGACCCATACTAGGAATATAAACATAAAAATGAAACAGTCCTTATTCTCAAAGAGCATCCATTCTGTTTTCTGTGTCTAGTTTTTAACTTGCTTCTCATCCCCACCAAGGAGATTCAAAAGTCAAATTTCCATCAAAGATCTATCTATGCCCCCATTGTTTGAATCATTTTGACTGCACTGATGGATCAGTTCAATCAAATACTTGGTCAATTAGTCTGGAAGAAAATAACCCAGTCAATTAATCTGGGAGGGAAAAAAAAAGAACTTTGTACCTTTGCGTCAAAGTTAAAGAAACAGAATTCTAGGAAATGGGTCCATTTTGAGGTAGAAGAGGTCACAAAGTTAGTCTTAACAATTTTTAGCCAGTTTCTGAAATCATTAATAGGACACTATACCATATTAGTATCTTCCTATGTGAAGGCATGAACAAAACCCTTCCTAAAATGGAAAATTGGCACTGCATGATATCCCACAATGTGTCCCTTTTAAGTACATCTGGGAACATCACCTACTCTTTAAAAGGGGTGGGGAGGGCAGGGCTTACTTCTCTGGACATGAAGGAACTGGTAAGAACTGCTACCTAAGATTAATTAAGATGTCTTTGTTAATTAAGTTTCCTAATAATAGCTTTGTTGTGCATAAGGTAGGAAATTAGTATATCATTTAATGGCTCCTACAGGGGCATTATTGATCTTGTTACTAATGATTTTGACAAAACATCATTATGCAAACTCCATCCACTCTAAGAAGCTTTGCCAGGTAACCTTAAACATTTCTTTCCTGTTCTCTTTTCTTCACCTAATATGATTTCCACTATCACAGTTTCCTAATAGACTGTTCCTTCTCCAGGAGTATAATTATCAAGCTTACTGATGTTGGGGCATAACTTATATTATATTGACAAAAAATAAATTTAGATATTAATTTCATTATACATATCATATGAATCCCTGAAGCTATGTTTTTCACTGCCCGGAGTTTAATAAATGAGGCCATTATAACCATGAAGAGTAAACTTCCTTCCAGATATACTTCTTACTATCAAGTAGATGAAATAATGTCTATTGTTTTGTTGTTTATTCTTCATTGAGAAAGATGGACTCATTTTTCAGTGCATTGTTGTATCTCTCTTTGGGTATGAATATATATGGTTTTCACTAAGTAGAAGTTGACTTAGTTGGCTTTTGTGCTAATGCTAGGAGTAGGAACAGTGCCATTTGCCATACCATACTCCCTATCTATCCTTTCTCTTGAGAATCCAGTGAAATATCTGGTGAGATAGATGACAGGACTGGGTATATCTTGTCAGGGAATAGAAGAATATAGAATCATTTTGAAGATAATGACAAATGACATATATGTATCTCTTGAGAGTTTGCCTAGACCTTTATGTATATTATCTCATTTAACCCTCATAATCAACTCTGTGGGAGTGTTACTATAGGTATTACTATACCATTTTCCAGATGAGGAAACTGAAGTTCAGAGAGGACATGTGATTTGTCCATAGTCACACTACAACGAAGTGTTAGAGAGAAGACCATCACAGATTGAGAACTTGAAGAGACTATAGGGGTTTTCTAGTGCAAAGATCTCAGTTTCAAAAGAGGAAACTGAGGCCCTGAGGCAAAATGACTTGCCCAAAGTCACAGAGGTAGAGACAGAGGTAGAGCTTCCTAACTCTAAATCCACATTCTATACACTATTATCATGTGGACTCTCAAATGATGCAATAATAGAAGGTATGTCATAGTACTTTGTAAACACAATACTATTATTATTATTTCTATGAGTGCATGAGTTTAAAAAGAAGACTATATCTCATTATAAGTCACAGTCTAATTCCAAGTAACCATGAGATTTCTTCTTGCTGAATTCACTATTAAGCTGCTTTGAAGAGGGATCTGGTATATCTAATACCAATCAACATTTTCTATATTTAGCTCTTTTTATGATTCTCGTTAACTTATCAAAAATGGAAAGGAACATATGAAAAATAAAAAGTAAGCTTCATAAATTCTACAAAACCACCATAGCAATCTTATAGGTTCCATGAAGGTACTAGCATAGGTCCACTTGAATTTCACTGTGAGATTCTCTTCTGAAATACCTATTTAACATCCCCGTTCCCCAAGTTCAGTGCTTTACAAAATATTTTGAATGGATCTGCTCATGATGAGTCCCAGGACTAATTTGGACAGGGCACTCCTAAATTTCTATAAGTTGTTTTAGGTAAATATTTGCTTTCTAGCTGTGCAGGATCTACTCCAGGTGCTCACTCATATTAACTAACTTTCAAGTATATACAGTGGCTTTGTGAATTACCATGTGTGAGGTGAAGAAAAAAAAGACTGTACATCTGATTATTTGTCACTGGTTAGCATTTGGTCGTTATATAAAAACTCAATGTCCCTCCCTTTCCTGGAGCATATATTTGGCTTGGGCAAGGCATCTTCAGTCCCATGGACTCATGTTACTTTGCAATGGGGTGATCTAGATTGTGACATCTTGTAACTCACAGAGGCAATACAGTACATTCAATAAGGAATAGACCTCAGAATTAGGAAGTTTGTTAAAAATTCTCACACATTTATTGTGTGACCTTATGCAAGTCACATATGAAACTAATTCTCTAAGACTATAAACTGCAAAACAGTTGCCAATAGGCATTGGTAGAGGGAGTATACCCACTGGGAACTCCCTACATTAATGAAGTCACAGATATGGGCCACACTGCCCCCCCGCCCAGAAAAAAAGGAATGAGACTTATTTCATTTCAACCAACAATAATCACCTAATATGGGTGGGATACCATGCTAGATGCTGAGGGAGATATAAAGATAAAGTCCATCCTTGCTCTCATAGACCTTACAATCTGGTAGAGGTTAAAAGTAGGCCCTGGTTGTCTTTTCCTTGGAATAACCATGAGGCATATGGAGATGAATAGGAGCAAGCATTACATATTTCTGCCATCCATTCTACCTGCCCTGTTCCCCTTCCCACCAGTTTTTTGGAAATCTGGTCAATTCAATATAGATCAATTATGTTCTACTTGTAACTCTTAACTTGTTCAATGTAGATATAATCAGAATCTGTGCTTTAAGGGGAAAAAAGGAATGAGTCCCTTAATTGGCTATTCTGTATCAAACTCCAGGCTATCACAAAGCAGTTTATTGCCAGTGTAAGGACTTTAGGATAGCACCTATGTAGTCCAAATATATAACTAGAGAGTTTCTTCTCTGAAAAGTTAATTAGTGTATATGGCTTTCTGACTCTACTTTCTTTCACTTCTGTTTCCTTAGTTTTCAAACTGAAATTTTCTCTTCTGAGTTATCACTGTGAGTAACTATGCATAAGCAGGTTAGAAATAGCTTCTAACCTGGTAACTTCTGGGTGGATCATTTTTAGAAACTAAATTGACTTTCATCATTTAAAAATTACATGTAGGAGTACTTTGTCTACCAGATGCCCTTTGGTGGGACCTTGCTTTCTTGGTAGGAGGTAAGAACTTCAGTGTTTTGATAGGAACTTTAAAAAAAAGTTTTAAATATCACTTAGAGCCTGTAGGTCACAGGACCTGAGGTCACTGAACCCCATTGTTCCTAAGATATCAAAGTTATCATAGCCTTTTCTCTGGTCAGCAGTAACTGAAATATGGGAAAAACCTAACAAAATGTATATGGGGGAGGGCAGTGTAGGGTATAACAGATTATGCAGTTTTAACTATGATTCGTCAATTTGGACCACCCTCGCCCCACTCCCAGGGCCACCAAAAACTGAAATAATCAAGGCCAAAAGCTAAGTTAGTAAGTGATTTGTAAAGTCAGAGAAATAAAATGTTTTGGTTACAAATGATAAGGAAACTTTTCTATCATCCCATAGACCATATCACTTTTCTAGAGAAAGGATTGTGCTAGTTAGCTAAATGAAAAGGGCTTTGAAAGCAAAATTGGAAAAAGATGTTTTTATTTTTTTCTTCCTGGTTTGGACATTTTAATTGGAGAACATTTGGGATGGTCACGGCCTCTACCCCTCTCCTCCTTCTAGTTAGTACTTCATGTGTTTCCTTTTATTGATGAAGATTTAGTGATTCTCCATCAAGATGGTGTTTTCTCTGTTCTTTACACGTGACATTCAGTCTCCTTCCTTTCTCCATCCCTTTACTCTGGACATTCCCCATGACTGGAACACATTCTCTCCTTGCCTCCACCTCAGAGAATATGAATCTTCCTTCAAGTCACAGTTGATGTGTCACTTTCAACACGAAGTTTTTCCTGCCCCCTCCCCTTTTCTTTTCCTAGATATTTTGTATTCCCTATATATTTTGTATTTATATTTCTTCTCTATAGATGCATGCATATGTATAATATGCATATACATATATACACACAAACACACATATTTTATGTATGCATATTGTGTGTGTATATGTATAGTTGAGAGGGAGGGAGGAGGGGTCCAGTATTATGTAATGAATAGACAGAGAGCTAGCCTTGGTCCTGCCCTTGACTAAACTGTCTGTGTAACTCTAGGCAAGGCAATTAACTTAGTGCTCTAGGTAAGATGTTATAGGTTGCAAAGAAAGAGTTCCTTTACCAAGCATTTCCCCAGAACCAGTGAAATCACAGGCCAGTTCATATCCCTCTGTCTATGTCTTTCTCCCTCAACGGAATGTGAACTTGAGAGTACAGATTGTTTCATTTTTGTCTCCATAGTCCCAGCACCCAGAATAGTTCCACGTGCATAATGAGTGTTCAATAAATGCTTATAGATTGATTGATCTTGAGTTGAGATGGTTTTCTTTCAGTAATGATGGATTTATTTATACACTCAACCAATCTGTCAGTACAACTAAATATTTTAAAGAGTAAATGAATGCTTTAGGGCTCTGGATTAGTTATGGCTATTTGGGTGTAAGTCCTTGACAATTAGCATTATACTTTCAGGTCATGGATTCTCATTACAAAGAGCCAGCTTGATAGGGTTTGTATTTTCCTTGACACCTCTGGACCAGGGGAAAAGGCATCTGAAAAATGGTGGAGCTAGTGGGTTTGGATTTAAATCAATAAGTTATTATCACTCTTTTCTGCCCTCTTCTAAAAGAATAACTTTAATTTAGCAAGAGGTAAATGAAATTCAAACAAGTGAATCTTGATCACAGGACCACTATGGTTTTTGAAAATCTGATGAAATTGAATGTGATTTTGCTTCTAGGTCACAGAAAAAAAAAAAGTCAAATGCTTTGATTTTCCTGCTCTCTTCTGACTGTGAATTTCAGGTCCCAGCTTAGTCTCATGTTAGAGTATTTTACAGAATAAATGTATTTTCCTCTTCTACTTCATGTGAGTTCTGATTGCGAATTCCACATCTCTGCTTTTCCTACTTCTTATTTTGATCACAAATCATATTCCCTCTTCTCTTCTATTAATTGTGACTGATCACCCTGACTTTCGTGTAATGTTGAATTAAGAGCAATGGAGCCACTTTGCCATATCCTACTTTATATTGCCTTGCCAGTCTTAAGGAACCAACATACAACAGGATAGTTTCTCAGTTGTTCTCTGTTTGAACCTAAAGTCTGTTAACTTTTCCTTCCTTTTTGTGTTTCCTCTCCTCCTTCTATCCTTTTCCTTTCGTTCGTCAATCTTTATTCTTCTCTGTTTCAGCAAAACAATATCAGTCAAGGTAATTGATGATGAGGAATATGAGAAAAACAAGACCTTCTTCCTTGAGATTGGAGAGCCCCGACTGGTGGAGATGAGTGAGAAGAAAGGTGGGGGAGATGCTCCAAAGATGAGCCCAAACTGCCTGTGCCTGTTTATACTACACTTGGACGCCCAGCACTGTTCAAAACATTACTTACAAGGCACACATCCCTCCACCTGTGTAACAGGGCATGAGCTTTACAACAGTAATCCAATCATTTTGCCACTGATTTCTTATGAACTGTAAGGTCCCTATGATCCCATAATTCTCCAATCTTGGATCCCAGCATGAGTTTCTGGGAACCCTATGATCTATAGTGAAGTATTGCTAGTCTTTGATTCAATAACTCTATCCATTTTGGAATGAGGTACAAAACCACAAAATTCGAATCTGCTGAAATAAACATGTCAGAGAAGAGTATTCTTGTGCTCTTGACTGTGAGAATATTAAGCAGTATAAATTGAAGTTAATTTGCCTCTCTACAGGGGCTTCATTGGTGGGACTGGATGGAGCCAAGACCTGAGTATCCATCATGCCCTTTTACATATTTAATGGAGGTGGATGTGATGCCACAATCTCCTTCCATAACATCACCGTGACATCAAGCTTGGTGGACACCTAAAGCATGAGCGTGTGAATCCAACCATTTGTTTTGCCTTTGTCTTGTGTTCCCACAGGAAGATCATTACCCTTAGAATATTTGACCGTGAGGAATATGAGAAAGAGTGCAGTTTCTCCCTTGTGCTTGAGGAACCAATATGGATAAGAAGAGGAATGAAAGGTGTGAGAGTATACCAAGACATATCAGCGAGAAATTGTACTCTCTCTCTCCGTATCTCCTTACTCTCACGCTTAACTCTCTTCTCCCCCTTTGGCTACCAGATACTTTACTTTGTCTCCTCTTCAGCAGTTTTAAGTTTCTTTTTCTAACTTCCTAGTGCATCAGTCATTGACCACTAAATAAGCTGGTGGTAGAATACCAACTAACCCAGATTATAACTACAAGAAAACAACTTCATGAAATGGAAGGCATTTCATTAGTTTAGAAAACTTAATATAATACTTTAAAAGATATTTCCCCCTGCTCAGACTATTGTTGGTCACATCATTTTCATCTTGATGTTTGATTCCCACTGTCTAATATGGTTTATTATAGCTCTATTAATAAAAGAAACAACAATGTGAGACGGTAGGGCTCAGTGGATGGAGAACTGGCTACAAAGCCAGAAGGGCCTTGGTTCAGGCCCCACCTCTGAAACCTATTAGCTGCATGACCCTGTGCAAGTCACCTAAACCTCTTAGTGCTTTAGACAACTCCCTAAAACTATAAATTGTGGAGAATTTTCCATTGAGGGAGTGTTCTCACCTGGGAGTTCCCTATCCAAATGAAATCACAGACCCCAATCCCTATCCCTAATAAGAATAACAATCATTATAGTAGATATTTATAAAATACTTTACAATTAACAAAATTTTATGTACAAAATATTGTATTTGGTTTGATTCTGCCAACCCATAGAGGTAGTTTGTCAGGCATTATCTCTATATTAAATGAGATAATATTTGTAAGATACTTAGCACAATGTCTGGCATATAGTAGGTGCTTAATAAATTCTTATTTTTTATTCCTTTCCCTACACGAGGCAACCAAAAACCCGAGAAGCAGTGTGGTTTGAGCAAAATCATACATGTAGGAAGTGGGAGCACTGGGAATTAAACCCAAGCCTTCTGATCACCAATCCAGTGCTTTTTCCATTATGCCTCACTTGGCCAGGTGTGGTAGCACATACCTGTAATCCCTATTACTGAGGAAGCTGTGGCTGGTGTATTGTTTTAGTTCAGGAATATGCATGCTTTCCTAAGTGTGCTTTTCTTCTGTGATGGAGCTATTAACAAAGGTCAAAGAAATTTAGATACAGTTAGTCTAACATTAGGAGATAGCATGGTTTCATGGAAAGACCTCCTAGCTCAAGAGTAAAAGGTGTTAAGAAGGCTAAAAACAGAGATTCACACAATCTGACACCAGTAAGGTGAACCCCCAGGAGCAGAGGGCTACCACACCAGTCTGCAGTGGGATCATGCCCATGAATGTTTACCAAACCTCCAACAGGGGTGAGAAAGGGACACTCAGGCTGAAACAATCAAAACTCTTTATGCCACTCATGAAAACAAAATGTTTACCCCAGTAGATTCTGACTTTATAGATGTTGTAATTTAATAAATAATAATAAACTGATAATAAAGACAAGGTAAAGACTATTGGCAACAGATGAATCTAAGGAAACAGAAGAGCTAATTTCAAGAATCATGCAATTGAGATTTGCTTTAGAGGCCTGGAAGCAGACAGATTAAAAAGAAATAAGAGGAAAATTCTTTAAAAGTGAATATGACAAAAGGGAGTTTTACACCAGAGCTCGATGTTTCTTTTATATTACCAGATTCAACACAGCAGATTTGCTAGTATCTGAAACCATGACCAAATGTCATTTTGTTAATGGAATATGTATGTTCCTTTAGCTGAGATTTAACTGTTGTAGAATTGTTGCTTTATACACTGTTTAACAGAATTGAAACTAAAAGGCAACATTAATGTGACATTTAAGGACTACAGAACTGAATCACTAACACATTTTTAAAAACTACATGCAATCCGGCCTCAGACCAAACACTTGACACTTACTAGCTGTGTAACCCTGGGCAAGTCACTTAACCCCAATTGCCTGGAAAAAAAAAAAAACCCACACACATGCAGAGAAAATCAACTACCTTTGTGTGTTTAGTCTTCTGCCCCTATCCTGAGCAGTCTGAATTTTCTAGAAGAAAGACACCAAATTATGATAAAACACAAACACACACACACACACACACACACACACACACACACACACACAAAATGCAATATCCTTCTAGAACTTTCTGGCATGTACCCTTGCGATTATGTTAAAGCAACTGATGGTCATGACTATGAAGTTCAGTCCCAGAGCTGGTGCTGGTGCAATCATTATATTTATTCAAATTTTTATGTAGTATCTGATTTCTTTACCCTTTGCCCTAATTACTTTGAGTTGCCAGACCTAGGGATCAGCACCATTTTGTGGAGTTCTCATGCTTAATGAACAAAAACCATGGAAGTATTTACTGAATTTAAATATGGCCAAATTATTTGATGATATAGGCTACTTTTATGTAAACATAAGCTATCCTAAAGTCATTAGTAATTTTCAGTTATTAACTATTAAATATAAGTTATGTGCCATGTAAGAGGTACAGATCATCTAGTATAATACCCTCATCTAATAAGTGAGGAAACCGAGATTCATGAAACTAGATGTACTGTTTCATGCTTTTGAAAAGGAATTTCAAATGAATGGTACTGAGTTAAATGATCTTTTAAAAACAAGATTTAATTGGGCTGCTAAATACCCAAATAAATATGTTTTCCTTCCAAAATGGAGCTATTGCCAAAAGTCAAAGAAGTCTAGATACTGTTGGACTAACATTAGGAGACAACATGGTACAATGGAAAAACCTCCTAGCTCTAAATAAGAAGAGCTAAGTTTCAAATACTGCTTAAGTGACCCTAGGAAGTAATTAACTTAACCTCCTGGTGCCTCAGTTCCGTTTTATCTATAAATGAGAAGATGAATTAGGAGACCTTTGAAGTCCCTTCCAGTTCTAAATCTAAGATCATATATATTTGTTAAAAATACTTCTTTGTCTAATGATAGAAATTCAATAAAAAGGAATTAATTATTATATGTACATATATTTATATAAATATATGTATTATATAGATGTATATTTCTTTTCAAATAATCTATTAATTGATGAAAGAGAAAAAGCATTTATTAAGTGCTTACTATATGTCAGGCACTGCGTTAAGCACTTTGTAAATTTTATCTCATTTGATTCCTCACAACAACCCCAGGAGGTAAGTGCCATCATTGTCCTCATTTTACAGTTGCGGAAACTGAGGCAGACAGAGGTTAAGTGAATTGCACAAGGTCACCCAGATAGTAAGTAGCTGAGGCCAAATTTTAACTCAGGTCTTCCCGACTCCAGGCTCAGTGCTCTATCCCCTGTGCCACCCAGTTGTGCCATGAAGTAAATAGCGCAAGTATTACTACTCCATTTTGTAGATGACTATAAATGGATATATGGATCTAGAACCAGAAGGACCTCACCTAGTCTGACCTCTTCATTTTATATATGAAGAAATTGAGGCCTATGATGGTTATATGACTTGCTCAAAATCATAAAAGTAATAAATGCCATGCCTTTTCTTCCTGTACCTCATCTAACTGGAAGACAGTATGTAGACCGTGGTCTTCAGTAGTACCACTGTTGAGATCAGAGAGATTAAGCTGGCCAAGGTATATTGGAAAGAGCATTGGGCTTGGAGTACAAAGAACAGTATTGAACTTGTGACTCTGCCACTTACTAGATATGTGACCTAATTTATTAGAAAAACTCCCAGATCCTCAGTTTCCTCATGTGTAAAAATTAGGTGATTTTCAACATGCCTCTCAGAACCATAGGGTTTAAAAATTGGAAGAGAACTCCTATTAGGGGTGGGAAACCTGCGGCCTTGAGGCCACATATGGCCTCTAGGTCCTCAAGTAAGGGCCTTTGACTGAATCCAAACTTCACAAAACAAACCCCCTTAATAAGAGGATTTGTTCTATAAGATTTGGACTCAGTTAAAAGGCTGCACCCACGGACCTAGAAGGCCACATGTGGCCTTGAGGCTACAGGTTCCCCACCCCTGTCCCACTCTTTTTATTTTAAATAATGATGAATGGAGGCCCAGAGTAGTAAAATGACTTCCCTGAAATTACACAAGTCCTAAAATTCAGAGCCAGGATTGCAATCCAAGTCAGCTGACTTCAGCCCTAGTACACTCACCATTATTCCATGCTCCCTCCCAGCACTGACACCGCGTGACTCTGTTGCTAGTCCTGGGTTACATGTCAGAGCCATGACCAGAAGCCAAATTGAAAGCCAAATTTAGTGTTCTTCCTCCTACCCCACCCTCAGCTGTCCATTAGAACTAAGGAAACAGATAATTGAAAAAGCCATACTGTGCTCATACAAAGATACGATCAATACAATTTCAATTAGATTATTTCATTTTCATACAGGAAAAATCTCTCTACATCTGAATATATCCCCTCATTGAACCATCTTTAATATGAAGGAAGAGAATCTTGGACTAATTAATATATTTCATTTGTCCTTTAAGAAAATAGTGTTATATAAAAGCAAATTAAAATTCATTCATAATATTACCCAATTTTCACATCCACCATGTGGATTCATGACACTACCAACATAATCAGTAAACATATTAATGCCTCTAAAATTAAGTAGCGAGTGTGAGAATATCATTGTGTATTCTCTCCAACATCCCTCATCAGGCAATTTTGACATATTTAATCTCATGGCTTAAAATAAAAATAAAATTTATCTTCTGAGTTGACTCTGGTATTGAGGTATAAGTACCAAAAAGCAATAAAATCATTCTTCTAAAATTTTGGTAGCAAAAGCTATATACTAAAATCCTTTTTAAGCTCCCTTTGGGATGTTGGAGAAGTCAAAGATAATGATCAGTAAATGAGCTTTACTTCCTTAACCTACAAATTGAAAAGAATTTTACTTTGTGAATGCCATAAAAGTAAAATCTGTACATAGTTTAAATTCAGGATCAACATCCCATCTCAAGCTAGACATTCCCATGAGCCTTTTCTTCCTGCTTCCAGTGAATGGGACACACCTAACTCTTGAGATCCTACCTGATTTAGAACTCCCATCTATAGTTTTTTTTACTGACTCCAAGCAACATTCAGATTTGCCTAATAAAATCTTTCTATTTAAGGATATGCATATTTACATATACCTATATGTAAACATATATGATATGTAAATAGAGTGAGAAATCTAATTATATCTACATATGTATTTATGTAGACATGCTTGTGTGCTTTCCATAAACACATATGTATAGAAAAACCATCTGCTTAGGGACCATAGGCAGGAAATTTTTCCCCACCTCAGGATGCCTCATGGTACACTAAATTTTAAGCCATGATTTTTCTAGCCCTCTAACCAGATCTGTCTGGATTTCTTTCTGTGGATATTCCTTTTTATTTTCGTTATTCATTTGTTCTCTTACTCTGTGTTTGTCTTTGTCTGTTTCCTTCACAGCCCTGTTGTTGAATGAGCTTGGTAAGCATTTCATTTCTTGCTGTTGTTCTTCATTTCTCCAAGTTTTTCTTTCCATATGTGTGTGTGTGTGTATGTGTCTATGTCTGTGTCGGTATGGCAAGGGATTTTTCAAATATGTTGACTTTTGTTTTGGAACTGTTGATTTACTACCAAGATTGTTGCTTTAGGACATACATTAGTCCAATTAATCTTTTTTTTTCCTGATGTCCACTAATTGGTGGTCTGTTTTCATTATAAAGATGAACGATTTCTGACATATATGTGTGAACTAAGTTTATTTTGATTTTGAGTTTAGTCACACTAACACTTAAAAGTCATGGAATTCACACTTTAATAAGTGATTTCCCATATTTGTAAATATAATTTATAAAACTTTTCATTGTTTGGGTGGGTAGCTAGGAAATCTGATATTAAAGGGGTTTGGTATATCTGATATACTTTGAATAAATCATAATTGGTATTCTTTTCTCTCTTTTGTTGTTTTTAGGTGGCTTCACTATAACAGGTATGGAATTTTTAAAGTCTAATGTGATCAGATTTCTCTTTGATCACACCGTGGTACTTATTAATTTATGTTTCATCATGCTTTTTTTTTTTTATCTTCCTCAATTTGCTTAAGGGAAATCCCGTTATGGTAAGAAAAATACCAAGTGTTCTTTATTTCATTCCTGTATACACTAAATATCACACAAAACAGCATTGAGACTTATGTAACATTGATTAACATAAATGTATGGAAATAGGATAGTACTGATTTTACTCATGATATCACATGCATTGTGTTCATCAGCAAGCAGTTTTTTTCCAAGTGAAAACTTAATTAACAAGCTAATGTTTCACATGTCAATATAATTAATCAACAGGTGTTTACTGAGAGATTTCTCTGTGCATGTCACTGTGCAGTATGCTATAGGGGGCACAAAGTATGTATTTTAGTAATAACATTCTGAGAGAAATTTAAGATTTATAAAGCATTCTCTCCAAAATACCTGAGGTTGGTAGATATATGACAGTGTCTCTATCCTCAGAGATAACAGTGTCATACAAGAATTGTATTGGGTTAGTGTTATGACCCATCCAGCCCACAATCCTTTTGCTAACAAATGTCCAATGGGACCCTCATATTAGGCAAAGTTTTGTCCTCCCAAATGTCAGTTGCAAAGCAAACTATTATATTTTCATACAGCTCTGAGAATTAGAAAGTTCTTTGTTATATTTAACCAAAACATGCCTCCCCTGTACCTTCCATCTACTGGTCCTCCTGATCCTGTCCTTTGGACAAATTATATCTATTAATCTAGACATTCTCTTCCACATACCATTCAAATATAAAGTGTCCCACTGTGACACTGACAAATTTGATAAGTATTTTATTTGTTTATCCACATCTTTGGCAATGAATATAATAGTGGTTGGAGCAGTTCAGCAATTGTCTCCAATTTTTTCAGCATTCTAGTATAAGAAAAAAAAGGATTAAATTCACTTAAAGCATTAGATACTTTCTTATTCTTCCTTATCTGTTTTGGCTACAGTTCCCTCTTACCATATTTGATTGACCTCTTCCAGTCTTGTTTATTTGACTTCATAGAGAAACATAGGAATTTAGTAGCTTTTTTTTCCCCCTCTGTCTTTTGACAATATAACATATGCCCTCCCAAATGGAACTATCCCTAGCTCATATTTCTTGTTTTAATTGTTTAAGAGCTCTTTTTATTGTTCTCATATCCTAAGTTTCAACTCATTCTAGACTTGCTCTTTCCCCACAGTTTTCTTATATATTCTTGCTACATCTTTCCTTATTTGTCTCTCCTTTCATCTTTTGTTTATATCATTTTAAAATTTTATCTCCTCAGAGAGCTCTCTATGCAGGTCCACTTTTTTTTTCTATATCACTCATTTTTAATATGGATGATTTGTGACTATATTGTTAAGATTTTCATTTTTTTAGGTGTGCCATCCTTCTTTAGGCAAATTTCCTTTTAACTTTTTGAAATAAGCCATCATTGATAAAATGTCACTTTCTCTCAAGATTCCCAGAATTAAGACTAGAGTCATAAATCCCTTCACTGCTTTTTCAGCCTTCTGAGTGATTAAATGCATGTAGTTAGAAGAAAAGAAGGCAATCCTAGGCTCTCTGGTCATCCCCAGCCATCCCTCAACACTGCACAGCTCCTAGTTTATCTAAGCCCATTATTACTTGTCTAGATACTGACTTCATGTAACCCAACTCTTCCTTTGTAGCTCCTTCCCCTAAGAAGGCTTGTTTTTTTTTCTTTTGATTATTCTGTTGACTGAACCTTGAGAAAAAGTTCTAAGAGTTGTAGGATATCTTCAATTCCATAACCAACATGATGTTTTGACAAAGCCTGTCTTTCAAGTCACTTTGTGGCACAGATTGCACGTCCTGGGTTTTTACCTACAGCACCCCTATGGAAGTATGCCATAACATGTGAAATTCTGAATTATAAAAGGAATGTAGGGAAATTAAAAAAAAGTTATTTCATCCAGAATTCAACCCCCAAAATCCAATGTTTTCGTTAACTATGGACATGGAGAAATAGTGTCACTTTTGGAACTGCAGATTCTGTATCCAGTCTTCTTATGCTTTGTCTCACTAGAAGGCACCCAATTAACATCCTATGGTTCCCATAACATATCCATCAGTAGCACTGTCCACCACTCTACCTCTACCTCAGCCCCTATGGAGTTCACTTATAATCAGTTCCCGTTCCCAAAGTATAAAAAAAATCTATTTTGTTCAAAGAATAAAAAGGTCTTTTACCTTGAAGCACCAGCTTTATCTGACAAATGATCACAAATGTATATATTAACAAAGGAAAAGAGAGGAGAGAGGAGAGAGAGAGAACTAAACAAATAAAAATAAAAAAACTTGAGGTTTTTTATACAGTTGTTTATATTTTTATGATCTAAGAAAGAAATCAAGCATCTATGATCAAATAAGAGAAGTAGCTTCAGTTAGAGGTGTCAGATATGTGGCTGTGGGCCACACGTGGCCTACAATATTCCTCTGTAAAGCTCAAGTCAGATTAAAATATAACTGGGAAATATTTAACAAAATACTTAAAAATACTACAAAACATAGATAATATTACATTTTAAAACAGTAAATATATGACTCTGAGATCCTTATGTATGGATTAGTTGCCCCTCTTTCTAATTAAGTTTGACACCACTAGCTTAGATTGCTCTAATTAGTGACTATCATATAATAATCATGATATAGGAATGTGATATCATCATATATGTAGACATATATGTATATAATATCCATTATATAATAGGTGAATACATTTATAGTACAGTTTATATATCTAACATTGGAAATGGATTTTCCAGCTACAGCAAAGCACTCTTTCTAGTGAAAAGCTATCAACACTCTAGGATACCCATTTGGAGCTGCTAGTCAGTTCATCTGGCAGCAGCAATCCCCAGGGACATGCACTTCAGTGGAAACCCTAGCTACAGTTAATTCGTGATGATGGCCCCCTGCAAACCTTGGGGCTCAGCAGAATCTCTCTAACAATTTCAAGCCTTTTCAGCTCACAAAGGAAATGCCAATTTGGACCCAACAACTTTAATGTCCGAGGTACTCCCAAAGAGTCACCTACAGATAGATACTTGGCCTTCCCCTAGAGCTTAGTGAAATGTGGCTGGCTACAATGGGTCATTTATTCATCTTGGATCATGGGAGATATGATTTTAAAAAGAGTTCCCTCTATATTAGCTCTGCTTAGAATAAATCAGTAAGGGGAGACCTACTGTATGACAGACACTATGCTAAGTGCTGAAGATATGAAAACAAAATGAAACTGTCCCTGCCTTCAAGGAGATTAAAAAATTAGAATATAAAATATAAATAAAATGAATACAAGGTAATGAGTGGATAGGAACTTGAGTGTCTAGGGAAATCAAGAAAGATTTCGTGCAGGAGATAGCGTCCGAGCTGAGCTGTGAAGGGAACAAGATTCTAAGAAATAGATATAAGAAAGAAATGCATTTAGGCATGGGGGACAGCCTGTGAAAATCAAAGAGATGAGACACTAACCATTGTGTAAGAGATCTGTAAATAGGCCAGTTTGATGGGCCTGAGAAGTGAAGAAAGAATAACAACATATAATAAGACTGGAAAGGAAGGTCGGAGCCAGATTATTGGCTTCCAGTGTCAAGCAAAGGAATTTGATTCGATCCTAGAGGTAAGGTAAAACACCAAAGCCTGGACTGAAGTGGAAAATAACACATGCATGTGTGTATCTGTGTGTGAAATTTGGTATACTAACTCCACCGAGAAGTTTCAGAACCAAATCAATGTAATCAATCATTCTGCTGATTTTCTGCTAATCCTTTTGTTAGGCCAACCTGTCTTCAGGAAAGTCCATGCTAGAGACCATCCAATTCCCTCTACTGTAATCAACATTGCAGGTACTCATTTCGTCATGGTTACCTCAAAAACCACAGTTTAATTAACTCACAGTTTAAAGCTTTCAAGTGTACTTTATGCACAGCCATCACTTCACGTATGTTGGTCACTGTTGAGTGTTGATTTTTAAAACTACATCAGTGAGAAACAAAGTTGTACTGCTCAGATGACTTCCCTGGGGCTGTAAGGAGAGGGGAGAGCTACAGGCAGTGAATAGAGTATGTGAAATTCAATATAACTATAACTATCTACACACATGTACATTTATCATTGTCGTCCAAGTCTTTTCAGTCGTGTCCAACTCTTCATGACCCTTTTGGGGTTTTCTTGGTAGAGATATGGAGTGGTTTGCCATTTCCTTCTCCAGCTCATTTTACAGTTGAGTAAACTGAAGTAAACAGTGTTAAATGACTTGTCTCGGGTCACATAGCTAATTAAGTGTCTGTAGCCGGATTTGAACTCAGGTCCTCCTGACTCCAGTGCTCTATCCACTGAGCCATCTAGCTACACACACACACACACACACACACACACACACGCACACACACAAATTGTTGATATATATATATTTTTTAAAACTATGTGTGTACATATATGTGTATATATGTATATGTATATGTATATATATATAATTATCTTGTTAGAGAAGTGTAGAAGGCATTACTCAGTGTCCATAAAACTACTAAAGAAATTATTCCCAACTATTTCTGCCTCTTGAATTCCTCGATTTTCTAAGATCTCTCAAATATTTCTTTGCAAAAGAAAAAAAAGTCTTTCATCTCAAGTAACAGAGGAATTCTTTAAAACACAAAGCTAAGAGGCCTGTTATCCTCACTTTTGTCCCACCTAGTCATCATAAAATAGCAGAACTAAAAGAAACCCAAGAGGTCAGTATTACTAACTTTTCATTTTATCAATATGGAACTTGAAAAGACCTAAGTTCAGGGCTTGCCTTGACACTTATTTAATCTGTCAACCTTAATGTTTTCATCTGTAAAATGGGGATGATAATAGTACTTACTTCCTAGCATTGTTGTAAGGATAAAATGAGATAATATTTGCAAAATGCTTTGCAATCCTTAAAGTGATATATAAATGCTAGCTATAATGATAATGATGAGGAGGAGGAGAAGAAGGAAACTAAGTGCCCACAACATCAAGTGACTTAGGTCACACAGCTATTTTGTGGCAGAACCAATACTTGAACCTAGGCTTCCAGTCTCACAATATAGTGAGCTTGTTTTTATTTTTGTTCCTCCCCTTTTACTTTATATGCCTGTTCAATACCTCTCTTCTTCCTAAAATAATAATAGCTAGTATTTCAATAGAATTTGAAGGTTTGCAAAGCATTTTACACGTGTCATCTCATTTGATCTTCCCATTAGCCCTAGGATGTTAATACTATTATCCTCATTTGACAGATGAGGAAATTGAGGCAGAGATGTTAAGTGAGTGACTGAGGGTCACATAAATGGATTGATTTTCTACCAGGAACTTGAAAATCTACAAAGTGTTAACAATCATGAAACAGTTAGGGCCTGAGTTGGGTTTAACCGGTTATCAAAGCTGATAGTAATATTTAGTGTAATTCACTGGGCAGATTAGGGTAGGACACCTACCATACAGTAGTCATCAATATCAGTCTTTGTGGCATTGGAAATACTTCTGGCTTTCCTTGTCAGGATTTTAACACAGTACCTCTAATATGAACCATAGATTTGGTCTATAGTGTTGAGGACCCAGACACTCATGCCCCAGACTTTCAATCAGGGATTTCCAAGGCACTCAAAGTATCTGATATGATGATGAAGAAATTGACATATTTTGAAAATGATGAGAATGACCAAATGCAAGATTATCCTCCAGTTGGTCCTTTGGATTCCCATTTCTATCCAGGCTTCACTTATCCAGCCGCCTAAAGGATCTGTGAATTTATCCCATAGCACAGGTCATAAACCCCCCACACTGTATAAGAAATTTTCATAAATCTCCATGGCCCCCCAAAATTTTTCTCATTCTGGTAGTGAGTCCCTCCCAACTTAGTCTGGCTGGTCCTCGGGTAATAGGCACATATGACATCACCAGACCTATACTTACAACCTGGCCAGAGTGGTAGGACTGCCTGAGCTTGTTCTGAGTTGACATAGCATATGAGAACTCAGGGTTACCCACCATGAGACTATTTGGAAAAAGAAAAAGAGTGGATAGTGCCTTCTTCTCATTTAGAACTATTCAATATATATTACAGTGTAGTGTAGAGAGGGCTACCTTGAACTCAGAAGACAGGAGGTTCAAAAATAATTTCTAGTATTTGCTAGCTGGGTGACCTTGGGCAAGTCTGAAATCAAGTTTCCTCCTCTAAATCTATGTCACAAGGATGAGTAAACTGATTTCATTGGCCCATTCATAAGTAAAGGTTTTATATGTAACATAAATGGCTCCAATGCACACAAAAATATTAATAGAAGCAAATTCTCACATCTAAAAATTCATTCCTTGAAGAATGTCAAGAGTCTACCACCTAATTGTCATTTCAACAATGATCATTTATCATGTACCTACTACGTGCCAGGTACTGTGACTGGTGCCAGGGATACAGGGGGACTCAAAAAAAGGCAAAACTAGTCCTGCCCTCAAGAAGGTCATATCATTATAGTTGCATTCTATCAGTAGCAGAAGCTTAGTTTTTTTTTGATCACTTTTTCCCTTCTATTTCAATATATTTGCAAATATGACTATCTCCATAACCTTTATGACACTCTTGTCAAGTGATAAATGCTCTTTGTTGGGATGATGGAAAGAGCTCATATTTTGGACAGAAGAGCTGGATTTGAATCCCCATTCTGGCATTGATTATCTGTGTGGCCTTTATTTCCTTGGACCTTAGTTCCCATGTGGTAAAATGAAGGGCTTAGACTAGATGACCTCCAGGGTTTCACCCGTCTCTAAACTTCTGATCTTTTAATGATCATATTTAGCAAAGAAAAAATGAAAAAACTAGGTTTTCTAGGGTCACATGGTAATTTAGGTTATCCAATCATTCGATCAACAGATACTGAGTGCCAATACTGTGAGTGGCCCTGAACTCTATAATCACCAAATATGCATTCATAAAGCACCTACTGTGTGTCTGTGGACATATGAAGACCAAAAAAAAAGTCCTTGCTTCAATGAGTTTACATTTTATTGGAAAAAAGAACATGTACATATATAAGCAGCTATAGAGTAATTAAACAGTAATCAGAGGTGAGGGGAGACACTAGCAGCTGGGGAGATCATGTAGGAAGTGGCATTTGACTTAAACTTTAAAGAAAACAAGGAATTATATGAGGCAGAAGAAATGAGGGAGGATATTCTAGGCATGAGGTACAGCTTTTGAAAAGGTGAAGAAATTGGAAGTGGAATGTCATCTTTTCCCTGAAGGTCAAAGTTATTTGACTGTAGAGTGTATTTAGAGGAGTAATATGTAACAAAGCTAGAAAAGTAGGTTTGAGCCAGTTTTTGAAGAACTTTAAATGGCAACCAGAGGACTTTTCTTTGATCCTAAAAGTAATGACTCACTGAAGTTTATTGAGCAGAGATGTGACACAGTTAGATCTGTGCTTTAGGATACCACTTTGGCAGTAGTGTGGAGCTGGGTCAGACAGAAAAGAAGCTTCAGGCAAGAAGGCCAATTAGGATGCTACTGCAATAGACCAGATGATAGGTGATAAGGGAATCAAAAGAGGCTAGTGGTCATCTGAGTAGAATCCAGAGGATTTAGCCACTGATTAAATATATGGGGTAAGAGAGAGAGAGGATTGGAAGCTGACTCTTAAGGTTGTGAAACTGGGTGATTAGTAAGACAGGATGTCTTCGATAAAAATGGAGAAATGTGTAAGAGTTGTGGGTTTGGGGGAGAAGATAATGGGTTCCGTTTTGGACACGGTTAATTTATAGGATATTCAGTTTGAGATGTCCAATAGACAGTTGATGTTGCAGGATTAGAAGTCATGGGAAAGATGTGTATTGGATACATACCTCTGAGCATCATCTGCATGGAGATAATGAAACCAATGGAAGCAGACAAAGTCTTCAGAAGAGTATAAAGAGGAGAGAAGAGTACCTAGGACAGAGTCTTGGCAAAACCACCACATTAAGGGACATGACATGGATGATGATACAGCAAAAGAGAAGAAGGAACAGAGAGGTAGAGAACCAACCAATTCATCCATGAGCATTTATTTAGTGCCTTCTTTGTAACTGAGAGAGCAATATCATAGAAACCCAGAGAGGAGAGAATATCTAGGAGAAGCTGGTGATCAACTGCGTCAGATGCTGCAGAGAATTCAAGAAGGATTAGAATTGAAAAAAGGCCATTGGGTTTGGCAACTGAGAATTTTTGGTAACTATAAAGACAACAGTTTCAATCGAGAAAGGAGGTCACAAAACAGATTGTAAAGAGTTGAGAAGAGAGCAAAAGGAAAAGCTTTTTAAAAGTATAAGACAGACTGATCTTGCCCTTAAGAAGCACTGCCCAGATGGGAGTAAGACATGCATAAAGAAATATGGGGCAGCTAGGTGGCACAGTGGATAGAGCCCAGGACCTGGAGTCAGAAAGATTAGAGTTTACATTTAGACTCAGACACTTAATAGCTGTGTAACCCTGGGCAAGTCACTTACCTGTGTTTGCCTCAGTTTCCTTATCTATAAAACTAGATAAAACCCTCCAATATCTGTGCCAAGAAAACCTCAAATGGGGTCACAAAAAGTTGGACATAACTGAAAAATGACTGAAAAAGAACAAAACAGTCTTATTTTGGGAAGTACCCAATGAGACTGGAAAAATAAGAATTAAAGGAGAAGAGAATAAAGTACATTTTCAGTAGGTTTGGGCAACAGAGGCTCCATGGAAGAAGTGGAAATTGGATGCTGAAGGTGAAAAATGGAAAGGAACAGGTATAAGCAAAGGCAGGGAGTCAAAAAGTATAAAGCATGACTAGAAGAATAGTGCAAGCAGGAATAAAAACAAGTTGTTTACCTTCCTGCATGGTATAAAAATCCATTAAACAATGTTTTTCTAATATCATTCACCAGAGTGGACAACACTATACTCAGTACAAATATTATACAGGGCAGCCCTTTGGAAAACAGATATCTGGACTATTATAGGAGAGTTTCCATGATGGGCCGCAAATTAAGCATCCTCCTATAATAGCCTGTCCTTTCAAATCAGAATCCCAATGATATTCCTTCTTCCTCAAAGGAAAGGAACCAAGGAGCAGTGCGTATAGTGACAGGGAGAAAGGTACTCTGAGTTGAGATTCAGTATACATAGGTTTGAATCCTGTTCTGCTATTTACTAACTGTGATTTTTGACAAGTCTTTTAACTCCTCTAGCCTCAGTTTACTCAGCTGTAAAGTGAGGGAGTTAGCTAGATGACTTCTGAGACCCCTTTCATATTTAATTCTGAGAGCTCCACTTTTTTCCAGTTTTCAGCAAACATAGTTCATTAACTTGCCATGAAGAATCACATATTGATGTGTGATTAAATGTGTAATTATTGCCATATGTACACAGAACAAAAATAATGGGAATCAAAAAGCTCTTTCTATGTCATCACTTTACTCTCTTCCTTTACATGATGTACATGAGCCTTCTTTGAACATCTCCTTTCTGGGTTCCCAGTTCCCATAAAATTCCTGTCTCTCCTCCTTGCCTTCCATTAAAGGTCATTAGCAAAAGGCCCTTGGTCATTTATCTTTTAGCTGCAGTCTAATTTCTTTGGAACTCCTACCCTGAGTGATTTGAAGACTTGTATAAAAATCCTTTCAGCAAGGCATGACTATATATTCTCCATAAGACTCATTTACATGCTTATTTTTTGCTTTTGCTTCCCATTTTGTTTTGTCACTTGATATACTTTTTTTTCCTAAAATGGTGAACATGTTTTTATCCCATCTGCTTCTTGGAATCATTGCCAGCCTTATACCTGAAGCCTGTTTTCATCTGGAAGTGACTGACCTAGGCATGTGTCCTAGGTATTTCATTTGAGAAAAAAAAAAGAGTTGAAACTCAGTGATCCGCACCTCCAAGTGAAGCTGTAGGCCTCTTGATGGAAAGGAGTATTGAGAGAATGCTGGATGTTTTAACTAAATAGAAAAGGACAAAGATATCCATCATATGTAACCCTAGGCAAGAAGCTGTTTCCTTTCAAAAGTATCCACTGTTGATAGGCTCCCACTGAAAGGCAGTTTGACTGGAGCAAGTGAGACCAAAACAAACCATGATTTCTCTGAGTTTCACATGCTGCATAACATAGCCCAAGAATACCTACAGCTTCCACCTTTATTCATAAGGAGTAGATAGGCTTATTTCCCTTTCTTGACCTGGGATGATGAGCTTAGGACTAATGGGCCTGTCCCTTCTTTTCTACATTTAGATGACCTTTCTAGCTTTGATTTCAGCCCACATAATCTTCATCCTAAATGAAGTAAATTGTGCTCAGACATTTTTCCCGGTTAATCTCATCAAGGTATATACTAAATGGATGACTTCTGTAAATCATCTTTCTCAGGTGGATTGAATGGTTTATTCCCAAAGAATAAATAAATGATAAATAAATAAATAAATCTTCTCTCTTAATAATCTCAGGTTAAGTGTTACAAAGTATTTTTAACAGCCCTCAAAGCTCTGAACAATACCAGATTAGGTGATTTCTCCAGCACAGATATGGGATGGGATAAGATGGGATGGGATGGGGTGGGATGGGGTGGGATGAGGTGGGATGGAATGGAATGAAAGGGGATGGGGCGGTGGGAAAGGATGGCATAGGAATATTTGGTACTCAAAACTCCCATGACCACCTAGAACATTGAGGCAGCAAACATCTTGTTTCACTACATTTCTGTACTATTTTCATTTTTGTTGTCCACAAGAGATGGTAGGGTCACTTTCAACTGATGTTAATATTAGGTCACATCCGGATATAAATCTGGAATGAACATCCAAGATGAGATCAAGATTTTAAAATTCTTCCCAAGCAGCCTTGACCATATTTAGTGAATAAGGAAATAGAGCTGTTTATACTTCAGTGAAGTCATTTCTTAGTTCTTTAAAACAGGCTGTGTCCCGGAGGGATCTGGGTTAGAACTTCTCCCTTGCAAAGGAAAACCTTCTAAGTCTCACAGTTTCATTCAAGTGATTGCTTGAAAACATGGCAATTAAGGTTTTGTTCCTCATAGGGTTCCTTTTCCAAGAAGCCAGGGTTCCAGAGTGAGAGTGACCATGTTCCTCAGCATTTTCCTATTTCCCTTTTGCAGAGGAATGTGATGACAAGCAACCCCTAACCAGCAAAGAGGAAGAGGAACGGCGCATTGCAGAAATGGGGCGCCCGATTCTCGGAGAACATACCAAACTGGAAGTCATCATTGAAGAGTCCTATGAGTTCAAGGTATACTCACTTCAAAGCCAGATTCCCCCATAGGCTTCTGTCTCATGTGGACTTCTTGAAAGCCTCCTGGCCAAGATCATTGGCCATGTTACCCAAATTTTAAGCAACAACAGTGCAAATAGTCAATAAAGTAGAACCTTGAGGACTTTGCTGCCTCACAAGTTCAAGATGGGCTTACAAGGAATATTGGAGATATGGTGTTAATGGCAAGGGGATAAAGCAAGACTAAATTCAAGCTTGTGGTTTGAAAAGCAAAGCTAGCTTATCAAACATTCTAAAAACTCTGAGGTGATTTTATGTAACAGAATTTTCAAGAGAAGATTTGAATATGGAGGTAAAGATGGAATCTAAGAGATTATTCTCTGTACACGGATTCAGGGTTAATAAAAAAAATGTGTCAGAGAAAAGTAGACATATTATTAAAGATGAGAGGACCCTTTTACTTTTATCGTGTTCATCTGTTGGTTTTGGCTATCTCTGGATATTGCTTTCATCTATACTTTCCTTCTTTTTAAGGCCATTTTAGGAACCTAGCAACATCAGTGAAATGACAGCGTGGTTCTTGTAACAACAATATTTAGACTCAAGTGTTCAAAAACCAAAGAAATTATGGAGCATCCCGTTATGTGTAAGGCATGGTACTTATTGCTGTGAGATACAAAGAGAATAAGCTGTAGTTTCTGCCCTCTGGAAGCTTACAAGGGTATGCTTTCCCATGAGGTTTATTGGGGAAAGAAGTCAAATATCCACCCTACTATAAAAAGTTGGAATATATCAAGTAAATAGGAAAGATATAAAGTTCTGTGAGAGATCAGAAGAGTAAGAGATTACTTCTGGATAGAAGGATCAGAAAAGAATCATGGGTAATTGGGGTACAGGAGATGGACAGGATAGAAAGAATTTTAATAGAATGCAGAGTTTTTCTAGAGACAGGCAATACCATGAGCAAAGGTACAGAGGTAAACAAGGACAGGATGAATTCAGGGAATGATGAGTAGCCTATTTTGGTACAGCATAGATTCCATGAAGGGGAGCCATGTCATCTAAAGCTGGAAAGTTATGTTAGAGCCAGATTGTGGAAGATCTTGAATGTCAAGCTAAGAAGTAGATAATGGGGGGCCCCTGAAGGCTTTTGAGAAAGAATGATCTAGGCAGAGTATTTGGACAGTAGTTTGGACAATGAATTGAAATAGGAAGACTAGAGAAAGTAATAAAAGTTAAAGAAGCTTTTATAATATCCCAGAGAAGAGATGATAAGAGTCTGAGTTATGTGCAGTTCTCTCCAGAAATAATGCTTTCAGGTAACAAGTCTTTTAAGGACCTTGCTCAAATCTTCCAGAGTCTTACTAGAGAAGGGAATCTGTACAACACTGTGGCTAATCTGCTGTCTTCCTCTGTGCCCTAAGGCAGGGCACAGATCCATTAACACTTCCCTTGCTCAGGGTGAGCTACCCTAATCACCAAGGAGACCCCTACAGAATAGAACTGATACTCCTTTATAGCAGTGTCCAAACCTATGGTGGAAGGGACTTGGCAATAATCACCAATTTACCTCCATATGTCCCCCTCCCACATGGCCATGGGGTTTATATGCCAATTGAATCCCAGGAATATCCCTGAGTATCATAAAGTTCCTGGATATAAATATGCAAACTAAGCTCTAATAATAACTGCCCTGGATTGCATACATTTTTAAAAGTTTCCTTTCTCTCAAGACTTTGCTCTTTGAACAATACTTATTACAAGGGGAGCTAGTGTCCAATTATCAGAGCTTTTTTTTTACACACTAGTAACCCTCTGCTAACCAAACTGCTTTTCATTTTGGCTTCAGCCTATAGACCAAGGGTTCTTAACCATCTTTGAGGCATAGACCCTTTGGGCAGTCTGATGAAGCCTGTAGCCCATGAATATGGGCTATAGAATAATGTTTTTAAATGCACAAAATAAAACATATAAGATTCCAAAGTTTACCAGTTGCATTGAAATACAGTTATCATATATATGTGTATGTATGTATGCATGTATATGTATATATGTATACATATATACATGTACATATATGTGTGTGTATATATATATATATATATATATATTATACATATTTTTTTCAAAGTTCAGAGACTCCGGGTTAAGAACCCCATAGCTAAAAGCTTTGGCCAGACCACTCTGATGTGTCTGTTGGGTCTGGTAAGCAACATATTCACTCTTACAACATAGTAGATAGAGATTTGACTTGATAGCAGGCTAAATGCCATAGTTATTTGTGGAGAGGTGGATGAGTCCAAGACAGAACAGACTGGTGCTTATCCCTTGATCTTGTGATTGCCAATAGCGAAAGCTCTTATAATTACTATTAATAATAACTCAGGGCTAGAGAATCCACTCACAGACTAACCAAGTCTCTACTCTCAGGCTTGTTAAGCTAGTTTTAATAAGCTTTTTATATAATGTGTTTTCTATAGATAGATAATAATAATAACTTACATTTTTAATACTATTCAGCACAACAAGCCTTTATTAGGTGCCTACTGTATGCAAAGTATAGTGCTAAGGTTTAGAGACACAAAAACAAATAGTGAAAAATAGTGTCTGTTCTCAGGAATCTTAAATTCTACTGGAGGTGATATACTATGTAAAAAAGATAAATAAATACAAGAAAACTTGATGACAGGAAGAGTACTAACAACTGAGGAATCAGCAAAAGCTTCTTGTAGGAGAGAGGGCCTAAGCTAAACCTTTAAGGAAGCTAAGGATTTTAAGAGGTGGAGATGAGGAAAAGAATGCATTGCAGGCTTGAGGGAAAATCTACGTAAAGACATGGAGGCAGAGGGAGTCCCTAAATTCAAGTTACAATATAAATTACGTATCCCCACCTGCCCATCACTATTGGCACATTGGCTCTCAGTCGAGGATTTTGCCTTTTTAAGTGAGGCATCCATTTATCACTATGCTTTCTGGGTTCCCCATATTTTGTAACATCTTATCCCTCCCCAGATAGCTCATACATAGTCAACACGACATTAAAACTTGTACATTTTTGAACTAAGTCCAAGTTGTGTGTGTTTGTGCTTCTTTGCCATGAGTGGGCTTTGGAGGACATGCTGACAGTAAGTTTGGTGGCTGGGTAGACTAGTTGACGTAGTTGAGCTGGGAAAGGTTGCCCCGCTGTGCTAGGAATGCCTGCCTTCTCACCATAGTCTGTGTGATCCAAAGTCTTGTATGTAGATCACCCGCTTTCTTAGTTGAAGATTGCTTGGCTGCTGCTATTGACAAAATTGACCTTTTGAAAACCAGAGAGTGTTAATTGTACAGAACCAAGTGTTTGGTGCATGTCTAAAAAATCAAGGGGCATGAAGCCTATTAGTGGTAAAAATAGATAGAAATAAACAACTTCAAAAAAGCCTGAGCCAGTGCAGAGAAGTTTTTTTGGAGGAAATATAAAGAGGATGGTTCAACACAATAAAGTTAATAAAATGACTGGTAAAAGAAAGCTCCATTTGCTGTAGTAACCTCGGTGCTCTCCTACTGAACTTCATTATAGAATAAAAAAAATTATTTGCATTTATAATTTTCAACCAACTCTGGCCTCTTATAAGATGCATATTACTGAGCAGAACACACTATTGTATCATTTGCAGGCAGCAGAGGGGTGATGGGACAATAGACAACACAATGTTTACAAAGCATCCCCAGTCCCATTCAGTGTAAATGGATGAGGTTTTTCAGTGTCTGTTATGATAATCACCGAGGCCTTTATTAATCTGTTTCCATCTGTCATGAGACAGTGGAGTATTCTCATAATGGGTGCCAGGAACAATTTTCCATTCATGTACATTGTGAACCAGGAGCCATGCTTGTATACATAATCACAATGGCAGTTGAAGTCAACACTCTTGTTCTGAGCCTGACATCTGCTCTCTCTTACATAACTCTGGAGTTTTAAAGCCAGCATGGTCTTAGATTTCCTCAGGCCTTAACCAACGGAGCTGTAATTATCTCATTCTTTTCAACCTCTCCAGAGTACTGTGGACAAACTGATTAAGAAGACGAACCTAGCTCTTGTGGTTGGGACTAACAGCTGGAGAGAACAGTTCATTGAAGCTATCACTGTCAGTGCCGGTGAGTCCCCACCTCTGCATATAATCAAATTAGGTTGGGCCGTCCCTGAGCTCAGCCTCAGTACACTGGCCAACACGCCCATGGCATGCCGACTAGAAGACTTCTCTACAGGGAAGCCAATTGGATGTAAAGGGTATGTAGCATGTGCTCACCCTGAGTGAACACATTGAGACTGTCTGCCCACACGAAGCAAATGTTTTCTGACATCCACTGTAATATGTTTTCCTCTTTTTTCAGTGTTGCCTTTTTTTGTATAGATGTTGAAGTTAAGCATCTGATATGAAGAAAATCAATGTGGTATAATGGAAAAAACAATGGATAAAGAAACTTCAGTTCTGATCCCAGGGACTCTATCATTAACTAAGTTCACAATTTCGGACATGTCATTTAATTTATCTGGGGCTTAGTTTCTTTATATACAAAGTAAGGAGGAATGTACAGAGCCAAGTGTTGGAGAAGAGTCTAAAAAATTAAGAAGTGTGAAGCTTCTTGGATCTATAGCTAGAAAAATCATCAGATGATCTGCTAGGTCTCGTTAGCTCTAAATTTCTATGGTCTTCACCTGTGTTTTGAAAAAGCCAATTATGGGGGTCTATATGAAAAATACTCCCCCCAAAGGCATAAGATGACAATAGAAATTTCAAAAGAACAACGAGGATGACAAAGAAATGGCACTAAGACATTACATTTATAACTACCCATATTGTGCTATTCTCTGCCAAACCTTTGTTTGTCCTGGCAAAGATAGAGATTTCTTGCTAGCAAGGTAGAGTATAGAATCTGGAAGGAAAAAAAGTTACCTAGATATAATGCTTGCTACAGATTGTTGAGCTTTAGTCAACAATCATTTGTTAAAGACAGGTGCTTATATTCTATTGGGAGAGACAACATGCAAACAACAATATAAACACAAAATGTGTGTGTGTGTGTGTGTGTGTGTGTGTATGTATGTGTAAATCTGATGCAGAAAGGGGCCTACTGAATTTGCCTTGCCTACTGAAAATAACCCAAATAGGCGTTATGTGCTCAATAATAAATCCTAAAACAGTCCTGCACATTCCTCAAATGTGTCAACACAGAAACAGTCACTCATGCATAGACTATTGCTTATTACAAAACTCTCTAAAAAAAAAAAAAAAACCTAAATGCTGTGGGGAAAGAGAATGGGTGAGATTTTTGTCAGTTTATTATTAGTGCTATTCATAATGCTTTTTATTTCTTTGGCTTCCTCCATTTAAGTATGCCGTGAGATTTTATGAACTTTAAATGGTAGCAACGATTCAAAGGAAATGCATTAGGAAACCTCAACAATTCTTTGCTCTGAAGCAAGGGGATTGAAAAAGATGGCTCAGCATTTTCCTTTATATACTATATTATTATGGTTCCATAATTCTAATTAATGCCTGCCTCACCCTCACCCCCAACAATGAGGCATGACTTATTCTCTTTTTTACAAACAGAAACAGACAGAGATGGCTTGTGTAAGAAGTCACAGAAAGAATCTGTGACAAATTTGCTAGTCTAAAACATATCTCGATTTCCTTTCATCAATAAATCTAAATATACTATGAATTCATGATGTAGAGTTTAAATACCAAGTACACTTTATATCTTTGTCAGTTGTCCCCCAAACTGTAGTAGCATGGGTTGGGGCTGAAAGGGAACTTAGGGATGATTTAGTCCAACCTTTTCATTTTATAGTGGGGGAAACTGAGGCCACCTTCAGAACTGAAATGACTTGGCTAAGGCCATACATGGAAGGTGTAAATAAATAAACCAAAAATGTTTCTTCTGACCCCAAATCCAGTGCTCTTTATGCTAGGTTTGTTGTGAATCAGTGTACGTGTGTGTGTGTGTGTGTGTGTGTGTGTGTGTGTGTGTGTGTGTGTGATTGATCCTGGGTGCTTTACCCCATGGGCCCCAGCTTCTTCATTCATAAAGTGAGTGGGCATAGACTAGACAGTCTTCAAGATCCCTGGCAATTCCAATCTATGATGATCATGAATCCTGTGCTATTGTGAATGATGATGAAGATGAGATATTTACTTAGCATTTTAACTCTACATTATGGGTTCAGAATATAATCAGGCTTATTTATAAACACATCTGTAAGCTATTTTCTAATATCAGATTTATCACACTCATTCTATGATTACCTAGATGAGCCTTCTGTGTCTTTTTGTTTCCTTATATGTGATAAGAAAACAGTGCCCTGCACTGATGAAAAATCACAGATCTATATGTGTGTGTATACATGTGTCTATAATTTATTATCTATAAACACAAATATATGATGTATGTATTTTATACCACATGTCCCAAAAGGCATGTTCAGAAACATACCTGTACATATACACCCACATAGAGGGATATGTTAAATTGTACAGGTGTGTATGTCTATGTGTATGTGTGTGTATATGTACCCATGTACATATATATAGTGACTATATGTACAGATACATACCCACATATAAACATGTAGTATATTTGTGTGTGAGATTTTCAGCTTAGAATTTCCCCCCACTCAAGTAGATCAGCTGCTAATCAATAACTTAGGATTTTAGTTGCCTGAGGCCCTGAGACGTTAAGGGACTTGAAGATGGTTTTGTTGTTCAGTTGTTCAATTGTGTCTGACTCTCCATGATCCCATTTGGCATTTTCTTGGCAGAAATTCTGGAGTGGTTTGCTATTTCCTTCACCAATGGATTAAGGCAAACAGAGGCTAAGTGACTTCCCCAAGATCGTGCAGCTAGTGAGTGTCTGAGGCTGGATTTGAACTCAGGTCTTCCTGACTCCAGGCCCCACCACTGAGGCACCCAGCTGCCTCCATGCTGACCATAGTTGTACAGCCATTATCAGAGGCAGGGCTTGAACCTACTTCTTCGTATGTCCTTCTATCTATTATACCAGATTGACCCTCTTATCATCAGTCTATCAGTCTATACACTTAATGTACTGTCCTCTTTACAGTAACAAAAAACTGTTGATCCAGCTTCAACTGTGTACATACCTTGAATTTGTAGTTGTAGTAGTTGGTAAGAGGTTACATGGGGCGATCCAGAATCTCTCTTGATCTTTGGCCATCATCTGTGATATTTGGTGAGCTATGGAACGCACTTTATGATATAGTTGACTGAAGAAAGGGGTGTAGTAAAAGGAGTTGAAGTTAATAATTGATCAGAGCATGATGGTAATGAGGCCAAGAATATATGACCAATCCCAAAATGAAATCTATGGCATGGTCCAAAACACTAGCCTAGTCCATAGATGAGAAAACTTTTTACTATGGCTAATTTATTGTGTGATAATGACTGATTGATAAACTTTCTTTTTAACCATTTTCCCACCTATAAATTGGGACCTATGCCTATTAACGGGTGGGGAACCTGCAGCCTCAAAACTATATGTGGCCCTCTAGGCCTCAAGTATGGCCCTTTGACTGACTCCAAACTCCACAGAACAAATGGCCTATACAAAGGCCAGATGTCATTAAGTGAAAATGATGCCATCTTGTGAATCAATGCATGAAATTCATATTCAACAAGCTTGGAAGAGGCAGAATTGTATGGAAGGCAGCATGAATTTAGAACCAGAGCACCTTCATCAAGCATCTCTGAACCTCAGTATTCTCTTTTGTAATATAAGGAGGTAAGATTAGATTAACTTTCAGGTCCCTTCAAACTCCATAGCAATGATCCTATGAATTCCTTTGCTCAACAAACATTTAGTGATCTTCTATGTACATAAGCAACCCAGCATGTGAGACTTCGAGGGTCATACAAAAAGTAATGTTAGAACAGGTCTTAAAGTTAGAAAGATCTGGGTTTAAGTCCTGATTCTGGCATATCCTCTCTGTGTTGTGACCCTGGGTGGATAGCTTAACTTCTGAGTGCTCCCAGGCAACTGTCAAAGAGAAGCTGCAGAGAAGGAGATGATCTATATTGAAGTAAGGAGTTCTTTGCACCAAGGAAATCACAATTCTGAAGCTATCCTCCCAAAAACCATGATGAATTATGATTGTTCATATCCCTATATCATATATGTGTATATGTATATGTATATATAAATATATATATATATACATTTATACACATACATCTATGCATATAGTATTCCAACATTTCTAAAGCTTTAAGATTTTACAAAATATTTTTCTCACAATATCTCTATAATGTAACTAATATAAATATTATTACATGTCTTTGACAGATAAGACAGTGGCATAGTGGATAGAGTGCTGGGCCTAGATTCAGGAAGATCTGAGTTCAAATACAGCCTCAGACACTTACTAGCAGTATGACCCTAGTCAAACAGAGGATAAGAACAATTTCACCTCTGTTTGCCTCAGTTTCCTCATTTGTAAAATAGAGATAATAACAGCACCTATCACCTAGGGTTGTCGTGGGAATCAAATGAGGTAATAATTGGCACATAATAAGTGCTATATAAATATTAGTGATTAATATTACTGTTATTAATATTATTATCATCATCATTATCCATGGTCACATAGCTAATAAATGTCAGAGACTAGAGTCTCACCCAGGGCTCATCTGATTCCAAGTCCAGAATTCTTTCATTCAACCATCCTGGTACACAAGTGAAAATGGATATTTTCTGGCAAAATGAAATAAATTGTTATGTCCCATAACCTTGATTCTTTAGATGTAACCATAACAACCAAGCTACAAATCATTCAGATGCAATTTTATGTTGTGAGCATTTTTATGATCATTACCCTGTGTGTGGGCATCATATCGGCCCCCTCAGGTTGTGAGTGGCAGAACTGGTCCATGACCTTATGTATGTTCTTTTCTCCTAAATGCTCAAATGACTATTTGGAAGTAGGCTTGAGTCCACAAAAATACACAATAATTTTTCCAGGCTTCTGGTACAATCGAATTAATATATTATTTGGAGGCCTGTAAAATTTCAGGAAAGCAAACTTATTGTGTAGATGCTGGATTTTATAAAAAAGCAGTTACCAAATTCAATATTGGTATGTGTGATGAAATTTAAATGCCTATGAAAATGGGAATGTTCTTATGGTGGTTTAATGGACAATGAAATTTGTATAATTTGCTGGAAAAACAAAACCTTACTGAGAATCATGGATTTAAGTTTTCATAGCTGATTTTCAGGCATTTTCAGAGGGCTTGGTTTATTTTAAAATATTAAAGGGTAGTTATGGTTTTTCATTTTCAATTTCTGGAAGTTTAATAGCTTAGGCAGAGCTAAGAATATAGGCCTTCCCAGGAAAAGCTAAACAATAGTAATAGATGTACTTGGGAGCACGTATTATGAGAGTCGTGCCCCACTAGGCTCTGGATGACCTGGATTCTATTCCTGGTTCTGTCACTCTCTAGCTGAATGGTCTCAACTATGAAATAAAGGTGATGTAATAATTAAAGGAGCTAAAGTCCTTTTTTTTCCTATTATTCTATGATTCTTTGGATCTTCTGACTTGTTTCCACCTATTTCATCTACTATGGTTTCATTTTAATCAAAGTACTTTGCTCACAATATCTCTGTTGAGGACAGGCATAGCAGATATTTTATCCCCATCGTGCATATGAGCAGACCGAGACTTAAATAACACTAATAACTATATTTATGTAGCCCTATAGGGTTTAAAAAGGAGCTTTTCATACATTCACCCATTTGATCCTCCCAACAAGCCTGTGAGGTATGTAATGTAAATGCTATTTTTCTGTGACACTTGGAAGGATACTGTAGAGTTGTGTTTGTTCCTATAGAGCAATCAGACTATTAAGCAAAAACTCATTTCACCTGGCATAGTCACTGCTCAACCCCAGAAGCAGCTCTGGGGTAACTCTGACCCTGTGAAAGCTGGCTGCCTCTATCCCTTTAACTCCACCCCTTCCTGAGTGGAAATGTGTCTTTCCCATTGGTCTAGGAGTTAAATAAGCATTACCTAATCAAATTATGACTTCAAGCTGCATCCTTCGGGGTAAATAATGTTACCTCATTCATTTACTTCTTGTTCAAAAACATATTGTGAGAAAAACATTTTGATGCCAGGGTTCTTAAAAATTTTGTGTCACATTCCTTTGGCAGTCTGGTGAAGCCTATGGATTCCTTATTCAGAATCATGTTTTTTTTTAAATGCATTAAACAAAATATGTAGTAATATAAAGGAAACAATGATATATAAATTTAGTTCTCAAAAAATTTTGAAAATAAGGTCATGTACCCCAGGTTAAGGACTACCACCTAACAGAATTACATGCAAATGCACAAAAGCAGAAGCATTTGGTGATATGTAACAGACATGGAGATGCACCATAACATTATGGTTAGAGAGCTGGCTCAGAGTCAAGAAGACTTGGGTTCATGTCCTGCCTTTGACACAGACTGGTCATGTGATCCTGGGCTAGTCACTAGACTTCTCAGTTCCCCTAGACAACTCTCTAAGACTGAATTGTAGAGTTGGTTCCAGTCTACATTGGGAAAGAGGGTTTTCTCCTTTGAAGTTCTTATACCAATGAGATCACAGTCCAAATATAAACACAGATTGTACCTTCCATTTCATCCCTGACCCAGGCTAAAATCCTGGCAGGGCTGAAATTCATCATTTTCTTATCTCCCATCCCAGAGACAAGAGGTATCTCAGCAGTTCAGTTCTCAGTTGGTCCCAATACATATCCGAGCAAAAGGATTCTTTTTCACTTACGCAGCCAACAGCACCCATACTTAGATACCCTATTCGTTGCTGTAAAGATGGCAGTAATGCTAATCCTGTACTGTGCCTTCTTTCCTTGGCTCAGTTGGATATAACCTGCTCACACCACTCATACAAGATCCGATACTGAACTTCAATCTGTCCCCACAAGCCCTCAGATGTCATAAGTAACAGATTCCAGGCTGTGCCCAGATGGCAGTAGCCTGATGTTTTGAAATCACCGGCCTACGGTGGACGGGGACATCATCATATCCCTTCTGCCTTTCAACTTCAAAACTCTTAATTGTTCCTAGTTCACTGGCATGGCATCATGTCTCCAACCTGTCTCCCTTTTCATCCCTTATCCCTTCCTCCTTTGTCAGTGACACAGCCCCAGGTACGCCCACTCCTAGTGTGGTATGGGACAGGAAACAGTATCATGATCCCTTTTTTTATGGAGGAGGAAACTAAGTCTTACAGATATTGTAACAGAGGAAATTAAGTCTTATAGAAATTGTAGCTTCCCCACAGAGGTATTGCTAGTAGGTTGTATCACTGGGTTTTGAAGCTAACTATTTGATATTGCTGATTTCAGGTTAACAGTAAAGCATCCATTTATCACTCACCCACTTTTCCCCTATTTCATAGCTTATTCTTTGGGATTCCCAAACATGGTAATGTTACCATGTGTCAGATTATTATACTTCAATATATAAAGAGTTAAGGGAATTATTTGACCCTAACAATGGCAGTAGGGAGGAGAGAAAGCAGAAATTTAACCATGTATCCCAGAAGTTCTCCTTCCACATCATAGTATTAGTACCAGGAGGAGTACAGTATACCAAGTAAGTGACTGGCAAGCAAACCCCATTCTACAGAGTGCCTTGAAAGTGTGTCAGGAAGTCCAAATGACATTGACATTCATTATCTCTCTGGTTTGAGTTTCTCCCCTACCCCAACCACTCCCAAGTATTTGTTATGCCAGATAGAAAGGAATGACTTCAGGAGGAATTGCATGCAGGAAAGGGTCCTTCTAATTTTAAAAATCTATGATTCTGTGAGAGTGCAAAACAAGTAAGAAAAGACCGGGCTGTCAATCAGTATTCCTCCAGGAAAAGAGTATTTCTTTAGGATACTCTTAGGCCAGGTCTATGTAGGGCCATGGAATTTGGGGTCAAACTATTGCTTTTTTTTAAAGCCATATTACCCAATTTCAGTATAATTCTTCAGATTTTACTCAGCCTTCAAAATGTTTGAAAATTGATCTTTTTATCCTCAGCATGACTGTATTTTTTTTTCTCATGGCCTCCAATGTTTTTTTAAACCATGCTGAGGAAAAAAAAATGTAGAATGCTGGTAAAGTTAGGCTGAAAGAATCTGTTTTCTCCTACTGAAATGATGACTACTTAAAAATTTAGCTCAGACAGGTGACAACTCAGGATGACAACAGCACCAGGTACTCTTGTTTACCCTTTTGCAATGTCTTTTAATTAAACACAAAATACACAGGATGCTTTCCTGACCTACCTGGCATCATTGCCTCTGTAGAATAAGGCTGAAAGTAGAGATGGGGGAACTTTTATCCTGTGTGTGTCAAACCTGAACCTTCAGGATTTTTCCATACTCTGAGAGAGTCAGTGCCAGCAAATTCATTCAAAAATTAAAGGAAAGGTTCAGAGAATTTAGAGTAGGAGGGGACCTTTGTGATCATTTAGCTCAACCCCATCATTTTATAGATCTCTAAAGAAATGAAGCTAAGTCATATATATAATAAATAGGTAATAAATAACAGAGCCAGGATGTTTGTCCTCTGTAATTTTGGTTTTAGCCTCCTCCATATTTAATAGACATACCTACTGGCATCTTTAAATTCATAGAAAAAACTTGATAAGGATCTAGTGACTCTGGATTTCCCCTTAGAATCCTATAGTCAGCTTTGAGAGTATGGAAGTAGCAATGCCTCTAATATTAGAGGTTTGCTATTTAGTCGTTTTTCAGTCATGTCTGACTCTTTGTGACCCCATTTGGGGTTTTCTTGGCAAAGATACTGGAGTGGTTTGCCATTTCCTTCTCCAGTCATTTTACAGATGAGGAAACTGAGGCAAACAGGATTAAGTGGTTTGCCCAGAGTCACCCAGCTAGTAAGTGTCTGAGGCTGGATTTGAATTTAGGTCTTCTTGACTCCAGACCTCCCTCTATCCTCTCAGCCACCTAGCTGCTCTAGTATTAGAAGATCTGGTTTCAAATCCCTTTTCTGAGTCTACATGTCTCATCTTGGGTAAATCACTTAATCTCCATGGACCTCAGTTTTTTTCATTTATAAGTAAAAGGTTTGAACTTGATGACTTCTGAGGTAGCTTCTAGCTATGATCTTCTACAATGCTTTGTGTCAGATTATGGAAATACACCCATATCAAAATCATTGCTCAAGAAATAACTTTACAAACATTATCTTAGTTCATCCTCAACACAATTTTATGAGATGTTGCATAGGTATTTTTTTTTTGCCCCATTTCACTGGTGAGAAAAACAAGGCTAAGTGAGATAAAGTAATTTGTTCAGGGTTAGATAGTTAACTCATGATAGCCTATGTCATCTGATTCCATCTTTAATGCTCTTTTCACTATTTCAACAGTCTAGACATGACGTGAGTAGGGCCCGCACCAGAATGGCAGTAGGGTCAAAGGAGAGAAGGCAGTGAATACAAGATGTGTTACGAAGTTAGAAATGACAAGACTTGGCAATTGATTATATGTAGGAGAAGAGAATGGTCTTCTAGTCTCTATTCATCATCATTTCCTTGCTGGTTTCACTTAGTTCTCCTGGGCAAGACTTCTCAACCCCACATTTCTCTGTGAGTCCAGGGGATGGTGGGAAATGGGGAAGAGAAAACAAGATTGACCAGGATTACCTGCTGTGTTTTGCAATGGCCCATTGGAAATTCACCTGCTTTAGCTATTGCTGATTCACTAACCCTTATAAAGTGAATCACTGGAACATAAAAAACTCTCACCACTTTATGTATCACTAAAGACAGACCGATGATGTTCAGACAGCTTGAGCTTCTCAGAACACTGTTCTCATTTTCCTTCTGTTTCTATGACACAATAGTTCCCCTTTACAACCTTCTCTTTTCATTAGCCTCATTTTTTCCCCACCAATTCAGGGACAGAGACAAATTAAGTAATTTGCAAAGAATCACAGCATGTTAGAATACAAGTAGGACAAGCCCTCCTTCTACTTTCTTTTTTTTTACTTCTGAGTAAAGTCATTCAGTAGCTCATTGACTGTTAAAAGTGGCAAGAGTTTGCTTTCTTTTCTCAACTATAGGTGTCCAGTGACACAGTGGGTTGATAAGAATTTATTGAGGGAATGGCAAGAAAACTTTCTGGTGTCATATGCTATCCTTCAGAAAGTCCTATGTCACACACATGGCATCATTATCCTTTGAAACCTGGGGGAATCATCCTTTCTCCTGTTGTTTAGAACTTTCTTGAATGAATCAGTGCTTGGGAAATCTGTCAGGCTGATAACATCTTCAAATGAATTAATGTTCAAAAGCATCATCAATCTGACAGTTTTTAAATCTGAGGAACTCAATTTGACAGAGATCTTTTATTCATCTACAGAATTAAAAGGACATAAAGAATGACAGTGAGGATTTCCTTTGACCTAACCCCATTCCCTCAACCCACTTGAGGAGGTTAGCAGCTCCTTTCTTCCTATTAGAAGGAAGTGGAGTGGAAGCTTCAGAGTGGAATGGGTACTTACAGTTTCTGGAATTAGAGGATCTGAGGTTCAAATCTCACTTGGGGCACTTATCATCCCTGTGCCCTTCAGCAAAATCACTAATCCTCCCAGGCCTTCATTGTTTCACTTGTCACCTGAGGGTATTTGATAAAATGGCCTCTGAGGCTTTGCCCAGCTCCAGGTCACTTTTCCTATGAGTTGTTCATTTGTAACCCTCTCCATTCCAAGTTTTTATAAGGGCCAGAGCCCACAAAGTGTCTCATTGTAAAGTTTATCCTCTTGCAACCCAAGTAAGAGACTTGTTTGTTTGTCAGTAAGCCAGCAGAGAAGCACCACTATCATACAGAGATAATTTGAAGAAGATCTTCCTAATAAAATTGTATTTGGATTAATACCAATGCCTCTTTGCTCCTGAATTAATGCAAATTCAGGAAAAGCTGGAGGATTTCTTGGCATGTATCAGAGATCTAGCTCTGGAAAGGATCTTAAAGGTCATCTGTTCTATTCCCCTCATTTGACAGGGGAAGAAACTGAGTTGCAGGCAAGTTAGGAGATTTAATATAAAATTCCATTACATAGAATGCATCAAAAGCTGGATTTGAACTCAGGTCTTGTGACCCTCAAATTAGGGATCTTTCTACTATACCACATTGTCTCCTTCCATTCGTAATGGATCTCTCTGACTAGCAATGAAATACCTTTTTTTTTATTTTATTTTTTTAATTTTTAGGCAGTTGGGGTTAAGTGACTTGCCCAGGGTCACACAACTAATAAGTGTCAAGTTTTTGGTCTGAGGTAGGATTTGAACTCAGGTCCTCCTGACTTCAGGGCCGGTGCTCTATCCACTGTGCCATCTAGCTGCCCCAATGAAATACCTTTTAAAGAGGCCTTACCTGGAAGGTCCTATCAAGTCACAGTTACTCTGACCACTGTTTCCTTTGGTGGGAGAAAGCAGTTTAAACAGAACCTTTTTTCATTTTACTAGATGCTAAAGGATGGCTGAAATGCAAAGGAAATCTCTTCTCTCTTCCTAATTGTTGAAAACAGTTCCTCTGATCAAGGAGGACATGTCCTTCACCACTGAAAACAGGGGACCATTTTTGTCTCACTATCATGACCTGTGAATATGGGCAGCAAAGGATTATTTTTCCATCTCCCCCAAGTAAGACCAAAGTAAAGAATGAAAAAGAGGGAAAGAAAAAAGAGGAATAAAGGAAAAGAATAAGATCTAACAAGAAACAAAATAAATTATATTGGAATATTTGAGGGAATAATATGCTAGAAATCTAGGAAGATGGAAACCAGGATATCTAATCCAATCTATTAAAACCCAATAGCTTTTATGTGCTGCAATGTATAGGGCGAGAGGCATCATGACCAATTGTTTGGAAGACTGGCTTTGGAGTGGGGCAAACCTGAGTTCTTGACCTTTTGACCATGGCCAATTTACTTAATATTTCAGCATCACAGGCCATTCCCTACCACTCTAAGTTACAAATAAGTTGCTCTATTGATAGAGGAAGTTTTCACACCAGCAGGTCTAGACCCTTTCCCCAAAAACTCAAAACAAAAAATTGCACTGCCTTTGAGAAGTTTACATTCTCTGATGAGGAACAGTCTCAGAAGCAGGAAGAATGTTGAGTCAGTACTTCATCCTTCACGCTAGGAAAGAGATGGGGTGGAGGGAGCAGGAAGATGGGGAAGAAATTCTCCTCTGGCTCCTGGCTTCAGAGTTTTGGTTTGGTTTTTTTTTTTTTTAAAGAATATTGTGTTTGGCTGTTCCTCCTCCCAAATTGCCTATTACAAAAGCTTGGGGAAAACATTGTATTGCAGGTCTCAAGCATGATTCAGCTCTCTTATTGGAAGACACTCCAAGTCACGTCTCTAATGCTGCAATTGTCTGAACTGGCAGAAGTTCAGCCTGGCAAACAATATGACTTAACTGGATCCCAGTCTCTCTTTTGTTGGCTTAGTCTTCTGCTATTTGAATGCAGTCTGACTTGGTGCTTACCAGTCAATAATTACGACAAGGGGCCTTTTTATCCCTCTGCAGGAGACTCTGTACACTTTGTAGTCCTTGGGGAAATGTTTTTGCATTTTCTAAAGAGATCGAAAGGGGTGGGTATCATCCCTCAATACACATGTGCGCGCACAAACGCATACACGTGCACACACACACACATACACCCCTCCGTTGCTCCCTGCAAAGGCAGGAAGCAGAACTATTGGAAACAATTAGCAATAATTCTTCTTGCTGTTCACAACCTGCCCTATTAATTAAGAGCTTGGCATTCAGGCCTAGCAATCCAGAGTGACCAGAGAAGCTCTGACAAGCTCCAGTGGGTCTCTCCCGATATTGTCTTTGCTTGGCCATGCCTGGTGGGTTAGAGTATCTGATGCCCAGTGAGGGCAATCTGTCATCACGCAGTCTGGTTGACTTTGGCATTTGAACAGCTGATACCTCGGCACTCTAGGCATTTTACTGCCCCAGCTTACTTTCTGATTAGCTAAAGAACCTTCATATTTAATCTGTTGTATTTGGGGGGTTAGGAGGTTATCTGAGAAGAGAAGATTAAGATACAGCCCACCCCCGATAATGTCATCAGAGCTGATTGCCATCCTTTACCTGATGGCCAAAGGAGAAATTAAAGGTTTGTTTTTTTTTTCTCCTCTATCTCCTCTATTTTCCTCTATTTCCCCAAGCTTTGTATGAAACCATCAGCTATCTGTAGGTTTGAGGCATAAAATGCCTTACCAGGCTTATCTTCCTCTTCCTCTTCCACACATCCAGCCAAAGCATGGAGTATTAAAAAGAGTCCTGGATGACCTGCATTCTTACCCTGCCTCTTTACCTAACTGTCTAACAGGCTTTGGTAGGTCACTTTTCCCTCTTAGCCTTCACTTGTCTCACCTATCCAATTAAGAAAAGGGAAAACTGGTAAAGGATTTTCAACTCAAGGCTTCCTAAATCCATGCCCAGCTCTCTATCTGCTTTACCTAGCTGCCTACTGTATAAATGTAATTTAATTTCAAATAGGCAAATATGTGAAAGGAATACTAGTCTACCAGATCAGAAAGGGAAGAATACAAAGTTAAATTCTAAATACTAAATATCTACTGAAAAAAAGTACTTGATTTCCAAACATGCCTCGGACATGTATTAGCTGTGTAACCATAGTTAACATCTCTTTGACCCTCAGTTTGTTAATCTATAAAAGCGGATGATGACATAGTAAAGACAGGAATAAAACAATAATCCTGAAGTAGCTAATTATAGTGGATAAAGAGCCAGACTCAGAGTCAGAAACAACCAGATTCAAATTCTGCCTGCATTAGGTACTAGTTCTGTGATCCTGAACAAGTCACTAGTTGCTCGAGGCAACCAAGATTACAAATTAGAGTTAGTTGCCTATATGCTTTGGGCATATGGCCACTTAGCTCTTCTGAGCCTCAGTTTCTTCATATGTCAATGGGGAAGATAACACAATGGGGAGATAAATACCTCACAGAATTTTTGTAAAGATCAGCTAACATAATGAATGCAGAGTGTTTTGTTCTGAAAGGATGATATAATCAATGAAATATAAGCTCACTAAGGGCAGCCACTACAATCATTTTTTTTTAATTTCCCAGTGTCTGGTACTTGATAAATTTTGATAGAAAGTCCTACCTTAATGAAATTACAAACTTGCATACACACACATCTCTCACATACACATAACCCTCTGAAAAAATAGTAATAATACATTACTACATTACTTGCCTTACAAGGTAGTTGGGAGGATACCAGTTTGTACATCTTAGAGCACTATATACATGGGAGCAATTCCTCCCAAAATGAAATGAAAACTTGAGTCAATAACCTAAATACTTCATGTCAAAACGAAGGTAGCTGTGTTCAAACCAGGACTGTCTGCCCACATGGATAACCTAGATATTTCTCTTGGTTTATCCCTTTTCTAGTTCAGAACTTGCCTGAAATACATTAGGACCATAAATGTTAGCCTGGACACCAATTTCCATCTCTATTCTCACAGATATAGTTTCTCTTGATTCTGCCTAAGGCAGCCACAGGTATGTGAAGCCTGCAGAGAAAGGTAGGCTACTGTGGTACAAGGGACAGAACTCTGAATTTGCAGTCAAAGGCCTTAGGTTCAAATGCTGACTTTTCCACTTACCTGTGTGACCTTGGATAAGTTACTCCTCTTTAAGCCTCAGTTTCTTCACCTGTAAAATGAGAGTCAGACTGTTGCTGTGGAGTTGGGTCTGACTCTTCATGAGCCCATTTGGGGTTTTCTTGGCAAGGTTACTAGAATGGTTTGCCATTTCCTTCTCCAGCACATTTTACAGATAAGGAAGTGGAGACAAATAGGGTTAAGTAATTTGCCCAGGGTCACACACTTACGAAGCATCTGAGGTCAAATTTGAACTCAGATCTTCCTAACTCCAGGCCCGGGGCTATGTCTCCTGTGCCATCTAGCTGCATGAGAACCTCAAAAGTCCCTTCCAGTTGGAAATCTTATGATCTTACCCAGAGCTACATACGCAAAACTGATCACACATAAAAAGAGGGCACCAAGTCTCAGCATTTACTCAGTTCCAAAGAACTATAACTTGTTAGAGCTGGATGGGACTTTCAAGGCCATCTACTTCAACTCTTCCATTTTACAGATACTAATGTTAATGGCTGGAGTTTAGTTAGTACCTTTAGATTTGCAAAGCACTTTACATACATTAACTCATTTGTTCTTCACATTAGTCCTGTGAAGTAAAGGTTAATGTGATTTCCATTTTACAGATAAACCGAGGAACAGAGAGGTTAAATGACTTCCCAAGGATCACATAACTAATGTCATAGGTGGAATTTCTTGACTTTGTCTATCCCTCTATCAACTACCAACAAGGAAACTGAGGCTTAGAAAAGAGGATGTGGGGATTAAAAGAAGAGGTTAGTCAATCAGTATTTAGTGATTGCCCATTGAGTTCATATAACTGTATGTTAAGTTCTGGAAATTTCAGATTATTTATTTATTAGGTAAACTACACTGGTAAATATTAAAATTGAGACTTGTGACAGTTAATATTGTGGTATCGTTGCAAGCATCACCATAAAAAAAATCAGCATGCTGTCTTGTGTACAAAGACGTCATTTTTGGCTCATCATCAGTAACCGATGACAGAGACTGCTGTTAATTCGTCTTCACACTCCTAATTGCCCAACCCAGGTGGGGATCAAATCACTGACCTTAGTGTTATTAGCAAAACCCTCAAACCAACTGGGATAAACCAATCACAGAGTAACTGGATGAGACCCAAGAAGGCTTTGGAGCTTCTCAGCAGCAACTCAGTGCAGGGATGTGATTCACAAGAGACTAAGAAATCAATGCCAAGAAGTGACAAACGAAAGAGTTGCAGCTGTCATTTCCCCAGTCCACCCAGAAGCAGAAATGTTCAAAAGCAGAGTTGTGGCCAGAGGTGGAAAGAAGGAAAGGCTCAGTCTGGATTCTGCAACCTAAACAATCTTCTAATCAAAGTAAACTGGGTATCATAACTAAGTATTTTGTTTCTTCAAAGCCCATTACAGACTTAATTTAGTAAACTGAGCAATAAACCTGGGATGGGGAGCCCTAGATTTGAATCTTTACCCCATCCATTAATAGCTATGTGAACATAGGGAAGCCAATGCTTTCTCTAGGCTTCACTTACCTCATTTGTCCAGGAAGGAAATAAGACCGGTAATATCAACCTCACAGGATTATTATGAAGATCAGAGGAGATAATGAATGCAGAGTGCTTTGTTCTGAAAGGATGATATAAAAATGGAGTATTATTATGATCAGTGGAATGTAAGCTCCTTGAGGATAGGAACTGTGTTCACTTTTGTATTCCCAGTGCAGTGCTTAACAAATGTTTTGTTGAATGCAATTGAACTTATGGCAGGAAAGAGAAAAATCGGTTCTTATCTTCAGTTTATGGGAATTGGGAAGAAGTGATAAGAAAGCCGAGCCACAAAGAGGCTCGAGCTGTTGGGTGGGACTGGACCTAGTGTCCTTATTGCCAACCCTGCAAGAAAGAGTTAAAGCCAAAAGCAGACGTCATGAAAAATAGGAAAGGGAATGCAGGATAGCTGAAATGTTAACAATCATTGTGTGCTGTGCCAGTGATGGATTAATTAGATTCTCAGGCACTCAAGGCTGGAATGTCAGTTTGCTTATAAAACCAGCTAGCAGGCATATTCATCCTAGACAGGGCTTTTAGGGTGACGTCGAGATTAGCTAAACACTTGGAGACAGGGCTGGGGTTGGAGAGGCTGTTTCTGGTTCAGATCAACTCAGTTCTTAACTGGAGACTCCAGGAGAAGTGGCCACCAGTCCAAAGAGAACTCCACTTTTTGGGAGGGGGTGGAGAATGGAGTGGACAGTGAGGGGACCTCCCACAGCATGGATGCAGTAGTCAGCCAAGAGTAGAGAGTGACAACCGAAGCAACTACAGCATTACGAATGAGATGTCTTGGATGATGAAGCAAAGTGCGGTATCTGTTCTCTGAATGGGGACTTGACATTACATTGGTGATAGAGATCATCTAAACCAGTCCCCTCATTTTCCAGAAACTGAGGCCCAGAGAAATGAAATGATTTATCACAGTCATCGATCTCTTAATAATAAAACCAACTTACTTTTGTATGTTGTTTTAAGGTTCATAAATTACTTTCCTCCTAGTCCTGGGCAGTGAGTACTGAAAGTATCATTAAGCCTATTTTATTGATTGGGAAACTGATGCTCAGAGGGGAAATGACTTGGCCATAGTCACACAGCTGGTAAATAGGAGAGCTGAAACTCAAATGTAGTTCTCCTGGCTCCAAATAGAGTACTCCTTCCACTATACTATGTTCCATAATTACTGAAGATTTAGTATTTGTCTTCAGTACCTACTCTCATTGTTATCTCTCATTGTTATATAGCTGTTTTCCATAGTCCTTAGATATATAATAAGAAATAAATGAGCTTAAATTGGGCAGATCACTTAACCTCTGTGAGTATTGGTTTCCATTCATCTGTTAAATGGAGAAATTGGACTAAATGACCTCTAAGCAGCTTCTGTCTCTCCATCTCTGATACTCAATTCTCAAGTAGTTTAGATTCAGGCCTCACAAATATGAGATCAGGGTGGAGGGCAGGTGCATGGGGTTAGATGAGTCTGCAGAGAAAGATCTGAGAACTTTAAAGGACTGCACTGGGAGGAGGTTGGAGATTCATTTAGGTTCAAATGAACACTCATGAACTTCCTACTGTGGGCAAGGCATCAGGAGTCACAAACATGAATAAGAAAGAAATCTATCCCACCAGGAGTTGGCAGAATCTGAAAGGGAATGAGTACTCAAATTGTGTCTCCAACATGTATTAGCTGTGTGACTGTGCAGACCGAGCAGATGTTAGATTTTGGATTCAAGAAGGCATGGATCTGAATCCTGTCTCTGACACTAACGGGGTGACCTTGGTCAAGTCACTGAAAGGATCTCAGCCTCATTTTTCTTATCCAGAAAGTGGTAATAATAGTAACAACTGCCTAACAGGATTGTTGTCAGCATTGAATGAGATGATAGACGTAAAGCACTTTGCAAAAAAGTGCTACATACATGCAAATTAGTAGTGGTATTATTAACCTCTCTGAGTTTCAGTTTTCTAATCTGTTAAACAGGGACAATAATAGCTACATAATATAATTGTTAGAAGAATGGTGATGGATGCAAAGTAAACCTTAAAGTGCTATGCAAACGAGAGGTATTATTATTAATTATTAACCTCTCAGAATCTTACTTCTCTCATCTGTAAAATAGTGATAATTGCATTATTTAACTTGGAGGATTATGAAGTGAGAAAGCACTTAATAAAATTTAAATCATTCTATAAATGTAAGTTAGTATTGCTATTCAAAAATCACCATTAAGTTAGTTCAGGGGAGACTTCGTCTCTGAAAAATAGGGCATCTCAAGAACACAAGTTCAAGGGGTCCTTTCAAAATATCACTCTATCAAGGAAAACTTTATAGGTACACAAATAGATATACTGAAGACACTAAATGTACAGGATAGATAGATATAGATATATCCACACACACATACATACATGTATGTAAATATGTGTGCATGTGTGTATATGTGTCCACACATATACATGTGTGCATGTGTGCATGTATATGTGTGTACCTATATGCATATATATAATATATATATATATACATATATGTTTTGCATATATGTATACACATTTGTATGTGTGTAGGCCTAAGAAGAAGAGATAGATTTCTTCTGACTGGAGGGAGGGATCAGGGAAGGCTTCATGGAGGAGGTGGTCCTTGAACTGGGAGAGATTCCAGGAGGGAAAGCTCTTCCAGGGATAGAAAAGAGCATGAAGGAAAGCGTGGAGATGGGGGAAAGTGAGACAAGTTTGAAAAAGAGTATATAACTCAATTTGGCTGGAAAAGAGGATCTATGGAAGCAGAGTAAGTTGGAGCCAGACTACAGAGGGTCCTGATTGCCCAGTTATAGAACTTGGACTTCTTTCAGTAGGCAATAGAAAGCCATTGTCACCTCTTGGACAAAAGAGGAACATGATCCAAGTTATTCATTAGAAAGATGAAGCTGGTTTGGATGGAGTGAAGTGAGAGCAAACAGGAGTCCTTTGTGGAGGGAGGTCAGTTAGGAAGTCTTCAGGAACTGATTCACAAAGAAATGAGGGATTGTACTAAGGCGGTGGCCGTCCGAGAGAAAGGAGAAGTGTTTATTTTACGATTAATGAAAGACATTAGAGGAAGCATGAAATAGGAGATTCTAGTTCTGCCCCTGGCATGTATTAGCTATGAGATTACAGGCAAGTCATTTAACATCCCTTGGCCCAAACAACTCTCTAAAGACTATATGACAGAGAAATCACCCCTGATCTTTATCAGTAGAGGACAGGAGGATTCCACAGAGATGAAATTATAGATTTGGACAAACAAACACCAAACGATAAGGAAATGTGATTCTTAGGTGAAAGACTCAGAATGTCTAAGCTTTCCACTAGACACATCCCTTGAAATATTTCAGGAACAAACTCTACACACTTAATTCTGTCAAGTCAACAACATTTGGGAGTCCTCAGTTCTCTGAGTGCCTCATTTAAAATCTCAACACAAAGAATAGGCCAATTCATTTTCAGTCTTAAACAGGTTCATTTGGGTAATGACCAAAATCTCATACAGCTAGAACTTTCTCAGATTCGTTTGTCATCTTGGCATCTGCTGCTTGTGCAAAATTACATTTCTGCCACATTAGCTATTGCTTGTGGTGAGGTCAACATCCTAACCAGGGCCATGATGGCCTGAGCTAATGAGCATTTTCTTCTTAGTGCAGAATTTCATCCTTTGTCTCAGAGGCTGAGAGTTATTCATGCATAATATGTTGTTTTACCTGATTCATCTCATGGTTACAAAGGCTCATTCCGGGGTATGATGGCCAACCCATGCCCCTTATTTGTAATGCAGTAGAATTACTACAACCAAATTGAGTTAGTCTTAAGAAGGATTTATCATATCATCCGTGTAAAAAACTAACAACCTAAGGGGGGTGATGAGGAATTAACAGAGCCTGAGAAAAGAACAGAGGAATAGCAATTTCTCTTTGAGATACTGAAGTCTACACATTTCATTCATTCATTCAACAAGCATTTATTAAATGCCTTTGGTACGCCAAGCACTATACTAGGCACTGGGAATACAAAGAAAATAAACAAAACAGTCCTTGACTTTAAGGAGTTTATATTTTATTGGGAGGAGACAACACATACGAACGAAAGTGAATAAAAAGTACTTACAAACTAATTTCTAGAAGGAGAGAATGAACAACTGGGATAGGCTTCCTGTAGGATGTGACGCTTAAGCTGAGCTTTGATGAGATCAATATTAAAAGACAGTCCCTGCTCTGGGAGCTGGCAGTGCAGAAGAGAGGAAAGAGGAAAGAAGAGAAGGGAGGATAGTAGAGGCAGGAGAGATCTACAAAGAAGAGACTTCTCTTCGGGGCATCAAGGATTCATTTATTTGCCAATCCTGGAATGTTGGGAATTTTATAATGTGAGGACACAGTTAAATTAAACCAGTTACAACCCTTTTAGTAGGTCATTTTTTTGACTCTTCAAATTGAAACCCATATACTGAGTGTATAAGGTAAGACATACTCTTAAGAACCTAATGTGAAAAGGCCAGATATCATCTTACACATTATATGTGGATGTGTATGGAATACCTGAGAGTCAGGTCTTAAGGAAATATCTATTACAGTGCTCAGAAAAATCATGACCAAGAGAAATATTCACTTAGGTTGAGCTTCTGAGGAACTGATCCAATGACCCATTGAAACTATCACTCATGAAAGGCAGACAAGCTAAGGGGTATTAGTCCCTTCACTGAACTGATCATGAAAACAGTAGAGGGAAATAATTGAGAGTTTGTTTGTTCGTTGTTTTTCTTAAGATAGAGAAAACTGGGACAGCTAGGTGGCCCAGTGGATAGAGTTCTGACTTTGGAGTCAGGAGGACCGGAGTTCAAATCCGGCCTCAGATACTTGACACTTAGTAGCAGTGTGACCCTGGGCAAGTCACTTAACTCCAATTGCCTCACCAAAAAAAATAAAATAAAATAAAGGATAGAGAAAACTATCATCATGGTTTAGCAGAAAGAGTCAGAACACCTGGGTCTGAATCATGGCTCTGCTATTTAACCACTATAAATAGCACCTGGGGCAAATAGAATATACCTGGAAAAGACTCTTACTTCCTGGGCTTGGTTCCCTCTTCTCCACCATGAGGGTGTTGGAACAAATGATATTTAAGGTCCTTTTTTGATTCTTTGTTCTACTTCAATGAGTTCTGTCAGTGAAAAAGGGATTAGGAAAAAGCAGAGACCTTGACTTTTTATACTTGCATGTGTGAGTTCTCAAGAAATCACAGTAATGAAGGAAAAGGCACATTTGTCATGATGTGCCCAAGTACATTTGTACTTGGGGTGCAAATCATGATGTTCAGAGAAGAGAGATGTAAAGTGAACCATACTTAAAAAAAATAGGAATAGAAGGTAGTGCAGTAATCATTCAAACTAGAATATGCAGCAGGAAAAAAAAAGCCTTGATTGGGCCTCAGGCTTCAGAATCATGTGACTTATACAGCATTTGAAGCAGGTGAAAATCTATTCTGTGTAATGGGATATAGATTGATTCAGGATTTCTTTGTCAGTGACTCACTGTGATAAAAGAGACAGTGGCCTATTCTGGCAGTACTTGGTCTCCACTGAACTAGAATATTCTATTCTGCCATCCTATTCTGCCCCTTCTCTCCTAGGTGAAGAGATCACCTCCCTCCTTAGTCCCCGCTCCCTGGGGACAGATATGTCTGATCCCTGAAATTTATAGAAATATTCCACCCTTCAAGATGAGTTGACTTATCAAACATGTCAGCAGTAGATGTAAGGCCCAGTGGGCTTACTCAAATGCTTGCCTGCCATCTACAATGCCCTAGCTGCCAGGGTTCATGGCATATTTAGAACTAGAGCCTAGAATCCCATTGCATTTCTTCATCATGCTTCTAGTGACATTGATACGTTTTTAAATGGACTTGTAATATCTTTCATATCTGTATATTGTAATAGCTTTCATATCCATCCCCTTTTCTCCACTTACCGTGATCACTTTACCAGTTCACTTTACCCTCACTACCTCTAACCTGAACTACTGAAATTTTCTTCTAATGGTCTCCCTGTGAAATGTTTTGCAAATGTTATAGCATTATAAAAATGTTAGCTATTATTTTTCTGTTATGTAGAATCTGAGCTGGAAAGTCAAATTTACAAGTTAAAATGTGACCAGTAAAAGCAATTTAGAAGCACCTCCACTTATAAGCACCAAAAATTTTTCATTCCAGGAATGGGTGTTGGGGAAGAGAAGATATCATTGACTTTATGATTCAGTGAAAAAGAACCAAACTTGGAAACAGGAGGCCAAGGATTCAGTAGTAGTCCTGGTTCTGCCATATACAATTTATATGACTTTGAAATTTTGTGCCATTCCAATCTCCTTATTTGAAAGATAAGCAAATTAGAGGCCACCAAGGTGAAGATGTCTGCTCAGAATTGAAAAACTCAATGGCTACCTAATCCAAGCTATACTTGGAAAAAAAAAAAAAAACAAACTCCTTCTATAATATTGCTACCAAGTGGCCACCCAGCCATTGTTTAAAGACCTCCAATGAAGGTGAACTCTCTACCTCCCAAGAAAGCATCTTCCACTTTGGGATATCTCTAATTTTTACAAAGCAATACATAGACATAGATATAGAGATAGATAATAGATATATGTCTAGATAGAGATATACATACAGATACAGGTGAAGGTACTGATATAGATAGATATAGAAATACATGTAGATATAGATATATGTTTAGATCTAGAAACATGTCTATATATTGGTGTAGGTAGAGATATAAATACAGGTCTTGATATAGATATAGACACAGATATAGATATAGCTATAGTCTATATCTAAACATGGGTCTAGATGTAGACACAGGTCTAGGTATAAATATAGGCCTAGGTGTACACACATACACACACAGAGATATAGGTACAGATATAAATATATGTGTAGATATATATAGGTAGATATAGGACTAGAAATAGATATAGACACAGATACTGGTACACATATTACACATATAAACATAAAGATATAGGGCTAGATATAAACACTGATACAGGTACAGATATACCTATAGATATAGGCCTAGATAGAGATAGAGATCTAGATACATGTCTAGGTATAGATATAGGCATATATATTATATTCACATATACATATAGGTACAGATATAGATAGATGTAGATATGCATGTAGATCTAGATATAAATATAGATATAGGTCCAGATATAGATACAGGTATATATATATAATATACACATATATATATAGGTACAGGTATAGGTAGTGATATAGATAGATACAGATATAGATAGATATAGATCTAGATACAAATATAGATATAGGTCTAGGTGTAGATACCAGACTAGATATAGATATGGACACAAGTAAGTATAGGTACAGATATAGATATAGATCTAGATATAGACATAGGTACAGATATAGGTTTGGATGTAGATCGAGATACAAGTACAGATATAGATATAAATGTCAGGCCTAAATTTGCCTCTTCACCTTCTGTCCATTGTACCTCATTCTTCCTTCTAGGGCCAAAGAGAATTAATCTGGTCCCATTTTCCCTTGAAAGTCTTTCACATATTTGAAGGCAGCTAGGTTAAACATTTCTAGTTCAGTTGGTCAGTCAATAAATATTTATTAAGTGCCTACTTTGTGCCAGGCATTGTGCTAAGTGCCAAGAATACAAAGAAAGGCAAAAGACCTCCCTGCTCTCAGGGAGGTCATAGTCTAATGAGGGATATGACAAGCAAACAACTATGTAGACAGAAGGTATATACAGGATAAACTGGAAATAATCAACAGAGGGAAGGCCCCAGAATTGAGGGGGATCAGAAAAGACTTGCCAAAGAAGGTGGAATTTTAGCTGGAATTACCTTCAATTAGTCATTATGCGGCATGAACTTGATGTCCTTCGCCATCCTGGTTGCCATGCTCTCCAGCTGATCATTGGTCTTCCTAAAATGTGGTACCTAGAACTGCATACAATACTCCACATGAGGTCTAACCAAGGCCTGGTGCAGTGGGACTATCACGTAGATACAGTAGGATTAGACAAATTCCAAAATTGTCCATTCAAGCACCCCCTGCAATACTGGAAGCCCAATAAAAGAACCTCCCCCTCCCCTGCCCTTGCTCGATACCTTCTTGAAGCTATAGGCAAGGATCTTTGCAAAGGGAAAGGTGAAATTTTGGTTCAGAAATATAAAATTTAACCTTAAGACTTCATACGTCTGCAAAACAATGAAATGATAATGAAGATGAAAACATAATAATAATATATCAAGAAAGTATAAAATGATAAAAGCAGTAACCAAAATAATAATCATTACCTCCATAATTTCTCACTTTGCAGAAACTACCTAATTATATACCCCAGCACATTTCTCATGGAAAGATATTATTTAGATCTTTTTTCATAAATACAGTGCCTACTGTGAGGGAATAAAATACCATGTCCTCTGACTTCTTCCTGTTATTGTTTTTATAATATATTATCTTGTTCATTCTCAAAATACAAAATTCAGGTGCAAAAAAGATTTCTCTTAGAATACATATAGTGCTTTGAGATTGGAGGGAGGAATGTAAAAGGGAGAGGCAAACAGAATTTAAATTTATTTAAATTCAATATTTATTAGTATCAAAAACCATGCTGCTGCTAGGGACATAAGATGAAAAATAGCCTAGTGCCTGCTCCTAAGTATCTTATAGTTTTAAAAGGGGGGATAAGAAGTATTCCCAGCAGAATGGTTACATGAATATGGGAAATCCCATGAGAAATTTGAGGAGGGGAAGGTCAGTTTTGTAGGAGGGCCGTAGGGTGATCCAGAGAGGTGATATCTGAGTTGGTCCTTAAAGGAGAGGCTTCAAAAGGAAATGATGAGGAGAGGTCTATGAGACAGCATTAGCAAAGCATGGTAGTGGAAGAAGATAGTCTCAAAAACAGGGGATGGGATGGACAATAATCTAGTTTGTCTGGAATGCAGAATGCATGGAGAGATGAAATTGAGATGAGGCCGGACATGTGGACTGGTGACAACTTTTGAAAGATGAAAATGCCAGGGTTCAAAGTTTAAATCTTGTTCGGTAGGCAATAGGAAAGTGATAAGGTGCTAGTATCATCCTCCGTTGTACAGAGGAGGAAACTGAGGCACAGAAGTTTAAGTGACTTGCCCAGGCTGACACAGCTGGTAAAGTGTTGGGAGGCCTTCTTGACTCCAAGTTTCATAATGTGTGTCCTGTGCCCCCTAGCTGCCTCCCTACTGCCACTGGAGGAGCCATTTGTGATTCAAAGACACTGTGATGTTCCAGGACTTTTAACCCTGTGGCATCATAGGGCAAATTTCCTGCTAAAATGATGAATGTGCCAGGGAGAGACCTAGGCTTCACTAAAAACACTAAATAATATTCCAAATGTAACTCATCCTACTCTCTTCCTCTCATTCAGTTCTGGGCTGAAGTCATTGCCATCTCATCCTATTTTCTTCAAAAAGAATAGTATGCCATTTCAAGTTGAACCCCGTTCTAAATTGGTTCACAGGGCTTTTTTTCTCTCTAGGGATTTGACCACTATTTAATAAGCCAAAATTACATTGCATAATGTAACAAGAAGGGCACTGGTCTTTGAATCAAAAGACCTGGGTTCAAATATGGCTCTGCCACTTAATAGCCGAATGACCATATCATGTTATTTCACCTCTGTGAACCTCAATTTTCTCGGCTGTTAAATGGAAATAATAATACATGATTTTTAGAGAGTACTTGTAAACCTTAAAACCCCTTAAGCGTAAGCTATTCCATCATCAAAATTTAATTGCATGAAGATTTCTGCATTATTGATTAATTAAAAGAAATAAGGATCTGGTTCTGGTTTCCTCTCTATTCCCTGGCAAATGCAGCTAGAATCATCTACTTGGCTAACCCACACATATGGAAAGTGTTCATATTTTCTTGTAAAAAAAAAAAAGCACCAATTATCAAAAGCACTTCTGCTTCTAAAGCTTTTACCCCATAATGTGATTAGCCCCCAAAGAACCCACAGCAGGATTTTCTTTACAAAGCAAGTTAATTTGCTCCTTGCTGAGAATCCCAGGTAAGACCAACTAGAACATGTGGTAACGAGGGGCTGACAGCACCTGTCTACCGAGCTGCAGCAGATGGCTAGAGGTGAATGGCCAGTCCTGACTCCCCGGGGTGCCTGGTGACAGTGTTAGGAAGGGACTGACTATTGTCAGAAAAAAACAAGGACTTCATTGAGCAATTACCCTGTGGAACTCACATGCAAAAAAAGGCAAAAGCATTCAGATGTGGCCTGCTAACAAAAAAATCCAAATTTGAAATTAGCCCAATTAGGGGATAATTATTCATATAATGGGCAGCAAGGTGGCGTAGTGGGGAGAGTGCCAGGTCTGGAGTCAGGAAGACTGATCTTCCTGAGTTGAAATCCAGCTGCAGATACTTCACAGCCGTGTAGCCTTGGACAAGTCACTTAACCCTGTTTGCCTCAGTTGCCTAATCTGTAAAATGAGCTGGAGAAGGAAATGGCAAACCCAGAGGGATTATGAAGAGTTGGACCCAACAAATGACTGAACAACATCATTCACGTTATAAAAGCATTCTTAGCTTCACAAAAGGAAAGCATCCACAGAAAGTCGGTCTAAGGCTTCTTAAACTTTTCCACACATGTCCCACTCAGCGCTTCTTAAACTGTAGGTTGTGACTCATATGGGGTTGCGACCCATCAGTGTATTCAACTTCATTGACAAAATAGGATTCAATTTATAAACATTCAATCTGCACAGTTTTATGGGATATGCCCACTGCTTAAATTGATTGTTTTCTAGTCCTTCAATAGACTCCCTCTTGTCCTCTGCCCCTTAGAATCCACTCTCTCTTCCAAGACTTTTCCCAAGCACCACATTCTACAGCAAGCCCTTCCTGATCTTCCCAGATGCTAGTGCCCTCGCTCCCCAAATTACTTTGTGTTTATTTTTTTTTCATATTCTGTATATGCCTATTTGTGTGCATATTATCACCATGTAACAGAATGCAAGTTGCTTGAGGAGAAAGTATTTTGCTTTTGTCTTTGTGCTGCTAGCACTTAATGCAATTTCTGGTACATAGCGGGTGTTTAATAGAAGCTTATTGTTTGATTAATTACTAATAACTAATATTTAAATAATGCTATAAGGTTTGTGAAGCACTTTGTATATGTCATCTCATTTGATGCCTCAACAACCCTCTGAGATAGGGTTTTCACAAAGCAGTAATTGTAAATTACAATTAACAGATGAGGAAATTGATTAATGAAAGATGGAGGGAAAAAGTGCAAATGAAAGAAATAGCACCACACATATCTTTCTTCAGAAACTCTCAAAAGCCTACAGAAAGGGTTCGCTAGGCAACCGCCCTCTTTCTAGACCTAATTCAGGAATCCTGAACCTTTTTCAGAAGATCAATGTTTCAATGTCCAAAATTGAAACTCAGTTAATGAGAGAATGAAGGGAATTGTTCACAATGCCCACGGTAGGCTAAGGGTGGAGATGATGCAGACTCAACACATCCCTGATACTACCCTCTTCCCATGGAAAATGCCTCTGAGAAATAGAAAAGGGTCACGTCTGTATCTGTCTGCCTGTAATGGACCTTTCAACCTTAAAGAGGAGCTGAGTTTACTTCAATCAATTTGAGGAGCCTGGGCATAATTTGTCAAAGTACAATGGGGAAAGGGGCTTGCCAGCAGGTATAATGTGCAGGTCCAAGTGTTGTGATAAGCTGTATTTTTGTTTTTCCTCAGGGGAAGATGATGATGATGATGAATGTGGAGAAGAGAAGCTGCCCTCTTGCTTTGATTACGTGATGCACTTCCTCACTGTGTTCTGGAAGGTTCTCTTTGCCTTTGTCCCACCCACAGAGTACTGGAATGGTTGGGCATGCTTCATTGTGTCCATCCTCATGATTGGCCTCCTGACAGCTTTCATTGGCGACCTGGCATCTCACTTTGGCTGCACCATTGGCCTGAAGGATTCAGTGACGGCAGTGGTGTTTGTCGCACTAGGGACTTCGGTGCCAGGTAAGGAACAAGTCTTGAACCAGTTCCTACAGCTCCCTTTCTTCGTTTTTAATAATAATAACAACTAACATTTATATACCACTTACTATATGTGGTATGCTAAATGCTTTACAATTATTATCCCACATAACCCCAAGGAATGGGATATAAAGTCAGAGCTATCAGTGTTGGAAGCCCAAAGATAGGCATTATTTCATTTATTTTCCCAATGTTATAAAAACAAGTACTCTGATTATTCTGGCCAGAAAAGATATTTGAGTATCATTTAACTGAGGATTCCTGTCAGAGTGAGCCTAGGTGGGTGTGGCCTATCTTAAATTAGAGAAAAATGAATTAGGCAAGTAGATTGATTAGCCTGCCATGAAAAAAAAACTTGTCTAAAAAATTAAATTAAAAAAGAAAACACTAAGCATTCACTATGTGCAAAGTACTATATGAGAAGCTCTCAAGGAAGAAAGTAGATATGGCACAAATGTTGCTCTCAGGAAGCTTACAATCTAATCAGGGATTAGAGACATGCAAAAATAACTATGATTTGAGGAGCACTGAGATAAAGTGAAGGAAAAGTCTGGGCACAAAATTATGAGATATTTGAGGGGCAGACCATTTTTACCTGAGTTGAGGGGGTTGGGGTTGGGGTTGAAAATTTAAAAAAAAAAAAAGACTTTATAGAGGTGGTAACACTTGAGTGAATGTTCCTAGATAGGGAGGGACTTCAGTAAAATAGAGGCAGGAAATTTCATTCCAGACACAAATTATAATGAGTGCAAAGCACCAGACAAGATGCGAACGGGGGAATGGAGAAAAGTGTAGTTTGGTTATAGTGGCGAACATATGAGTCACCAAGTGAATTAGATAACTCTGGCAAAAGTATGTTGGTTGCAGATTGTGAAGGGTCTTGAATGCCAAGTTGAAGACTGCAGACCTTTTGGGGGTAATGGTGATCCCCTCATGTCAAAGAAGGACTAAAAATAAGAAGAATTTAAAGAACCTATTCAAAATTTCTGCCTCTTCTTTCATTTTCTTTTAGTTGATTTTCATAGGAATCTGGGTCAGTTCGAAGGGGATTCTAGCCTGATTGGCTTTTGGTGCATACTATACTGTTTTCTTAATCTAGTAATATGGGGAGTGAATAGGAAGAAGTGGGAGCTGTCTAGCAAGGGAAGGGAAGGTAGGAGAGTAGCATTGATGTTGGTGAGTAGGACCAGGGCAGGTTTCCTAACTGTAGAATCAGGAAATCACAGAACCCCAGAATGAGATGGAACCTCCATGGCCCTCAAGTTCAACTTATATCTAAGCTAGAGTTGCCTCTAACAAAATGCCCAGCAAGTGGTCATTCAGATTTTGTTTGAAGACCTGCGATGAAGGGTAAGAACACCCATCAACACAGCCCGTTCCACTTTGGGAAAAGTCTAGTTGTTAGGCAGTTTGTTTTTGCTTTTTCCCCTAACATTGAGCACCTCCACTGCACCTTCCACTCATTGCTTCTAATTTTTTCTCCAGGGCCATTAAGTCAGTCAATTAATATTTATAAAGCACCTACTTCATGCCAGGTACTATGCCAAGCACTGGAGATACAAATACAAAAAAAAAAAAAAGTCCCTGCCTTCAAGAAGCTTACAATCTAATGGGGCCAAACTGAACAACTCAAGTCCCTCTTCTTCATAATATCCCTTCAGATACTTGAAGATAACTATTATGTGCCCCCCTTAATCTTTCTTTTCTCTAGTATAAACACTCCCAGTTTTTCCAACTAATCCTCATATGGCATGAAATTGAAACCCTACACATTTCTGCTTGCTCTCCTCTGAATATTACCAGCTTATCTATTAATTGAAATTATTTAGGCCATGTATTTTTTTTTAAACCACGGCAGCCCCCTCTACACCATTATATTATGGATCATTATTTGTTCATAGATTTGATTTGATAGCATCATGGGTAAAATTTCTCTTCTGAATCTAATAGCTAATGATGGATAATAGCTTGATAACAACAAAGCAATGGATTTTAGTCCCATCCCCAGCACCAGACTGATATAACTATTGCAGTGATAGATCTATAACCTGGATTTTAACCGATACCTTGTGCTTTCTTGAGAATAGCTCACATTTATACTAAACTTTTGAGTCCAGGGACATAATTTCATTGGTATAGAAAACTCCCCAGGAGGATGCTCCTTTTGTCAATGTATCTGCAAATTACAGTCTTAGAGAATTGCCTGTGAGGTCAAGGGACTTGCCCAAGGTCACGCTTAAACCTTGTTTTTCCTGAATGTGAGACCAGCTATTTACTACCATCCACTGCCTCTCATACCTTTTGTCAATTATAAAATAAATTTTCAATGTTACAAAATGTTTTTCCTCACCACCACTCTGTAAACTGAGATGAGGAGATTAAGTGATTTTCCCATAGTCACACTGCTAATAAATGTCCAAGCAAGGACCCGAGTCTTTTGACTCCAAGTTCAGGGCTCTTCCCATCACCTCACCCTTCCTCATGGCGGTGAGTACTCCTAGGAGAGAAACTATATGTGGACTACAACATAACTTCTTGTAAGGTGGAGATAGAGAAAACTGCAGATAACTACAGCTCTGTGAATTTGAAAGTGACACCATTGATGATGTCATTTATTGCCTATATCCATAGGATGGGTGGAGGTGGAGACAGAGACTCAAATACGGACAGAGAGAAATGGAGAGAGACAGAGATAGAGACAGAGTTACAGAACAGACACAGAGACAGATAGGAACAGACAGAGAGGCAGAAAGAGAGGGGATGAGAGACAGACAGACAGAGAAAGAGAAACAGAGAATGTGTGACGTGTGTAGCAGTACCTCACAGGAGAAACATAAGCCAAGGAACATTGACTTTGCTATGGTTTTCCAGGGTGTGCTTACTTTCTCTGCTTTCTAGCCTTCTGTTCAAAACTGAACACAGATTAAGCCATACCACATCACAGGAGTCCAGGAGCTGACCCTCTTGTTTCTATAGTCATCTCTGGGGTGGCATTTATTGAACAGCTTGGGTTACCACCAAGTACCCATTTAGGATGTGGTGTCTGCTGAGATGGCAGGAAAGCTGAGGCATTTTGGAAGGGAAGCAAAAACAGAGCAGGTCAGCAGGTCTCTTCAAAGCCATCTGAGTGACTCTCAGTGTTTCGAGTCGCTCAAGACAGCAGGTGCCCCATTTGTATTTCTAAATGGATGCCCTAGCTGTACTATGCACTTTTTGTCTTGGATTTTTTCCAGGGTTAGCAGAAAGAAGCTTTTGAGTTGTAGGAGAGACATGAAAAATACTCACAGTCTGAGCTTCTTTCACCTCATGATTTTGTATCCCATCACACAACTTAACCAGTGTGACTCCATATCACTCCTCTCAGAGCTTGGCAAAGGAAAAATGGTTTTGGAGGCTTCCCTCCCTAGGCCCTAAAGCATGGCACTGAACGGTACTAAGCTGCTACATCCTGATTGAGTGAGATTTATGTAATTAAGACTGACTAGCTATCCCATCATAGCTCCTCTCTGGAAGTTAGCAGCTCATCTTACTTCTATCTCTATCTCTTACTTCTAATTTTTTTTTTTATGTAACATATCTTGGTTATGGATAAGTCATTTTTAATATAGTGCTTCTGGAGGAGGAAAGGGTATGGGATCAGGATGAAACCTGTGATTTCATCAATGTAAGGAGATCCCAGTAACGAACACCTTCTACCCATTCAGATATGCCCCTTCTATGAAACCTCTAGCTTGAAGCAATGAGAAGGTAATCTTTAACCAGCCTAGAGTCACACAGCCTATCTGAAGCAGAGAAGGGACTCAAATACGGGTCGTCTTGACTCCCAGTATGGTTCACTATCCTCTTCAACAAACGCACTGCTTCTCTAAAATTATTTTTTTCAATCTATCAGTGCTACCAACACAACCTTAAAAAATAAACAACTCATCCTTTTTGAAATGGAATTGCAAATTAATTAAATGTTTTGAGTGGCATGACTAAAACAGATCAATTTTAAAATGAAGCAGCTTTCATGTCTGTGATTATTAATTCTTTGCAAAGAAGTTTGAGAAGACAGTTGGATTTTATCAGATTTAGTTTTGAGAGGTGTCACTTAATCTACTACTCATACCCAGCATGGAGGTTAGCAAGTGCAGAACCAACATTAGCCCTCCTAAAGTTAAACTTAGTAGATCTGCTAAAAAGCATGAAATCCTTTTTTTGCGGGAGAGAGAAGATATAAGACTCATTGGTCTAACCGCTCAACAAGTCCTGACATAAACTTCCTACTCCCAATACCCACTGGGAGGAAGATTTTCTTATCCCATATTTCCATTATAAAATCCCTATGGCATGCCATAGATATTTGTTTATTTTGCAGTATGTTCCCAAAGAATTTATTTACCAGGTAATTCAAATCATCATATTTGCCTGGAAAGGCTTTTTTCTGAAAGAGAAAGGCAGCAGAAATTGAACAATACTGTGAATAGGCATAACATTTCTGATTTGCTTCTGTAGTCTTGTTGACAAATGGTTGACAAGTAGAAAAAATGACAAGGAGCAACAATTTATTATTCCCATCCTACCCTGCCACTTCAAATATTTGTGTCTGTCTTCTCAGGCTACACAGGAAGAATAAAATAATGATGCTAATATTTACTACCAACTTGTGTGGACTAGCCTGGGAACTAACACATATTAATATTGTTTCTATGGGAGAAAGTATTCCAAGTTCTATGAACAATTGACCGGCAAATGAACATTCATTCCTACTGAATGCAATTCACCTTTGAGAGTACTTGAGCCCCACTGCTTGTCTATCAAGGTCCTGATTTGGTGTTCTGGCTATTTTACATTCTTCTCTCTGCACAATTTGGAAAATAAATAGAAGCAACTGTCATAATTATCATTATCTCATACTCATTTTTTAAAATAGATTTCAGATAGAAAAGGAAGCAAAGAAGGAAATTCCCTCTTTTATGAAACGCCTACTATGTGCCAAACACTGTACTAAGTGCCAACATACTAAGAAAGGTAAAAGTCCCTAATGTGTAATCCTATGACAAGTCACTGTTCTATTATGCTTTAATATTTAACATTCTATGGACCATTGAATAGGTAAATTAACTGTTATGGTTGAATAAGAATATCAAGATGGAAGCTCCTTATCTGTGGGCTCACTGAAAGCATCCTTGACTCAACTCTAGTAGCTGACAGGACAACAGGGCTGATACAGACATATACCATTCTCTTCCTATGTGATTATGAGTCCCTTTGCTGGGTCTCTATGTTTTGAAAGTTTTTTATTCCATGTACCTTGGAGATTGAGTATTTAAAAGACATCTAAGTGCTTAATTATAAGTACTCAATTATGAGTACTTAAATAACATTCTCATGTTATTACATTATTAATGTGGATGAAATGAAAGAACATTTTATTTTATAAACTAATAAATATAGATCCCTATCTTCAAAATTAATATTTTTCCCAATCTACTTAACACAAATTTCTATGGAAGACATGAAATTCAGAAAATACAGAGAGCTAAAAAGCTCTCCCTGTAGGACCATTGAGGGCAAGAAACTGACTGGGGATGGGGAGCGGGGCAGATGAAGAAGACATTATGGAGAGAATCCAGTGTCTCATCCGTGAATAGTCTCAAATATTCAGCTGGGGCAGGGGCAGGCTTGGAGGAGGGCTGGTACAGCTCCGCAGGGCTCAGTGCTATAGGACTTCCTAATAACTCACGTTTATATAGTGTTTTGAGATTTTCAAAGTACTTTTATCATATTAGCCTTCATATCCGTATTTTATAGATGGGGAGATGAAGGCTTATGGAGGTGAAGTAGTTTGCCCATTGTCACAAAGTATCAAAGCTGAAATTTGGACTCATTTTCCATGACTCATTGCTTTATCACCTTGCCTCTCATTTTCTTAATTTCTTGCATTTTCTATCATACGAGAAGCAGAACAAATTTGAGTTAGACCATCAACAATGTCATAAAATTGATGAAACAATCCTGAAAGTTCAGCAGTCTGCAACTCCATTGGCAATGAAAATTTAATACACTGAAAAGTAAATTCAATTATGAATTTGTGATTGTCTGAATAAACCATGCTTGTAAATTTTATAACAAGCCAACAAACAAGCTATTTTGTGAACAAACAAAATTGTGGAAAATATGTATTTTATGTTCTTAAAGTAACCAAGGATCTTCAGACTAACTAAGGGTGTCAAATAAGACATAATGTATTTATTTCCATTTTCCCAAAGATTCAAAATGTTCATAAACTACATGGTTTTTTTTTCTTCCTAATTCTGATGTTTTCTACTTGCCAGATATAGTATTATTTGGTTATCATTGAGATTTAGGTTTGCCAAGATTTCATTGGAAGAGTTTGGTAAAGCCTTGTTCTTATCATACCTATGTGTAAGGAACCTCATATTTTCCTCACAGCAACCCTGTAAAGTACATATTAAAAATATCATTTCAATTTCACAGATGGTAAAATTAAGTCACAGAGAAGCAATGTGACTTATCCATGGTTCATCATTTAGTGAGCTAGAATTTGACCTGTGATCTCATAACATCCAGTGGGTCTTCCTACTACACCATGCTATTGTACAAAGGAAGGAGGGGTATTAGAAGGAACAAATATTGATTAAATACCTACTATGTGCCAGGCACTTTATAAATATTATCTCATTTAATACAACAGCGCTGTGAGATAGGTACAATTATTATCACCAATTTTCAGTTAAGGAAACAGAGGCTTGCTCAGGGTCACATAGCTAGGAAGTATCTGAGGTCAGATTTGAACTGAGGTCTTCCTGATTCTAGGCCCAGTGCTTTACCCACTAAACCACCAGCTGTGCTGTGTTTAACCATTTTTCTTAGTGATAACTGTTTGATTGGGAGGGGGGGGAGGGAGTGGGAAGTGTTAAGTTTTAAAATCAGGCCCATAAGGAGGGGAGAAGGGAAATTGGAAGGAAGGAAGGGAGAAGAGAGGATAGGAGAAGAGAGGATAGGAGAGGAGAGAAAAGGAAGGAAAGAAGGAAATTCCCTCTTTTATGAAACACCTACTATGTGCCAGACACTCTACTAAGTGCCAACATACTACAAAAGGTAAAAGTCCCTAATTTCAACAGTCTAATGGGGGAGACAGAATGCAAACAATTGTTTACAAACAAGCTATAAACAACATAAATTGAAAAATAAAATGGGCACTAGAATTACGGGGAATCAGAAAAGGTTTCCTGTGGAAGGAGGGGTTTTAACTGCAAATTGAAGAAAGCTAGGAAAGACATGGAGTATGTGTGTGGTTGGGGGGGGGGGGGGGAAGATGAGAAGAGAGAGCATTACAGGCATTAGGACAGCCAGGGATATTACAGGGAGTCAGGAGAAGAAATGCGTTGTTTGAATAACACCAAGAAAGCTAGTGTTACTGGACCACATAGTATATGGCAAGATATAAGGTGTAAGAACACTAGAAGCGTAGGAAGGGATCTGGATTATGAAAGGCTTGTAATTAGTGATCTACCAGTTTATGTAATAGCAAAATCCTGATGAGGGAGGGAGGGTGGAAGGCAGGAAAGAAGGCAGGAAGGAAGGCAGAAGAGAAAGAAAGAAAAAAAGAAAGAAAGAAAGACAGAAAGAAAAAGGAAGGAAGAAAGGGAATTTGCTTCCTTTAATTAGAATCTCTAGTTTATGTGATTAGGAGGGGTAGCAAGTCCTGGATTGGCATCAGGAAGACCTAAGTTTAAATCCTACCTCAGATTTCTTCTAGCTGTGTGACCCTCTATAAGTCACTTCACCTCTGTTTCCCTCAACAAATGATTATAAAATTATAGCACTTACCTCACTGTGCTGTTATTAGGATCAATGAGAACCTTATATGTAAAAGCATTTTGCAGACTTTAATGTGCTATATAACTGTTAACTCTCAGTATTATTAGCCATTATTTATTACACATACTTCATACATTTCTATAGAGTCAATTGAGGTCTTATATTGTATGAATGGCCTTCTTCTTATAAATGATTTCCCTTGGAAACACTGGTCCTCTTTCCATCTCTTCTTCTGTGTTATACCTGCCATTCCTTATGGTCACATAAATCTGCTAAACCAGATACCAGTTTGTTTGTTTTTTTTTCCCTATCCCCTTTCTTTTTCTATTTAAAATCTTCTTGATCAAATTTGCAAGATTCCAAGAAAATATACCTTTTATAGGTCTTTGTTTAAGCATATTCCATCTCTGGCTCATTCCTATATTTTAAGCCATGTCTCGGAAATCCACATCTCGATATCAGTCACAATCAGCTTCCCAAATCTGCTTTCCTTTCCTGAAGTCTCTAACTTCAATTGGCAGCAGTGTTGACAATACCACCTGTGTCCCTTGGGAATTCAGTTTCTTGCCTAGGACATCATGTTCCCTAGCAGAGTTTTCTCTATTCTTTCTGGTGGTATCATTTGCCCTCAAATGAATCTCCTGTTGTAAGCAATGATTGTCAGGTTTAACAAGTCTCAGGAAGCTCTCAATAATATTCTCAATCATCGCCCTAAGAAGACAGCAGATACTTCTATTGATTGATAGCTGAATAATACCAAACTCTTCTTTCAATCTGGAAGATTAGCTAATTATACAGTATATAGATCTACTTACTTTTAAAACTGGTCCAGGTCATGTGAAACTGATAATAATGTAAATCATGGCCCTTCCTCTAGCAAGCCTTGCATAATGTTAATCTTGGTGATGTTTATGTCCCCAGGTGAACTGAAAGGGGATTTGTCCCTGCCCTCTGAGATACCTAACTCCATTCGTGAGTTTAGGCCTTTGAACAGTGGCATTACCAAGGCTGCCAACTACATTTATGCTCAAAAAAATATGTCCTAGGGTCAGCTAGGTGGCACATAGAGTACTGGCCTTGGAGTCAGGAGGAGGAGGACCCGAGTTCGAATCTGGCCTCAGACAGTTGACACTTACTAGCTGTGTGACCTTGAGCAAGTCACTTAACCCCATTGCCTCACAAAATAAAAAAAGAGAATATGACCTACCTATTCCATCTCCTGAGAGTTCATGAATATTTAACTAGAAGATTAACATTTCGTGGCAGCTTAGAGAAAAATGGAAATGTATTTTATGTTGAGCCAAGAATTCTGGAGTGGGCCAGTATGTTCTCCTATAAGGAGCACAGAGGGGCTGGGGCTGGTTTTGTTTGTTTGTTTGTTTATAACTCTACTGCAAGCAATCAGCTTTTTCTAGCACCAGGAAATGCCAATCCTCCAATTGTGTTCATTGTGTTCGGCGAACACTGAGCATTCAAGAACACTGTGTTCATTTCTTCTCTTCTGGAGCTGAAACTGCTGGAAACATGTCATCATGTGTGTCACCGGGTCAACGATGAGGGTCCATCATAGTAAGAATCTGTTGTGTGAGCTGGACCGGCAAGCCCCAATCAAAGAGCTTTTCTGTGGGACTTTGCCTCACCTCCATGGCCATAACTAGAACAGAAGCTGTTTCTAGATTCCAGCCCACCACCCCTGAGAAAGAAAAGAAGGAGTCATTAGAGCTAAGGGAAGATTTCAGAAGCAGGGCTATTTAAAAGGAAAGTGATGAGACAAAGCAATGGTAGACACAGAATTTCAACAAAGGCTTTTTTTTCTGTCTTTAAATGAAGTAAAAGCTCTCTTTCTCACTCTCCTCTTGGACTGAAAAACACTCAGGAGTTTACTGTGTGTATCTAGCCCATTTAAGATGAGCATGCCTGAAGTATTTTCAGGTAGTTTATTGAAATTAAATTTAAAGCATCTTTCTGCTGTTGTTTCTTTCACATTAAAGGGAATTTACTTTCCAAATGCCTAATTTTTTTCCTTTGAAAATCTTGTAACCCTTAGGTTCTTTTTCAAAAGTATTTGGTCAGATTCTGCTTAAAGTACCCTAATGAGAAAGTACCACCTCTTGAGGCAACCCAACCTAAATTCAAACCCAGCCTCAGACACTTAGTAGCTGTGTGACCCTAGGCAAGTCCCTTAACCTTGTTTGTCTCAGTTTTCTCATCTGTAAAATGAGCTGGATAAGGAAAAAGGCAAACCACCCAATATCTCTACCAAGAAAACCCATTTTGGTCACAAAGAGTCAGATACAACTGAAATGGTGGTACCACAAAATTATCAGGCATTTTTTCCTGACATAAAGCCTAAATTTACTTCTTTGCAACTCTCTCTCATTTTCTTCTGTTTCTACTCCCTAGGGTCAAGTAGAATATATCTAGAGCAGCAACGAGGTGGCCCAGTGGATCAGAGGTTGAAGTTGGAGACAAGAATACCTGAGTTTCAATCTTGCCTTAGATGCATACATTTATGTGACCTTGGGCAAGTTGCTTAATCTTTCCTGACCTCAGTTTCCTCATCTGTAAAATGAGGAGGTTGGACTAACTGGCTTCTAAAGTCTCTTCCAACTCTAAATCCATGTTCTTCTAAAACTGACTCCTCTTCCACACAACCATCATTTTTAAGTACTTGAATCAATCAATAAGCACTGATTAAGTACCTGGCAGGTCCCTGGCACGGTTCCGAAGATAGGAAGACAAAAATGCAAAATCCCCTGATCAATACTGCTATCATATCTCCTGAGCCTATGAGGCCATTTGCTATCCTAGCTTCCCTCCTCTGGACACTCTCCAGTTCACCACTGTCTTTTTCAAACTGTGGCTGTGAGAACTGAATCCAATACTCCTGGTGCAGTTGGACCAGGGTAGAGGATGCCTCCTTAAGCCTGGCAGCTGTGTCTCCCTTAATGGAGCCCAAAATGGTATTAAGAACACTACTCTTGACCACAGAGTCAAGAGTACCCTTGTCTGGGGCCCATTTTTTTTTTAAATTTGGATAACTGTATTTCAATATGATGGGTTTCCTTGGTAGTCCTCTGTATTTTGTTTGATGTATTTAAAATTGTTATTCTGAGGAGTCCATGGGCTTCACCAGATTGCCAGAGGGGTCCATGAAACACAAAAGGTTAAGAATTCCTGATTACCTAACTTTCTTAGGGAGCAGGATGGAGGTCAAGATAGCCAATGGTAGAGTTATTTAGAAGTTATAAATGATTAAGTCCATTGTGCTGTAGTATCTGAGGGACTAAAAGTATTGAGTGTGCCCAAGCAAAGACTTTTTTGTAGAGGCATCACATATAGCTACTTCATCCTCTGTGTGTGTGTGTGTGTGTGTGTGTATGTGTATGTGTGTGTGTGTGTGTGTGCACGTGTGAATGTAAATTGCTTTAGCTTCCTATTTTCATTGTGTTCTTCAAAGGAAACCTACATTACCCAAGCATAGCTGAAGGGAAACACATAGTTTTCTTCCATGAGAGGCAAGGCTGTGATTCTCTGTAGGTTCATTTTGTATAATAGAATTTTTAGATAGCTATTTTTTGACTTCTTTATTTTGTCTGAAATAGGACGGTGTGACTGTGCCAGGCTGGAGACAAATAAATGGGAAATTTGGGGAAATTGGGAAAAGACCCATTTTTTTACATTATGGAAATGTGAAATGTCTTTGGACAGTTAATTCATTGGGTCAAAGAAAGTGGGTTCTATGCCTAGGTGAGCCAACTGTCTGTGTTCTAACTAAGCATGAACATTAAATTCTCACCTGGAAAATGGATATCACTCAATCAAGGATCTGAATATATTTTTACATATACATATATATGTATATATATGTATACATACACAATACATGCCACTGGAAAAAGAGCTCAATTCATTTCAATTCAGCAAGTGATTATTAAATGTCTACTATGAGTGATACATAAGCAACAGGAATATGACCAGAGGGTCCCTGCCTTCAAGGAGCTTACTTTCTCCTAGAGGCAAATAGTATGTACACAAGAGACAATATAGTAAAATAGAAATAGTGCTGGATTTGGGTTCAAATTCTAGGAAGTCCTCATTCTTCAATGACTTCATTACATGGTTAGAACCAGAAATAGGCAAAATGATGAACCCAAATAAATTACTATTCATTGTCCTCCCCCTCCTGGTTCTTCTGTCTACCCCAGGGAACTCAGGACCTCCATAGGACATATGTACCCTACCCTACCCTTCCAGCTAACAATACCTTCCACCAAAGTATATCTTCCTCAGACATCTCCCCACATTCAGGGTGTGTGTGTGTGTGTGTGTGTGTGTGTGTGTGTGTGTGTGTGTGTAATTTCTATACCCAAAGACTACTCATCTAATTATTACATTGAAAAAAATCTGATAAGATAATTCATACTAAGTTGTGACTGACTTATAATGACTTACTACCTCACTCTTCCCATAGATATTTGCATCTTGTCTAGGGGAAATGCCTTAATCAAAAGGAATTTGGGGGGTTTTTGTAGTTAGTTACTACAACATGCTGGTAAGGGGGATATTAGTGAAGAAATGCTACCTCTAGATGCCCTTGAAACCCCTACCAGTGAGAAGCCAGGGGAATTAGTATCTCTACTCCCTGCCCTAGAAATTGAACCTAGAATACTCAGTGCTATGGGTTACAAGGGGAGCTCAGGTACTCAACCAAGATTATTCCTGGAAAGTGGGATGAGATTATGGCTAAAATGACAATCATTACCAGTATATCTGGAAGCATTCATGGGAACACACCACCCTTGCTGCATTACCTCCTCCAGAAGGCAGGGTCATTGCATTATGAATAATTGGCCAACTCTTGTACTCAGAAAAGTCAATTAGACTATTCCCATGGTTAAGGAAGCTGTAGCTCAGCTTTTAGAAAATTCAGACCATCCTTTTTATATACATGGCAGTGAAATTGCAAACTGCAGAATGGGTGAAAAATGACACTGTTTTCCTTAGCTACAGGAAAGTTCTCCATTTTTAGTTGGGCCTCTGCTCATTATTCAATGGGGTGCAATGCATTTTCTTAGTAACTTAGAGCTAAACCATATTTTCTGGTCTTTGCATTACAAATTGCACATCCTTGTGAGAGCCAAAATACAAATAACAAATGAGTTGAGGATTACATATTCTTCTAAGACTATATCTTTAGGGCAAGAATCTTATTAACAAACTTGGATAAACTATTTGCCTGGCCAAGTTGAATCTGCCAAGCTATTTCATCAGCTGAGTTAAATAAAATATAATGTAGATATAAAAGTATAAGTCATCATAATGAAACTATCATCATCTGTCATTGATTTTTGTATTTTCCTTATGTAGTCATCACATGAGATTTAATCCCTCAAAGGAAATGGTTGAGGAAAAAAAGTATATATATATATACACATACACATACACATACATGCATACATAACATGTGTGTATGTATGTCCTTATTCTCTCTGAGGGGCCAGCCCTGTGTCAAATGGGGAAGTAGAAGTGGAGGAAATATCACTTCAATGCCCTGTATACCCTTTTAGTGCCCTCCTATGCCATGCTATAACATTTACCATCTCTGGAGCAGCACCCTTTACTATTCCCAAGCTACCCAAGGCTTATTACTGCCATGGTCTGCTCTTCCTGCATCTACCTATTTGAAATACGTCTATCCTACATCTCATCCAACAAAAGGGTCTCTATAATTTCCCACAAACCCAAAACAATACTTCTGGTAAACTAAGTCAGAGTGGGCCTTTGCTGATCCTATGACCCCCTTTCCCCCACCCCAGCCCCAAGGATCTCATGTGCCTCTCTAGAGACAATGCCTCCATTTTTGTTTAACCCCAAAGGGCGATGCTATTGATGAGAGTTTCAGGTCAGGTCGGAGAAGGCTCTACCCCTAGGCTGGTAGAGAATATATTTGTAGAAGTAGTTCTGCTTTGCTGAGCCTCTCAAACTACAGTGGCTATTATTGTCTAAAAATTAAGCCAGACTACGCCTTTCTTCTTTTGTAACACACTTTGAATTAAAGGTAAGTTATCTCAAATGAGATAATGTTTATAAAGTGCTTAGCACAGTGCCTGGCCTGCAGTAGGTACTTAATAAATGCTTATTCTTTTCTCTTCATTGGTCTAAGTTTCCTCTTGTGTCAGATGAGCAGTTTTGACTAGGTGCTCTCCAAAGTTCCTTCTGCCTTTGAGACTTACATACATGATTCTGTATGACTCTATGCTTTAACTTCTGCCATTACAGAGCTACCTCTATAATGAGTATTTTTTTTTAAGGCAATGAGTATTTTGCAACATTTTCCTTTTGAATTTTAACAAGCTTCTTTTTTTGTTGGAGCATAAATACTCCAAGAAAACAAATACAATCAAAGTTGAGAATATACTTAGTGTGTCCAGCTGAAATATGATTAAGTAATACCTGATAATAAAGATGATACATTTTTGACATCAGTGTCTTGTGACTTACAATGTACTCTATAAGGTGGACTGTGGACTTGAGTTTAAATGAGAGAAGACAATGTGAAAGGAGATAGTGAGGTAGCATAGAGGATCAAGGACTGGACCGGGAGTCAGGAAGACCTCAGTTCAAATCTAGCTGCAGATACTTTACTGAGTTACCTTGGGCAAGTCACTTAATCTCTGTCGGCCTCAGTTTCCTCATCTATAAAATTTAGACGATAATAGCAGCTACCTCCCATGGTTATTGTGAGGCTCAAATGAAATAACATTTGCAAAGTGCTTTGCAAACTTCAAAGAGCTATATGAATGCTAGGTATCATAGTTATTATTAAGCCCTGTGATAAGCTCTTAAGAATCACTAAGTATTTATTAATTGCCTACTAGGTAGCACAGTGGATAGAGTGCTGGGCCTGGAATCAGGAATACCTGAGTTCAAATCTAGCCTCAGACACTCACTTGCTGTGTGACCCTGGGCAAGTCACTTAATTCTGTTTGCCTCAGTTTCCTCATCTGTCAAATGACCTGGAGAAGGAAATGGCAAACCGTTCAAGTGTCTTTGCCAAGAAAACTCCAAGTGGGGTCACAAAAAGTCAGACACAGCTGAACAATTTAAAAACAACAACGTCTCAGGCACTGTGCTGGGGGTGCCGAGGATACAGAAACAAAAATGAAAAAATCCTTGTTCTCAAAGAGCTTACTTATCACAGGGGACAATATTTACAAATATAAGCATGTGCAAAATAAATTCAAAACAAAGACAGGTAATTTTAAGAGGAAGCACCAGCAGTTGGGGTTACCAGGAAAGACCTTGTATAGGAAATGATAACTGAACTGAGCTTTGAAAGGAAAAAAAGTCACTGTCAACATTATCATAAGACCAAGACGACAAATCTATTAGAATCCAGCAGCTTGGCACTCCATTTATAGTGAAAAATCAACAAAATTACAAATAAACTCAATCACTCAACAAGCATTTATTAAGCACTTTCTATTGCCAGATACTGTGCCAAGTATTGGGGATATTTAAAAAAAAAAAGCAGTAACGATCCCCACCCTCAAAGTACACAAAGAAGTTAAATGATTTGCTCAAAGTTTCCAAAGTGAAATTTGAACGTAGGTCTTTCTAACTCCAAGCCTAATGCCCTATGCACTATCCCGTCCTGCCTTTCTTTTGTGACAAGCATACCACTTTGCCGCTCTACTGTTCAAAGAGGCTCTGAGATGAGAGAGACAGGAGACAGTTGTTCTGGAAAGAGCACAAGAAAATTCAGCACAGTAAAGGGCCCTAAAGAAGCCCTCAACAGATATTCTTATGCAAGCAGAAGGGAGTTGGAGAAGCTCCATCTTGGACAAGTGTCTAGGATTCTTTGGAACTGAAGGCCCTATGTTGATAAAAGTTGTTAGCACAAAGTAGGAATAGGGAGTTAGCAGTTGAGTAGTTGGAACTGAATTATCCTGCATTTGGACAAGGAAGGAGAATATTCGAGCTGGACCTTGGCATGTCTGATGACCTTGCTAAATCATGACTCCATGCTGGTCATGTTTAGGAGTGGAGCAGAGTTGTTCTAATTTCAAAGCAAGCATCCAGTTCCTGTTTGGAAAACTGAACTGACATAATCCTTGGCTTGTGCTCTTTCTCTTCTTGCTACTGAAGAGTGAACTTTGATCATTTTCTCTTTTAATTTGAAATTATTATTTTTAATGTGCAGGCTGAGTATCGAGTCACGTTAAAATATTTGTGTACGTGTGTGTGTGTGTGTGTGTGTGTGTGTGTGTGTGGTCTGTGTGTGTACTTTGCATTTGAATTCACTGGGTTCTTCATGTCCCAGTAGTCAGTCTTTAATAAAAATAAAAATTCTAAAATAGCTACTTTTCAGCTGAATCCCCTTTATAGACTTTTCTAGAACCATAGAAATTGTATTCAGTTGCCAAGTGCACATTGCTGATGTCGTGTGTGTGTGTGTGTGTGTGTGTGTGTGTAATCTGTGTGTGTACTTTGCATTTGAATTCACTGGGTTCTTCATGTCCCAGTAGTCAGTCTTTAATGAAAATAAAAATTCTAAAACAGCTGCTTTTCAGCTGAATCCCCTTTATAGACTTTTCTAGAACCATAGAAATTGTATTCAGTTGCCAAGTGCACATTGCTGATGTCATGCAACATGGTGTAATAAAAAGAGGGCTAGCTCTGGAGTTCGTCCAGTCCCACTTCTGACCTTGGACAAGTTTCCCTGGACCTCAGTTTCCAGAAGGATTTGGATTTCAAATCCCTTCTATTGTAAATTTAAATCCATGATGCTATGCATTGATGAAGTGAAGACATAACCAATAAATTTTATGTTTCTGGTCTGTTATTATTTTAAATGTATTCTTCCCCTGGGAGTGTTGTACTATGGAACTTACCCTTCAACTGATGTTTATTTTTTTTCTTATCTTCCTCTGCTCCAGTGTCCTCCACAGTGTTCTCTTCCAGCCCTCCTTTGACCTCCATACGTCTCTGTCTCCCTACGCTCAGTCTTCCAAAATCGTTAATCCAATCAACTCTCTTTTTCCCACTCTCTTCAGGGATCAGTTTTTGTGGTTCAGAATTTGGTCTTGGATCCCCCTTCATGCTTGATCCATTCCTCACCCCACCACCCCCATACATCTCTAATTTATTCAGCACTTTAGCCACAGTAATTCTCTAGATGTTTTAATCCTGTATCTACCTTGTCTATACAAAGTTGCTTGCATGCTGTCTTTCCCATTATACCATGAACTCCTTGGAAGAGGGACTGGTTTTGTTTTGTTGTATTTTGTTTTTACTTTATTTGTATCTCCAGCAGTTAGAATAGTGCCTGACACTTAGTGGGTACTTAATAAATAATTTTTGATGACTAATGTCCACCTTCACGTATGAACCAATGATGTTTGTTAATGAGAGAGTTGAATTCCATAAGCTTCCTTCCCATCACAAATATCTCTGATTTTATAACTCTGTGAGAAATAGGAACTGAAAGTATGATTTTATTAGGATACAAAATTCCTGAATGAGGAAACTCCTTTTACCAGTTGATATTGGCACCTCCTTTGTAACTTAGATCAGAGTTGACTAGAAGCACAGAGAGGTTAAGTGAGTTACCCAGAGTCACAGAGGCAAATACTTCCACATAAAAACAGGCCTGACAAGTCTTTCCTTTAACCTGATGATTCCCATTCCTGGGTATATGTGGCTATTTTCAAGAGTGCTCTGAAATTCTCAAATTAATATTATCTAATTTGTTTTAACTTTTAAAAACTGTGTGTGCCACATAATACTTTTAAGGTTAAAAGGGTCCTAAAATTAAGAGAATCTTCAAAGTATTTCATAGTTCCCCAAAATTTTAGGATCCCTGATGTATCTACAGCCTAAGTTCCCTAGAAGATACCGATTCTCATAGAAACCCTGGGTGTTCTGTCTGTTCTAAAATGGTTGTATCAATTTGCATGCATTTGAGCTTTCTTCTTAGAGCACCTTATTGGGTTCATTTTATCTCACACTATTTCTGAACAGGGTATATGGATTATTCTTAGAGTCAACAGTGGATCAACCATGACAATAGAGAGAAAGAGGAGGGCCAATAACCCCAAATAGCAAGAAATAAAAAAGTCATTTGTAAGTGGCTTTGCAATGCATCAAATGATTTTTTTATTCATTTCAGATTTGTCTTCCTCAATTAGGCTTTACTTAGGCTAAATTTACCCATGGTGCTAATCCATGAGCACATACCACCTGACAACTGGCATAAAGAATATTAAGTGTCAGGGAAAGAAAAAAGAAAGAAAGAAGGAAGAGAGGGAGGGAGGGAGGGACAGAAATAGCCAGCTTGGAGATAAAAACTTAAAAACTTGCTCCAGATAGTCTGTACATTAGATGACTGACCTAAAGGTAACTGGGAACTATCCATTTCACAGATGAGGAAGCTGAGATTAAAGGCCGTTCTATGTGTCCTGGGTAAATCAAGTCAAAAAAGGCAGTGCTTCTCTAAGGAGCATTTAGGCTATCTACACTAATTAGATTCAACAGAATTCAGTGCTCCACTTTTCTTTGACGGTGTAGTCAAAGAGAAATTATTTGCTTGAGATTGTATAGTTAACATAAGGAAAGAATTAGGACTAGAATAGTTATATTAGGATTCCTGGATTAGGTGCTTTACTTCTGGTAACACTGTCTCCCAACTAACAGTCTTTCCTGTTACTGATGGGTGTAAATATGTAGCAATGAAGTAGAAACAGGATATTATTTGTCATTTAACTAATTTCAAGTATGTTATAATTTGTCTTAATTCTTGGGAATAACTAATTATGTCATATTGACAACAAGCATTTTTTATACTATACACATATGGGGAGGAGGAAAAGAGGGAGGCAGGGAGAGGGAGAGTGAAGAAGAGAGAAAGAGGAGGAGAGAAAGAGAGAGAGAGAGGAAGAGAGAGAAAGGATGATAGAGGGGAAGGGAGGGCAAGAGAAAAAGAGAGAAAAAGGGAAGGAGGGAGAAAAAGAGAAAGAGGAGACAGGGACAGTCTGCCAAATTAGGTAGAGAGTTGTTCTTGGAGTCAAGAAGATCTAAGTTCAAGTTTGGCCTGTGACACATACGGCTTCCCTGTTTCCTCTCAAATCAAAGCCCTGAGAAGGTTGTCCATTTTATAATCATGTGTGACCATGGGCATTCCACTCAATTTCTCAGCACATGGGGACAACTCTCTAATACTGTGACTTGCAAATTGTAGATATGAATTGATAAAGGGGGTTCTCCCCTAAACGAGTTTCCTAAAATATGACAACAGGGTTCCAGACTAAAATATACGTATACAGATATTTAATGGCATTTGAAGTAGTATTGATATTCTAAGCAGAACTTATTCTTTCCTGAGACTTTGGGAAACAATTATTCTAAGACTTTTTCCATGGGAAATATTATGTTAGTTCCATTTACCTAGTGGAACAATAGACTGCCCTTCTGGTTATTTGTGTAGGATGGGTTCATCCTTTAATGCATTAGTACAGATGAACATATGGTACATACCCCATTATGCCCTAAGCCACAAAAGAATGACTGGAAGTCATTTTCAGCACTCTCAGTGGGCTACGATTGGAAAAACATTGAAATCCTTGGCAGACCTACTACATGGATTTGGATTTGCATGTGTTTCCACTTTTGTAAAGCAGTGTTTGAGCTGAAGATTTACAAATTGCCTACCATGCAACTCAGATGAATAACATTTGCTCAATTCAAACAAACCAAAGATATGCTTCATTCCAGTGGGAAAAGGTGAGATGCAAGTTAGAAACTGCCAAATGTTAGAGAGTCACAAGGAGGGAAGGGCAAAAAGGTTGGCTTTCTTGTTAACCTAGAGATATAAATGCCTTGTTCAAACTTATATTCCCTAAGAATCATTCAGTCCCAATTATGACACCATGAATGGCTCGATTCCAAAGAATTCAATACATATTCAGTCACCTTCAGGGGAAGAGGAAAGAAGGACACAATAAGGGTGTTTCATAACATTAAAGGCCCTAGTCTCTGGGGGTCCAAAACTTGTTTTCCCTGACCATCAATCCTCCCAAATCCACTAACCCTACTTCTGAGCCATGGAAGTAGGGATGATGGTGTTCCTCTGATTCTCAACTGGCATGGATTTTGTGGTTTTAAATGGAATTTCCTAGTACAGTGCAATTCAATTCAAATGCTATTAGTACTACTACTACTACTACTACTAATAATAATAATAATAATAGCTAGCATTTATTTAGAACTTACTATGTAGCAGGAACTGTGCTACGTGCTTTATAAATGCTATCTCATTTGATCCTCACAACACCCCTGGGAAGTTGGTATTATTAACAGTTGAGGAAACTGAGACAGTCCGAGGTTAAGTGACTTGCCCACGGTCACAGAATTAGTACACATCTAAGGCTAGATTTGAATTCAAGCCTTGCTGACTCCAGGCCCAGCATTCTATTCACTGAACCAGATATGGGTAGAGCACAGTTGTAGGCAGGGAAAATGATAACAAACAATAAAATAATGTCCTTATGACTGACGAGACTTAACAACTAATTAGATATGAGAATGAGGGAGCCTAAAGAATCAAGATTGGCTTGACTTTTACAAACCTCTGTAACTAGAAGAATTGTGATACTCTCAATAGAAACAGGTAAGTTTTCAAGAGGGACAGATTTGGCGATGGGAGAAAACAATGTGTTTCATTTTGGATATGTTGATTTTGAAATGCATATAGGACATCTCGTTGGAGATGCCCAGTATACAATTGGCAGTGCAATATTGGAACTTGAGAGAAATTAGGGCTAGATTTATGTATAGGTTTTAGAGTAATATATATAAATATTAAAGTTGAAACAATAAATGCTGATGAGTTCATTGAAAGAGTAGGTAGAGAGAGAAAAGAAGTGGGTCTAGGTCAAAACCTGGTAAACACTCATAGTTAAGGGGTGGGCATGAATGATGGTTTCTTGAAATAGAATGAGAAGGAGCAGTCAGACTAGTACTAGGAGAATCAAGAGACAGCATCAAAAAGGGTGATTAACAATGTCAAAAACGTCAGAGAGGTCAAGAAGTATAAAACCAGAGAAAGGGCCATGAGTTTTGACAATTAAATATTTATCGGTACCCCTAAAGGATAGATTTGAGGATGAGGCAGAAAATGGAAGGAGAAAGATTGATACAGGGGTGGGGAACCTGCTGCTTTGAGGCTACACGTGGCTTTCTAGGTCCTTTGACAGAACAAATCTTTTTATTAAGGGGATTTGTTCTTTGAAGTTTGGGTTCTGTCAAAGGGCTGCACTTGAAGACCTAGAGGGCCACATATGGCCTCGAGGCTATGGGTTCCCCATCCTGGATTAGGAAGTCATTACAGCGGTCTCCAAGTCCATAAAATCCGACATTCAGGTAGTCGTGATAGAATTAGGAAAGAAGGAGACAGATCTAAGAGACATTACAGAGGTGGAATTTACAGGCCTCAACAACTAACTAGAAATGAGGCACAGTGACATACTGAGTTAGGTGGCTCACTCCAAGGGGAGTATCCAATGTGGAAAAATATCCCAAACACGTGGACCTATAAGATAGGAAGCCAAAAGTCAGGAATGGTCAGTCTAATAAGCAATGCCTGGCTTACTTGGGCCAGGAGCCAATATCAGCTTCAGCCCCATAATATGTGTCTTGTTCATTGACACCTTTCCAGTAGGTTGTATAATCCTGTCTTGACCTGTTAGGTCCCCTATTTCATTTCCTGTCCTTTGAAATTGCTAGCAAAAATTAGATTACTTCTCTGAGGCTACTGGTACTCCTAATGTTCTCTGGTAATTAAGTGCAAGAGAGACAATTATGATTCTTATAGCTTTGTTCTTCCTCCTTGGTCCTCTGTAATTGTTCTATGATAATGACATAATTTGTGCCCCTCAATTATGTGAGAATGACTATACTAAGAAGAAAATATCATTGGGCTAGATTAGAGAATGACTTATTGCTTCTCTTTTCTCATTCCTTCCCTACCCTCCTCCTCCCCACAATGATTTGGGGAACAGCTTTATTCTGACCCCATGGTAAACCTGCTTCAAAGAGAATGAGTTTAATGCCTTGAACTCCATCTGTCATACCCTGCCTGAGGCAGGGCTGATTCATGCTAGTCATTAGCAGGGACAGTGAACCTGGGGCAGTGAAACCCAGACAATGTGAGGGGTTTTTTGAAATAATCCAAAAAAGATAGGCAAATTTGGTCTGCAGTACACAGAGAGCCAAGAAAGGCCAATTGCCCAAGTAGGAATTCAGGACAGGAACATACATTCTATACCAAGAAGCCAGAACACAGGAAGGAGCATGGAATTCACTATTTCCCTCATCCAATCTGATTTTCCTAAGGCCCTGTTTTTTATTGCACCTGGTCATAAGCAAGGTCCACTAGGACCTCTTCTGACTTATCCATCCCTATCACTTTGTACAATCGTACAATTCAGGATAACCTGGAGTAGACAGGAAATGAAGTGATCTCTGAAATATTGAACATTTCCTACCACGTCCCTCACTCAGTTTCTTCGTCTGTAAAACTGAATCATGTAACATGACATTATTCTTAGAAGAGATTCAATAAGCGTTTCAGTGGTTATTAAGTTCCTAATGGGTTCTAGGCAGTTGGGGGATATAAAAATGCAAAGTGACTCAGCCCTGCTCTCAGGAAGTTTACATTCTATGGGAGGTACTTATGGAATGCAGTAGAACAAATAATAATTCACATTTACATAATACTTTAAGGTTTGGAAAGGGCTTTCCTCTCAAGTCTGCGAGGTAGGTAGCAAATTCTTATTATTCCCATTTTACAGGTGATTAAACTGAGGCTCTTAGAGGTTAAGTGATTGGCCCATGTCCATATAACTACTAAGTGTCTGAAGTGGGATTTGAATCCAGATGTTCAGCATTCTTTCCATTTTACCACACTGTCTCTCAAGCAATGAGATAACAGCACAGGAGAGGGCCAGGCAAAGTGCTCTAGGAAAATTGGAGGGGAGAGATAACTAAGAATAGCCAATATTTATGTAACACATTTTTCTGAGTGTTCTGCATATTATTATCTCCTGTACCTAGCTAATATTCATATAATGCCTTAAGGTTGACACAGTGCTTGAAATATATTATCTTATTTGATCTTCTCAACTCTCCTGTGTGGTAAGTGCTATTATTATCATCGCCATTTTATAGATAAGAAAACTAAGGTTAAGAGATAGGTTAAGTGATTCATTCACTAAGCGTCTGAGGCAGAAAAACTGAGATCTTCCTAACTCCAAGTCTAAGGGTCTATCTAGTGTACCACTTACCTATGCACTGCAGGCTGGAGTGTGTGGGAGAGATCACAGAAAGGCTTCATGAGGAAGATGATACATGAAGTGGACCTTTAAGGAAGAAAAGGCTTTTAACAGGGAGAGATGAGGAAGGGGTATAGTCTAAGCATTGGGGACAGCCTTTGTGAATGCACGGAGATAGGAGAGGGCAGGTTGAAATCAGGGAAATGCTAGCAGTGCAAGTATGCTAAAGCATAGAAAACATTAAAAGAAGTCATGTGAATGAAATAAGGCTAGAAAGATAGGTTGATTGGGGGGGACTAGATTGTAAGGAGTTTACTTTTATTTTTTTTGTTGTTGTTGTTCCTGAGAAGCATTAGGAGCTTCTGGATACAGAGAAAGGAGTAGAGGCACTTCAAAATCAATGAAATAACATTTTGGTGAATTGAAAATGAAATAAAATTGAATTTAAAGAGAAAAAAGAAAGTGCCCAGAGTCAGGATTGTCTTGTTTGAAGAATAGCAAAAAGGTCATTGTCACAGGATTGTCCAGTACTTGAGGAGTGTAAAGTGTAAGAATATTGGAAAGGTTGTGGGGAAGAAGAGAATGGGTTATGAAGGGTTTTGAATGACAAAAGAATTTATATTTGATCCTGGAAGTGATAGGGATCCTTATAGTTGATGACAGAAGTCATTGAACTTGGGAAGGACAGAAAGAGCAGAATGAATAGTAGTAAGTCTTGAGAAGGGGATTAAGAGAATTTTGATAATAGTAAGTAGGCAACAACAGATTTTTTTAAAAAATGCATAAGATTATTACGTTCTTCAGCCTATGGCTTACATGTTTGGCACATCACCATTCTCTCCCTAACTGTACTATAAGTCTAACTGGTCATCTCCATGGTGGTTCATCTACATGGTGTTGCATTAGCAGAGACATGGAAACATTGGGCATTCTAGATGTGTCATCATGTAGATGGATTTGAATTCTCCACATTTTAGGAGAATATTGAAGTGGATATTGTGTGATTTGGTGAGGAATCTAAACCAGGGATTCAAACTTCAAGAAAGGATTGAATGAAGTAACCTCTGAGATGCCTTTCAATTGTGAAATCATACCATTCTGTGACTATGAGAATGATCAATGATATCAATGACGTTCTGCCTTCAGAACTTTGCTGTAACAGTTCTGCTCAACTTAGTTACACGACTTAGAACCTTTCCAAGAGGATGGACCCATTCAGTAAAAATAATGATGGTATGATAGCAACTTGCTCTGTGAACCTATACAATCACCCTTGTTGCCCCAATTGTTTTATCTGTAAATGAGATCTCATGGCATAGCACTTTCTAATAATCCAAAATTTGGTCATCTCTTTTATCCCATATGATCTTCACAACAACCCAGTGAGGTAAATAGGTAGGTATTATTTTCTCCATTTTACATGTAGGAAAACTGAGGCCCAGAGTTGTAATCACTTGCCCACGATCCCACAGCTAGCTAATAAGTAGACTTGAATCCATGTTTTCTGGCTTCTGACACAGCTCCCTGTCTATAGCATGCTGCCTAAAAAGAACTTTAAAATCAAACATCTTAGGCATTACATAGAGATTAACAGAACTGATAGGGACATTAGGGGACATCTATTCTAATTTCCTACTTTGACAGATGAAAAAATTGATATCCTGAGAGGTGAACAGAAGTGACTTTTCCAACATCACAATTTAGTTAATGGCAGGTGATTTGAACCTAACCCTCCTTCCTCCTACCCCTGGGCTCTTTTCACCCCTTCATAGTCGATGTTTATAGTCAAAAGTGCATACCTAGAGATACCTACAGCACAACAGACATCATTGGAAAGTACTGGCTCCAAGTTACTGGTTTTCTTCTCTTCCTTTTCAGACACATTTGCAAGCAAAGTTGCAGCCACACAGGACCAATATGCAGATGCCTCCATCGGCAATGTCACCGGCAGCAATGCAGTGAATGTGTTTCTGGGAATTGGTGTGGCCTGGTCCATTGCTGCCATCTACCATGCAGCAAATGGAAAAGAATTTGAGGTCTCCCCTGGCACACTAGCATTTTCAGTCACTCTCTTCACTATTTTTGCTTTCATCAATGTTGGGGTACTGCTGTATCGACGAAGACCGGAAATTGGAGGTGAGCTGGGTGGGCCCCGGACTGCCAAGCTCCTCACATCCTCACTTTTTGTCCTCCTGTGGCTCTTGTACATTTTCTTCTCTTCCCTGGAGGCCTACTGCCACATAAAAGGCTTCTAAAGGAACAATAAGATATAGTAAATTTATATATATAAATATATATATATATAAAGATATATGTATAACGAACAGAGGAAACTGACATTTGTCATGTCCACTTACCTGCTGATGGAATACAGTTTCAAGAGCATACTTTGTACTAGGGCAGAAGTAAGAAACCAACAGAATTCTTATCTCAAGGGGTGCCAACATGTTGAACAAGGCATGGATGCAGGGCCATCTTTGCAACTCTACCTAGAAGGGTGTACTCTTGAGATTGATAGACTACTTTTTTGTTTTTGTTTTTTGTTTTTTTTGTTTTTTTTTTAATGACTGATCTAAGTGCAACATGGGCTTTCAGTTATCGATTAAAATCAACCAGATTACTTTTTTTTCTTTTAAATCAAGCATCTGGGCAAAGGAGGGATATGGAAGTAGAAAAGGGCAGGGGGGACTTCATTACTTTATAACAAAACACCATGCTTATCTTCAGAACTTATGCAGAGGCGAATCTGTTTCCAGGAGGAAGCATGTGAGTATGTACTAAAGGAGGACAGGTAAAGGAATCTGGGTTCATATTATGTCCTAGCCACCCAACAGGGAGGCACTCTGCCTTCCTTATGTTAATGGCTCATTCTTATTCAGCAATTACAAGGATAACCTTTTATGGTTCTCAAGAAAAAAAAATAATAATTTGGTCCTTCTCCCTTAAATTCTTAGCCTGACTACCATTAAAATAGCCCCTAGCTCTCTCCTCCAGTGTCCTTCCCCCACCAAAATCATAACGATTGTTATTGTTATAGCGTTCCAAGAGCACACCATTCTTTTCCATTTGCATATCACTAGCCTCCATCCAAATCATCTGTCCTTCAACAGTTTCTTTGTGGCCCTCACAAGGACTGTCTTGTCAGTTTTACTTTTGGTAACACCCATGCCCTACACAATCTCAGTGCAGTCTTTTCTGAACATTTGCTTCTTCTTCATACTCCTGTTATGGAATGTTGTTCTGATACTTCTTACACTGTGCATGGATTGAAAAAAAGAAAAAAAAAGAAAAAAAAAGAAAAATCTGTATATAGGATAGTATAACAAAAACTGTTATCCCATTCTGCAATGTTGATCAAACATTGAAGACATGAGTGAGAGGTTTTTTTTGGTTTTTGTTTCACCTAATTTGTTTTTATTTAGTGATTTGGTTTGATTATTTTGGGGTAAGGGGAGAATTTTTTTTTCTTTCATGGATCTGCACATCATTTCTAAGAAGCAATAATTAACTGGGAAGTTATAGCTATTGTTGGTGAGCCACCAAGCAAATCTCAAAGCATATGTAGATCATCATCAGTCTGTATGAAACTCAGAACCAAGCATGTAAAAAAATCACTAAATTACTTTGATGAGAGAGACAATATATAGATCAACATGTGAGTGAGATGTACCTAGGCTTTGAAAACGTATAGTTTTTCCAATAGTATTTATTTCACATTCTTTCTGTCTGGCACAGATGGCAGATAATACTGAAGGGAGGGAGCAAGTTCCGTTTGGAGTTTAGTTTTGGCTTTTGGGTTTTGTTTTGTTTTTTAATTTTTTTGAGAGGCTAAGTTAAGCTCTTCTCTTACCATGTATACCACTCTGTACCTACAGTCCCTGGTCAAGCAATAAGGTAAAAGTGACCAATGAGCCTTTTAAAGGGTACTTCCTTTATATCTCACTTAAGATCCAAATAACTCGAGAGGTTTTAGCCCTTTAAATGGAATAATTCTTTTAGTTTCAAAGAACTTAGGGCAGAAAGTGATGTTTTCATGATGAGTGGATGACCTTGACTTTGCATCACTGATGGTTTTGCATAAAGAGAGATCCTAGGCTTAGGAAATTACTGGCCATTTGCATCAATCCCAAAGTATTAAGATAATAAACCCTGAATGTATATTTGTTAAACTTTTCCCCCTCATCCTCGTTCTTGTCAAAATGATGTAAAAGTAAAAGTTAAAAAAAAAAACCCTCACAGAGACAATTCTAACTTGAGGTTACCTAGATGATGAAAGGAAGAAAAAATCATGGCCCAAATTAAAGGAACAATAATTTGGTCTAATTTTAAAAAAATGTCAAGAGCAATTCTTTAGAAATGCCTCCCGACTAGACCTCCTTTTCTGGCTTAAAATGGAGTCATGAGTTTAGAATAACTCCTTATTTATACCTTGCTGAATCTGGCAATCAGTCTATCAGTTAACAAGCATTTATTAAACACTTACTATATGCCAGGGACTTAAACCAAGAGTATGACAGAATAGTATGCAAGTGTAGATTCATGTTGGAGATTCAAAGTAATGAGATGATCCAGTTCTCAGTTTTTATGGGCAGGACCAGGCAGCAGTCTCCCCTGCACCCTTCTGTCCTCCTTATCAATCAGAGACCTATTCCTGGTACATGACAATCAGCAGTAAACTCAAAGGCAGCTGCCTAAATAGAAACTGTCAAGTAATGATAATCCATATATGTGAGCTGTGTAATCAGTTAAAGAGTCTTTGCACACCTTTTTAGCCATATTTGGAATGATCACATCCCCACAGAGGATTTTCACACACACAAAAAAAATAATGAAATCTATGTCAATTTCATTTTCAAAGAGGTGAAGTGTTTTGTTTTGGGGTTTTCTGGGTTTTTTGTTTGGTGAGTTTTTTTCTTCCTTTTTGTTTCAGTAGGGAAAACATCAACACAAGAATCTGGTTGTTCAAGGTTCTTATTAATTATTATTATTATATTTGTGTAAAGTTATTTCATTTAGTTTGTTTGATTCTTTCATTTTGTGTGTATTGTGCACAGATTTAGGAAGAGAATGTTCTTCCTTATAAATGGTACACATCATTGACACAGACAAATAAAGTTTCTAATTGTTTCTGATTTAACTGGTAGTGACAAAGCATGTTCTGTATCAAATGCTTGTTCTCTTATCATTGTCATCTAGTTCTTCCTTTTTTTATTTTTTTTTTTAAGATTTAAAGAAACCAAAAAAAACTGAGAAAATGGTATTATGCAAATGATGGAAAATAGATTCTCAAGGTTTAGTCTCTCCTAAATGACAGCCATTGGGTTGTTCAATTTCTAATGCCCTAAGAAAGCCCCCTTGGATATCAGAGTAATAGCTTGGTGGGTTTCATAAGGGAAGTTTCAGTCCTGAGCAAAATGAAGAGAAGATTTAATAATTTGACATTGTTCCATTTTAATATTTGTTTTTCTCATTCTATTTATCATCCTACTATAAGCCACATTCTGTCTACAGCCAGCAATGGCATCTGCGGTTCTCTGGTCAATATTCAGAGTGTTATCTCAAGTCAATCAGGCCCAATTTGGCTGATGGGAGACTTTACATCTCAAAGTATCCCCAAGGACATTTGAATGCATAGAACCTTTAACATCATGCATTATATTGCCCTTAATTCCACAAACTCAGCTGCTTAGAAGGAATGATTCTTGACAAGTGAGTAGTACAAAGACAGTTGTCTTGACTCTGTACCTGTTACTGTCAGAAAGTTGGGAAACTTGGAACAAGATGAGAAATAGTGAGAGTTAGTATCAGATTTCTTTAATCATTGCTGGTAACCATTAAACTAGCACTTTATATTTGTAACCTTTTTCCAGTTCTCTTATTGGGCATTTTCCATGGCAATGTCCTGCTGCTGTTCACATGTATCACATTCATTTTCCAGGTGATGGAAATAATGCATGATTTCAGAACTTGAAAGAGTTAAAGAAAATGGCATGTCCATCTCCTATATCCTCAATCTTGGTTTAAGATAATGAATCCAACCCTTGTCTCTTCAAATATTTGTCCTTAGGTAATGGCATAATTCAGTAACTTGACCAGTCCTGAAAACTGCAACCAACTTTAAAAATCTTTACCGTTACCATATTTTTAGTCAAATGTTGGCATCACTTTCTGTAATCTCAGTCCTCGCATGTTTGGGGCAGCTAGGTAGCACAGTGGATAAAGTGCCAGGCCTTGGAGTCAGAAAGACCTGAGTTCAGATCCAGCCTCAGGTATTTATTAGTTGTCCAACACTGAGCAAGTCATTTAACCTCTCTGTTTTGCCTCACTTTCCTTATCTGTAAAGTGGGGATAATAATAGCACCTACCTCCCAGGGTTCTTATGAGGATAAAATGAGATAATAATTGTAAAGCACTTAACACAGTGCATGCCACATAGTAAGCACTATATACATGCTGCCTACTATTATTATTATTATCATCAAGCTACATTACCTCCTCTCCCTGGACTCTGAGTATACTGAAGGCACTATAGTCAAGATGTTCCCTGGCAGAAGCCCACTGTCAGCCTGACTGCTTTGCTCTGCCCATAAGGGAGCCCCTGAAGTTAATCTGATCATGAGAGACTTTCAACACTATGAAGACAGTAATCCCTACATCATCTTCTCTACAGATTCTTAAACTATCTAGAGATCGCAGCCAATTTAAGACTTTCTTTAGCCCTTCATGTGGAAATACCAGAGTCCCTGATTCTGAACTCCTATCTCCCAGCTCAATTCCATTCTTATCACCTCAAGCAGACCTTGGTTGACTTTCTCCTGAATGACCGTGTACAAACCACACTGGCACTCAATGCTAGCATTTGGCTTTGTAGTTTATGATAATACCTCCTTGCCAAGGATTCTTACTTGTTAGTGAAGCCATGTGAGGGCAATCATTTCTATCATTGGATAAAAGTAAAAGCAATTTTTATATAAAAATGGAGCAAAACCAAAGGGCCAGATTTAATTTACATGAAAAGAATATGCTAAAATGTTTGGAATCTTTAAAGTTCCTTCAAACTTTATTGAAGGCCAGATATTACCTGTGATTTGAATCAGTACCCTTTCTTTATAACCATGTCCCTTTATCATTATTTTGGCTACAATCACTCTAAGAATGGCATATGATTTTTTTTTTTGCACATCACAAAGTAGCCCAGAATCATAGAATTTTACAGTGAAAGGGACCCCATCTCATTCAAGCCATTTAAATTTATTTGAAGTGCTTTGAGCTCCTTGTCATATTTCACTTATAAGTCTGGCATGTAGATGGTTGAGAGAACCATCCTTAGTACCTAGTTATTTATTCTGAGACTCTGTTAAGCGACTGTTACTTAAGTCCAACCTGAAAATGTCCTGAATCTGGAAGCAGCACTCAGTAACAGGTGAGAAGGAAAAGGGCAAAAGTCACTATCTGTGTATGTGATAAATCAAACCAAGTTTCAGCTGAAATCCTCTACTGTTTGGTCAGTAATCAAGAAGTGGTGAGTATTTAGCTTTCTATGATTCTTTGGGGACCAACAATTATGTCCAACAAAATTTATTCTGACCGTGTTCAAATCTTTAATTTCACTACAGGAGGCCAACTGGGTGTTTTAGGTTCATTGTTGGCATTTAAATGAAACTTAAATTAAGAAATGAATGTATCAATACTTGTTCAGTTCTATTGGTCTCTATACTGGAAATAATTTTAGTCAATAGTTTAGATGAGACAGTTAGGTGGCACAGTAGACAGAGCCCTAGACCTGGTGTTAGGAAGACCTGAATTCAAATCCTGCCTCAGATACTTTAGTAGTTGTATAACCCTGGACAAGTCATTTAACCACTGTTTGCTTCATTTCTCTTGTTTGCAAAATGAGGATAATAATAGTGACCACCTCCCAGAATTGTGGGGATAAAATGAAATAGTATTTGTAAAGTGCTTGAAATGCTCACTATTATTATTATGAACAGCTTCTCCATCCAGCAGTGACAATCTAACTTGGCCTTAACAGGAACATTCTTACCTAGAACCATAATTTTACCTGAACTTTGCCATGGGAAACATAATCTAACATTGTTTCTTTCTCCCAAGGCAGTGATGACACAGTCTCTAAAATTATTTCAACCAAGCCACTATTCCAAGACAGAGTGTGCCATTCTTGAAAATACATCACTTTAGCTTTTTTTCCCTAAATTTCAGCAAATAGGCTTCTTCTATTGCACTTCACACATTTTTTCCCTCAACTTCAGTGGCCTGTTTACAGATCAACAAATATCAAGTAATGAGATTTACCAGACTTAAGTCTGGACACGATTCTCAGTCATTTGAGCCATCTACCCTGAGAATTGCATGGAAATAGTCTTAGAAAATGTCCTCACCTTCAAAGAAAAAAAATAACAACGTATAATTTCATTTCAGTATGGAGAGTAATTTACAGAATTTCAGAGTCTGACAGGACTACTGCACCAAACCCCCATGACTATAAAAGAATTCATCTATAGAAAACACTCAACAAATGTATATCTAGCTTTTATTTAGAATGCTCCAGGGAGGAGGAATCCACTACCTCCTGAGAGAGTCCATTCCACTTTTGAATAGCCCTATATGCTGGGAAGTTATTTCCCGACATCAAATATACACTTGCCTCTTTGCAACTTCTACTTGGTCTTTGTGGAAGAACCTCTTTCCTCATCATAGCCCTTCAAATACTTATTAAAATGTAGTTTGATATGTGGGAATTCTATTCAATGGCGTTTTGAAAAATCCATGATTTTGTCGGGGGGGGGCGGTATTCTGTTCACTAACACAGATCACACACACACACACATACACACACTCCTTATTAGACAGTTTTCATCAGTCAATCAAGCGTTCATCATGTACCAGGCACTGTGCTAGCAGCTGGAGATACAAAAATAATGGATGAAATAATCTCCGTGTGAACAGAGATTCTTATATTCTACTGAGGCTAAAAAACTACTGACTTAATGGCTAACCTTCTAGTTATGAGCACATCTGAATTTAACTAGGGTTGGTCCTCAGCTTCTCCAGGTTGGCAAGACCTACTAGAGCACGCTTTCTGATGGCATCATCTTAGAGAGTTCAGGATCATCTCCACATCACAGTCATTGGAGTAGAACTTTAGTGGAGGGTAAAGTATATACTACATTTTCATCTTCCTCTAATTATTCTCATATTTCAGGAAAAGTAATTATTGAGCATCAGTGAAGCTCTCTGCCTCTTCATTCTATCAATACAATTAGCCATTGATTTGGAAAGTTTTTCCCCTTGGAGAGTTTCTTTTCAACAAGGTAAACATATAAACAGGAAGAAACATAATACATGGAGATCTAGTCATTATTACATGTTAATAATGGATCAAATCTTTTTCTATGGTTTAAAAAAATCCTAATGAAATTAGACATAATTGTTCAAATATTTCCACTTGGAAACCACTTAATATACCAGAATTTACTAACTTAATGGTACTTGAGTCAGTTGGAATATTAAAGGCACCTCTCTAGACTAATTTATCACTTGAGGGATAGGTAGGTCCATGTGGTCAAAGCCAAAGAGGTATGTTTTGTGCTGTAAGTCATTTGAGGGATTGAAGTAACATGGATTTATAGAGTAGTTCATTCATCCAGCATGATATGCCACAGTGATGCTCAATACCTGTCTCTCTTTTTCAAAAAAATTTTTTTTAAAAAGCTGATTTCCCCAATCCTGTTACATGGGCCTTATTAGCAAACCTCTGAGACCACATAGAGAAAGAGGGAAGCCATATTCTTCTGAGAAACCCATCCTAAAATTCTATATCCTATGGTACTAAATTCACACTTGCCCAGCCTCTGACGTAAGGGTTGAAGAATCAGTCTAACTGCATGTCACAGCCACCCCAAATGGAAAGGGAAAACAGCAACAATGAAGAATATCCATAGGTATCAGTACCTTCTCAAACAATACAAACAAAACAGAGATGAGCTGATGTGATCAGGATTAAATATTGAGAAAAATGGGACATTTTCAAAAGGACTAGTTGTAAGACAAAAATCAGTCTATCTGTGGACTATCGCCTTCTTAAGAACATAAAGTAGGTCTTTGTTTATTTATGGCACTGATATAACCACATACAAATTATTCAAAAGAGAAAAGCTTTAAAAATGCATTATCCTAATAACATTAGTGCTGCTGAGTAATGTGCCAAACATAATGTGGCCGGTTGGAAATCACAGTGATTAACCAAAGCCGTATCAAAAGCCAAGGGAATTAGTGTAAAGAATGTTCATACCATTACATTCTACCCCAATATTATTCATGTCTAAGGGAGCTATATAGATCTTTCAACATTGACATAATAATGACTACAAACAAGTCTGCTAACTCTCTGCACTTCCTTCTCCATTCCTTCCGCACACATGTTTGATAAAGCCAGAAGCAACAACAAACAGAATTCCACATATTAAAACAGGATCTCATTGCATGGAAAGAGCGGGGCTTATGCCGACAAGGGGTTGTTCAAACCAGAGTTTTCCACTCTGGTTTTATAAAAAGCTCATCCAAAATTGATGATGCTACTTTCTAGAATGTGCTGGCCCAGTATATCTGCCTCATTAAAATGCCTTCAGGAGTTTCCATTTTTCCTTCAAGACATGTTACCTCAAAATAGTACAGTTTAATGACTTGGCAATTAATTCTTTTTTGAGGTTGATGCTATTTTAATATGGTTGTTATTTGTTTCCCCAAAATTAATCTCAATCCAGTCAACGTCATTAATAAATCAAATGCTATTTTCACCTCTAAACCAAGCAAACAGCATGGTACAGATCAGCATCAGTGTGAGGCAGATCCCAAGACATTGTAGGTTTAATTTAATTACATTTAACAGGTATATATTAAACACCTATTTGTGCTTACTGTTCTAGTAACTGTAGATAAAAGAAAAAAGAACGGTCCCTGCTTTCAAGAAATTTGCTTCCTACAAGCTTAAGAAAATGAATCAAACCCTCTGAAACATAGAACTTTGGTTACCTATTCAAGAGAAATCTTTTTGTTTTCCATCTTCTTTCTCACTGTTAACATTTTTAACCACCAGAAAAAAGGTTTGCAATACAAGGTAGAAACATGTTTATCTAAAGACTCTACCACCAAATAATAGGTAGGTTTCAACATTAAATTCCTTTTATTGCATATTTGCCAGGAGCAGTTTTGCCCAAGTATGATGCCAAGAATTGTGATTTCAGATCTTTGTTGAAGTGATTATTTCCAATGTGCTGAAAAAGTTGGCTGCAGGGCTATTGACAAGATTACTTTTATCATCTGGATTACTGAGACTCAGCAAGTAGAAGAAAGGCAGCATGGTGTAGTGGATAGGGTGCTTGACTTGAAGTCAGGAGGACCTGGGTTCAAATTCTTATTCAGATTGGTTGTGTAACTATAAGCAGATCCCTTAATCTGTGCCTCAGTTTCCTCATCTGTAAAATTAGGGGGTTGGACTCGATGGCCTTCTAAGGTCCTTTGCAGCCCAGAATCTATGATCCTATGAATAACCCTTTTCTTATATTCTTTCCCTGAAGACACAAAATAGAAGTTCATCCCCAAAATGATGGGATTAATGCGTCTTATTGGTATTTACCTGGGTGTGGGATGGAAATGTCCACATTCCTATTTTGCAAATGTTGAGGAGAAAGGCATGAAGAGTCAGGTTTCCTGTTTTGCTTTTTCATTTATCCTCTGACCCTTTAAAGAAGGCAGAAGTGCCTCAGAGTGCTAAACTATACATTTTTATTTCAATTTTCAATAATGTCCAGAGCACTATTTGTTCAAGTCAGAGGCTAGGTATAATTTGATGGAGATGATTTGTGCTTTCTCCCAGCATCATAGCATTGAATCCTCCCATTACTCATTCCACCTGTTCTGGGATAAAGTAAATTGGTAATATCGAGCATCTATCCATAGTCTAGAAACACAACTCCCCAAAAATCAGCTACAACATGCTCCCTGGTCAAGATGGCGATTTAAGTCATGCCCTGACAGTGGCTGAGCTGTCACTCAGTGCTAAGAGAGTCCTAAGAGCAATGTTCCAGATATTTGCCCCCAAAAGATTCCACTGAAATGAATTGCTTATTCCTGCCATTGGTATAAGAGATGCCGGTGTGCTTTAGCAATAAATTTTCTAAAAGTTTAAAAAACCACAGATCTCCCTGAAGGAAGGGAAGGAAGTATTTTATATGAAAACAAGTTGATATTTATATCACTATGCCAGAAACTACAGGTAAAACCAACATCTTTTTTAATCACAGAATTCAGAGGGTAAGGCAGAGCCACCTTAGATTGCTTTGAGAGGATTTATTCCTTGAAGTATGAGGACGTTAACTCCATCTCAGCTACAATGTAGTCACAAGGCATGGACTTCAAGAATAATGTAATATTAAGATTTCAAGAGGGATAGGCCAACTATTTACTATTATTGTATTATTGTTAAGAGGAATAATGTGGATGAGGTTACAGTGCAGATAAGAGTTGGGCTTGACAGGTAAACTATGTAGGGAGGAGAGAGAGAGAAAGAGAGAGAAAAAGAGAGAGAGAGAGAGAGGTCTTTGCTCTCAGAATACTTTTAGAGACATAGAGGATGCTCTTATGGGAAACTGTTACTCCTTGGATTGGAATATTCTTGATATTGATTGTTCTCATTGATTCTTCTTTGGCCTTTGAAATCTGTGTACTTTATGCTCAGATTAGATCTGGGAATAGACTGAATTTCTTGAATAATTTGATTCTGGTGATAAGAAATGAGACTGACTAAAAACCAAGTGAGCAGAGTTCCTCCTTTTTGATGCTGCCTCTACTTTTCCATTGACTATTGTGGGTATTCAATCTCTAAACACTTTCTCTGGAAATGGCTCCAGATTATTAGAGGGAGATAGAAAGAGTAGAGTTGTCCTTTTAAACTGAAGGAATATGGCCTACCACTTTTAGAATCCATTTCTTCTAACTTCTTTCTAAAATAAAAGACTAAGTTGAAGGGGTTGCTTTCAAATATCGATTTTTTTTTTTTTACAGTTACAGGTAACTTGTGTTTAAATGACTATTGTCAATGTCTTCTATGTGAAGTCCACTGACACATCAATGCCCATTCCATATGCACAGTTTCTGTTTCACCACTGGACAGCAATTGAGGGGCAAGTGTTAATGGAGAACAGCAGCAACAATACTGAGACTTTTATAGCCCTTAAAAGCTTGAAAAGTTCTCTAAATACCAGCATAATGACATTGACATTCATTTCCTGGGCAGCAAACAATTGGCAAGGTTGTCCAGTCTAAGCTCCCTGCCCTTTTCATATAATTCCCCTAGTTTTATAACTGCTGAAATGTAAAGGAAGGAACTAAGTGTGAAAAAAAGTCATTGGAAAAATCCAAAAAATGGATATTCATTTTGTTTACAGTCAGTAAAGAAGACTATAAAGGAAGTGTGTTGCATGGAAGAAAGTCTACAAGGTTTAGAGTAGGAGCCATCCTGGCTCTATCTCTCATTAGCTACATAATTCTGAGTACATCACTTACCTTCTCTGGATTTCAGTCTCTTCATTTCTAAATGGATGAAGAGAAGTTGGATTAGGTGACTTCTAAGGTTCCTGCCAATTCTAAATCTGTACTCTTTTGAAGCAAGAATCTTGGGAGCAGCAAGGTTTAGCCAACTGGCCATAGGGATAGAGTAGGTAAAAATGTGCTTTCTCCTCAGTTCTGACTCTGACATGCTAACTATAATCTCATTGTAGGCTTCAGAATCTCAATAATAATACCTACCTCACTATAGATTTTAGAAATAATTATGTACCTGTACAGCACTTTGAGCTCCATTAAAAAGTAGTTGGCCAAATGGAAGGGTTTTCTTCTTGGTTTTTGGTTTTTGTTTGTTTGTTTTGTCAAATATATCCACACAAGGAGAACTTTTGCCAAATCTTGCAGGTTAACTAAGTCAGAATTTCATATATTAGAGACAGGACAGTCATTTGATCATTTGGGCATATTTCAATAAGCAGTGAGACAGAGAAGAGTAGGGCAGGAAGTTCTTCCCATAGGAGTGGCTAGGTATTTGTTAAAATGTCTCCATCTTTTTGCTGTTCTATGTCAGCTTCTATCTGCAGTGAATTCTACTTGAAAACCACACAATTATTACTTATATCTTCAAACTCTTCTCTCTTTTTCCTCAGGAAACCCAAAGTTGTTTTTGTTTTGTTTTGTTTTATTTTATTTGTTTGTTTATTTTTTCAGGGAGAATCAGAGCATCCTCTTGCCTAGAATATTAGAAATGATAATAGTACTCATTGGTTAAACCAAGAGTATCTTCAGGGTGAGGGATTTCTTAGCCTAAAGTTAATGAGCTTTTCCTGTTGCCTTCCACCATTCTTTATGTGGCTGGGCCAGAAGAGCAAATATACAAGCTTCCAGTCCATAGTCAGAAATCTAACTTTAATTGAACTTAATTCAATGAGTACTTATTAAGCACCTACTGTGTGGAAAGTCACTCTGTTAATCACTGGGATCAAGAACAAAACAATTCCTATTCTCAAGAAGTTTATATTCTAGTGGTGTTGACACTTTACTAAATGGAATATGCAGGACTTCAAATGCCACTACACAGGGAATAAAACAAACTTAGATCTGATGCAAGGCTAATATTTGTAGGTTACAGATCCCTAAGCAATTGTAATCCAGATCAGGGTGCTTGTTTTGAAATAATTACTAATTAAATAATGAGGCAGCATGGCACTGAGAATAGAGGCCTAGTTTTGGTCCTAACTCTGACACAAAAATAGCTGTATGACCCAGGACCCGTCATTTTACTTTCTCAGTCCTCCAGGCAATTCTCTAAAACTATGAGTTTCATCTCTTAAGCTTCTTTCCGTAACTAGAATTTATGGTTTCCTAAGGACCACAAGGAGGTCTTTCCATCATCTAGAAGGCCACAAGAGGGAGGGATTATATAACTGATAAGCATAGTACTTCATCCTAGTCTACCAAATTGCAAATACATTGTCCATCTGCATTAATGGAGAGAATTTCCTTACCTGAATTTCCCAACATCAATGAAAAATCATAGGTTTAGATCCTCTTCCTTCCCCACAAAAAAAAAGTAAATAACAAAAATTTCCAGAAAAAGATTGACCAGGAGAGGGTTGAAAAGAAATCACTTTAGATACTATTCTCAGAAAATAATCTCTGTGTTTAATGTGAATCTAAAACAAATGGAGCTTCTATGGAGCTTCTACCGTGGAGCAATTTGAATGTAAATTGAATCTCAGTTAGTAATGAAGAGTGAGGCCCCTGTAATCGGAGAGACTAAACATTAGAAGGGGAATGATCACATATGAAACTTTTCAATTAAATTTACCTTCCAGCTCTGTTTAATTGCACTTCTCAAAGTAACTGTCTGAAAGTCTCGATAAAACTTTCCACAAACAGACTCTGACTCATTTCCTTTATATTGAATAATGTTTGACCAATGGAAAACAATTGGGAAACAAGGGTCATTCCCTTCCCCATTGCTTAGTTGCACTATTTACTGCTTCTTTTTCAATATTGTTCCCTCAATCTCACCTATCTGGTCAAGATCCTTGTCTCAGTTCTATTAAGCTACATATAATCAATCAATCAACCTTATTAATCACTTATTAATCATTTACTATGTACTAGGCACTGTTATGTTTTGGGGATGCAAAGACAGAAAACCAAAACAAAGACAAAACAAAAACAAATAACCAAAAGCCCTCAGGGAGCTTATGATCTATCCAGGGAAATAAGAAACTAGATAGATAGATAGATAGTTAGATAGATAGATAGATAGATATAGATAGATAGACAGACAGACAGACAGATAGATACATACAGACAGACAGACCGACAAACAAACAGATAAGTGGGCATATACAAAATAGACATAAGATGTTTTTAGGAGAGAATCAGTTAGCTACCAGCCCTATGCCAATAATCAATTGGGGATCTCCTCTGCCCATCTCTCTGACTATAAAAATTAGTTTTAAAATAATTGAATGACCTCATCCTAGAAGGCCAACATGCTTTCCTCTTTCCTTGAATGAGTTTCTTATTTCAGGATATTAGGAATAACTTGTGGAGAAGGCTCAAAAACACTTTAAAGAAAGTAACTTTTACAGTAATTGCCTGGTTTGAATGTCAAGCCTTTGAGGTCATGTGGGATTTGATTTAGGTTTCAGCTCCTGGTCTCCTTCCCTCACCTATAAATAATGGTTCTTTCCTGAGGACTGCAAAGAGTTCCTTCCATAGTTTAGGAGACTGCAAGGAAGGAATTCAGTGGAATCACTGATAAGCATAATAGCTTCTCTGATTGTTTTCTAGCAGTTTTCTCTCTGGATGATTTTTTCATCCAATCTTAAAACTTAGGGTGGAGCTCCTTTATTTCAAACACAATTTCCCTCAAAAAAACAAGCTTTTCCTCTTTTCATCCTCTAAGTCTTAGTATAGGAGGTACTTTAAGTAGAGTAGATGTGTGATAGACAGAATTCTTGCACAGGAGGGAATTAGGACAGCTGTCCTGGATGAAGCTGAAGTCAGAGAGAAGGTTTTCTGTAGGTCTTAGATTTTGCACAGATTCCAACTGCCCTTAAATGCACCCGTGGTAATGTGTACAGAGCCAATGAAAGCCCAGGAAGATTACAGAAAGGGACATAAATCACATCACTAGCAATCATCTTGTCTGCCATAAAACAACCCACCCCACTGTCGAATGGAAATTATAATCCTGCTCCCATGCACAGCCTGTGGGAGGAAAATATTTATCCAGCGCCTGTAGGCATCTCCACTGAAAAGGAAAGTTACTGGTGAACTAGGGTCATGTAAACAGTGAGATTTTCAGCCAGATTCCTGTAAACTTGCTTCTGAAGGGATCCCAGCTAATACGTCATCAGAAACCACAAAGTCTCTTAAATGCCACGGCAGTAACATACTACGACTTTATTAGCAAGGAGGTCTCAAGGCAACCCTGTGTGGTGTGGAGAAGGTAAACCAAAGGATTCCTTCCTCCCATCAGAGCTAGTGCTCTGGTGAGCCCCAGTGCTGAGTCAGAACTCTGAAGAGTCAAACTAAAGCTTTTACAGAGGAATTCTTGTTGTCACCATTCTTTTAGTCATTCTGGGATAAAACCCACTTCCTTCCCTCATTAAGATGCATTTATGCATACACCTGCTTTTCATTTTGCAAGAAGCATCTGTGTTTTGTTATATTTTAAAGAGTCCTCTGGTTGGTTTTGGCCCCCATTTCAATTTTGATTAGGAAAACGTAAATTAGAAGGGTAGGTTTTTTAGAAAATGCAGCATAAGCATTCTTCAGAAGTTATCTCAAACTATGTTATCAAACTGTCAATCATTTGAGAAAATAATTGTTTAAGGCCATAGAATATGCAAGGCAAGTCAACCATTTTTTTTTCTGGGCAGTGAATCTGATTAGTACCAGCTCGTGCATATCTGGCTCCTCTCCCCTTTCCTCGGGCCCTGCCTCCTGCATTGACCAGACCTGCCAATCAATCCCAGAAGTAGTAATTAAATGCTCAATCAGTCTTCAGCCAAATTCCATTGCCAATTGAAAGGAGATGGCTCTTTATTGTTCTATCTCTTTGCACCTCTGTTGGGTCCTGATGTGTGATATACCTGGGAGAAGAATATAAAGAATAGATGTTTCTTCATTTAGTGGAACTAAATGTAGTCTTATAGACACCTGCAGGATGGAAGTTGATGAGGCTATATAGGTCACTGGGGGCCTCTTGTAGGGCAATAAATGGCTTTTCTACCTCTCCCCTCCACTTCAGTTAAAAATATAAATGTGGCCCCTGAGTTCTGAGAGTAGGGACCCTTTAGTAAACCTGTTACAAACAGCCTTCCAGAGATGCCAATTTAACAGTGTAATAAATGTTGTTGGTAGTTCTTTTTCCAAGATATTTCAGTTGATTTGCTTTGTAGTTTGAAAGGCATGGGCAGAAGTTAGAGGTAGGCAGATTTTGACTTAATATAAAGAAACATTTCCTAATAATTAAGAATATTCAAAAATATAATGGGTTGCCTTGGGAGATACTAAATTCCTCATGAGTGGAATTCTTCAGAGGCTAGATGACTACTTAGACTTACTTACAAGGGTTACAATAAAGGAGATTGGTGTTGGGACATTGTTTGGCACTCCAATGTCTCCTCTGGCTCAGAAATTCTATGATCCTGCATATTAAACACACCTTTTAAAGAAAAAAAATGAAATTATGTAATAGTACACATGCCCACATCATTCAGGGAGCTGTTTAAGGATGGAATTTAGAATAAAGAACTTGGAGTCTATCCAGAGATTGCTTGAAATATAAACCTCTTAAAGGAGATAACCCTAAGACCTGAGTCAAGAGATCTCAAATTGATCTCTAGTTCTATCTTCAACTAGATGTATATCCTGGGACAAGCCGCTTAGCTTCTCTATACTTTCCATCATTTAATTAAACATTCTCACATTTGCCCTTCTCCCTCTCTTCCCCACCCAACCTCACACAAGTGTGTTGGGAACTAATTAAATATTGTGACACATTCCTCCAACACATAAGCTTTATCCCAGGAGGGTATAAGCTGCTTTGTGTCACTGTCTGCTCACCCCAGTGGTCTGATAGTATTAATGCATTCCTCCAGGGCACACCAACTTGCTCCCAGGAGGAAGCTTAATAGTCTGATTCTTTGTAGGCAAAAATAGTTTAAAGCTTTTTAGAGTTGACCAAGAGTGCAGACATATAATTTCAGTATTATAAAGGAAAACTAATTTTCATAAATACACACTGCCAAATTAGCTGAGTCCCCAAACACTCTCAAATCTGGTAGATTTTCTCCTATGGGTCTCTCTGTTTTAGAATTCTCATCTCTTCCATCTTGTCTTGAACCTTTTAGGAGGAAACATGGGATGTGTTTTTCCCTTCCTATTAGATTGCTGGCACCAACGTAATTGGCCCACTTTGAACCCAGCTTGTAACAAGGCTAGTGCTCTGTCTTTGGTAATGTTAAAGATGTGCCCTGGTCTGGAGAATGAGCATGGACATACCATGAGCAAAATGGCTAACAAGATAAACATATTGTAAGCTATAGATGACATTGTTTTGTTGCAGAAGGAAAGATTTCCAAAGGCCCTTGTGGCTCATGTAATCTGTAGCCTCAGGTAAGGTAACTGTTTCCATAAGGCCTCTGGAGACTCTATAAGGTTTCTTTTATTTTATTTAGAAAAACAGTCAGGCAGTTTAGTTACTAGGAATGTTCCGGAGTAATGACTTACAGAGACAATCTTGTGGCATGCATTTTAGCGTTGGGCATGAATCTATCCTGAAAATACCATGTTTGCAAGTGTAGAAAATATTTACAAATATGTTGACTCTCCCTTTTGGTTCAGAAATGCAATTAAAAGGAGAAACATCAAAACATAAAATGAAAATGTCATTGACGTGCAACTTCAAGCCCCCTAGTACCTTATATACTAAATAGGTAATAGATGGTAGCAGCAAAATCATGTCATTTGTCCAATGTATCGTTATAGTCCCTGGGGATTAAAAATTATAGAAATAGTAAGAAAACTATGAAAGGATTTGATGACTGTTCTAAGTGGCTTATTATAAATTACTTTTTTTAATCAGCCAATCAAACCAATAGACTCCTGTTCTAGGGTTATAATTGGCTGTGTCAATGTGATGCCAAACATCTAAATGGAAACTGAAAACTTCAATTATCCAGATATTTCCAAGGATTGGGTACTATATCAGCAACAAACAGCAACAACAACTAACTTCTGGAAACTGGACTGAAGTCCAGTTTTCTTCTGCATCCACGGCCTCCTGTTGCTTCACTAGGAGCCAGGAGTCTAGTGTTCGTTTCTTTTTTTTTTTTTTTGTCCAGAGCTCTTGATTATTACAAACACAAGCAAAGTAAATTTTGTGTTCTGTCTGAATCTCCATAATCTGACCATGACTCCTCACCTTTGCCATCTACTCATAGCTTGAACATTTGGGTGACCTTGTTCTGGGAGTATCACTTTTTTATCTCCTCCTCTCTTGATATTCCTAGTCTTCAAATTATCATCAATTTTCCAAAAGATTTCATTTAGTTAATGATGGCACCTGTCTCTTGTCTATTTGCATGTGCATTCTCCATTTCATCCAGGATCTCTAATCTATTTCCTTTTACATTACACATGCCCACACAGTCCCCTTGGTGGTGGAGACATGCCTTTGGTGGAAGGGAGTGTCAGAGACACTGGAGGTTAATCACTGATATCCCCTAAAAAAACTTATGCACTGCCACAAACACACCGTTGCAAGTCCATGAACCAACAATAACCAGTGTTTTCTTACAGATGTTTCAATGCTTATGACTAAGGACATGAATGACTGGCCTTATAAGTAATCTCAAAGGAAAAGTTATATGGGTGTGATGGGAGATCACCCACTAGGAGTCTTGAAAGAATGAAATCAGCTTTGGTTTGTAACTTTGTATGGGCAGCTGGAGGGTGTAGGGGTGGTGGGAAAGCAAAATACCCTTAGGGTAATGCATATTTTTATAGTTCACTCAAAGCCCATATTTTTAAGGGTAAAGGAAATGATGTTTTCGGGGGGTTGTTTATTTGTTGTAATACCCCAACAGTTTCATCTTTCAGTGTCTTTTATCGTTACTTTAGGAGTTCGGTGGCACAACTTAATAACATAATCTAATAAGCCATAACAGTAGTGGTTAGTACCACTGCTATTTCAATGGGGAACTCCCCCATGTGTTTCAACTATAAATATTTGTTGATATTAGAGTGATCACAATGAGGAAACACTTGTGGTTCCTAGACACGAAGGAGGGAAGGGACCTACCCTATTGTACATTTTGTATATGTTGTATAGAAGACCTCAACAACCAGTGTCATCAATGGTGTATGTAGCCTAGAAGGTAGGAAGAGGAAGCAAACAAGGAATGGACTTTATTCTTCCCACATTTTAAGACTTAGAGATTCTGCTTGGCCATCTGGCCAAGGCTACAAGTATGATGAGATGCCATAGTATTTAGCAGAACTCATCCTGAGCCAGTGCAACAAACAATCCATCTAAGGAAAATCGAGGCAATGTTTTTAATGGGAATGTAATCACCCTGAGAACTGATAAGGGGCTTACAAGCCTGAATGTCATCTGAGTGGCAAGCAAAAGACAGCTCATGAGGTCCCATACTACCAGAACAAAGGAATCGTAGTAGACGGTGTGTATACTTTCTGTAAAAGGAAATTCTTGACATCTTAGTATGAGAGAAAGTAGGCAATCACTCCATTTCCCCTCTTTGATCCAATAAAGTATCCAATTGTCTTACATTTTGTTTCTGTGAAAACTTCATTTCCCCTTGCAATTTTCATGTACTCAAACCATTCTTTATGCCACTGAATGTAAACTATAAGCCTTACCATTTTAAGTATATGCACACACACACACACCACACATAGCTCATTTGGTGGGAAATAAGATGTAGAGCAATTAAAAGCTACACAAACAACCAAATATTTAGTTTATTCCATTCATTTCAGTGCTAAAAATCCTGGTTGGGGAAAGAAGGAAAGAAGTGGCCCACTATGATCCAAATGTATTGGAAAAATTGTGACCTTCTCAAGTGACATTTATTGTCAGAAATCCTTGTGTGAATCTTCTCTGATGTGAATCAAAACTCTTTGGAAAAGAGATGCATTATCAAAAAGGAAATGTACTAAACTTATATATTTTTATATTTGTGGTGTTTTCCTGTTGACATTTAGTATTAGAGTGACCACATAACTGAAACAAGAAGTAAAACATTCAAAATGAGGTTTAAAAATAGTGACATATTTATTAAAAAAAATCTTTTTTTTGCCAAAGACTAGTCTTTAATGATCTGTAAAATGTAGCTGAATCTCTTTCGCTATGACTGTGATTGTGAGGTACCTTCATCCTATTTCCTTCTATCTTTTGAAAGTCAATATTGTATTTTGTATATATAAGGACCAAGAAAAATATCACAAAGTTTTTTTAAGCGATGCAGTAAATACAAGTTAAAATTGTGAAGTAACCTTATCTGAACTAAATCCATAAAAATAGAGTAGAATCACAACTGAGAGTAACACAATCACAACACTAGATTAATTTATCAGATTTTCATCTAATGCTTAGTAAAGCATTGGATTGCATTTGGAAATGTCACACACTTCTTCCTAATTAAAGGCATCAATTTTAATGGTGGAATATTGATGAATGTAGAGAGGGAGTCATTAAAATGCTACCTGTTAAGTGCTTCAAGGGAATGAAAATACAATTCGTTTTCTAAGGACCCAGTCTGCCACCTTGAAATTAGTAATGTCATGTTGATGAGCTAAGACGTTCACTGTAGTCCCTGAGTTTAATCAATGCACTGAGCTAAAAGTGTTTTGAGCGTATAACTACCAAGAATTAGCCCTTTAAAATAAATCCAGTGTTTTGTAAGAAATATATTTGATTTCCTGGATTGAGTTAGACTGCTGTCCATAAAAAGGGATTGATTTATTTGACTTTAAAAAGATAGTTACTGTGACCTTAGCTTGTTTTTTGCTGACTCTATGGTCCAATGTGTACTCAGCCATATTTCTGCGAGAAGATATGAATTATATTGACTTTATCAGCTTCAGCTGTCAATATCTATCCAGTTTCTTCAAGGATTGCAAGCATAAAGACAAGGAACACCAAAATGAAATTGGTAGTGAAGAAATTAGACACTTATTGTACAAAATGTATTTTCTAAATCTTAAGGTATATGTGATTTAAGCTGCCTGTTGAGCTAGTCAGTTTGTAAAGTAACCCATGAAATAATATTTAAGACTCTGAGACACCCAATGTATGTGCATTTGTATAGTTCTGTCATCCAACTCTCTGACTTCCCATGGTCAGCATCTTTTCTGTCACCGTGAGAACCTACAGGAGAATGAGTTTCTGCTCCACATGGCTGGCTCTACGAATTCAGAATTAACACAGTTACTGTCTCACTGATCGGTGAGAACTAATGATGAAAGATGGGTTTTTTAGAAGAATTAAGTTTATGATCACTGTGCAATTTTGTTAATGAATGATTTCAGATAGTTTTATTTTTACCAGATTTGCTCATTAGTCCAGTCAATACGAGCGCTGACTTAAGCAAAACTATTATTTGAATGGTTCCTATATTCTTGAGCTAACTACTGGAAATGAAAGCTTGTTGCAAGGTGTGTCATACAAATGTACAAAATAAATGACTTTTTTCCCTGCATGCTGCCTGAGGTATGTTGTGATTTGAAACTAAGAGCTTTATTTGAATTGCCATAGCCAAAAACAAAACAAAACAAAACAAAAAAAAAAGGTTGTATGTTTCATTACCCAGAATTGACCTGACAATATTTCATCTTGGAATCTATGTAACTGATGCTGTGTTATGTCAAAATCAAGGAGTTGTCTGTCATATGTGTATGTCATAGATGAACTTTTATCTTGTTAAAATGTAATCCTGTAAAGCTCTCATTGCCTGAATTAGTCAGCTTTGTACAAACCAATGTCTTCAATTAACTGTTTTACTAATCTTGCCACGTTTCCTAACACTGAAATATAAATGTTTGTAAATTATTCATTCATTTGTCTCCTTTTCTGTACTTGTAGTGAGAGTCTGCTAATTAATCAGGACAAAGGAAAAGGAGGTTGTCCCCACCATCTACCATATCGAGCTCAATGTCATTTTAGTCTGTGGCAACAGTGGGGAAAATTCTGAGGAACCAGGAAAACAAATTTGCACTCTGATGAAGGCCTTTGCTTTCTCCCTAAACTGATATGTCCCCTATGTTTCTGTAATTCCGTCTTGATTAGAAAAATCTTTTGATTTATCCGTGTGCAGTAAAAAGAGATTGTTATCATCTCTTGGGAGGACTCCACACCAAATACAATGCAATCATCTTGAGATAATATTATTTGTACCGTCCAGACTATTGTATCTTCAACTACACAACAGAAATATGAGCCAGCTAAAGGGGCACCATCTTTGAAAGGAAAAAACAAACAAACTTTACGGAGTTTCCCCATTGTTGTCCTACATTGTGTCTGTCTTTAAGCCATTATTCTTGAGGGGTCTCTCTTATACATATAAATATGACATAAAATCACGATAATCTGCATCTAGAGCACCATCCCAGAAAACATGTACTCCGGAAAGAGATGGAAATCACTGACCAAAAGAGCACATCAGTAGGCTAACATGCACTGAGGATGGAGTGGTCATATCTGGGGATGTTCCCTCCATAACTTATTCCTGGATGTTTGCGTCATCTCACTGTTATATTTAAACTTTCTTCAAACATTCTTTTAACGCAGGAAGTCAATCGACCATCAGGATCTCATCTCTCTGCAAATTCCCATTTGTTTCTTTAAAAATTAAAAAAAAAAGATAATCTCATTGACTTCAACTTGAGTCATGGGCATGAAAAGAAAAAGCTGGGTCCATCTTCTGGTTTAGGTCCATTAAGGAGAACATAATAAGCACGGGTAGTGAGGATGATAGTTGACACACACTGGGCTCTGACACGATAATTCCCACAGCATTTGCTTTGCTTCCATTCCTGCCATAAAAAAGACCTCTTTCTATTCATGTATCATTTCTCCTCTCATTTATTGTATTTGTTAGTATGAAACGTCAGACAAAAGAACAGTCCCTGTCCTCGAGGATGAGACATTCAGATAGGCTCACACGCCCAAGAGAGACAAATATTATTGAACATAGAATAAATACCATTGCTCTACTGCTGGGACTTCCTTCTGGCTATTGCTACCTTCAAGAGTTGAGTTGAAAAAGTGAAGAAGAATGAACCTGAAGGACTCGATGCTTTTTTCACTATCTTCAAAAGCATTGTAAACAGTAAGACTGTCTCCTCCCAGGAGGCCAGGCCAACGTATTCCACAATGCCAGACCACCAAAGGACTTATCTTTCTCCATACCCAACTCGTTATTAGGTTAATCAAATTAATAAATAATAGCTATAGAAAGATTTCAGCTACTCTGCACCTAATTAGATCATGACTGAAGTCAAGTCACATCATATAACTTAGCTTCTGTTGTCTCATCTGGAAAATGAGTGGGTCAATCTACCACTCCGTGGTGTCAAACTCAAATAGAAACAGATCCCTAGGGGCTGCATATTGACTTAGAAAACCACAAATCAATGATCTCTATGCTGTATTGTATTTTTTATTTGCTTTGTTAAACACGTCCCAATTAGATTTTAATCTGGTTCCTGTGGCACTCAGGAGCATAGAGAGTTTGGAACCTCTGGTCTAGATTGACCTCTAACATCATCTGATTCTAAAATCAGAATATTTATACAGCAACCTATAGCCCTCCTAGTTTATATAGCTTTACTTTGGGGTGATAGGAATATTCTTCAGAAATACTTCACGTTTTATAGTGTTCTATAGTTTACAATTTTCACATATATTCTCTCATTTGATTATACTGACCTTATGAGAAGGGCAGAGGAGGTATTTTTATCCTTCTTTTATAGATAATTAAACCGAGGTTCAATTGACTTGTCCGTTGTCACACACCTAATAAGTGATGGAACAAGTCTTGAACCCAACCCATGTCTTAAGATTTGAAACTAAGGCAGGTTACAAACAAGAAGGGGCAAGTCAGAAAATTGGAGGAAAGGGGATTTAATGTTTTGGAACTCTTAAGAATACTGAACTAGGAAGCAAGTATCTCTCTTGGTCTTTCCTCTGTGATAAGATAGATGCTTAACTCCTTTTTTCCTGGCATAAGACATCACTGCAGATACCACATTTCTTGACAAGTGCTGGAAGGATGCTGTGCTTCCTACCCACACCAATACCACCATGACAACCATCATCCCCCAGACTGCCACTAGAAGACAAAATACCCATTATAGTCAATTCCATCGTGGGAACATTCCCGCAGTGTCCTCAGAGGTTGCATGGTTTATGATAGGAGACTATAAAAATTACAATAAAAGAATGCAAAGTTTATTTTATACCACTCCTAATAAGGGCATGTCCCAGGTAATTGGAATGTCCCACTCAAGGTTACCTTCAATACTACAGGCAAACACATTAAAAAATCCCCTTTTGTGCTTTTGCCATAATTTATTTATGTACGGAAATTAATGGGAAATAAAAGAATCCTTGTTTTAAGCCCTGAAAATTATCAACCAAACAATAAACATTCATTAAGCCATGAGCCAGGCACTATTCTAGGCACTAGGGATTTAAATACAATGAATGAAACTGCATCTAGGTACAGTTTAGTAAATGCTGGTCCTAAAGTCAGGAAGACCTGAATTCCAACCCAGCCTTAGATACCTAGGCTATGTGACCCTGGGAAAGCTACTTCATCTCTGGCTGCCTCAGTTTCCTCATCTATAAAATGAGTTTAATAATAGCAACTATCCCTCAGGGCTGTTGCAAAGATCAAAGAAGATATTTACAGAGTTCTTTGCAAAATGTACATGCCATATAATGCTAGCTATTGGGTTTTTTGGTGAGGCGATTGGGGTTAAGTGACTTGCCCAGAGTCACACAACTAGTGAGTGTTATGTGTTTGAGGCCGGATTTGAACTCAGATCCTCCTGAATCCAGGGCCAGTGCTCTATCCACTGCACCCCCTAGCTGCCCCTATGTGGTTGTTATTTTTAAAATGCCTACTTGCAAAGAGTTTTACATTCTAGCAGCAGAGCTAATAAGCATATATGTAAGTTTATATAGAAGAAACATAAAAGGAATAAATACGAAGTAGTTCTGAGGTAGATTGAGAGGAAGGGCTAAAATTTACCAACCTGACCATCTTTTCTTATACGAAAGATCAAATGAAATAATGTATGTAAAGCTCTTTTCAAGCCTTCAAGCTTTATTATGATTAGATTATTACTATGATAAAAAATTGAAGACTAGAAAATGAAAGGAAAGGAAAGGATAATGACTGTGACATGTCTTCCACAAATGGGAGCGCTGAACAATCCTACTAAGGGTTTGGTTCCTTTTATCAAGTCAACACTTCACCCTGGTATATTTCAGCAGTGTATTCTCATAATCCTGAAAAGCAGCATATGGTTTTCCAGTTGTATTTGTTGTCTGTATATTTATTGACCAGATTTCACACGTATCCAGAAGACAAGCAACAACATAATTAGGTTCAAAGAACTGCCGATAAACTCTGCTTCCCTCTCCATCCCCATTTTGGCTTCCACCAAATAAACTTGGCTATGAGATCCCAGAACCCTAAAATTTTAGAGGCTTTTATCTGGGGACCGATAAATAATTTCACTGACAATCCTAAGAAAGAAGAACAAATTGTAGACTTGCCTCCACCTCCCTCTAATCTATTGATTAAGCTTTAAAAGATGCATGTGGATTCTCTTCACACTTCGGATCAGGGAAGAAGCCAAGCAAGGACTTTTCATCCAGACAGCGAACCTGATCTCTCCTCTCTGCTCTCACCATCCTTCTTACCCTTTCCTAAGGCCAAAAATAGAAAAGCTCCACAAAAGATTTAAATAAATTTAAGGATTACAGCTGCATAATGGCTTCTTAGGAAAACTAGTATGTTTCTGTGTTTTTGCTTAACTTTGGAGGGTGGTGTCAAGGAAGAAAGGACCTTCTCTGAGTCACCACTAGAGAGGTAACACTAGGCTGGAAAGACCTTAGATATGACCTTCTTTGAAAATCCTCATTTTTTTAATATTTCTCAAACATTGAATAGAAGGAGCTTCTTCAAAAGTTATTAGTGCTGAGATATGTTCCTTACAACAGATCACCATGAATGCTATAGCAATGTAAGAACAGGGCTCAGCAACCCACACTGGACAATTCTGAGGAAAGGTCATGCCCCTCCATCCACCTAAAATGTGCCTCCAACTGTTCCATATATGCTAACAACTATGTTGGAGTTACTTTGTGAGAGAGAGAAAATAGTGACAGTCTTCTTTGGTTACCATGGGAACAAGAGGTACAGGCAAGTATATTTCCTACAGGGGTGGGGATGGGGGGGAACATGCAACCATCTGTTTAAAATCTACCCAACAGGTTCTCAGCCCCAAGGAGGCCAGGACCAAACAGGCACAAATCAAGAATTCTGGATCAAATATAATTGGAGGACTGCAATAAAACAGTTAATGGAGAAATGACGACTTAAGAAAAGCTATATTAAAGTGACTGGTGCTGCTCTGACATTACCCATGTTTCTTAGGGATGCATATATCCATTTTCACAGATGTATTACACATACTATACAGGTGAGAGCATAAACAGTGGAAGTCTTAAAGCAAATGCTAAATGACCTTTATGCTGGGGATTCTGTGACATGATTGGATTAGATGAAATTTAAGGTACCTGGTAATATAGAAAGTAGAATAAAACCATAGAGAAACCTTGATGGGAGTAGGGGCAGCATAAGAGGGTGAGTATATTATCCCAGTTGAGTCCCACCAAGCCCTGGGGTGCTACATAGGTTGCCTCAAAAGGCTTAGTGTAGTTGCACCAAGACCTTTAGGACACACTGTGCATGCCCCAAGAATATAATAATTTCTGACTTTTGAGGCACCCTGGATTTTCCCAAGGGAACAATAATTCCCAATTAACTTCCTCTGCCAGAGGATCATGAATCACTTTCTTCCACTCCTGCCTGTGAAGTCAATGAGACTTCACCAAGGAAGTTGGTTCTGTCCCTTATGAAGTTATCTGAATACAAAGCTCAAATGTTGTTGGTTTAATTGTAAAAGAAACTAGCATGCAAAGCATTTTTAAAGAAAGGAATGTAGAATGGGATAGGTCTGAGGACCAAAAGAACAATCAGTCTTCTAAAATTGATAAATGAAAGGTGAGATAACAATAGTCAGCTATACTTTGGATGCATTTCCCATAAAGTGATGTAAGGACTGAGGTGAAATTCATGCTGATGCTGGAGGAAGCGTCTCCTGGGGCACAGGTGAGTCCAGTTAAAGATAGTTCACTTGACAGCTGAATGCAGTGGATTGTAACAAGTGAAGTGTGGCATGACCTAGGAGAAGTCCCTTCATATTCTCTACCTCCCTTTGCTCATCTGTAAGGTAAAGGCATTGTACTAAATGATCTCTTAGGGCTCTTCCAGATCTGAAAAAAAAAACCTCTGATTCCACTTGTCAGAAACACGCTTGACACCAAAAATTTAGTATCAAGAAAGTTTATCACAGAGAAAGTACAGAGGATTTAGACGTTTCTGGCCAGAAGGGGGCTCCACCCCTCTTCAGGGGGGTGGGCCCTAAGTGCAAGGGCAAGCTTGCTTTTATGCAGTTAAATTCTGGGCAAAACCTCACAGGCCTGGATTGGTTGGTTCCTTCCAGGTTACATTTGTCCTGGAATGTCCCCTGTTCCCGCCCTATTGTGCCAACAATTGTGCTATTGTCCCCCAACCCCACCCTGGGCAGAGAAGTTACTATGCCTGAGGTTCACTAAGCATGCTCTTATCTTGATTTTGGGGTCTTCTTGGAACCATCAGCTTTGGGCTAAGCCCAGGCCCACCTGCAGTGTAATAACTGCTTCCCTGACTTGTTTTTATAACTCTCTGCACTATTCTACCTGTGGAAACTTAAGCCATCTAACTTTAACACACTCCATGATTCTAAGTATTCATGCACTCTATTCAGGTCTCTGTTCCTTCATTCACAGAATTCCTTTTGACATTACCCATAGTGTTTAGGTGTTTCCCAGGTCATTATTCACCCAAGAGGACAGTCTGGTCTGAAGAAACACCCCCTGATTGCAAGAGGCGGAGCACCAGTTAAGAAGCAGCAACTCAAAAGGGGAGACGGAAAACAAAAGTGAAAGGGGCTTTGAAAACAGAGATCAGAAATCATATGAGGGAAAGGAGAGCAAAATGAAAAGAAACACAGGGAGTACCTGAAAATTACATAATTGTAGTACTACAACTTTATTACAAGAAAAACCACAAATAAGTAATATGAAAGAACATTGGCCCTAGAGTCAAAGGTCCTGGGTTCAAATCCTGCCTCAGTCACTTACTTACCTAAATGACTTTACCACTCAATCTCCATGGACTTGTTTCCTCCTTTGTAAACTGAGGAGATGGCTGCTGAGTCTCATCTCTCATGACTTATAATCTTATGGCTGAGTCTTCACACTTTTAGAAGATTACTCTGCCGAAAAAATCAATTTAATTGAATTTCTGGAAGGGATACTAAGTTAAAATGATGTAAATCAAATATGAAATTCCCAAAGAAACAATGTCATAATATAAGGTTAGGTTCCTGGCCAAGAGCCTCATGCCCATATTTTTATAGGAATGACTTTGAACACCAGATTTAATCAATTACACATTATATGCCGTTATAGAGTACAATATGAAGTATTTAAGTGTATATAAATCATTTACACAGGGCAATACAAAATACCATGTAAATATTTATGATGTAAATAAATATTTATAATGTAATACGAATCATTTACAAATGGTAATATGGAGACCAATCACATATAATTTTATGAAATAAAATACAGCATCAATATATTCTATGTAGTTCCTATCTAAATATTTCATAAATTCTGAATTAGCTTTGCTGTGCCAGAGTAGACTATAATGAAACATTCATTCATTCATTCCAACATATTCATTAAGTACCCACTATGTATGCCACTAGGACATGTGTTAAGGTTAGGTGATAGGACTCAGAAGGGTTGAGGGGTGGATTGGAGGAAGCCTATTCTCATAGGCATCTTTAGGGATTTTTTTTTTCAGGGAGATTTAGTCATTTCATTCCTGAGAAACTGGTTCAGCGGTGTCTTTTTTTTGTTGTTTGTTTATTTTGCTCTCCATTTTTCTTATTATGTTTTTTCCTGTAGTAAACATGGGCCTTAATTGATTACTAGGGTTGGCCAAATGGGACTTTGCCCCAGTGTGCCAGCATCTAGGAAGAGCAGCGACTCCCTTAAAATGTCCTCTGGTCCACCATCCTTGTACCTGACAGTCCTCTGGCCAGACCATTGTATGTGTGTTGTGTGTGTGTGTGTGCATATGTGTGATCTCCCCGCCCTTTTCCTTACTCAACACTGGGCCTCCATCTTTAAATTGGAGCTTTGGTGCCAAGGTGTCTGCCCTACTCCCCACCACCACACACCCTCTCTTCTCCAGGGGTATAGAGTGTTGGCAATTGCTGCTCATGTTTTGGGATCACTGGCTGAACTCTGAGGAAAAGTGTATTACAATCATACCTGGGGCCAACTATATTTTGTGCCACCCACTCCAACCTACCTTTGTCTGGCTTAATAGAATCCCTAGTTACAACTCTTAGGAGTGATCAGATTCATAAGTTCATGTACATAGGACTGGAATGGATCTCAGAAGTTCTCTTATCCAATACCTTCATTTTACAGATGAGAAAACTGAGGTCCACAGAGAGACAAATTGTGAGAGTGGATAGGACGCTGGCCTTGGAATAAAGAAAAGCTTGGTTAAAATTCTGCCTCAGACACTAACTGTGTGACCCTGGGCAAGTCACTTCATTTATCTGTGTCGCAGCTTCTTCATCTGTAAAATGAAGGTGGTTGGACTTGATGACCTCATAAGACTTCTCTAGCTCAACATTTATAATGCTAGGAGGAGAGTTGAATTCCCCAATGTCATATACATAGTAAGAATGCCAAGTGGGATTTGAAATCAGGTTCTCTGCCTCCAGAGCCAATACACTTTCCACTGTACCATACTGCCTCCCAGTTTTTCTGTATTCCATTCAACAAACATTCTTTGACCATCTACTATGTCTGGAGCACCGTGATGGGCCCGAAGGCTACAATGACAAAACTAAAAATGACTCTTACCTTCAAGAAGCTTTTGGTTTCTCTGCCCCATTTAATCTAAAGGATTTTCTCAATATTATTTTGTTGATATAGGTTTGCATATGTGCTGTCTTTCATATTTTCTATAAAGAGGGAACCGATGTACCCTTCACCAAAGAAGAGCTCTCCTTCATTTTGTTGTTCAGTAATTTCAGTCATGTCCAACTTCTCATGACTCCATTTGGTGTTTTCTTGGCAAAGACTTTAGAGTAATTTGCCATTTCATTCTCCAGCTCATTTTACAGATGAGGAAACTGAGGCAAACAAGGTGAAGAGACTTGCCCAGAGTCTCACAGGTAGTAAGTTTCTAAGGCTACATTTGAATTCAGGTCTTCCTGACTCCAGGTTAGCACTGCACCGCCCAACTGCCCTCTGCATTTGGGGTTAGTTATTCTCATAAAAGAGAATGGTTTCAGAGCTTCAAATCTGAATAATAGTAGAGAAAAAAAACACATGCCTAACCTTCTGTGGCATTTGAATTAATCAGTGGAGTGGCAGGTATCACAGCTAAATCTCCTTCACATCCACAAATAACATGGGTATAATTGGTAAAAACCTACTAAGAGCTGGGGGGGGGGGGAAGTGTTTGCTTTTTTGTTCTGTTTTTGTAAGCTGAGGATGACCTCTGACTCTTGAGGACCAAAGTTACAGAGACACAAGGTAAGGCATTTCATTTTGTCCCAACGATAACAACAGCTACCATTTATATAGAGCTTTATGGTTTGCAAAGTGCTTCACAAATAGCATCTAATTTTATTCTTTCATAGGGTTATTAACCCCATTTTACAGATGAGGAAACTGAGACAAACAATATTTAAGTGACTTGCTAGACATAGCTAACAAGTGTCTGAGATCAGATTCGAACTTAGTTCTACCTGAGTCCAGGTTCAGCACTCTATCCACTGTGCTACTTAGCGGTCTCTAATTATGCTTAGAATGCTGGGCCAAATGCCTGCTTCCTATGAGACTGAGCAGGCTTTCAAAGAAATTGGTAGAGACCCCCTCTTCCACCTAAACCCTGATCATTTTCATTTCAGCTGGATGGATGTTAAAAGTCTTGCTTGGCTTCTTTGAAGGCCAATATTTTTTAAAGATCAATTCAATTTATAGATATTTCTGTGAAAAAAATAGTAGTCAGGATCAATCACCTTAAATTTTATCTAATCCAACCATGTCACAGAATCATCTGTCATCTGGCTAATTCTTACAAATGTCCAGAGTCTCTGTATTTATTTTAGAAACAACAGCCAAAAAAAAAAAATGTTTGGTGTTAAGAGATTAAGCCTTAAGATAACTAAATGTCAATCTCTGCATAATTACTGTTCAGTTTATTTTTGTTTTGTTTTGGTAAACTGAAGATAGAACTATCAAGGGAAGGGGAAACTGGGATATCTTCCAAAATAAGCAAGCAAAATAACCTTTTGTCTGTCATCCCAATCATGCCAGCAGTTTCCACATAGGTGGGAAAATTTAGAACCACTCACTAGCTATATTATTTGCTTTATTCAGAGCTGACAGGATCTAAAGAGTCTGAAAGTCATTGTGGAGGGAGGTTTCTAGTTAGAGTGACCTATGGATCTGTCCTTGATCCTGTGCTGTTCATTGTTATTAATGACTTAAATGCATGTCACATTTCCAAATGACACCAACCTAAGAAGAATAGGACAGCATTAGATGACAGAATTAAAATCCAAAAGGACAGGCTGGAACAACAGACAAAATCCGATAAAAATCAAATTTACTAGGGATAATGTTAGAGTCTTACATTTGGTTTCAATTGCACAACTACTGAATGGGGAAGGCTGGCTTGATAGCAGTGTGGAAAATAGGTGGGAGAGTTAGCAGACCCCAACTTCAGTGTAAGTAAGCAGTGTAATCTGGCAGCCAAAGTGATCTAAATAATCTGCAGTTCCCCATTCAATTCTCTGTGTACACACACACACACACACACACACACATGCACATACACATGCATGCACATATACATGTATGTACATATATGCACATTCATACATGCATGTATATGCATGAGACCAATGACTTTGCTGCTCAGCTATGCCCCGCTTAAATCCAATTCATTTGCAAGTCAAAACATTACCCTCCAGATGTCATTGGTCCTCCTTAAGAGCAAAGGACCAAAAACAACAACAATCTATGTGTATATGCGTGTGTATATATATATATTATATGTAAATATATGTGTGTATATATACACATATAACATATATGAGAGAGAGAGAGAGAGAGAGAATATAGCGGTGGTGAGTTGGAACCTGATGAAGATACAAGAGAAAAATCTTTGGAGGGTAGGGGTAAAGACCCTCCAGGCAGAGGAACAACCATCTGATTTTCAAAGAATCTTGGGTTGGAAGGTAACTTAGAAGTTCTCAGTTAATCAATCAGTGAACATATTTTTTTTTTCATTAAGCACTTACTACATGACAGGCACTAGGCTAATCACTGGGGATATAAAGAAGGGAAATAACAGTCCCTTCCCTCAAAGAGCTTACATTCTAGTGGAGGGACAACATGTAAATAAATAGATACCTGACAAATAAAGATAGCATGACTAGAAGGTAACCTTGGATGGGAAGACTTCAGCAGCTGGGGAGGCCTGGCAAAGTCCTTTAGCTGAAGGTGGCTTTTGAGCTGAGTCTCTTCTATTGCAATCTGTATACGAATGAGAAGCATCTCTATAACAACTCTGATAAATGTCCATCTATCTTCTGCCTGAAGATGTCCAGTGCTGGGGAACCTACAAGCTCCTGTGGTAGTCCATTGTACTTTTGGCCACCTCTCATTATTAGGAAATCTAAACTTTTTTTCCGTATGACTATCCAAAAACTAATTGAAGACACTTAAAATACACTTCCTAAGTCTTCTCATCTTCAAGCTAAATATCTTCAGTTATTTCCAATTGTCTTCATTTGACATGACCTACAGTGTGATTGCTATTACTGGTCACTTCCCCTGGAAATGCTTTTGTGTCTCAACCTCCCTCTTTAACTGCAGTATCCATATATGAATGAATGGAATAAACCAGATGTGATCTGACCAGGGCATGGTAGAGTTGAGACTATTACCTCTCATTCTAGGTTCTGTGAGTACAAATATCAGACTTTAAATTTATCACTATTTCATTTTATCCTTTAGGTCTGTCTCATCATTTTAGTCTGTTTTTAATTTCCTAGCCATCTACACTCTTTGGGACTTCTCCATCATGCCCCAGTGTGGAGTACCTTCCCTCCCGACCCCCCTTTTCAGCTTCCTTTTATGTGCTGTTTTTCTGTATTAGATTATAAGTTTTTTGGAGAAAAAGATTGTCTTCCTCTCTCATATTCATATCTCCAGTACTTAGTACAGTGCCTAGAACACACCAGAAACTTAATAAATGTTTATTGACTAAATAGTCATTGAAAAAATAGTGTTCCTGGATTCTGGAATTTAACCTCTCCTTCTATTTCAGTTTGTGCCTTTGTTATCATAATCTGATTATGAAACCTTGATTATGATAACAAAGGCACAGACAAGGATTTCAGTTAGAACTCTTTAAATGCCCCCATGTTCTTATTTAAAGTAAAGCACAGTATTATAACTCATTTTCATTGTTATTCCATCATTTTCAGTAATGTTCAACTCTTCGTGACCCCATTTGGGGTTTTTTTGGCAAAGACACTGGAGTGGTTTGCCATTTCTTTCTCCTGCTCATTTTACTGATGAGGAACTGAGGCAAACAAGGTTAAGTGACTTGCTCATCGTCACACAGCTACTAAATGTCTGAGGCCAGATTTGAAGTCAGAAAGATGAGTCTTCCAGACTCCAGGCCTCATGGTCTACCCACTGCACCACCTATCTGCCCTACTATAACTCATAGAAGCATTTAATAATGCTTCATAAGTAGATGTGACCTCAACTTTCCCCTTACTGAATAATAACTTTTGTCTGAAATTTCCTTTGAGGAGATACTAATGGATTTCACTCTTTCCTTTTCCTAAATTCTTATCTGTCTCAGAGTGGAGAACCCTAATTCCAAGGGCAGAGATGAAAAATAGGTTATATTCCTTTCCTCCCTCACTATGGTTCTGGAAGCCTAGTAGTGACAACCTCCCATGAAGGAGTTCAGCAGTGAGTTCCCTTCACAAACTCCATCCAAAATGGTCTGTTTACTATTTACTGACCTCAACATTCCATTTCCTAATTCTTTCTCTTTGAACAGTCTGTATGTACCCCATGCCTGGCATACATTGCATTTTCAGCTCTGTCTTTTAGAGTCCTTGGCCCAGGTGTCCCTTCTTGATCCCTCTTGATTCTTAGGGCTCTCACCTTACTCAAGTGATCATTTATCTACTCATCTGTTTTTCAAGCTTCATCCCTTTAGCCTGACAGACTGGGAGGATGGTGTTGCACTCTATAGTAACAGGAAAAGTAGGAGGGGGGAGGGTTTAGGGGAAAAGATAAACAGTTCTGCTTAGGACATATTGAGTTTAAGATGTCTACTAGATGCCCAGTTTGAAATGTCTGAAAGGCAGTTATAGATGTGAGATTGGAGGTCAGCAGAGATATAGGGGTAGGAAAAGGAGAGTTGAGAATCATCAATGTAGAGATAGTAATTAAATCCACAGGAATTGATATTATCAAGTGAAGTGTATGTAGTAGGTACACAATAAGCACTTGTTTATTTGTTTTTTGCTGAAAATCTCTATAATCTCTCCACTTTTCACCAAGAGACAATGAGTAAGTCTATCTATATGAAATACGTATTTGTTTTCCTTAGAATAAACTTATTCCCTCTCTCCACAAACCTAAAAAAAAGAAAAGCTTCTAGAGGCAATTCCTAGAATAGGTGGCTGTACCCTGTGTAACTGATTTTCTTCATTCCAAAGGCAATTAAATTGTTAGGATCAGGGCCAGTCTTTGGAGCCAAAGTAGGCTACTGCCTACCACTGTGACTTAAGGGGATGGAGGAAGCCTTTCCATCCCCAAAATATCTTCCTCACATAGCCTGAAATTCTTTATTTTATCTGGCAAAAATGAAATCGAGTTATCAGAATTTCAGGGATCACGGTGAAAACTAAAAAGATTTCATTTTATCATAAACCTACAACAATCATGATTCAGATAAAGTACTCTAGGAAGATTGAAGGGAAGGGGAAAATCTACACATTGTATTTGGAGGAAGCAAGAGTTCCCCAGCCTGATTAAAATGAAGGGTTTAATCATGCTGTAAAATAGTGAAAGATAAGGCTAGAAAAAGTAGGTTGGGGTCAGATTTGGATATCAGGCTGAGTTTGGGCTTTATCTTATGGGCAATAATAGGAAATTATTGAAAGTCTTTGAGCAGGTAGGTAGAACCAAGATGGTGGAGTGCTGGGCAGCAACCAGCTGAACTCTTCCCAACATTTCTTTCCAAGCAACTTTAAAATGACTTCTCCAACCAAATTTTGGAGCAGCAGAGCCAACAAAAAGATCAGAGTGAGACATTTTTTCTAGTCTAAGACAATTTAGGAGGTTGAGCGTAGTAATAGCATGAGCAGTGGACCTTGGAGGTGACTGTGAGAGAGGCAGTAGCCTCAGTTTCAGGAGGTCTCAGCCCAAAGACTGTAAGGAGGACAGACAACTGGTCAGAAAAAGATTATAGGGAGCCCTTTGCTGGCGCTGGGTGCAGCTGGCACTGACTGACATTCTATTTCGCATACATAGCTCTGGGTTGCAATTCCAAGGTGGAGAGGAGCACTTGTGGTTGGTCACAAGGGAACAGGGGCTGAGGCCACATTTGTAAGGCAAAGATAGTGCTAGTGCTAGTGCTTGTGGCCACAGGAGAGCAGGGCCCATACCTAGGTAAACACCAGAGCCTACCTCATGAGCACAGACCAGGAGAGCAGTGAACACACCTCTCCCCAGATGACACCATCTCGGAAGCACCAAAACTTGTAAGCCCCCAGAACTAGCTCTGAAAACAACAACACAAAACATCTGAGGCTAGGAACAGTGCCTCACCACCACCAGGTGAACATAGTCCAACTTTAACATAAAATTCAGTCAAAAAATAGGCCAGAAAAATGAGCAAACAACATAAAAAGAACTTAACTATAAAAATCTATTATGGTGGCAGAGAAGAACAAGATACAAACTCAGAATAAGACAACAATATGAAGACAGCTACAAGCAAAACCTCAAAATCTTAATTGGACCCAAGCCCAGCAAAAACTACTGATAGAGTTAAAGGAAGAGATGCATAATAGAGAAAAAAATTAGGAAAAGAAATGAGAGTGATGCAAGAAAATCATGAAAATAGAATTAACAGCTGGGTAAAACAAGTACAAAAATTACTGAAGAAAATAACTCCTTAAAAATGAGAATTGCAACTAGAAGAAAAAGACTCCATGAGACATTAAGAAACAATAGAACAAAGTCAAAAGAATGAAAAAATATAAGAAAATGTGAAACATCTCATAGGAAAAGCAACTAACATGGAAAATAGATCAAGGAGACATAATTCAAGAATTATTGGACTACCTGAAAGCCATGATAAAAAACAACTTAGACATCATCTTTCAAGAAATTATGAAGGAAAACTGCCCCAATATCTTAGATCCAGGGGGTAAAATAGAAATTGAAAGAATTTAACAATCCTGAAAGAGATCCCAAAATGAAAACCCCCAGAAATATTATAGCCAAATTCTGGAGGTCCTAAGTCAAGGAGAAAAAATTTCAAGCAGCCAGAAAGAAAAATTTCAAATGTCATGAAGCCACAGTCAAGATCGCACAAGATTTAGCAACTTCCACATTGAAGAGGGCTTGTAATATGATATTCTGAAAGACAAAGGAGCTAGGGTTACAACCAAGAATAACCTACTCAGCAAAACTGAACGTAATCCTTTAGGGGAACAAATGGATATTTAATGAAATTGAGGACTTTCAAGCATTCCTGATAAAAAGACCAGAACTGAATAGAAAATTGGAGAATCAAACACAAGACTCAAGAGAAGCATAAAAAGGTAAACACAAAGTCAAATTTATAAAAAAATTCCTCACTTCATAAATTGTCAAAGACATAAACAGGCAGTTTTCAGATGAAGAAATCAAAGCTCTTTATAATCATTTGAAAACAATGTTCTAAATTACTATTGATTAGAGGGATGCAAATTAAAACAACTCTGAGCTACTACCTCACACTTAGCAGAAATGACAAATGCTAGAGAGGATGAGGGAAAATAAGTACACTAATAAACTGTTAGTGGAATTGTAAAATGGTTCCAACCATTCTAGAAAACAATTTGGAACTGTGCCCAAAAGGCTATAAAATTGTGCATAACCTTTGACCCAGCAATACCACTACTAGAACTTTACCCCAAAGGATCAAAGGAAAGGGATCTATGTGTACAAAATATTTATAGCAGCTCTTTTTGTGTTAGCAAAGACTTGGAAATTGAGGGAATGCTCATCAACTGGAGAATAACTGAACAACTTGTGGCATATGATTATGATAAAATACTTTAGTGCTGTAAAAAACGATGAGGGGAACAGTTTCAGAAAAAAAAATGTGGCAAGACTTATGTGAATTAATGCAAAGTTAAGTGAGAGGAATCAGGAGATCACTGTGCACAGTAACAGCAGGGTAGTACTCTGATCAGTACAAGGATCCAAGACAATTCCAAAGGACTCCTGATGAAAAAATGTTATCTGTGACTTATGAACTCTAAGTGCAAATTGAAATATAATTTTCTCACTCTATTTTTGTTGCTTTTTTGTGATATGACTAATATGGAAATATATTTTGCTTGATTTTACATGTATAATTGATATAATTTTGCTTGCCTTCTTGGTGAGTGGTGGTGAAATGGGAGGAAGGAAAAGAATTTGGACCTCAAAATTTTAAAAAGGAAAGACTATTAAAATACATAAATAATAAAATTTCTAAAATAATGAACAAAAAAAGGTTTTGAGCATGGAAAGTAGCAGAATGAAAGCAAAAATTTCAGTTTCAACAATGGGTGGGTGCTGCCTTATGGTTCTGAAAATGAGGCACAGAGAAGTCATTTGACCCACCCAAGGTAATATAAAGACTTAGTAGCAAAGGTAGGACCAGACCTCAGACTCCCCAACCCCAGTGATATTTCCATTATATCACCTTCATCTCAAAAACTGTAATGGTTGTTTGCAACTTAGCCATATCTGTGGAATGTCAGGCAAATGAATGAAAAGTCTGTTTGGAACTCATACAGAAATAAGACCAAAATGGTCTTCTTACTATCTGTGTGACTTTGGGCATGTTAATTAACCTTTCTGGGCCTCACTTTCACATCTATGAAATTCAGATGTTATACTAGAGGATCTCCAAAGTTTATTTTAGCTCTGAACCTTTTGTGAATCCTAATGTTTGTGAATTGTGGGGCAGCTAGGTGCCTTGGTGGATAGAACACTGGGCTTGAAGTCAAGAAGGCTCATCTTCATGCATTCAAATATCTCCCCAGACACTTATATCTGCATGACCCTAGGCATGACCCTAAAGTCACTTAGCCCCATTTGTCTCAGTTCTTCATCTGTACAATGAGATGGCGAAGGAAATGGCAAACTACTCCAATATCTTTGCCAAGAAAACCCCAGATAAGGAAATCACAGAGAGTCAGACGTGGCTGAAACAACTGAAAAACAATAACAATCTTTGTAAATTACCTTCAAATGGCAAAAATGGAGGTGAACAAAGATCTGATCTTTCTCATAAGCCTAACTGGTAAATATTTTCAAGAGAATTCCCTCTACTTATTAAATAATTTCACAGAATATCAGAATTGAAAGAAACTCAGAGTATATCTGGTCCAACCCTAACCTGAACAAAAATCCTCTCCACTACATAGCCAAGAAGCACTCATTTCTAGTTGCTTCACACAATGCCTGGCACACAGTAGGTGCTTAATAAATGCTTGTTAACTAGTCATCCAGCCATTTTTTGAAAACTCCCTCTACCTCCCAAAACAAACCCAGGAACTATATGAACACAATTACACAACACTTTTCACACAAATAAAGTCAGATCTAAATAATTGGAAAAACATCAATTGCTCATGGGTAGGCCAAGCTAATATTATAAAAATGACAATTCTACCCAAGCTAATTTATTTATTCAGTGCCATACCAATCAAACTACCAAAAAATTATTTTATAGAGTTAGAAAAAATAAGAAGATTCATTTGGAAGAACAAAAGGTCCAGAATATCAAGGGAATTAATGAAAAGAAATGCAGGGGAAGGTGGCTTAGCCATTCAAGATCTTAAATTGTATTATAAAGTAGCAATCATCAAAACCGCTTGATACTGGCTGAGAAATAGAGTGGTGGATCAGTGGAATAGGTTAAGTATGCAAGACACAGTAGTCAATGATTATAGCAATCTATTATTTAATAAACCCAAAGACTCCAGCTTCTGGGATAAGAACTCACTCTTTGACAAAAACTGCTGGGAAAACTGGAAAAGAGTATTGCAGAAACTAGGCATAGATCAAAATCTCACACTACATACCAAAATAAAGTCAAAATGGGTTCATGATTTAGATATAAAGGCTGATACTGTAAGCAAACTGTGAGAGCAAGTAATAGTTTACCTATCAGATTTATGGAGAATTCATAACCAAATAGGAGATAGAGAACATTATGAAAAGCAAAATGGATAACTTTGATTACATTAAATTGAAAAGTTGCACAAACAAAGCCAATGCAACCAAGATTAGAAGGAAAGTAGAAAATTGGGAAAGAATTTTTACAATCACTCTCTCAGATAAGGGAAAATTTTCAACAAAGAAAAGCCAACTAAATCCACAGATTGGTGATTTCACATCTAGGTAGCTCTAATTATCAGGATATTTTAACTTCAATAAATCCTGAGTCCTAAGGCTTGTGTGTAGCATTCCTAGCTCTGTTCTCTGAAGCCAAGCAGAACAAGTCTAGTTGTTCTTCCAAAAGATATTCCTTTGATTACTTGAAGAAAGCTTATCATGTCCCCTAAATCTTTTATCCCTTATGATTTTGTTAAGTTTCACTTGTCATTACTTTGCACATTTAGCTTAAGTCTTTGATACCAGTTAAAATTCCTTGGGAGAATCATACTTTAAGTCACTAGTTAAAACCTTAGTATGAATGGAATATGTGAAGACAAGGCTTGAAAGGCTTAGGGTTTGCTATGGGAAGTGAAAAATAGCTGGTGGTTAATGAAGGAACAAGAGAAAAGGAGGGTATTAAAGAGCAGTGTGGAGGAGAGACAAAATTCTACTGAGTTCACAATTTTATTTAAAGCCTGCCTCCATATAGACCCAGAATTTGGGGGACAGACCCAGGGCAAGAGGCAATGTCAACTATGAGTGTATGCCAGACTCTGAGCTGGCAGCATCAACAGGGACAAATATCCAAAAGGGCCCCCAATTAACTGGATAATTCATGATGTGAAATCAAACAAGTAAATAAGACCAATTCAACTGAGTAGAAAAGAGAATGATGTGATTGTTTGATTAGTTACTAGAGTGGTTTATGGGAGAGACTCTCAGAGACAGAAAGGAACTTCAAGATTATCTAGTTCAATCCTGGGGTTCCACGCTCTTTCCACTGCAACAGACTAGAAACCACAGAAAGGCCTCCATGAAGCTCAGCCCTAAGTAGAAGAAAAGAAGGCAGCCACAGGATTGTTCTTCCACACTGAGGGGAAGGGTTGATACTTGAGTAGCAAGGATCAGAAAAAGTCTGGTCTACTTAGAAAGGATGCAAAAAAGGGGGAGCCTGGGATTGGAGATGAGGTTATTGGGTTGGGGATTTCTCTAAAGAGGTGGAAAGAAAGTGAGAGAGTAAACATGCTTCAATCTGATGTCCCCATGCTATGCGCTTGCCTGTTCTTTGGTCAGCAACTGAGGAAGTGGGGGAGAGGGGAAATCCACAAAAGAAATGGATGATCAATATCTCCTAGGCTCCTCTCAACTCCTTCTATTCTGTTAAAGTACCTCTATTCAACTTTTTCTCACTCTAAATCATCATGGCCCGAGAAAAATAAAATGAGAAGAGCAACAAAAACAACACACACAACAACTACAACAACATATATAAAAAGAAAAACAATGGAAACTGAATGCTGTGAAATTATGGTGACCAAACGTGGCCCACAAGAAAAGATATAAAAATAAATGCTTGTCCCTGCCATTTTTGAAGACATAGGGAACTATAGGTATAGAACACTATCTATAATTTTAGACTTGATCAATGTGTTAGTTAGTTTTGAAAGTGTCTTCTCTTCTTTTATTCTTTGTTATAAGGGATGCTTCTCTGAGAGGGGAGAAGGTAGGGATATATTGGGAGATGAAGGTGATGTAAAAATAAAACATATTTTTTTTAAATTATAGTGCTCTGAGTCAAATCATGATTGTCATACTAATTGTGGATCTTCTGGACACTGTCACCCAACAAAAAAAGATGGGATGTAAGGAGAACAGAGAAAAGTAGAGGATGTAAAATGAAATCCTAGAGGACCAGCCATGTCTAGAAATCGATCTTACACAGTATCTCATTTCCTTTACTTATACTTTCTACTACATTTTCATATTTTTGTTTTTAATTTATGTCTTTTTTATATCACCATAGTTTCCTTCAGTATCCTTTCCCCTCTCACTCCCTAAGAAACATCCTATATAACAAACAGTATTTTTAAGATTGAAAAAAGAGGAAAAAATCAGTACACTTTAATAATATAATCTAACTGATCAATTTAATACTAAAAATATGTGCAATGTACAATATTTGTGACCTCCCAATTCTATAAAGTGGTAAGGTGTGAGTATCTCCTCATATCTATTCATAGACTCATGTTTGTTCTTTATAAATTTGCAACATTCATTTTTTATTTGTGTGTGGTTGTTTTTCCATATACATTGTTATAGTCACTGTGTGTATTATTTCTTGACATTGGCCATATGTTTTCAAGCCTGATTGATCTTTGAACCTTTTATCCTATCCCAAAACACAGATATAACTCCACTAAACACCAAAAATTAAATGAAATATCCATGCTTGGAATTTTCATTTTATCCAAATCATACATTCTTTATCCAACCATTGACTCTTCTCATCAAGTTCTCAGACTCCTAGTCAGCCAGTTGTGGTTCTAGGATCCAGTATATCAATTGATAGTCCATAATCCTTACTACATGTTGTGCTCAGTGTCTTTTTGAATAGACTGTCTCTCATCCGTCTATCACCTTCTACCGAGTTTCTCATTTGTCATGTGGACCCAGTAGGCATGTTTAATATATCAAAGATAAAGGAGTCATCTTCAAGACAGCAATCTCTTCAATTGCTTCAAATGCTACAACATATTTCTATGTGCCAATGAAGAACTATCAGTCCTGTTTACATTCATGATAGATATGTTTTTCCACTCCTATTCTCTTGGGACATCTTTCTTTCAAACTCAAACTTTGCAGGGTTGTGACGTGTTTCTTATTTCTTTACATTTGTTTTATTGTTTTGTTTATTATTTCCTTATATGGGAGACTGCATAGATAAGCTCTTGCTTCTCTGGCATTTGAAGGAAAGCAGGAAGGACTGAGCTTTTGGGAAATAACTCAGCACTGAGAAATCTTCATATATGATGCTAATGGGTTTTCTAGTAAGTCAAATATCTACAGAGACTTTCTTTGACTCTATATAGAATCAAATTTCAGAAACAAATTTCTAAAAAAAAATGTGGTATATATGTCATTGCATCTGACATCACCCTGAATGTAGGTCTAATTAACATACTTTAAAGCTGGAACTATTAAAGCACCCAGTAGATACCTGAACTGATGGAAAACCTTGCTATTGCACAGAAGACTATTTATTCAACTAAATTGTTGTTCCAGCCTAATAGATGCTTGGTACCATGCTGAATATTGCTAGAAATATACAGAGTACATAATACAGGGTTCCTAATAGTGGAAAGCTTACAATCCAGTTGATGAGTCATGCAAAAAATAGAAATCAATTAGGTGCTAAACTGTATTGTATCTATAATAAATGCAAATGGAGTTCAAAGCAAGGGGAGAAATTGATGTGTCTCAGGGAAGGCTTCTGAGAGGAAGCAGAGCATCCTTAAAGAGTTGGCTCTTGAAGGATGAGTATAGGATTTGGGTGGGAGAAGGGAAATAAGAGTTGTAGAGCAGGGGACATAGGGTTAGAAGAAGCAAAGAGGTAAGGATAATCAAAGCTTGTATGAAAGAATAAGATCAGATGAAGAGACCAAGAGGAGCATAGATGAGTGGAGGACACATTGTGGAGATCACTGGGGAAATAAGTTTAAACCAGTCATCTTTAAGGGGCCCTCGTAGCAGCAAGTGAACCTTTTTACTTCTCCCTAATTGATTCTCTATCCCATTCTCCACGATGACTATTCCAAACCTTCCATGGCTTCAACTGCATGTTCTTCCCTGAACCTCTCAGCTGAGGCTCTTACCTCATACCCTAACAAAAAAAAAAAAAAAAAGAAAAGTTTAGTGGATCCCTTTTCTTCTCTCCTTTAACCTGAAAAATATCCTCCTTATCTCACAATACCCTGACGTGATCTTTTCCTCCTTTACCCCAACTTTTGATGAAGAGGTGGTCTTTTTCTTCACCAAGGCAAACCTCTCTTGATTTCATTCTATGCCACATTCTACAACAAATTGCCCTACTATTACCACTCCCCTTATTTCTAATCTCTCCATATCCTTTCCTACTATCTTCAAACATGTCCAAGTCTCCTCCATCCTCAAAGTTTCTTACCAGATCTCGCCATAACCATTGACAATTATCTTCAATCTCTCCTCTCTCCTCAACTACACACTCCGAAAAAGCCATCTCCAGGTGGTGCTGATGGGGTATGGGCCCATTATTCAGTTTCAAAAGCCGAGACCTTTGCCCCTTTCTCCAAAAAGAATTTGACTCCAATTTGTCTATGGGCCCCAGAAAGCCCTTAAACTTTTCTTACTCTAGGTCTCAAACAGTTCCTTATGGATTCCCCTTATCTGCCTTTGAAAGCCCTAGTCCCACCTATTGATCTTATTCAGATGCCTTTCAAACTTCTTCCTTCCATTTCCCTTCATTATCTATTCCCATTGTCTATTCAATTTCTCAGATGTTCCAATGGGAATTCTCAACTAGACCCTTTTCCTAGACCCTCCTCTGGTCACCCAAAGTTACTTTAGTGTATATAAGATCCCCCCTAGTCCTCATTTAAACACTGAGACTTTCTCATGACCACTCGTCCCTATGGACGTTACTAATGTTAAGATTTCTTAAGAGTCTGACCTGTATGGTTTATCTCTAATAAACTTTTTCTCTGACTGAAAGAAGATTTGGGTTGAATTCATTCAAGCAGGGCCCGCATTGTCATCTTGGGGTCCCAGCACCCCTAAACCTCTAGACCTCATCAGTGCCGCTATTTCCTCTTCCTTCACTCTCTTTAAATCTCCTGCCATTTGGCTTCTAATCTCATCACTCAACTGAAACTGCTGTCCCCAAGGCATCCAATGATCTTCTAACCAGCAAATCTAATGAGTTATTTTTAATTCTCTTCTTCCATGACCCTTCTGCTGCATCAGATATTGTTGGCCACACTCTTCTCCTGGATGGGCTTTCCGGATGTGATTTTCTTCTGGTTTTCCTTTAGCCTGTCTGACTGCTCTTCCTTCTAAGTCTCATTTGATGATTCCTCTTTCACTTTGTGCCCACTAAAGCTAGATTTTACCCAAGACTGTTTTGAGCCCTTTTTTTCTAGCTGTACTTTTCTTCTTGGTAACTCTTTTTACTTTTGTTTTTGTATCCCCAGTGATTAGCATATTAGTAAGCAGTAAGTTACTTTTAAGTTAAACAGTTAATAGAAAGTAATTAAGCAGTTAATAGTTAGCACTTAATAAATGATTGGTTGCTTGATAGAGAGAAAAAGTCACAGCTAGAGGAGACATAAGAAAGCATCTAATTTACTCCCATTCTTTGATGAATGAATAAATCCCAGAGAAGTAAAATGACAGCTAATGAGTGGTGGATTTCTATACTTCAGATTCAATAATTAGTCTTCTTTCTACTATTGTCACATCCCTCTCTGTAGTTACTAATTCCTCCCATCTAATGCACTAACAGACTGAGTCCTCCAGAGGATGACTTCTCCAAATTCAAGACACTTTGTGGAATTTTACTTCTAAAACCATAGATTGTGAACCCCCAACAGTGGTTTTATCCTTCTGTAGTCATTCAGATGGCATAATTAGCTTAAAGCAAACATTTGCTGAAATTGCATAGCATGAAAAATAGTTACAAAATAACCCCCATTGGCCTGGTGAGCACTCTCCCACAAATCCACATGACATCAGTGGGAAAACTTAACACACACATAACATAAAGAGCTCTGCTAGAAAGAGCCACATGAGTTATACATTTATCCAGAGCAACTCACATCTCCAACATTGCAAGGCCATGATGTCCTTTCTTTTCTGAGGGTGTCTTCACATTATTCCCCTTGGATGCAGTGTCTCTGAGCTTCCCAGGCTTGCTCATCTCTGTAGTTCAACTCAATTCAACTTAATTCTATAGCTCAGGTCTTTGGTCCTACTATATGCTGAGCATGACATCTCTTATTAGATGAATTACCTTGCTTTAAGAGTTATTCTGCTACAAGGGTGAGGAAGGAGAGAGAATTTCCAGCCCCACTGAACTCTCCACTGTACTATGGAAGATACACAAGAGGTCTTTTTGTCCCGACACCCAGGGATGATTTGCTCAACTCATGAAAGGATTCCATTCTATTAGATGCCACCATTGTGGGGCCATGTGGTCCCTCTCTCCACTTGGGGTATCATACTTTTACATGTATGTGCTCTGTCCAAAGGGATAAAATTTTGTTTGCTTATATTTTGTAAAATATCTTGAGGTGTGGGGGCTATATTTTTTTTAATCATCTATTTATTTTATTATTGTCATTATTTTCAAAAAGCTGAGACAAGTTACTCTTTGTACTGAACAGTTTTCATTTATGATTTCATGAAATATAGCTCTGAAAAAAATGCTTTAAAAACCCATTGTGATTCAAGTGGAGGTACTTGATTATGCCTTTAAACCCAAACCACTCTGACTTTCATTAAATTGCCAATAATAGACCCCAAGCCCAAGCCTTTATTGCTCATTGTTCATTGACACTTTAGCATGAGTTTAAATAGCAATTGTTTTCTGTTCTGGCCAGAAATTTTAAGAGTTTCCCTCTCCCAGTATGATGCATTTGTGATGGTTAACTTTTGTCTCAATTCTCACCTAGCCCTTAGTCATTGAATGTGTGTTGTCTCATACAAACTGAGACCTGGAAAAGACTAATTTAAAAAGGCCAGCTTCACCAAGTGCATCCTGGGCCATTGCCAGTCTTCTTGACTTTTGTCTTGCCACTGGACTCAGATGACTCTGAAGGAGAGAATGAGGCTGATGACTTTGCCCAGCTTTATGTCACTTAAATCCAATTCATGTACGTCAAGATATCATCCTCATGACACCATTGGTCTGACAAAGGATGAATACAGCAAACCATTGTGGGTCAGTGAGAGAAAAATCATTTTCCCTTCTTGCCAAACTGTTAAAAAATATTCTTCAGAGTTGGCTGTCTTAAGTGACTCTTTATAGAGTACGTCTTCCTTTTTAACAGTTACCAGGCTCATAGTGGAAGCTTTAAGGAGCCAATGGCTATCTATCCCATTATTCCATCAAAAGAATAATCAAATGCAAATACTTCTTCACCTTTACTTTAAGACTTCACTTTTTAAAAAATTTTAATATTTTTCTCTCTTTTTATTTATTTTGTTTTCAACATTTACATTCCACAAGATTTTGAGTTCCAAATTTTCACCCCACCTCGCCCCTCCCCTACCCCAAGATGGCATGCATTCTGAATATCCCTTACTCTAATCTGCCTTCCCTTCTATGTCTCCCCACCCCTTCTCCTATCCCCTTCCCCTTCAGTTTTCCTGTAGGGCAGGATGGATTTCTGTACCCTATTTCCCGTATTTCTTATTTCCCAGTTGCATATGAAAACATTTTTTTAAACGTGTTTTTAAAACTTTGGGGTCCAAATTTTCTCCCTTCCTTCCTCCCCACCCACCCTCATTGATAAAGCAAGCAACTAAATATAGGTTATATATGTGCAGTTATGCAAAGCACTTCCATAGTAGACATGCTGTGAATAACCAACTCTGTTTCCCTTAATCCTATCCCACTCCCCCCATTTATTCTATTCTTTCTTTTGACCCTGACCCTCCTCAGAAGTACTTGCTTCTGATTACCCCCTTTCCCAATATGCCCTCCTCTCTATCATCCTCCTAATCTCTTGTCCCCTTCCCTTCCTATTTTCCTGTGGGGTAAGACAGATTTCCATACCCAATTGAGTGTGTATGTTATTCCCTCCTTAAGTCAAATTCTATAAGAATAAGATTCACTCATTCCCTCTCACCTTCCCCCATTTCCCCTCCACTGTAAGACCCTTTTCTTTTCTGTTTTTTTGTGAGATAATTTACCCCATTCTACCTCTCCCTTTCTCCTTCTCCTAGTATAATCCTCTCTCACCCCTTAATCTTATTCTCCAGATATGACCCCTTCATCTTCAACTCACCCTGTGCCCTCTATCTATCTATCTATCTATCTATATCTATATATATGTACATATAATTTTTCCCCTCCAACTACCCTAATATTGACGAAGGTCTCATGAGTTACAAATATCATCTTTCCATGCAGGAATGTAAATAGTTCAATCATAATAAGTCTCTTATGATTTTCTCCTTCCTGGTTACCTCTTCATGATCCACTTGAGTCTTGTATTTGAAAATCAAATTTTCTATTTAGCTCTGGGTCTTTTCATCAAGAATGCATGAAAGTCCTCTATTTCACTGAATGACCATTTTTTTTCCCTGCAGGAATATACTCAGTTTTGCTGGGTAGGTGATTCTTGGTTGTAATCCTATCTCCTTTGCCCTCCAGAATATTATATTCCATGCCCTGCAGTCCCTTAGTGTAGAAGCAGCTAAATCTTGTGTTATCCTGATTGTGTTTCCATAATACTTGAATTGTTTATTTCTGGTTGCTTGTAATATTTTCTTCTTGACCTGGGAACTCTGGAATTTGGCTACAATATTCCTAGGAGTTTTCCTTTGGGGATCTCTTTCAGGAGGAGATCAGTGGATTCTTTCAATTTCTATTTTGCCCTCTGGTTCTAAAATATCAGGGCAGTTTTCCTTGCTGATTTCTTGAAAGATGATGTCTAGGCTCTTTTTTTGATCATGACTTTCAGATAGTCCAATAATTTTTATATTCTCTCTCCTGTATCTATTTTCCAGGTCAGTTGTTTTTCCAATGAGATCTTTCACATTGTTTTCTAATTTTTCATTCTTTTCGATTTGTTTTACAGTGTCTTGATTTCTCATAAAGTCACTAGTTTCCAATTGCTCCATTGTAATTTTTAAGGAAATATTTTCTTCAGTAATCTTTTGGACTTCCTTTTCCATTTGGCCAATTTTGCTTTTTAGGGCATTCTTCTCCTCATTGGCTTTTTGGACCTCTTTTGCCATTTTGGTTAGGCTATTTTTTAAGGTGTTATTTTCTTCAGTATTTTTTGGGCCTCCTTTAGCAAGCTGTTAACTTGTTTTTCATGATTTTCTTGCAAAACTCTCAGTTTTTCCTCTACTTCTCTTACTTGCTTCTCAAAGTCCCTTTTGAGCTCTTCCAAGGCCTGGGACTGATTCATATTTTTCTTGGAGGCTTTGGATGTAGGAGCTTTGGCTTTGTTGTCTTCTTCTGGTTGTATGTTTTGATCTTCTTTGTCACCAAAGTAAGATAATATAGTCTGACTCTTTTTGCACTGCTTACTCATGATCCCAGCCAATTACTTGAGTTTTAAACTCTTTGTTAAGGTAAAAGTCTGTTTCCAATGTGGAGAATGTACTGTCCCAAGCTTTGGGGGTTTGTACAGCTGTTTTCAGAGATACTTCTAGGGACCTGAAAATTTTCAGTTCTTCCAAGGTGCTATGATAAGGGGCGAGGTGTTTTCTCTCCACTGCCACAACAGGCTTCACCACACCAGCATTCCTCATTGCCCCAGGACCACCCCTTAGAACTATGACCCAGATCCAAGCACCGGTAAAGCAAGAGATTCCTGCCTCAGCACAGGCAAAGAGATCCCTGCAATCCCCCTCTGATCAGCCACTCGATTCCTCCTCAGTCTGTGGGCCAGAAGCTCAGGAAACAGCCGCGGCCCCAGGGGAGGCTGAGACCTAGCTCCTTCTCTCACCGCAGTCAGACTTTTCTCACTGACCTTCTAAGTTGTCTTTGGCATTGGTGGGTTGAGAAGTCTGGAAACTGCCACAGTTGACTGCGATTTAGTCCTCTGAGGCCTGCTCCAGGGTTGCTGCGGCCTGCACACCCACACTGCTCTGCCCTCCTCTCCCCCGCCTGGTGCAATATACCTTTCTGATCAACCATCCAGGCTGTCTTGGGCTGGGAATTTGTTTCACTCTGTCTTTTTGTGGGTTCTTCTGCTTTAGAATTTGTTTAGAGCCACTTTTTATAGGTTTTTGGAAGGGTTTGGAGGGAGAGCTCAAACAAATCACTGCTTTCCCTCTGCCATCTTGACTCTGCCCTCTGTCTATCTAATTTTAATATTTTTAAGACAGAATCTTCCTATCTTGTGCAAGCTAGAAATGCTGGGACTACCTATTGGCTGGGCCTCACTACTGATCAGCATAGGACCTTTGACCCTTTCTGACTTGATCCAATTTGTCCTTCACTAAGTAACCTGGTGGAGCCCTGATCCCAGGGACTTACCATATTAATGCTAAAATTGCTGCAGTCACCTAATAAGAATGACTCATGGTTGCTTGGAACTCCTGAGCTCAGGAGATCCACCACCCTCAGCACTTTACACTTTAAAAAGTGCTATACTCACTACTTCACTATGACAATAGCTAAACAAGACTGTGTGCAAAAAAATGTGTGTGGGGAGCAGTTAGGTGGCGCAGTGGACAGAGCACCAGCCATGGAGTCAGAAGGACCTGAGTTCAAATTCGGCCTCAGACACTTGATATTTACTAGCTATGTGACCCTGGGCAAAGTCACTTAACCCCATTGCCTAACAAAACAAAAACAAAAAAAAAATGTGTGTGTGATGGGGACAGAGAGTGGTAGTGTCTATTCTACCAGTGATATAACAAGACTACTGTCTTTTTTTTAAATATAATTTTATTTCCTTTCCCAATTCTGTGTTAAAACAATTTTAAACACTTTTTTTTAAAATTTTGAGTTCCAAATTTTATCCCTCCCCTCTCTGAGAAAGTAAGCAATCTGATATAGGCTATACTTGTATAATCATGTAAAACATTCCCATATTAGTCATTTTGTACAAGAAGACTTGAATAAAAAAAGTGAAAGGAAGGAAGGGAGGGAGGGAGGGAGAGAGAGAGAGAGAGAGACAGAGAGAGAGAGAAAGAGAGAAAGAAAGAAAGAAAGAAAGAAAGAAAGAAAGAAAGAAAGAAAGAAAGAAAGAAAGAAAGAAAGAAAGAAAGAAAGAAAGAAAGAAA
>NW_020954556.1:55860010-55897099 GCF_900497805.2 Vombatus ursinus
AAAGAAAGAAAGAAAGAAAGAAAGAAAGAAAGAAAGAAAGAAAGAAATGAAGAAAGGAATGAAGGAAGGAACAAAGAGAAAATCAACATGCTTCAGTCTGTATTCAGACAATATCAACTCTCTGGAAGCAGATAGCATACATCATCATGAGTCCTTTGGGGTTGTCTTAGATACTTGCATTGCTGAGAATAGCTAGGTCATTCACAGTTTTTCATCAAACAATATTACTCTTACTGTGTACAGCATTTTCCTGGTTCTGCTCACTTCGATTTCATTTCATGGTAAGTCTTTCCAGGTTTTTTTGAAATCATCCTCCTTATCATTTTTTATAGCATGATAATATTACATCACCACAGCTTGTTCAGCCATTACTTAATTGATGGGTATCCTTTCGATATCCAGTTCTTAGCCACCACAAAAAGGGCTGGGATAAATATTTCTGTACAAATAGGTCTTTTCCTCCCCTTTTTTATGTCTTTGGGATACAGACCTAGCAGTGGTATTGCTGGACTGAAGGTTATGTACAGTTTTATAACCCTTTGGGCATAGTTCCAAGTTGCTCTCCAGAATGGTTGGATCAGTTCACAACCCCACCAACAATGCATTAGTGTCCCATTTTGCCACATCCCCTCCAACATTTATCACTTTCCCTTTTTGCCATATTAGCCAGTCTGATAGGTGTGTGGTAATAACTCAGAGATGTTTTAATTTGCCTTTTTATAATCAATAGTGATTTGGAGTATTTTTAAATATGACTATAGATAGCTTTGATTACTTTGCTAAAAACTGCCTGTTCATGACCTCTGACCATTTATCAATTGGGAAATGACTTGTATTTTTATAAATTTGACTCAGTTCTCTATATATTTGAGAAATGAGACACGGTTACTTTCTTAAGTGGATTTCTTTGGTGAGGCAAACTGTCAGTGGTGCTTCAATTCACGCTAACACAAAAACAAACTACCCCATCTCAGACCATGGTAGAGCCATTTGTTTTTCTGCAGGCTCTCCAGCCTGAAGCTCTAAAGCAATGGGTACAGAACACTCCAGTCTAGCAGCAATGGGACCAGATGGCTCAAGAACCCTGAGGAGTCTTCAGGGATCTGCAAGAAGTGAATAAATGCCTCCAGAAGCAGATGGAGCTAGCAGTCTTGTCTTATAGAAACATGGGGAATTCTATTTCATCAAGTTTACTTTATGTGATTTCACAACCCTAGGCAGTCACAATAGAGTAGATGATGTGGGAGTAACAATTAAGGAGCCTAGAGGAAGAATCAATTCCTGGTAACTTAGAGGGATTGGACAGGGTCTAAGCTAACATCCCCGTGAATCAAAAGAAACCTGGACCGCTATGCTAAGGTCAATCAGGGTCAATAAGTCTTGGAAAGATGAATTTTTATCTTGAGATCTAAATCATGAAACCTGGAAATAAGAGATGAACTAGTTTTTATCATGGAATGATAGAGTGTTGGACTTGGAGTCAGGTAGAGGTAGGTTAAAATCTGACCTCAGATACTTACAAGTGGTGTGACCTGTGCAAGTCATTTAACCTTTCTACGTCTCAGTTTCCTCATCTGTAAAATGAACAGGTTGGACACAATGGAATCTAAGGCACCTTTTAGCTTTAAATCTATTATCCTGTGAAACCCACCTAACATTGTTATAGTTCACCCTATCCCATATGGGGCAGTCCACTAAGAGGAGATGTGGAAGGACTATTTCAGGAGCCCAAGAAGACTTTGTAAATATACCTACAATCCAAAATTGCCAGATTTTTCAGTTCAATTAGAGTCAAAGATGGGAATATAGGATCATATATTGAACTTATAATTAACTAACTTGGTCACCAGTTTATTTCGTATTTCTGGCTTTCATTATTCAGCTCACCAGGGAAAAATTCACCTTTCCTAGACTTATCAACACCAGTCCAATGGAAGAAACAGCTGTTACATTTCCTATCAAAAGATGACCAGCTCTCTCTATTCCTCAATATGGAATTATTTTAGTATAGCACACTGTTCATTCTTTCCAAACATATCTTTTTATACAAATTATAGCATATACTTCCAGTTCTTCCCTGAACTCCCTTTGAACAGTAAGGTTCCTGCCATCAATGACTACCTAGGGAAGATGGGGATGACAAAAGGTAGCTCGGAATAGATGCTACAGTGGCCTAAAGCTGTGAATAAGGGGAAGGCAGACTGATATTATATACCCAAGGAGACTTTAAAACTATTGATTGATTCATTCTTATGACTTCCCCAAATTTATACATTGATAGACATTTCAAAAAGCTAACCTACTGGGAAATTAGTCCCTTTCCAAATCATGTAGGTGATAAGCCATGAAGTAAACACTACCTTCCTTACTACATAACTACTCGACTTTCCTCTGTTCTTTGTACTTCTCCCTATTGTTGGCATTTTCCTGACCTGGTTCCACGAAGACCTCCCTTTGGCTTTAAGTGCCTGTGCTCTCAGAACTAGTTCACTATTTCTTCTTAGTCCTCTCATTTCCTTATTTTTATGAACTCCTGGTTTTGACTTTACAATAGAAGCATAGGTTTCTTTTGATTAACTTCTTTCTTGGGCCTGTTGAACCAGACATTGACTTTTCCTCTAGGCCTGCTAATTGTTTTTCCCAGGTCTTCTACTCTGTTATGACTTCCCAGGATTGTGGGATCACATAAAGGAAACCAGGATTAATCAAAGTACTTTATTATACCCACAACCACCTAAAAGTTATAGGGAATTAATTTCTTGTGCATACATGGAGAGATCAGAAAAGGGTATGCACATGTATGACCTAAGTCTAGTTTCCCCCTTTGGACACAAGACCTTCTATTCAGAAATAGCAATAATAATAGCTAATATTTATATGATACTTTAAGATTTGCAAAGAGCTCTACATGCATAATCTCAGTAAGCCATAAGTCACTCCTTGACATGCAAAGATAGTGCTCTTCCCTTACTCTTCCCTAAATGTCACTCAAATATTAATCTCAGATATGCAGACTAGGTCTATGTTTATTCTCATTACAATATTATTAGCATGCATTGGTACCATTCTATGCAAATTATTCCCAAGCTACCTGAGGCTTTGCTATTACAAGGATAACAGTCCTACTATGCTTATATATAACACTGTCCATGTCACTTAACATGGCCTCTGCTTTTATGGTACTCCTGCAGTCTCTGTATGGATATCTTTCCTTCTATTGGCAACTGGTGAATCTTGCTGGGTCAGTCATAATGGTAAAATACAACTATTCCTTCCTTCTGTGCTGTACCCCTTTGCCCTCCTTGTGTGAAGGTATTATCTCTTTATATATCCCTAACACCTAGAACCATGCGCGTGGCACATTGTGCCAGGCTGATAATACAAAGTCAAAACTGAAACCATTCCTTCTCTCCAAGAGTTTACATTCTAATAGAGAGATGACATGTACATACATAAAAATAAGCATAATATATACAAAATGGACACAAGGTAGTTTGGGGAAGAAAGGCCCTAGCACCTGGGGAAGGGGGTCATCAGGAAAGACTTCTTGTGGAAGATAATGAGGTTATTTTGAATACTCAAGTCAGGTAGCCAGTCAGTCAACCAGCATTTATTCAGCACCTACTATGTGCCAGCCACTGCAGTAAATGCTGGGCACATAAAGACAAAGAACAGTTCTTGCTCTCCAGGCTTTCACAATCTGATTGGAGAAAAAATTCTCAAACATTGTGAGTTCAAATTCTGATTCTGTTAATAGCTGTGCGACCATTAATTAGTTGCTTAATGTCTCTTAGCTTTTGTTTTCTCGTCTATACGATGCAGGAAATAATATCTAAGTTCTCATACCACAGATTGTGAGACAAAGTATATAAAATAAATGGTAAAGTGCTATATGTTAGTAATTATTATTAGCCTTGGCCCTGGCCCAGCTTGCCTCAGTTTGGGCTTACCCCCAATAATACTACTCAGTTTAATGTCTTAGCCAGCATAGCTATGGAGCCAAAATTAAAGATAAGCAGGGAAATACTGGGCTTCTAGCTGACTCTGATAAATTTAAGTCATCAGTCCCTGACAAATTACATCACAGGATATTTAAAGAACTGCAGATGTAATTGATGAGCCAATACAGTGATATTTGAAAGAGCCTAGAAAATGGCAGAAATGCCACAGAACTGGAGAAAATCAAATGTTTTCTCAATTTTTTTTCAAAATGAAAAGAGTAATGTGCAAAATATAAGCCAATGAACTTGACTCTAGAATATGTTATTAAAGGAATAGTTACTCAATCAATAAAGCAATAAATATACCTCTAGAAGAACAAATTATGATCAAACACAGCAAATATGGTTTCTTTGAGAACATGTCATTCCAGACTAACCTCATCTTTTTTGACAGGGTTACTGGATTGGTAGATCAACAAAGTGCTGTGTATAATTTACCTATACTTTATCAAAGCATTTGGCACAGCCCTTCACAGCAAGATGGAAAAATGTGAACTATACAGATATGTAAGTAGATTCATAATTGGTTGAAAAGTCAGATCCAAAAGATTAGTCGCTAATAGGTTCGAAGGCAAATTGGCAGGAGATCTCAATGGAGAAATCCAGGAATCTATGCTTGACCCCATCACAGCTTAAAATTTTTATCAATGGGATGGAAAAAAACTTAAGTAGCATGCTTATCAGATTTGAAGTTGAAGTAAACCTAAGAGGGATAATTAATATGCTGTATAACCAAACCAGCAATGATTAAGTTCTTGAGATGCCAAAATCTGAGATGGGACAAACACTTATAAAATATTCACCTCATTTGATCCTCACAAGGACTCTGAAAGGCATACACTATTATGATCTTCATTTTATAGTTGAAGAAACTGAGGCAGATGGAAGTTAAGTGACAGGGGCATATAGCTAATAAGTATTGGATGTTAGATTTGAGCTCAGGATTTCCTGACTCAATGTCCAACACCCAATACATTACATCACCTTGCTGCTTCTATTTAATAGAGATAATTTCAAAGTCTTCCACTTGGGTGAGAGAGGCAGCATAAGTTAGTAGAAAAGGGGCCATTTTCAGAGTTAAAACTGACTTGGATTCAAGTTCTGTGTCTGACACACTGGTTGTGTGATATTGGGTAAGTCACTGAAGCATTCATTGCATCCAGGAAGCTCTCTTAGACTAAAAGTTATAGAACAATTTCCTTTCTATATTGGTGTAGTTTTCACACCATTGCTCTCTGTGCCAATAAAATTATAGGTCTATAAAAACAAAACTGAAATAGAAAAAGAAGGGGGAGAAACAGGGCAAAAACTCAATTTCAGAAATACAAGATAAAGCAAGACATAGCTAGAAGCAGTTTGTCTGGAAAAAGACCTGTTTTTTTAAGTGGATTACAAAGTCATCAAATTTAATGCAGAAACCTCAGAAACTAATATAAACTAAAGTTCCACAAAAATAGGTACAGAACAAGGGAGATAATCACACTACTATACTCTGCTGTCATAGTGCATATGAGTATTATGTTCAATTATGGGTACCACATTTTATAAGAACTGGGGAGCATCCAGAGGAGAATAACCAGGATGAAATACCATCCGTGAGACCATGACCTATGAGAATCTGTTGAAGGAGCTAAAACTGGGACTGTTTATCCTGGAGAAGAGAATGTTGGGTGGAAGAAGAATGATTGTTGACTTCGAGTACTTGAAAGGCTGTCATGTGGAAGAAGAATTAGACTTCTGCTTGGCCCCCATCAATCAATAATCAGTAAACATTTATTAAACACCTATTTTGTGTCAGGCCTGGTACGAAGCACTGAGGATATAAAGAAAGGCAAAAGACAGTCCCAGCTCCCTAAAGGAGCTCATAGTCTATAGAGACCAGGATGACTAGAGATGGCCCTGCCTCTGTGATTCTAGAGGTTCTGTGAAACTAATTACACTGTGGGTTATTTTCCCTCACTTCATCACTTCCCCTACACTCACCACTACCTTGAATATAAGGAATAGAAACCTGGCAACCACCTTGTGAATGGGTGATGCATTTTACTCTATATTTACTACTACATTTACTCTACATTTTGCAGATGAGGACACTCATGTTAGGGAGTAAATGGAATGTAAGATAGATATTGTTTCAGGCAAGAATCAGATCAAGGACAATGAAGCTCTTGACATCTAGTTATTTGAGGAAATGGCTGTCTTACTGAGATACAAAGGATGGGATTGAGCATCTGCAAGAGGTTACTTGGTGAGAACAGCTTGGAATAGTCTTACTGCTGTCCTACCTCAAGAAGCTTAATGACCACTGGTGGAAGTGACCCACCACAGTCAGAGATTCTGTCAGGTCTGAGAAGCAGTAGGTGGGGGGACCCAGATGCTTCTGCACTCTTGTGGAAACTCTTTCCTCTAAAATAGCTGAAGGCCCCTGCCTACGCCTCAGGTTAGCCACCTGGAGGGCAGCGACTTTGCCATTTGCCATTCAAGCCTGCTAGATCCTAGCACACTATTTTAGATGGGAGCTCTTGAAGGTTATTTTAGTAATCTAAGTGGGAAACAAAACAAACCTTGAACTTGAACTTTTCTTTGTATTGCCAGGGCCTGGCAGAATGACCAGACACAGTAGGCACCTAATAAATGCTTACTGATTAACTGAATGATTGAACTAGGGTAAGGAGAGTGACATGAAGAAGAAAAGGTGAATTTAGGGGATATTTTAAAATAATAAAATTGTATGAGTTGATGCTATTTGAAAAAGGCTTTATTAGCCAGATATTTCATGGGCTGGAAGAGATTTGGGTTGTAAAGCCTAATTCAGGATCCCCTTCACTCAGCTCTAAACCCTATAGGAAACTGCTTAAAAATTTCTGAGGTACTTGATGCCCACATAATAGATTTCTACCTGCTTATCCCTAATGACTTGAGGTTGCTCAGGACAGACTCAAGGAATACAGCTCTTAAAATATGAAGTAACAGGACAGTTTCATTCCTCTTACTGTCTCTGGTCATTTGAATGGTTAAAATTTTCTGAAACCTGAAGTGCCCAGTTAAAATGAAAACATGTTCACTAAAAGGTGGTAACATTGACCCATCAATATCTATTAAGACCTTAATCTGATTTCTTTTATCACATCAACTCAGTGTCACCTAGCAAAGCTATTGCCAGAGATATAAGCATGGAGGAGGGAGAAAAATCTCAAGTCCCTCCATACTTTAAGCCAAAATCAAAGCCTAGGCTGAGGAACAATAGGAAGCAACATGTCACAGTGGAAGATCACTGCCTCTGGAGTCAAAAGATAGAGGTCCAAAATTGACCTCTGATGGTTATAGAGATGGCTCTCTACAACCTTAGACAAGTCATTTCACTTCCCTGAATCTCAAACTCTCTATCTAAAAACTTTGAAGATCCTTATTCCAACGCCCACTTACATTGACATGTTGGGTCACTAGAACTCAACTTCATCTCCCCTTCAAGATTCTAGAGGTGAACCTGACGAGTCAGATGTAAATCTATAATGCCATGGGCTTGGTCCCTATGGATGTACATCCACCCAAGAATACTGGTTGAAAGTCATTCAGTCAGCCAGCCTTACATAGCTTTTAGAAAAGTGAATTTACTAAGATGGTACAATAAGAAGAGCTGGTATAAAACCTACAGTTCCCTACCATCCTGCTTGCCACACAAGTTGTGACACTCTCTTTGTATGCCTGCAGAGTCCAGGGAAAAAAAACAGCTCAAATTTAGAAAATGCATATGACAAAAGAGTATCTCTTTTTTTGACTAGGCAATGGGGTTAAGTGACTTGCCCAGGGTCACACAGCTAGTAAGTGTTATGCGTCTGAGGTAAGACTTGAACTCACATCCTCCTGAATCCAGGGCTGGTGCTCTATCCACTGTGCCACCTAGCTGCCCTGACAAAAAAGTATCTCACAGCTCCTTACTGTTCAAAGTCCTTTTTTTCTCATTGTTGGGTGTTCAAGAATTTCCCTTTAAACATGACGAATCTATGTCCATCCATCCTTGGCCCCTAATGCAGGAACTGCTGTCAGCTTATCCAAGGAATCAACTAGGAAGCCAAGAGCAAGATGAGAATTCCAACAACTTCTGGCCCCTTTGGAAACAAGGGTCCTCTTCTGGCCAAAATTGAGGGCAAGCACGGGGAGGAGGAAACCAGATGAATACTGAGGCTGAGGCCTCTCTCTTCCTCCCACATAGTTCCCACCCTCTGCCCAGAGGTGTGATAGAAAACCACAATTGCTCCAATTCCTAGTGTGAATTACTTCTCAACTTGCTTACATATAACACATCACTTAAAAATGTCTGTTGGATTATCGAATGTTTATTGGAGAAGATCCCTGAGGTGCAGTCAAGTTTCCCTGTGCACTGGGATTCCAGATCTTTGGGATCATAGTCTCAAGACCAACAGCTGAATTGATGGATTGGGCATCTTATCACTTTCATTAAGGGGGGCATGGTTGAGTGAATCAGTCATCCATCCCTCCCTTACATCTGGTAAGGTCTCGGAGGTCTTCAACAGCCAAAGTATCAAAAATTCTGGCTGGCCCAAATGCAGCCCACAACACTCCTGAGTGTGAATCTGAACTGGATTAAAATGCAATTGAGGAATATTTAACAAATGAAATAAAAATGCATTAAAACAAAGATAATATCACATTTTAAAACTGTCGCTATGTGGACCAAAGGGATCCTTATGTATGGTTTAGTAACCGCCGTTTCTATTTAGTTTGACTACTATTTACAGCTCTTGATTTATGAGAGCAAGAAATTGGTCAATTACTCAACAAGTATTAATTAAGCACCACAGAAAATAAAAAAAAGCCCTGCTTTCAAGAAGCTCATAATCTAATCAGAGAGAAAATGTGAAAATAACTATATACAAAAAAAGTATCTACAAGATAAATTGGAGATAATCAGTAGAGGGAAGGACCCTTGCATTAAGTCAGATGATGAAAGGCTTCCTGTAGAAGGTAGGATTTTAGCTGGGACTTGAAGGAAGCCAGAGAAGCCAAGAGAAAGAGAGAGTTGAGGGAGGATACATCCTAGGCACAAGAGTGAAAGAGGAGATAGTGTTAGAAAGCAGCTGAAAGACATAAGATGAGGAGGAGGGGAGAAGAAGTAACTGTCAATGAATGACTTCAACTTTTTCATCAAACTATGAGCAAGGTTCTCAGCTGTGAGGGTTGGGAGAGGGGAAGCTATGAGAAGTTTGAGTAAATACAAAAAGATTTAGAAAAGGCAATGTAGTAAATAGAGTAATGAGTCAACTAGATAGGTATGAAAGGATTTCCTTACTGCAGTAATGGCCTAGTTGAGATCATACAGCATAAATTTAAAGTGGACTCAACATTTTCATGATTTTTCATCCATGTGTAAGTAGGAGTGAAGGTTGTAGATGATGAGAGTAATCCTAGGCTGTGACTTGGCAGGGCAAGATTGGTGATAGGATAAAGGACATCAGAGAAGATGTCAGTGAACTGGTTCACCAAGGGGTTAATATGGGGAAGGGAAGAGACTATAGTCAGTTCAGAATATATGGCTTGGAAAAGAATTGAAGGATTAAGGGAATGGAGGTCCTGGTGAGGACAAAAAAAATGGGGTTTGAGGTAGCAAGACAGAAGAAGAAGTGGAATGACAACAGCTTGCAATCAGATAAGAGAATTTCAGAGTTCATGGACACGGAAGTGGTACATTTGTGGGCAATGACAAAATCAAGAGCATGGTCATCTCTGTAGGCATCTCTCCAGCTGAGGTGAAACGGAGTCATTGGAAATGAGTAAGGTGAGATACTAAAAGGTTAGGGCATTTGAAAGAGTATCAATATTTAGTTCCCTAGTACGAGGACAGAAGTTGCGGTAAAAAGAAAGACTGAGCTAGGCACTGAACTCGCTGAGGAAAAAGGAGAGTGTACAGGAGGTCAGTAGACAATGGTGACCAAGATTTTAATTGTTTAGTAGATAGATAGATACTAGATGTCTCCATATATCCTCTTAGAACTCAAAGAGTAAGTTTACCCTTTACCACAGTCTCTCAAGGAGACAGCTCTGCTCCTTCTGCCCCATTTAAAGCCTACTCACATTTAGAGGAGAAGATTCAGACACTGGGGTGGTTGAGTTGAGTTGCACTCGACAGCTTTCCCCCCAAATAAAAAGAAAGTTAACTGCTCCTTGGTAGGGAGAGGGAACAAGTCTTATTACAGGGACACACAGGAAAGCATTCTTGGACATCATTTCTCTCAAATAACATTTAGATGAGTTAAGTGTAAATGAATCTGAAACAGATGGATTGAATTGTCATTTCAATACTCAGGGGCTTGAGAAGAAGCAAATGGAAAAAGTAGTTGGCAAAATGTGTTTTGATGAACTGAACCTAAAACATCCGAATAATGTGCTGAGAAGTGACCCAGGCTCAGTATCCAGCTGCAGGTCTCCATGCTCCTGACCCCTTGCTTCCTGTTCAGCCCCTATCTTCCCATTTGCTCTCCTCTCCACCTACCTCTCCACCCAAGAATTGGATGGGTCACCAGCAGAGGCTCATTTACATCACAAGGCTAATTAAATTCTTATGATTTTAAACCACAAGTTATCTTAGTGACTGTCTATATCAACACAGCCAGGGTGGATGTTTGAAAACTGGTGGTCAGAGCTATAACTGCTCTGCCTTTTTTCTACAGGCAACTAACTATAGAGAATAATAGACATTTTGCATGGGAAAAAATGGATACTTTGGATGAGACTCTTTGGTCTTCTTACTCACTCATTCATAGGCCAAACACTTATTGAATAGCTGATATGCAAGACCCTGTGCTAAGTGTTATAGGAGATAATAATGCTCTATTACATAGTGATTTACACCTAACAAAGTACTTTCTTCACAATAAATCCTATGAAGGAGGCAAGACAGGTATCATTATCTCCATTTTTTATATGACTCCAGACTCAGAGGTGAAGTGGTTTGCCCAAAGTCACACAGCTAGTAAATAATGGAATCAAGATCTGAATCCAGATTTTCTTATTCTAAATCTAATTCTCTTGATTATACCACCCAAGATAATCAGTCAATGGACAAGCATTTAATAAGCATGGTTGTGTAGCACCCCCTTCAGGACTACTTTCCTAACTCTCACTCTAATTCACAGGCTGGATTTCCAGAGGGTTCTGACTACTATTACTCAGTTCTAAGGGTAAACCTAAAGAAGAAGATTTTCTTAGTGTTGTGACTCATGAGTCCTCATTGGTATATGCCCCTCTGTTTATCAGCCAAACAATTGACCTTTTAAAAAGGGCATTTACTAAGCAGATATAGCAAGGACAGCATTTGCAAAAACAAACCCCAGCCCAAACAAGGGGTTCATTTTCCCCTGGCACATGTAAGTTTACTTGGGAAAAGTAGGGTCAAAATTAAGGCACAGAAGAAGTAAGGCATATGTGTACAAAATACATGGGGCAAAGGGATAATTCACAATACTTTCTCACCCTTTTTAGAGTCCAAAGGAGCCCCCTTCTAGGTGTACCTTTTTGCTAGATTCCAAGAGTTGATGACTTTGCAAAGTCCATAGTTGACCCTCCATTGTGAAAGATCATTTTCCCTGAAGCTGCTGCCAGCCCTCAATGACAGTCTTTCCACTTCTATCTCCAAATGCTTCTTAGATTGTCAGAGATGACAAGATTCGGCAACTGATGGATATGTGGGGTGAGTGAGTGACGAATCAAGGATGACATTGAGGTTTTGATCATGGATAACTGGGAGGATGGTGGCACTGTCCACAGAGTTATGGAAGTTTGAAAGTGAGAGGGATTTAGGGACATTGTATTTTAGACATGATAAGTTTGAGATATTTGTGGTACAGCCAGTTAAAAATATCCAATAGACTGTTGGTGACTAGAGCTAGGAGAGAAACTTAGGCTAGACATATAAATCTTGTAATGATTAAACCCCATGGTAATAGATGCAGTAATCAAGTGGAAACACTTAGGAAGAAAGAAAAGGGCCAGGCCAGAAACTTGAGGTATATGCAAAGTTAGCAAGTGTGACAAAGTATGATAAATGTGCAAATGAGACTGAGAAGAAAGAATCTAAATGTAAGATAATACCAGGAGAAGTATTGTGATGAAAACCCAGAGAGTATCTAGAAAGAATGGGTGGTCAACAGAGAAGACAAGAAGTAAAAGGACTTACATATAAAACTATTAGATATTTTAGAGATTGTTAGCAACTTTGGGGGAAGCAATTTCAGCTGAATGAGTTTGGAAGTCAGATTAGGGAGGGTCTAGAACACATGGAGAAGAAAGGAAGTGAGCTAAGTATATAGAGATCTTTTTCAGGAATCTGACTGGCTGGATGGTGGGATCTGGTGAGGATTTTTGTTTGTTTTTTGAGGATGGGAAAGACTTGGACATATGTTTAGGCAACAGGAAAGGAATATGTAGTGAGGGAAAGTTTTGAAAGAGAGAAGGAAGGAAGGAAGGAAGAAAGAAAGGAAGGAAGGAAGGAAGAAAAGTTTGTAAAGTGCTTAGTATAGCATCTGGCATTTTATGGATAGGATTTTCGTCTGATTCTCAGATATTATTCCCCTTTTACACTTGAGGATACTGAGGTTAAATAACTTGCCCAGAGTCACATAGGTGGCAGAGTAAAAGCATTGACTTCCTTGAGTTCTCCCCCAAACTCCTCCAAATACCTGTAAAAATGGCTCTAAACAAATTCTAAAGCAGCAGAACCCACAAAAAGACACAATGAAACAAATTTCCAGCCCAAGACAACCTGGATGGTTGATTGGCAAGGTTTATTGCGCCAGACTGGGAGAAGATCGCAGTTCAGCATGGGCCACACAGGCAAAGACCGGACCTCAGTGAACCTGGAGCAGGCCTCAAGGGACTGAATCCCAGGCAACTCTGGCAGTTTCCAGACTTCTCAACCCACAAATGCCAAGACAACTTAGAAGGTCAGTAGGAAAGGTCTGTGACCACAGTGAGAGAGAACCTGGGCCCCAGCCCCAGTCCTGGTGCAGCCCCAGGGCAGCGACTGCTTCTGAAGCTATCAACCCACACACTGAGGGAGAACGGAGGGGCTGATCAGAGGAGGATTGCAAGGATCTCTTTGCCAGGGCTGAGGCAGGATTCTCTTGCTTTACCCGTGCTTGGATCCAGGTCACAGTTCTGGGTGGTGGTCCTGGGGCGAGGAGGAGAGCTGGTATGGTAGAAGCTTGTAGTGGCTGTAGAAAGGAAATCCTCCTCACAGTTCCAAGGCAGAAAAGAGTGCTTGTGGTCACTCATAGACCAGAGCACAGGCCAGGAAAGGAGTAAACACCTCACCCTTGATCTACCACCTTAGAAGAACTGAAAATTTACAGGTCCCTAGAAGTATCTCAGAGTTACAGCTAGTAAATATTTAAATCTGGATTTGAACTCAGGCCCAAAGCTTTATCTACTGTACTATCTACCTGCTTCTGGCTAAGAGATGACAATAGAATAAATCTGCCAAAGAAAATGGGAGGGAATGGAATCAAAGGTACATGTGTAAGGATTAGCATATAAAGGAGAAAGTGTTTATGCCCAAAATCAATGAGGAGGTGAGGGGAATGGGGAAGAAGCAGGGAGGGGAGATGGTAAGGGTAATGTAAGGTGAAGAATGATCTTTCAGTCAGTGTGAGCTAGGGGATAGCAAACTGGCATTAGGGTCAGGTTTGCCTCCCCATCCATTTCCCCTTAGCATATGCTGGCTGCTGTCACCTTAGTTAAGCACCTCCCAGTGCCTCAGGCAACTCTCTAAAACTTTTGGTGTTCATTTGTTTCAGTTGTGTCCAACTCTTTGTGACCACATTTGGGGTTTTCTTAGAAAAATACTAGGGTGGTTTGCTATTTCCTTCTTCAGCTGATTTCACAGATGAGGAAACTGAGGCAAACAGGGTTAAGTGACTTACTCAGGGTCATGCAGCTAATTAGTATCTGAAGCTTAATTTGAACTCAGGTCTTCCTGACCTCAGGCCCTGTGCTCTATCCACTGCACCATCTAGCTTCCCTCTCTAAGACTATCAGTTGCATTGACAGAGGGAGTTGCTTTCAGGTCCAGGCAAAAAGCAAAATAAATGATCACTTCAATTCGGTCTTGGTGAAAACATGCAGCATACCCATGCTTCAGGCTCTTGGATTTAGAGAGCTCTGCCTCCTCCCTTGCAATGGATCCTACCCAGATGTTTTGAAATTCAGACAGTGCTTCCTGGAGAGCTAATTGGATGTATTGCTGTTTATACTTGAAGTTCTAATCCCTGTCAGATTATTCCACCTGCTCTGTGACTGTGTTGTTTGGCCCTGTTGTCTCTGAGGTGTAATTGTCATGTATGTGTCTGTGGTTAATTGGTGCTGGATTGCTTTTTAATGATCAGTCAGGTGGTGGTAATAAAAACCAAACAGGAAAAAAAAGAACAAACCCTAGACTTAGTTTCATTTAATGACTGTTTGAGTAATGGAAATTAACGGCAGAAGATTCTGAGCACAACCTACTTTGGCCCAGCTTGTTTGAGCAGCTCTACCTGTATTTTCCCTGAACTCCACTTCTGATCAGTTCCCCCTCCCCCCAACAAAGCCCTACTGTGAGACCCTCTAGTGTTTTGTTGCCAGCTACTGGGCACTCCAATTTGGAAGACAGAAGGGAAACCTCAACCAACATCGTCAGCCCTAGGAAGAATCTGCGATACAGCTTCATCATTACTCAGCTCCCCAGTTCTGGTCTCATGGCGAATAAACTTAAAGAGGAAAAGCCACCACTCCCCAACCATCTCAGCCCTATGCTCCCAACCACACTGTGCCCTCCCCTGCCACTGGGCTTAGCATGTCCCCTTCATCTTAGATCTCTTCCTCTCGTGTTCCTTCCATGTTCTAGATCTCATGGAGGTCTCCAAGACCCCATCCCTGAAGACCCCAAATCCCTAGTAAACCTCCAAAACTGTCAACACTTACTCTTGTGCCTTCAAGCTTTCCCTATATTCTGGTTCAGTAAGAAGAATGGATATGTTCCTTGTTCTAAACTGCTACTCCCAGACTTCTCTTCTGCCATCATTCAGAAACCTTTCCTTCTTTGAGGTTCACCCTATCCAGATTCCCCTGGTAATCTGCTGGTCCACATGTCCCTTTTTTCTCAAGTAGTTCATTACCTAACTCATAGTCTTCCTCAATCCCTGCCCTGTACTAGGGAACTAAAACATAAATGTTTATGTTCCCTCAAACACCTTGGACTCCCAGTACATCTGGGCCCATGACCTACATTTTCAGTCCACCTCAATAATTCACAAAGATGGTCACACCCTTGACCTCAGTATTACCTACTTCCATAGTAATAAAATCCCTGATTTATAGCTAGAAGAGACCTTGAAGGTTATCAGATCTAACTCCCTCATTTTACAGATGAGGAAACTGAGGCTCAGAGAAGTTAAATGACCTTGTCCAAGGTCACATAACTAGTCGGTATTTGAGGTAGGATTTGAACTCAGGTATTCTTGACTCCAAATCTAGCACTTCATAACCTATACCATGTTGCCTGTAACCCAGAGCTCTGAAATTCATCTATCTGATCCTAACTCATTAAGGATCTATATCTCTCTGCATTTCTCTACTCCTAAACCTATTCTTGCTATTTACCATAGCCTCTAACTCTTCCAGGCCCCAGTGTTTTCCAAGGTCACCAACCCTCCTCTGACTTCAGTTTTCTCCTTTCCCAATCTTAAACCTATAGGTACCTAGTTCAACTCTACATGGTCCTCTACTCTCAAATCCCTTGGGTCCTTGTCTTATCACATGTCATAGCTTGCCAAACCCCAAACCTGGATTACCCTTAAAATATCTCTTTTCTACTTGAACTCAGAGTACTGCTGAAAGGTGATCAGAGGAAATTACACTATCCTACTGACCGTTGTTATTGTTGTTCAGTTGTGTCTGAGTCTTTGTGAACCCCATGGACCTTTTCTCTGCCTGAATCTCTCTCTGGCTCTCTCCTTCTCATGTCATTAGTTATTATGGGTTCAAATATCATCTCTATACAGATAATTCCAAAATCTATGCATTTAGCCCTTATATTTCTCCTGAGCTCTACTCCTACACCATCACCTGCTTACAGGATATTTCAAAACATACTATCCATGGGGTTTTCTTGGCAAAGATACTGGAGTGGTTTGCCATTTCCTTCTCTGAAAGATTAAGGCAAATAGAGGTTAAGGGACTTGCCCACGGTCACACATCTAGTAAGTGTCTGAAGCTGGATTTGAACTCAGATCTTCCTGACTCCAAGCCCAGTGCTCTATCCACTGAGCCACCTAGCTGCCTCCTAGTGCTTATTACTCTATACTGACTGGATCCAAATACTAGATAAAATTTTTTAAAACTCAGCTAGGCCCTCATTGATACAAGATAATCTTTTGACTCTTCCCAGATAGTTTATTGTCTGTGACATTGTCCACAATGAAGTTTTCAAACCCCTGTTTTTTCCTTGAGCCCTTCACATCAACACTCCATCATCAGATGACTTTGCTTCATTTTTGACTGAGAAAATAGAAACATTCATTGTGAGATCCCTATTCTCCTCTGGCATTCATCTCAAGCCCCTTTGACATCATTACCCATTTTCCTCTCTCCCCTCCAAGGTCAACCCCTTGTCTTCTCTCCTCGATTCCACCCCTTCTCATCTCCCCTGGCAGTTTGTCCCCAGAGTCATCTGTCTCTTTCCTCTTGAGTCTCTCACTTTGTGCTGACTTCTTCCCTACTGCCTTCAAACATGCCCAGGCCTCTCCCACCCTTTGGAAACTTTTACTTGACCTAATTATCCCCTCAAATTTTATCCTTTATCTACCCTTCCTTTTAGAGTCATTCCTAGAACAAACAGTCTGTCCTCATTACCTCCATATCCTTGCCTTTCACTTCATTCTCAACTGCTTACTATCTGACTTCCAGCCTCACAATTCAACTGAAACTGCTCTCTCCAAAATTACAAATGCTTTTTTTTGTTTGTTTGTTTTGGTGAGGCAACGGGATGAAGTGACTTGCCCACAGTCACACAGCTAGTGAGTGCTATGTGTCTGAGGCCGGATTTGAATCCAGGGCCAGTGATCTATCCACTGTGCCACCAGAAGTGATCTTTTAACTGCTAAACCCCATGGCCTTTTCTCAGTCCTCATTGCTCTTAAGCTTTTCATAGTGTTTGAAACTCCTCCTGGATACTCCCTTTTCTATGAGTTTGAGTTTTCCTCATACTGTTTTTTTTGGTTCCTCTCTTATCTGTCTGTCTATTCCTTCTCGTCATCCATGTCCTGCCTCCTTACTACGAGTGTACTCCAAGGCTCTGTTGTGTGCATTTGTGTCTGGGTCTGTGTCTGTGTCTCTCTTTCTGTCTCTGTATCTCTCGGTTTCTGTCTCTCTGTCTCTCTCTTTCTCTCTGTATCTCTGTCTCTGTCTCTCTTTGTCTTTGTCTGTGTCTCTCTCTTTCTGTCTGTCTGTCTCTCTCTTTCTCTATCTCTGTCCTTCCTTTTACCCTCCCTCCTTCCTTCTCTCTGCCCATCTCCCTTTTTTATCTCTGGCTCTCTCCCTCTCATCTCATTAATTCTTGTGGGTTCAAATATCATCTTGACAGAAATAATTCCAAAATCTACACATTTAGCCCTTATATTTCTCCCGAGCTGTACTCTCACACCACTAACTGCTTACTGGATATTTCTAAATTATTGTCCCATAGACATCTCAAACTCAGCATTTGGTGTCCACCCTCACAGAAATTATTTTTATTTTACTTTGTATATATTTCATATTTACTTCTCTGTGTATATGTGTTTCCCCCAGTAAAATGTAAGCTGCCTGATGTCAGGGATTATTTTGTTTTTGTCTTTATATATCACCTCCCCCCTACCCTACCGCCACTACCTACCATAGCATCTATAGAACTTAATGGTGTTTAATGAATGTTTGCTTGCTTGATCAATTGATTGATCTCCGGAGCAGTAACAGCACGTGACGCTGGACCCACGCAGATGCTCAGGAGCACCATACCACTGACCACAAAGAAGACATAAAGATAGAAAACTCAATATTGCATATATACTTCTATACCTCATCTCCCACCCTCATCTATCACTTGTGTCTTACCTACCTCTCCCAGGCCTTTAAAACGCACACACACACACACACACACACACACACAATCTTTTTGTTAAAATAAATTTTGAAAAGATAAATAAATAAATGAATGAATGAATTAGTACAAAACCAACTTCTTTATCTCTGAATCCACACTTTGGTAAAAGGCAAACAAAGGCAAAAGCCTCAAGGAAATCATCCCACATCTCATGCTAATTGTGCCCCTCTCCTCCAGCAGAGCAAGAAATTTTTCATCGCAGGCTGAGCTTTCTTCAGAAAAACCACTTCCTGGGGGAAGTTTTCATCATTTTTACCTCATCTTTATCCCTCCTCCCCATCAAAATGTCCCTATTCTCTCCATCTTACTGGATAATCTCATAAACTCAGGTGTTAAAATTCTTAATAATTTATAATATTTAAGTCAGGGGTGGGGAACCTGCAGCTTCTCAAGGCCACATGCAGCTTTCTAGACCCTTGGGTGCGGCCTTTTGATTGAGTCCAAGTTTTACAGAACAAATCCTTTTATTGAGGGAATTTGTTTTGTGAGGTTTGGATTCAGTCAAAGGGCCACACTTAAGGACCAGAAGGCTATATGTGGTCTTGAGGCCACAGACCCACCCCTGATTAACCTCTTCAAAAGTTATATGCATTTTAAGGCAGAATTACAATAAAGAGGCCCAAATTCAAGTAAGCAAATCAGCAAAGGTGAATTTCCAGACACTGTTATTGGAGTGACGATGGAGATATTTTGAGGAAAGATGTCTTTACATGACTTCCGTCAAGTCAACCCACACAACTGACCAGCCCTGGCAAGGATTGATTTATGCTAACCCTGAAGCGCTGGTGAAAAGAACATCTGTTTTCTTTCATATCCAAATGTCCCTAAAAAGCTCTCTTCCTTTCCAACATAAGTCCACGATGACCAGTACATGAATTTGGATAAGTTCAAGATATTTGGCAAATTAAATAGTCAGCAATGAAAAAGGCTAGAAGGAATAAGAGTCCAAATGTTAACTAAGTAATGGAGAAAGATAAACGTCTCTATTTCTTCCATTTCCCTCACTCTCTCCTCCTGTCTGTTTTTCTCCCTCACCCTTCATCCCTTTGTCTCTTCTTCCTCTACATCTCTCTTCACCATCTCTCCATGTCTTCAATTTAATTCAACAAGCATGTATCAAATGTATATTTGAGGCCAGAAACTATGCTAGGTATTGGTATTTTTTTTTCTTTTGTACTAGACCTTGAATTTTTTTGGTGTGGGGTAAGCCTGTTGAGGAAACAAAAACAAAATCCCTGACATCAAGGAGTTTACATTACACTGAGCAAAAACAGATGTACATAGATAAGCAAATATGAAAAATGTCCTTCTTAAACCATGGTGTCGATGACTAAGTATAATACTCCAAATGTTGATTGACAAGGGCAGAGTATCAAGAGACTATCACCCCCTTATTCTTGGAACCTTATTCCTGTCTTAATGCAGCATAAGATTGCATTAGCTTCTTTCGCTTCCACGTCATATTTCTAACCCATAATAAGCATATAATTCACTACAATCCTCATGTATTTTTTAGACAAACTAAGCATGTCTTCCTCATCATGTATTTCTGAAATTGATTTCTGTCCCCAAGTATGAGACTTTACATTTATCCTCACTGAATTTCATCCTACTGAATCTAACTGAGTCAAGATCCTTTTACATCCTGGCCTTGTAATCCATTATGTTAGCTAACATTGCCAGCATAGCGTCATCTGCAATTTGATAAGCATGCCACCTCTGGCTTTATACAAATCATTGATCAAACTGTTAATCAGCACAGGGCCAAGAAGAAATTCAAGGAGCCATTGTCCCCTCCATTGAAGACATCCTACCATATTTACATTGAATCAATAAGGAATACTCTTTGACTTCAGCCATCTAGCCAGTTATACTTCTGTCTTATTATAACATTATCTACTCCACATCTCTCAATCTTCTCTACAAGAATAGTATAAGATACTTTATCATAACCTTTGTTAAAATCTTGGTGAACTGTAGCTACAATATTCTGCTGATTTACCAGTTTAGCAATGCTGTCATAAAAAGAAATGAGGTTCATTTGACATGACCTTTTCTTGATGAAGCCATGTTGGCTCTTTGCCAACTGCTTCCCTTTCTAGATGTTCACTGAGCATCTATTTAATGATACTAATGATTTGAATCCTTAGATATTCCCTGGAACCGAAGTCAAGTTAATTGACTTATAGTTAGTAGATTCTATTCTCTTCCCTTTTCAAAAATCAGGATATTTATCTTTCTCTAATATTGAGTTAATCCTTCCCACAGCCTTTCAAATATTACTCATAGTGGCTGAGCAATCACATCTTACATTTCTTTCAGTCTTAAAGGGAATAGTATATATGGGCCAGGTTATTTGAAGTTATCAAGGACAAATATGAATTCTTTTACCATCTTTGCACTTATTTTCATGTGTATGCTTGCTATTAGTCATTTTTGTTGTTATTCCCCCCATATAAAACTCATCACTTTGACAGAGAAAACCAAAGCAAAGCAAAAATTCAGCAAGTTCAGCCTTCTCTCTATTGTTAGTTATCATCATCCCATTCACTCCAAGCCAAGGTCCTATCCCTTTTTAAAACTTCTTTTTACCTCAATATAACTTAAAAAATCCATTTCATTGTCCTTAGGTTTCCTGAACAGCCTCAGCTTGTAATAGTATCTAGCATTTACATAGAAGATTAAGATTTGCAAAGTACAAAATACATTTTTAAAAATGTTTACAAAATATGTTATCTCACTCCTGACACCATTTTGATAGAACCAGGCCACAGTTTTATATTCATTGTTATCTGGCCTTGCTTTCATTTTTGGTATGTATCTTTTTTAAAAAATCTAAGCTGTTTAGCAAATTTCTCGTTCATTCACATCGGCTTCTTCAAACAAGGTCCATTTTTCCTCCTCACTAGAATTACTTCCCTTTATATCTTCAGAATTTCATTTCTAAGAGCTTCCTGTGCCCTCTCAGCTGATTTTCCTGGTAGAATTATAATCGCTGAGATCCTACCTACCCATCATTTGAATTCTTTAATCATTGAAAGGGCAGTGCCTCAGTCAAACTGAGACCTGGGAAAGATCTCCATTTAGAAAAGCCAAGGCCATCCACTGCATCCTGGGCCATCACCAGTTATCTTAACGAATGTCTTGCCACTGAACTCTGATGACCTTGGAGGAGAGAGTGAACTGATTACTTGGTGGAGTTCTGCCTCACTTAAATCCAATTCGTGGGCAAGTCAAGACATCACCCTGTGATGTCATTTGTCCTCTCTGAGAACGAAGTATCAACAGCAATATCTCTCTCCAAATCAAAGGTACATATCAGATATGCCTGACTTTCCTCTCCCCTCTCCCAAACAACAGGAGCAAGTGGTCACTTTACTCCAAGGTCCTATCATTTCCACCCCAGCAATCAGTTCCTCATCTTGCTGAGAATAAATTCCAGAATAAAATTCCTCCCCTTCGGGTTCATTCATCTTGATGAAATGATCATTAAGATAAGTCAAAAAATTATTAGCTACATAGAATGAGCTCTGGCAGATTCTGGATGATTGAGATCTTTCATCATTATTATATCAAGTTTTTCAGCTTGATTTATGTTCCACTTCCCAAACTCCTTATCTGTTTCCTCTTTATGTCCAGGTGGTCTGTAGCATATTTCAACAAGTAAGGAGACTGCTGAAACAGTCTTGGTGAGAGATGATTAAAAATCTGAACTAGGCTAATTCAGTGAGTGAAAAGAAGTGGTTTGATGTGAGGGACATTGGAGAGGTGGAATCAGCAACACTCGACAACCAATTGGATCTAGATCATGGAGTGGGAGAGTAAAGAATCAAGGTTGATGCCAAAGTTGCAAACATAGGTGGTGAGGCTTGCAGCGGAAACAGAAAAATTAATAGGAATTAAGGGATGGAGGGAAAGATGTATTCTCATGTTGAATGTGTTGCATTTGAGATACCTGTGATATGGAGCTGGAGCTCAGGAAAGAGATGAGAACTGGATATACGGATTTGAGAGTTATCTACATAGAGACAATATTTGAATCCATGAGATCTGATGACCTCAACAGGAAAGAGTTTATATAAAAAGAATAAAAGGGCCACATACAAAGTCTCCCCTTTTCTCCCTCTCTCCCCAATCTTTCCTTGGTTCCCATTTCAGTCCTTCCTTTCTTCCTTCCTTACTCTCTCCATTTCTTTTTTTTCTCCTATTTCTTTTTTTCACTTTTACTCTTTTTTCTTTTCCCTTTTCTTTCTTCCATCTCTCTCTCCCTCTGTTCTCTTTCCTATCTTTCTTTCTGCCACCTGCCTTTGTTCTCTTTTTGCCAGCCTTCATTCTTTCCTTTCACCCATCTTTCTCCCTCTCTCCTTTGTTCTCTCCTCTCTCCTTTCCTCTTTCCTTTCTCCCACTCTTCCCTCCTGCTTTTCCCTTTCTAGACTCCCTCTTCTCTTCTCTTTTCTTCTGTTCTTCTCTCCTCTCCATTTCTACTTGTACCTCTCCTCCTCTCTTCCCTTTCTTCTCTCCCCAAACTTGTCTGACATTTCTCAAGAGGTTTTCTTGTTTCCGATCTTATAACATATTCCCAAAGAAACATAGCATAAATAATGATTCTGATTCATTAAAATTCATTAGGTGGAAGGACTCTTTCTTCCTGAACAGTTCTCTCTTGGAAGAAGATGTTACAGTGGTATTTGGTGTGAACTATTTCAGAGCTAGTTTTAGGTAGCTTGATTTAAGTACAAATTTGCCACATTCACAGGAAAATCAGTAGCACATTGAGGCCCTCAGGAAATGAATTTAACTTATATTTGAAATCAAGTATTCTGATCAACTCTAATGATAGACAGATAAAGTAGATAGATAGATGGATAGATAGATAGATAGATAGATCGATAGATAATATGTATATGTGTATCCCTTTGCTTACCTAGTACAGAAAGGAAAGGTAACTGGAATAAGGGACATTTATTAAGCTTCAACATATTCCCTGGATCAAAGATGTAGAAGGATCTTAGAGATCATCTAGGTCCTCAAGTATGGTCCTTTGATTGAATCCAAACTTCACAGAACAAATCCTTTTATTAAGGGGATTGATTTATTCCATGAAGTTTGGGTTCAGTCAAAGGGCCACACTTGAGGACCTAGAGGTCCACATGCGGCCTTGAAGCCACAGGTTCCCTACCCCTGATCTAGTCTAACCTCTTCATTTTACAGATGAGGAATTCGAAGCTAAGGGAGGTTTGTGAATTTGACCCAAACGACAAAAGTCCAGTACCAGAGCTGGGATTTAAACCTATTCACTTTGGTTCCAAATTAAGTGCTTTTTCTACTACCCAACACTGCTTCCTTTCCATCTGGGAAGAACTAAGATATAAAGAATCAAAGGCAGCAGAACTCTGCTTCATGCTTTTAATGTCTTGGAAGATAAAATATGGATTCTTCTTTGGTCCTCAACTTTCCTCCACAGCTCATTTTGTATGTATGGCCCACCATAGGCTCACAGCTATGCTACTTAAGGCAGTTAGGTGTCGCAGTGGATAGAGTACTGGGCCTAGAGTCAGGAAGACCTGAGTTCATATCCAACCTCAGATATCTGTCTTACCCTGGGGAAGTCACTTAACCTCTGTCTGACTCAGTTTCTTCAATTATAAAGTGAGAATAATTCTACCTACCTCCCAGTATTGTAAGGTTCAAATGAGATGGTATTTGTAAAGTGTTTAACACAGTGCCTGGTGTATAAAAAATGTTTAATAAATGTTTGTTTCCTACTTACTTATTTCATGAATATTGTATTATGTATGTACGTATGTATGTATGTATGTATGCATATGGCTTAGCACAGTGCCTAACACATAGTAGTCATTTAATAAATATTTATTGACCAACTGACTGTATGGGGAATTGACCAAGGGAGCACCTGATCAGTTTGAAGAGTTCCTCAATCAAATTCTTCAATTTGGTATAAGTTGGGGTAGGTAGGTAGGGTGAGTTACTGAGTGATCAAAATAGTTTCAAAAAAGTTTCAATAAAACATCTAAAAGACATAGAAGAAAACCAAAAAAGAAGTGTGTAAGAGAATCCAAATATATAGTGAAATGTTGTTACTACCTTCTTCAATTTAAAATACACTTCAAAAAAAAATCACACAGAGCACAAGATTACCATTTCTTACATGATCCTCTTTCTTGTTGTTCATTGTATTGATGATTAAGTCCATAATTTAAAAAAAAAAAGAAAATTAAATTTAAAAAGAGAATGATATCTGGTTACCTTTCATGACCAACACATATCCATTTATAATTAGACGTATTCTAGTTAATGATACCTATCAATGAATAGAGCATTAGAGCTGGAGGTAAGAAAGATCTGGGTTCAGATTTGACTTCACACATTTACTAGCTATATGACCCTAGGCAAGCTACTTAAATTCTGCCTCAGTATCATCTGTAAAATGAAGACAATAATAGCATCTACCTACTAGAGTTGTGGTGAAGATAAAATGAGATATTTGTAAGGTGCTTTGAAAAATATTTTGTAAACTTTTTGCTATAGAAATGCTCTTATTATTGTTATTATTATTATTATTACTATTATATCACTGATAACATAATAAAGTCTATGCTCACTGTACAGCTTGCCATTTTCCTTTAGTTAACTGACGACTTGGATTCTTTTTGAGATGAAGGGCCTCCTTGGTTCACGGCATCATAAGGACAATATCATTATTAATTCAATTCAATTAACATTTATTAATCATCTACTATGTGCCAGGTGCTGTGCTAAGGGCTGGAGATACTAATAAGAAAAAGAAAGGCTCTGCCTTCAAGGAGCTTACAATCTAATGGGGGAAGACAACCTATAAAAGGAAGCTGGAAAATGGGAGGAGGCCCAGGGGGCCAGCAAAGTGTACCCTGCACGGGGGCATCATGTTCAGTGGAGTTCAAACAAAGCAGAATTGCAGAGAGAAAATGGAAAGTGATGTGCAAAGTCCAGAACCCTGCCCTCTGTAAAGGAAAACTTTGGGAAGAATTTAGTACTCTACCCTCCAGCCCTCCAATCAAATGGGAGAGAAGGGTTGAAGGAGTTGGGAAGGTATTGAATATCCAAAACAGATTTAACAACATGATAACGAGATTTCAGGTGATCAGCTTATCCAGGATGGAGAATCAAATTTATTAGGCAGAAAAGATGGGCTTGTGAAGCAGGCGTTTGGGTTCACAGAAAGCCCTGATTAATTTCTTAAATCAGACCTAGGCCAGTATCTTCCTCCTATAAAATTCTCAGGCTGTCAACATCTACAGTACCTGTCCTGTACACAATCAGAGTAAATGTTACATCCCCTAGGATGCCCTAAGTTCCTGAGGGCAATGCTTATTTGCCATTTTTATCTTTGTATACCCATAGCCCTTTGATTATTGAATCAATTCAAGGTAAGTAGTGATGTTGCATTGTAAAGAAAAAGCTGTATCTGTGAAGCTGTCTGATTTCCTCCACTTCCTTTTCCCTACTCTATGTTCTGAAAAATGCTATGGTCTGTTCCTAGCACAGGCTAATACTAATGACATACTTACACATGCATGTATATGCACGCGCATACACATGGTATCATATACACGCATACATATACATACATATATGCATGTGTGCATATTACATGACTACATATACATAACTTTTATATCTATTTACAATATCCATATATATATTCATATATTATGTATTTATATAGCAAGGGTATGTGTATCTGTGTGTACACATGTATATCTATACATATTATCATGTGTATCTTATACAAAAATATGGTTTAATCTGACAGACTGCTCAGCCAGCTGCAAATAGTAATCTAGCAAATGATCGATATGTGTTTTTCATTTCCTTTGTTTTTCTAGCACATGTGGTTAGACCAATCTATTTTTCATTGCTGCAGTTTTCACTGAGGTGGCTGTTTAGTGTTATAAGACATGAAACATTTAGGACAGTATCACGTTCAAAGGAGAGCATTTCCAAAATTCCCACATCATTAGGAACATTTTTTGTTTAGACCTTGCTGGGAAAGACCTTGCTGTTTAGACCTGTGCAGGACAGATTCCATGACAATGGTGAATACCTTGTTACCAATCCAATCTGTATTTCTTCTATGCCTATGATGTACAATACACTTGTGCTAGGAAGACAAAAATAAAACAGCAAATAGTAACTGTTTGCCCTCAAGGGTCTTCCATTCTACTGGAGTCTTCCTTTTTTGAACTCCTCACTCATTGTTAAAGTTCAGCAGACCATTGAACAGCCCTACACATTTCTCTTTTTTTTATTTTTTATTTTGTTAGGCAATTGGGGTTAAGTGACTTGCCCAGGGTCACACAGCTAGTAAGAGTGTCAAGTGTTTGGTCTGAGGTCAGATTTGAACTCAGGTCCTCCTGACTTCAGGGCCGGTGCTCTATCCACTGAGCCACCTAACTGCCCCTGTAGCCACATTCCTCAAAGAGTGTCTTATTCATCCGGCTGCCGTCTCAAATTCCCACCCCTCAAGCTAGGCAGAGAAGTGACATTGTAGATAGAATGCTGGGCCTGGACTTAAAGAGGCCTGAGTTTAAATCCGACCTCAGACACTTACTGGCTGTGTGATCATAGGCAATTCACTCAGGCCCTGTCTGACTCAAGTATACATACGTTTGTTGTTGTTCAGTCATTTCAGTTATGTCTGATTCTTTACGACCCTGTTTGGGTTTTCTTGGCTGAGATACTAGAGTGGTTTACCATTTCCTTCTCCAGCTCATTTTACAGATGAGGAAATTGAGGCAAACAGGGTGAAGTGACTTGCCCAGGTTCACACAACTAGTAAGTGTCTGAAGCTAGATTTGAACTTAAGAAGATGAGTCTTCCTGCCTTCAGGCCTAGTATTCTATTCACTATGCCACCTCGCTGCCCGATATATACACATACATATATGCATATACATGTAAATTGTGTATACAAAATACAAGGCTGCATTTATTCTCTTGAATCAAATACTTTTTTAAAAAAGTCAATAGATGAACACCACAGGATGTTGTATTTCCTAAACCTCTTAGTCAATTGTACGCCCATAATGATGTGATTTATTTTAGAAAACTATCAGTGAAAACATGACTATTCCCTTTGGATACTCTTGTCATGGATACCCTCAATGTATACACCACTCTCTAAAATTTTATAGAGAAGACAGAAAGCAGGTATGTGGATTTGGGCCCTAGGTTATACCATTTGACCATCGTAACAACCCTATGAATTGATGCTATTATTATTCCCATTTTACAGACTTTAAAAAAGAACTGAGGCTGACAAAGGTCCAGTGACTTGTCTAGGGTCCCATGGCTATTAGTGTTCAGGGTTAGGGTTTGAACTAGAGTTTTCCTGAATCCAGTTCTGGTGCTCCATCACTATTGGCAGTGATGAATTTTATAAGGTATACAAATGCCAGCTATAATAAGAGAGGAGAGGTGTATGTGACATTGGCCACGGGATTCAGTTCAATTCAGCCATCGTTTATTAAGCATCTGTTTCAAGTGGGAAACACTTTCTATATGCAAGGTATTGTGCTGGGCCCTGGGTGTGGGCCAAAAAGGGACAAAAAAGTATCTCTGCCTTTAAGAAGTTTGCATTTTGTTTGGAAAGGAGAAAAGGGGAAAGACAAACTTTAGCTGACACATTCCTAGAGGAAACAAACTTACTACGAGCGGCCAGAAAGGAGGGTCAGCTGCCGCCTTAAATCACACCGATGTTTTAGGCGTTCAATTGTCCCACTACAACCAAACACGAGATAAAAAATAAAACAGAAAATCCGTCAAGATAAGGCGATTGTTTTATTAGCTGCACAAGTAAAACATAAAAACCAAACAGCTGTTTAACAAGTGTGGATGCCAGAGCTGGGTAATTTTAGTCAATTAAACAATAACAGGGAAGTCTCAGTTATCACATTCTAAATCTCATTGCCAAATGAACTCTGTGAGCAGCAGCTTGATATGTAGGGTGCTGCAATATTTACGATCCTTTTTTCCGTAATAATAGCCAGCATTTATATATCACTTTAAGGTTCATAAAGCACTTTACATGTTACGTCATCTGATTCTCACTACAACCCAGTGTGGTACGTGATATTATCCCCATTTTTGGTACATGATATTACACCCATTTTAACAGATGAGGAAACTGAGCCTGAAAAAGGTCAAGTAACTTGCCTAGGTTCAAATAGCTAGTAACTGTCTGAGATGGGAAGGAGTCAAACTCAACATCTCCCTGATTCCAGGTCCATTATTCTATCCAAAGTGCCACCTATCTGCTTTCATGAAAAGAAAAAATCTGAGCCAGATATGGTGTTCATGCCTGTAGTCTCTGCTACCAGGGAGGCTGAGGCTGGTGAGTGAGTTGCTTTGACTTTAGGAGTTCTGAGATATAGTAAGGTTAAAGCTGATTGGGTGTCCACAATTAATCCTACTAACATGGTAAGGGTGGATGGTCTAGAGGGAAGGGGAAAGAATAAGCATTTATAAAGCCCTACTATGTTCCAAGCATTGTATTAAGTGCTTTACAAATATTATCTCACTTGGTCCTCACAAAAACACTGCGTGGTAAGTGCTATTATCTCCATTTTACAGTTGAGGAGACTGAGGCAGAGTTTAGGTGACTTGCCTAGGATCACACAACTAGTAAATGTCTGAGGGCACATTTGAACTCATGTCTTCCTAACTCCAGGCCCAGCTCTCTATCCACTTGTCACTTCTCTGCCTAATGTGGGAGGGGGAGGGTTGAAGAGGGCACTAGGATGAACAGATTGTCTCAGGTTGGAAATGGAGGAGGTCAAAGCTTCTGTGTCTATCAACAGTGGGATGGGGCCAATGAGTGACAGCTGCATTTCTAGCCTGAACAAGAGAGGGAGACCCAGTCTCAGATAGATAGATAGATAGGTAGATAGATAGATAGATAGATAGATAGATGGATAGATGGATGGATAGATGGATGGATAGATGATGCACGTATGGATGGATGGGTGGACGGTCAGACAGATGGACGGACGGATGGATGGATGGATAAAAAGATAAATAGATCAATAGATACATATAAATAGATAAGCAAATGAATGAATGAATGATAAATATTTAATTAGAAATACAGATGTAGATATAAATAAATACTTGTATATATAGCATTTGTCTACAGATCCATATAGGCCCATAGATAACTACAGACAAATATTTATGAATACATCTACAGATAAGAATATCTATAGGTAACCCCTGTCCCAAAGTACATTGGTATGGAATTCTCTTCTTAATCGTGAATATGAAGGCCTGCCCTATGTGAAGGGGCCAGGGTGGAGTTGAGAAGAAGCTTCAATTCTCAACCGGTTCCCCTTTAGGACTCTCCAAGCAAGCATAACGTTCAGTCAGCTTGCAGTTTCAAAAGGGAAGTCGGAAGAAGCCAACCCACCTTCAGGTTGCTCTGGAAAGACAAGAGCTAGTGATCTCCATCATGTCCCTATTCTCAGCTTGCAACTCTACAGACTTTGGGGGTTTTCCCCTTGGGTAAGATCCAGGATACTTTCTCCTGGTTGAACTTGAGTTACCTGGTTCCCAATGGGAGAGCTCCTTCACTCTGTATTGTCTGGTATATATTCTCCTATGTATACCTTCTCCGATTTCTGTCTTGCTATGATTTGGACAACTGGGTTTCTTTGCTGGGTGTTCATTGTGGAACTGATATTAGTTGGGAAAGTGGTCAAGCCTTGGATATAGAACTTGGGGTCCTCCTTTCTCCCACAAAATGACAAAGCAATCAAAAGTTGGATGGAACCCAATCATACTCCTAGATTAATAACATTTAAAGGAACAAATAGATACACTTCTAGCCCAGTAAGCCCAGTACTTGCCTCTCAAGGAGAGCAGCATGCTTGCCACACTGATGTGCCTCCCTACTCATATGGTCCTCATTCCCCTCTCCATATTGCTACATAATTATAGGCATATATGTATATATATACACATAATATACATTCATTATATATTCTATAAGTGCATATTTATATCTATAAATATACATATACATATATGTATATATTGGGTAGCAAGTATCTTTGAAATGGACTCATCCATGTCATAGAGGACATATAGAGTATTAGGTACAAATACCCGTAGTCATATGAAGAAGGCTAACAAGCAATTTCATCAATGTGTGTATTGTCTCTACTGATACAAATAAAAACTCCATTAGTAAATGGTCTCTGAGAGTTGTTTTAGCCCAAAACAAACAACCAAAAATGATTACTCTGTGGCCAAGGCTTTGTTGAATTTCTCCAAAATTAGGTAGAATGGTCCTTGGAAGGTGGAGTTCACCACTGAGCTCATAAAGTTTTTCCAGCTTGGCAGAATCTCCCAAAGCTGAGGCTCTACTGGAAAAGCCTTCAAGAACTCAGGGTCACCCCCCTTCCAGGTTGAGGTATCAGAGGAGAGCAATGGATTATATGAAATGAAGATTAGCAAAACAGAGCTGCTTGGTACCTAACAGTATTTTGAGCAGGATCTCCTCTATTGAAATACATTTCATTCACATCTACTGTATACTTATTATTCCAGTTTAACTGTCTGTTCCAGCATATTCCATAAATAGGCAAACAGGGAAAATGAAAATAGTCATCCTCATGTTCACAGAGCTCAATATAATTTGATTCAACATTTACTAAGTGCCTAATTTGGACAAGGCACAGCACCTATTGCTGGGAATACACAGATAAAAGCAACAGTCTTTTCCCTCAAAAAACATACAGTAATAATAATAGTAATAACACTAATAATAATGCAAGTGGACTTAGCACCAGCGCTAGAGTCAGGAAGACTTGAATTCAAATCCAGTCTCAGACACTTAATAGTTGTGTAACCGTGGGCAAGTCACTTAATTTCTATTTGCCACAATTTCCTTATCTGTAAAATGGGAATGATATAAATAGCACTTGCTTCCCAGGGTTGTTGTAAGGACCAAGTGAAATAATAATTTTTAAAGTACTTAGTACAGTGTCTGGCACATAGTAAGTGCTATATAAACATTAGCTATTATTATTATTAATTATAATAATAATTTTCATGTAAGGTTTTTAAGGTTTTCAGAGTATTTAGGACTTTTTTATTGCATAAAAAAAGAAACTCATAAAACACAAAAGATTTCTAAGCACTCATTGATATATCTTAAAACGTGAAAAAGTCACTCATTATTCTTATTATCCTCTCCGAGGAAGACCTGTGGGACTGCTAGATAGATTTTACTTTTACTTCAGTTTGCACCCTTTTGAATAGCAACTCAGGTTCAGGTCTTCTAGTCAACCAGTTCATGGCTTAAACTTCCAGGTTTTCTGTGATCCTGTCCATGGTCATCCCCTCCTCCAAAAAAGATGCACAGTTGCAAAAAGCCCCTCTTATGACTGCTCAGTACGCAGGATCTCCCAATCTCTTGAACTCATGAAGTAGCCATCCCAGCTCGAAATGTCTGTCTCTCACATAATTCACATAATTGCTTCTTGGTCACCTGTGCTTAGAGAAAGAAACACAATACAGAAGTGACAGAGATTCTGTCTCAGGTGTATCTGAGCAAGCATCCCTTCTCCCTGCTCCCTGTACATGTAGCTGCCATTGTTGCTACAGGGGAGAGAGAAGGGAGAGAAATTCTTTTCCCTGCATGAGAAAGTCCAAGGGAGAACTGGCAGAGTCCCAAGTGATATGTTCAAAAGAGAGGAAGGGAGAGATAGAAACTTTGTTCTCTCCTTTTTTTAAAAAACATAAAAGAAGATTCTATATGAAGCCATGAATCTCCATTTTATACCATTTGGCTTTTTTTTCATAAATATATAATCCATGGGGCAGCTAGGTGGTACAGCAAGTAAAGCACTGGCCTTCAAGTCAGGAGGACCTGAGTTCAAATCCAGTCTCAGACCAAACACTTGACACTAGTTGTGTGACCCTGGGCAAGTCACTTAACCCCAATTGCCTAAAAAATGAATGAATATATATATATATATATACATATATATGTATATATATATATAAAATCCATTCTATGTATATTACTTTCAAAACTATCCTGTTTGTGTTCATTCTGTGCATTTTAAAAGATGTTAAAATGGCCCTATCTCTGTCTTTTTCTTTTTGCCTCACTATTGCTAACCCTGGCTCCCCCAACCCCAATTAAATACTGATAGCAAGAAGAAAAAGAAAGACTTGTAACAAATAAGCAAAGTCAAACAGAATGAATCCACGCAATGGCCATGTCCAAACATTGGTCTCTTTACCTTGTGTCTCTGTCAGGAGGTGGGTAATATGCTTCATCATTCATACATTCTCTAGAGATATGTTTGGCCATTGCATTGATCAGAGTTCTTAAGTCTTTCAAAATTGTTTTCCTTAACAGTGATGACCTTATGTAAATTTTCCTGGTTCTGTTCGCCTCTCCCCTAGTTCATACTACCTAAGATTAGGGTGCAATAATATTCCATTATACTTGTATTGGAGCAGCTAAGTGGCACAGTGATCATTAGAGGAGGAGCATTGTGCTTGAAATCAGAAAGACTCATCTTCTTGAGTTCAAATCCAGCCTCGGACACTTACTAGCTGTGTCACCCTGGGCAAGTCACTTAGCCCTGTTTGTCTCAATTTCTTCATCTGTAAAGCAAGCTGGAGAAGGAAATGGAAAACCACTCCAGTATCTCTGCCAAGAAAACCCCAAAAAGGGGTCATGAAGAGTCAGACATGATTGAAAATACTAAACATACAGATTCTCATAGCACAATTTGTTTAGCCATTCCCAATAGCCTATGAAAAATCTAAGGCACCCCTTTAAATTCTAGTTGTTCTCTTTAGGATTAGGAAATTAGTCTTACTTGTGATTATTCCCTCCTCGATATTATATTGTCTCTTAACCTCTTGTTCCATCCCTGTTTTTGGTCCCCATTTGATATATTTATACAAGGAACTATATGTGTGTGTTTTGTGTTCAATTTAGATGAATGAGCTTCATCCTATGCCTACTCTCTCCACCTTCTCTTCTGGGTTTGTATACTATTCTCACACACCACATCTATAAGAAATCATTTAGTTTCTTCCAGGTGGTCAAATAAATTTACCTTTCTAAGTTTCTCTGGACTTATGTTTGTTTTTCAAAGTTCCTACTCTGTTCTGGTCTTTTCATTAGAAATGCTTCAAAGTCTTCTATTCCATTAAAGGGATATTTGTTTCTCTTATGGGATTATACTCAGGTTGCAGGATAAGTTTTTTTTTTTTTATTTAGGCCTACCTCTATTGTTTTTTGAAATACTACATTACCATATGTCCACCTGTTTATAGTAGAAACAGCCAGGATTTGTGTGATTCTAACTGTAGTTCCTTGATTCTTATTTCTTTTTCCTGGATGCTTGTAGAATTTTTTTTTTCAAATGTGGGACCTCTGGATTTTGGTCCTGACATTTCTGTGACTTTTCCATTTGGGGTTCCTTTCAGTAAGTTTTCAGTGGATACTTTCTGCCTTACTTTGTCCTGTGATTCTAAAAGATTTGAGTGAACGGTTAAATTTTTGTGTATGACTATTACAGAATGCTGTAATAAAGGAAAATAATTTGTGCTGATCTACAAGGTTTCAAAACAAAATCTTCAGGATAAGAAAAAGGATTATGTCAACTGGGGAACAATGTTTGGTAAAGAGAAGAATCCAGAGCTATTTGTTCAAGGATATAAAAATTATCGTGATTTAGGGGAATTTTTTGTCTGTTGCATGGGCTACCTGTATACATGAATTCAACCTATATGTATGCATTCTGGCTACTGCTTATGATAATCAATAATTTGAGATAATCAATTAATTTAAGATAATTTCTGATTCCTGATTTTTATGACCCAACATTGGCAAATTTCACTTATGATTTCTTGAAATACAATGTCCAGGGTTTTTTTAAACCATATATTTTGGAGAATTCAATGATTCTTTTGTTGACCTGTTCTCCAGGTCAGTTGTTTTTAATACCAGATCTATTACATTTTCTGCTATTTTCAGTTTTTATTATCATTTTTTACCATTTCTTGCTGCTTCATGGAGTGTTTGATTTCTGACTGGTCTAGTCTAATTTCCAGGGACTGTATTTCTTAGATAAGGCTCCAATTCTTTCCTTAAGATCTGGTTTTCTAAAAAATTTTTATTTCTTGCTTCATTGCATCTAGGTGTTCATCTTATCCTTGTGGAAAACTCATTTTTCCCCCTTTGAGTCACTGCTTGTAGTACTCAGTTTTTCTTGGAAATCTCTAGAGTAACAATAATTTTTGTTACTACTCCATTTTTTTTTAAATTTACTTTTCTCTCCAGGTTTAGTTCCTGACTTACAGTATCAAGAAAAGTCCAGGCTCTCTCTGTCCCCTGCTGCTCTTTTGGGTGGAGTGCTAGGTCCTGCCTGGTCTTGCCCTGGGATCATGTACTGACTTCTACATCCTGGGATTGGATCCTCTTGGATATTTTCAGGTTAGAATTCTGGATCTTCAGGGCCTTCTCTGCCCAATTATGACAGTGTTAAGGTTCTCAGAGTTCCTGGGCCTGGGATGTCTGGTCTGAACAATTAAGTGCCGTTCTGATTAGAACCTCCTGGGTAGCTGTGCAGCTGTGACATGTTGAGTCTCTCCCAATACCCTACAGTTTTCTCAAGCCCTCTGCTCCTGATGCTTCCATAAGCAAAGCCTTAGAGTCCTGTCTCTGGTCATGTTGAAACTTGCTTTGGTGGAGGAGACTTTGACCTTTCCTTGTGAGCTTTTGGCTAATTTTTTGACCAACTTGGGAAAGATGAAGTCAATTACTGTAGTTTATCGTTCAATTCCTTCATCACCATTTGGCCCTCTGCGAACTTGAGGGTTTTGCTGGAGTAGGAATGTGGAAGCAGTGGCCTCCTGTCCAAGCAGCTATCTCCCAAATGTTATCTCACTTGACCTTCCCAATAACCCTTAGAGGTCAGTGTTATTATTTTGCTCCATTTTACAATACAGGGAACCAAGGCTGAGAAAGATTATGACTTGTCCACTATCATATAACTAGTAATTATCTGAGACAAGATTAGAAATCAGCTTTTCCTGGCTCCAGGCCCAGCACTCCTGGCCACCTCAACACTTAGCTGCCTCTACTTTAGGAAAATTTGAGTAACTAGAGATAATTTTCAGCTGTGAAAATCTAGGAAGGCTACATGGGGGAAATGAAACTTGGACCTTAAAAGATTTGGACCTTAAAAGAAAATATAGATATAGAAGGAACACATTCCAGCAATCACAGAAATACTGTGCAAACACACACAGAGACAGAAGAGAATACACTAAGAATTGAGAATACCTAGTAGTCTAGCTAGCATGTAACATAGTGCATGTGAAGGGGAGAGGAGATGCGAAATATAAAGCTGGAAATGGGTAGTGCAGCCAGATTGGGGAGGCCGTTAAATGCCAGGCTAAGGAGTTTGAATTTTATCCTGTTGGCAAGAGGAAGCCACTGAAGGTTTTTGGGCAAAGGAATAAAAATTTCACACCTCTGCATTAGAAAGATTATTTTGGCAGCAGTATATAGAATAGACTGGCAAGGGAAAAGAAGATACATTCTCTTGCTCGTTTGCTCCCTCTGGTGCAAGATGGGTGGAATTTCAGAATCACAGGACTCAGATTTAACTAATGTACTGACTAGCCCCGGGTCAATTCATGTTGGTAGTTTCAGATGTCGAGTAATAAAAGCACATCAGAACATGCCTCTAAATTCCTCTCACACCACACATAGACCCTTGAATGACCCACAGGAGAATTGTATTCTCCCTAGCATCTGAAAAATGGGAATCATCTCATATGGATTAGTTGCTAGGATGATTAACCAGAAGAAAATCTATACTCGCAAGTAAAAGGGAAATACAGTCGCTGGAAAAGTCAGGAGCAAAGTTTCTCAATATTAAGGATCCAAAATGAATCTCCTTAGCATTATCTCATCCAGAGAAAGAGTTCTGCAAACACCTGCCTTGCCAAAGCTCAGATGGAGCAGGCACTGGGTTCCCAAAGCTTATGCCAGGGGAGCACGAGATTTGTCAGTCAGTCAAGAATTTATTAAGCACTCATTCAGGGCCAGACAATGTTGCTAAGCACTAAGGATGTGAAAAATGGCAAAAACATTGTGGTTCCTGCCCACAAGGAGCTCATATTCTAATGTGGATAACAAAATATAAGTAACTAGGTACTTATAAAATAAATACATAGTTGATGGAAGGTAATCTCAAGAAGGGTGGCACTTCTAAATTTTTATTTTTAATTTTATTCCATACATTTAAAATATTTTTTAAAGTAAGGAACAAGTAGCTGAGATACTTGGTTGTTGTGGTTCAGTCATTTCAGTCACATCCAACTCTTTTTTGACTCCATTTGAGGTTTTCTTGGCAAAGAAACTAAAGTGGTTTGGCATTTCCTTCTCCAGCTCATTTTACAGGTGAAGAAACTGAGGCAAAAAGAATTAAGTTACTTGTCCAGGGTCATATATGTAGTAAGTGTCTAAAGCCAATTTAAACTCAGGTCTTACTAACTCTAGGCCCAGTGTGCTATCTATTACACCAACTAACTGACCCTGGGAGACTAGGAAAAGCCTCTGAAGAGGAGGAGTTGAGTTGAGTCTTGAGGGAAGCCAAGGAGAGGTAGAGGGAAGGAGGGAAAATATTCCAGTCATGGAGTACAAAGGTACAGAGATGAAAGATGGAGTATCATGTGTGAAGGACAAGGAGTACGCCACTGTAGTTGTGATGGAGAATACATGGCGGGTAGTAAAGTGTAAGGGAGGGAGGGAGGGAAGGAAGGAAGGAAGGAAGGAAGGAAGGAAGGAAGGAAGGAAGGA
>NW_020954556.1:55897109-56209321 GCF_900497805.2 Vombatus ursinus
GAAGGAAGGAAGGAAGGAAGGAAGGAAGGAAGGAAGGAAGGAAGGAAAGAAGGAAAGAAGGAAGAAAGGAAGGAAGGAAGGAGGAAAGGTAGGAAGGAAGGAGGGAGAGAGGGAGGGAAGGAAGGAAAGTATGAAGGAAGAGAAAGAAAGAGGGAGAGGGAAGAAGGAAGGGAGGGAGGAAAGAAGGAAGGAAGGAAAAGGAAAAATCCTCGTGTTTCCTTGGTTTGCTTTATTAAAGAAATCTTTCATTGCTTTCTATTAAAAGGGTTTATATCTAAAATATGAGAAAAGCAAAAGTAAGGACTCCTCCTCAAAGATGTTTTACTTGCAGTTGCAAAAAGTAAATAAAAATATTCTCCAAATACTGCAATACTTAATTTTTTGTAAACTCCCTTTATACATGTTATATGTACATTTTATTTTGGTATGATTTTAGTTGAGAAAACTATATTAAAATAGGAATAATATATAGTACGCAGATATATAAATAACATGCATACCTACAGCCTAAATATAAATTAACTTTTTCCTTCCTTTTTCTTTCTGACTCTCTGTTTACTGTGTTTTTTGTTTAAAATGCCCTGGCAGTTCCTCATTGACTTTGATTAATACTTATCCATTCTCCACCCATCCCCAGAGTCTGGCAAAAGCTATGAGCTCATAGGTGAAGCACCCATCTGAAAAATTCCCCTTTCCCTTTTGGATATACAGAAGACAAAAATATGTCTTTTTATAGACTTAGGTCCAATGATTGATATAATGTTAAAGTTTAAGTTTGTTCCCCACATGGTATAAATACTAGAAGTTGTAAAAAAAAAAAAAAGACATATGGAAACTTCATAGCTTAGATGAGGATGCAAGATTCTTTTCTGTATGTAAATAAAAGCCAAAGCCCCACCTTTGGGTTGCTATAATTTTCCAGGACATGCATTCCAGGTGTTAACAGTTACGTAGGTAAGCTTCAGCCGTGGAGCCAAAGCTAGAGACTCTTCCCCTGGCCTGGAGGAATGTGCTCCAACCTAGAGGCACTCTGAGGCCTTTCAGTATCTATGTCCCTGCCCAGGAAAGCCTAAGGATCAACCAATTGCACACTATAATTTCACTCCAATAGACTTGGCTTCAAATATATATTTTATATGGAAAGCTCTCATATTCTGATGTGGTCACTGAATTACCACAAAAGGCACTTATTTAGAGAACATTTGATATGAAGTGATTAAAGAAGACCTCCAAGTTGCTGAGGCTTCTAATACATGTGCATATTTATAAAAACAAAGAATAATTTGTTGTGATTGTAGAAATAAAGTTAGAACTGCAATTGCTTTGGTAGATGACTCCACCATTGTAGGTCAGCCTCTTCCCTTTGACTTACAACCTTAGAGAGTTGCCTAGAGCATTAAGAGGTTAAATGACTTGTCCTGGGTCATACAGCCAGTATCTGTCAAAGATGAACCTTGACCTCAGTTCTTCTCAGATTGAAAGTGAACTCTCTACCCAATATCTAGCACTAACTCTTATGGGATCAAAGAACTTTTAATTGGAAGGACCTTGGAGATCATCTAATTCAACTCCCTCTTTTTGCAGGTGAAGAAATTGAGACCTGTTATCTCAGTTGAGCCACACAAGGTCAATACCACCATTATCTCCATTTTACATATATCAGAAAACTAAGGCAAAGAGAGATAAAGCAATTTGCCTGAGGTCATACATCTAGTTGCATTTGAGTCAGGATTCAAACCAAGCCCTTCCAAACTCCAAGGCCAGGCCCAATTCATTAGGCCACACAGTTTCTCCTACTTACGAAATGCATTATACTTTAATATATAGAGAGGGGGCACTATGAGCCAGGCATGTTAAACTTTTGCTATCGTCTTTACCACCACCTTCCCTCAGACCCCAGTAGGAAGACAGCCCCAGGACTCAAGAGCCCCAGGAATAGCAGTGTGCCCCAGACCATTTGTGCTGCTTCTACATCAGCCCTGACACACATCATTCAGAAAACCAAGCCTTGTAAAGACATGACCTGGCTATTAAGTCTGTATATGTTACGATCCTGATTCCTCAGTAGCCATAGCTATTGATGACCAGAAAAAGTTCTCACCCTTAGTACTATCTAAAGTCCTTAGTACTATCTAATGGTTCAACATCAGAAACAGATCTGGTTTTACAGTGGAAGTGACACTGAAGAAGATGAGTTGACATCTTCATCACTGATGTGCCGTAAAGGATTGCAAGCTTTCCAAATGGCTTACAACTAAAACCTTCTGTGTTTTATATGTTCTCTCTCTCATTAGAATACGAGCTCCTTAAAGGAAGAGATTATCTTGCTTTTCTATTTATATTCCCCAGCTCTTCTACAAAGTATTTAATTAATACTTTTTTATTCACTCATTCATTCATTCATTTATTAATTCATTCATACTTCAGTGTATACATATTCCAATCAATATGAATAATTCCAACATAGGTTCAGGTTACAAATCAATAATGCCTTATCATCCAATATGATTCATACCCCCATCTTTCCATAAAGCACCATAAAAAATATTGCCAATCCACTGAAGATATTCCTCCTGTTTTGTTTTGGGGTTTTTTTTGGTTTGGTTTTAATATATTGTGACGACCAGAACATCACTCAGGCTGTCTGTTACCTCATGCTTTGTTCTTGTTCAACATCCATCCCACCTCCTATTTTGATAGTACATCTCATCAATGATGTCTTTTATACCTTTTCTCATATGCAACTCATTATCAACAATATGCTACAACCTACTTCCACCCACCATTCATCTGTCCACATTGCTCTTTGGATCACCTACAATTTGTACTCCTCTGAGATGATGGTATTACATGAATCACAACCAAATAATATCACTGGAAAAATTGTGGTGTTAAAAAATGGGAATTTTTGGCAGGGAGCAGCTACTTAACTCTGAATCTAGCTCATATCCATCTGTAGTGCTTGTCCTACCTATGCATATTAATGAACTAACTCAATAAGCTAGCTATTGCACTGTATGTCATAATAGGACAATTAGCATTCTTCATCTATTTGTTTTTCTTATATGGATCGCTAGCCTGATATCTGTTGTTATCATCCTGGAGGAGTCCCTGGAGTATTCCTATGTTCACTGTAATTAAGGGGAAATCACTCTCAAATAGGAACATTGGTAGAATGTTACCGTGTAGATGAAATCTTCCAGTTTTAGTTATGCCTTCATACTGGACAGCCTCCATGATGGTGGAACTTTGCTGAACATCTCCCTCTCTATTTTATGCCTCACCTGATACTGATCATCACAGGATCACTGAACAGTGTTTTCTTTGTCACAGCATCTAATGTTGAATCTTAGGTGATTATAATATATGCATGTTTGAGAAGACTCCCCCAAATTATCCTTTCTTCCACCAAGTAAAAAGCTCTATTGAAATCAATGAATGATAGGCAATGGAAAGAAGATATTGGAGGCAATGGAAACAACAGTACAATAGGAGTCAGAGAATTCATCCACTTATCAACTACACCTTATGTGACCTTGGGGAAGTCACTTGATGTCTGTGGGTCTTAGTTTCCTCATCTCTAAAATACAAGAGTTGGTTAGATCATTTTTGATGTCATCTATACTGTTCTCTGTATCTTTTAGCCAACTGTATGGTTAGGAAAGAATTATCAGTAATTTTAATCATATAATGATCTATAGACACCTATCTCTTTCTTTCTTGTGCTTTCATAAAGGATACCCTCAGTAGGTGTATAAACCATTGTCATAAAGATTTTTAATAGAGATGTGAAAGCATCTCTGAAAGCAGAGGTCATTAGTGTACAATTTTCCTGTGGGCACCATTTTTTTTGTAATAAGGCTGCCTTTTATTTTTTCCGTCCTTTTGTAGTCTCCTCCTCTCTGAGAAATCCTGAAAGTGGCTTCCTTCATGCCTTTAAAAGTGTACCTCCTTCAGCATTAATTATTTGTTCAGGCTAAGTTACTTGTTCTGACTTTAACTTCTTAAGTGCCATCAACACTTCACAGACTCACAGAATCTCAGAGTTGGAAGGGACCTTAAAAGTCACTTGCTCTCACCCATACCTGAACAAGACCTCCATCCAGTCCTTGCTTGAATACTTGCAGTATGCATGAACTCACCATCTTCTGAGACAGCCCGTTGTACTTTGAAAGGGCTATAATTATGAGGAAGCTTGTCTTAACATCAGGCGTATGCTGGCTTTTTGCAACCGTTACTCAAAATTTCTTCCCTCTGGGGGCAAGCCATCAAGTCCAAGCCCTTTCCCACATGACAACCCTCCTTAAAATAGTAGACTACAGTTACCAAGTTTACCCATATACATCCTCTCCGCCACCACATCTCTTCTGCAGGTGAAACATTTCTAGTTCCTTCAAATAATCCTTATATGGCATGAACTTTGCCAACTCCTTTATGTAGCTTTCTGAGCTATATTTGACATTTGGGCTTATTTCTAGGGAGAATATCAATTTGGATGTGGTCCAATTCCATCAACAATCCAATTTATAACTTTTCTGTTCCCTGGTCAAAGTGTTCACATTAAAAATACTAACTTATATTCATGTTCATAGTTGGTCTAAACCAGGAGGTCTTTTTTAAAACTATTTTTGTTCCATAGACCTCTTTGGGAGTTGATAAAGACTATGAACAACTCAGAAAACATTTTTCAACTCGTAATTAAAATAAAAGCTAAATTTAAGTTAGATGTTAATGAAACTAAAAAATGTAGGGTTTTTTTTTCCTACTCGAGTTCATGGACTTGGTAAAATCTATCCATGAACCCCTTTAGGGAAAGGGGTCTGTGGACTGATCTTATGTAATTATGATCATTCTTGACTTACTTTTGCACCACTCTACTTCCATCATCATGGAATCAGAAGAGGGCAAGAGAGGTCTAAATATCTACTTTAGATTTTAATCTATTTCATAGGTCACTATGCCAAGAAAAAAAATTTCATCACTTAATGGCCAACCTACTAATAAGCTTCTTCATATTTAGCTAGGCTGGCTCTAAGGCTGAAAATCTATCACTAAGACCACAGTTGAATCATGACCAAAGCTTTTATTCCATTGACATAGCCTGTGACAACCAAGAGTCAGCCAGGCATGATGGCAAACATTAGTTATCCGCTCCTGGACAGTCCGAGGATGGCTTGAGCTCAGGATGAGCTTTAGTAGAATTAAAGCCCATGGAGTATGCACAACCATATGGTGAACCTCTTGCCCTGGTTGGGAAGAGGCACCAGGCATGAAAGCAGGTCAAAACTTCTGTGATAAAGAGCAGTGAGATTGCCCCTTAAGTGGCTTCTGCATGTCCAGGGTAATATAAAGAGACCCAATCTCAAATACCAAAAAACAAAAAAAACCTAGGATCACCTCCTTACCATGATAAGGATTGAAGAAGTGTGGTGTTGAATAAACTAAACAATGTATTGTTGGGATATGAATCTGGTAATATACCATGATAATAAGCATCCTTTAATTTAAACCCTGGGGTAATTGAAAAAGTTATGTGAACAGGAATCAGAAAACTCAGGTTCTGGTCTTCAGTTTGCTACTGACAAAGTTTGTGGCATTGAGCAAGTCACTTAACTTCTCAGGTTCCCAATTTTCTCATCTATAGAATGCAGCTCATAATATCAGAGCTACTTTCAAGGTCTAGAAAAGTAATTGCACAGCTATTAGATTGTAAGCTCCTTTGAGAACAAGTATGTCATATACCCCTAGTACAAAATAAGTGTGCAATCATTGTTGAATGGATGGAGAGATGAATGGATGGACCAATCATTTCTTGCATAGCTGGACTGCAAGTCCCCATTCAAAATACATTAGGAGAGGTTTTTTTTTTCTCTTTAGCAAATTATTAGTCTTGCAAGTGATGTCTTAAGAAAATAAACAAATGTGCTAATTACAAATGTTACCTGTTTATGAAATAAATCTCTTCTGCTTTTTCAAGCAATTAATATGTTATTTCATTACATTAATTCAAGTTACTTTCATTGCTTAAGAGGCAGCTATTTGAAACATTAGATAAAGCACTCGGCTTGGAGTCAGGAAGACTTGAGTTCAAATCTAGCCTTTTATACTTATTTGTTGTGTGACCCTGGGCAAAGTCACTTAATGTTGCTCCCTGCCTCAGTTTCCTCAAATGTATAATGAGCATAATAGCAGCACCTACCTCCCAGAGTTTTATTGAGGACCCAATGAGGTAATGTTTGTAAAGTGCTTATCATAGTGCCTGGAACATAGTAGGTGCTTAATTAATGTTTGCTCCCTTCCTTGGAAGTAATAAAACTTCATTTCATGGAGTTATAGAGTGAGGGGATACTTAAAGATCAACTCTTGTAATTGATTCCTTTTACACATGAGGAAAGTGAGACTCAGGGAGCTAAATTGACTTGACTACAGTCACACAGCTAGTTAGCAGCAGAGCTAAGCAAAGAGGCCAGCTTCCTGGACTCTCAGTTCAATCTCTTTCCATTATAATATGCATATATACTCAATCATAAGATAGTTCATGATGTAAGTTCCTCACTGCCAATACTTCCTTCCTTCCCCTCCACAATACACTATGCAATAGTTTATCTAAATGGGTGAGGTTTAATGGTATTAATCATTTTCTACTTTATTTTGTGTCACCCAAAAAGAATACTTTCATAAAACCCTCATTCACTCAGATTAGCCCCAAGTTACTTAAGAAATGTACCTGCCTCCAAATCTTTGTTGTTGACATTCATTCATTTCAGTAAGGTCAGACTCTTTGTGAAGCCATTTGGGGTCTTCTTGGCAAAGACACTGGAATGGTTTCCCATTTCCTTCTCCAGCTCATTTTTACAGATAAGGAAAATGAGGCAAACAGAGGTTAAGTGACTTACTCTGGTAGTCAGTTTATGGAGTTAGATAGTGATTTTAAATCTTCCCTGAGGTTAAGGTGATGACTCAATTATCAGGTAAATTCTAGGACAGGGGAACGACAATTTCTACCATAGAGTATAGAAGTAGTGTCTAAGTTAGAGGGGAGAAAATGTAAATCCAAAGCTAAATTAGGCTGGTACCAGGGTATTGCCAAAGCATCAGATCTAAGACCATGAAATAAGCGGTAGGGAAAGGACCTCTGGAATAAAGAATCAGAAAAGAAAGTCCAAAGGAAGACAAATATCCATGATTTTATGAATATGGAAATTCCCTCCATCTACAAAGATCTAACTAGATAAGGTTTAGAGACTTCTCTGAGGTTCTGAGAGGATGTCTGACTAAATATCTGGGCAGGATTGGAGCTCAGATCTTGCTTACTCCATGTCACACTCTCCATTTCTATCAGTCATCAGCCATTTAGGAAGTCCATACTAGATCAGAAAATGAGCTAAAGGGAATCTCAGGAGAGCTGACCATTTGGCTCAACTTGTCTCCTTCAAGTGTCTCTCTCTTTCTGGGAGCCACTGATGGTCATGAGGATTGTTCCGCCAAGTCTCCTCTTGACTCATGTGATCAAGTTGGGTAACGGGCTTATTCACCGAATTGGACAAGCTGGGGGCTGCTTAAGCTCCATTCTACTAAGTACTATGATGAGAAATAAAAACCAAAATTTAGTGGGCTACAATGGGCAGCTCAGAGCAGCTAATTTCCTGGCCATGGATTTTTTAGGCAGGAGGAAGCTAAACATAATGGGAAAATTACCTATAACTGGTAGAGAACCAGCATTATATTATAAGGGTCTCTATGAATTATGGACTATTCATCTTTTCATATACATTAGTGTCCCTGATCTGCCTCTCAATTATAGATTCCTCTATCATTCTTTATAGAAAATATCCCTTTAATAACTAGCAGGTCAGTAGGCTTGTAATTGGGGAGGAGAGACATGGATGAATTGTCTTCTTTGGCCAGGGGAGGTGGTTTGAGGGACCTAGGTAATTAAGGAAAAATAATAACAGCTTGAAGCCTGAAGGAAGGATGAAAGAGCAGGGACCTGGTTTTACTGGCAGAGGAAAATAGTGGTATTATGGAGTAGGGGTGGCCATCCGCACTGCTACTGACTGGCTGAAACCAGATTGCTTTTTTGTTTTCAATGAAAACATTTTCTTCTGTAAGCTTTTGGTTTCACCCAGAGCTCTGATCTGACAATTTTGCGCTACTGTAGGAAAAGATAGGATGTGACAGGCAGCCCTAGGCCCTCTTTAAGAGAAAGGTCCTGTGGTGAAATCCTGAACTCCTTCTCTCTTGGCTGCAAGCCAACTTCCTATCCCCTAGTAGAACTGACTTCAGGGTATGTGACGTCTCCTTCACTCTCACTGCTATAAATGAAGCCTCCTTGTAGAAAGGGCTTTACCAACTGAAAAGGAATAATTCTTTCTCTGATTTCTCGAGTACATATTTCTGTGAGAAAGGGAGGGGCTATTTGTCCCCACATGGCTAATGAGTAAATAAAGATTTTGGAGAGAGATGTTTCTTTAGGTTGTTTGGCAAATCACTTCTGGATCTGGAAATTAAAGGAAGGTGTATTACTCTACCCTATCCATGAAACATAGGCCCTGGTACACAACAGCCTGAGAAAGCAGGACAGAATAGCAGCAGAATAGTAATAATAATCACTGATTTTTCTTGTGTTTGCTAGGCAGTTCATATATATTACCTCATTTTAGCCTCACAACCACCCCATGAGGTAGCTATTCTGACTATATCCTTTTCACAGATGAGAACATTGAGGCCCAGTTCAGTCTAACAGTCAATAAACATTTATTAAGCACCTACTATATGCCACGCACTGGTAATCACTAGGCTTACACAAAGGCAAAATCTCTGCCCTGAAGAAGCTTACAATCAAATAGTGGAAGATGACAAATAAAAAGAAGCTGAAACCTGTAGGGGGACAGTCACAGAATGGGGGGTCCACAAAGCGAGTAAGTGTCTGAGATAAGATCTGAACCCGTGTCTTCCTGACTCCACAAGGACAGCATTCATTTCTCTGCCTCATTGACTCTCAAGATGATAAGTTAGTGTGTCTCATTCTTGTCAGGTTAGCTTCCATATGACTGTGGTTTAGAGAAAAGTCAATAACTTTTCTATAGCAGATGCTTGTGTTCATTGCTGTATGATAGTTGGAGAGATAGAAGGAGTGAGTATGGCAAAGATGAGGAAATTAAGAAATATGAGTAGAACAAATTCAGAGAGATTTTCTAGGCCGAATAAATTTAAAGTTCCTTTTGCAAGGCAATTTTACCATTTTTTCCACTTCTCGTCATATAAAAGTCCACTTAGCAATCAATTTCAATTTTACTTACATGAGTTCTTTGGCCAAAACATTAGTTAAGTAGGTAAAATGTTAGAATATGTACTAGAGGGGATTGCCTTAGGGTAGAACCATCTTTTTATAGCTAGCATTTAGATAGACCTTTAAGATTTGCAAAGCACTTTACATGCGTTATCTCATTTGATCCTCACAATAACCTTGTAAGGTAGATGCCATTATTCTATTCATTTTACAGATGAGGAAACTGAGGCCAAGAGAGGTTAAGTAACTTGCTCAGGGTCCCACAGGTAGTGGATGTCCTTTTTTGAGTGTCTTTGGGGAAGGATGGGCAGGGAGTTTCTTCAAGTTAACTAAGTGCACCCAAACACTATGTATCAAAATCTAAACTTGAAAAACAGTCAAGGATGATTTATTTGAATTGTCCTTTGCATAAGGTTTGACACAGGGTTGCTGTACTTATTAAGTTCCCTGATATGACTGGAATATGATTCAAATAAGACTTGAAGATGAAGCTGAACTTAGAACGAGAATAAAATTTAAAATAGCCTCCCCAACAGAGAGCATCATCTTATTCTTCAGTTGTTTCTATGCTGTCCAACTCTTCAGGACTCCATTTGGGGTTTTCTTGGCAAAGATACTAGAGTAGTTTGCCGTTTTCTTCTCCAGCTCACTTTATAGATGAGGGAAATGAGACAAACAGAGTTAAATGACTTGCTGAGAGTCACACGGCTAGTTAGTGTCTGAGGCCAGATTTGAACTCAGGAAGTCTTTCAGATTCCAAGCCTGGAACTCTCTCCATTGCAGCTGCTCTACAGAATCCATGTCCATCATCAATGTAGTTCCCTGTGTAGATTCAAATCAACAAAAATTTCCTGTCTGTCTACTCTGAGGTCAGCTGTGCTAGACACTTTAATAGTCAAGTAAACAAAAGAAAAGTGATAAATGCTTATAGTGGAGTGAGCATAGGCCTACTTGGCACTGGGAGACTTACCTTGTTACCCTTCAGTACTTATTTCCTCATCTGTAAATAAATAAATAAAAGAGTTACACCAGATTATTTCTATTTTCCCTTTCAGGTTTCCACAAGTGTAAAGTGTTAACCTTGCATTCATGAAGATTAACCTTGCAATGTTCCCCTAATGGAAACACACCACAAGGATGGATGGTGTGCATCCTTTTTTTCCACAGAGAATCTGAGACATAGACAGATATCCAAAGTTCCTATTGGTTCTGACTCTTTAATCCTATGATCTTCTGAGATTATAGAAAGTCGATTCTAGTTAATAAAGTGATATGATGAGACCAGCAAGATATGTTGTCTTCTAAGTATGAAAAAAATCTAATTTTCCTTCACTTTTAGATTTGACTATGATTCTAAGACCACAGCAATCATGATTGGAAAGAATCCCGAAATGAATTAGCATTTTTTAAATAAATGAGATGCATCAATCCCTGACATAAAAGCAGAGCTTAATTAAAACTGAAGAGTAGATGAGCTGGAACTGAGGAGAAAGGAAGGACTATTAAGATTAAAGCTTTCTTTCATCCTACTCTCTTTCTCTACCCTCAAGCACACAAAATGGGCGATTCTGGATAGAGGGGTTACTGAGGCCCTATTAGGATAAAAAACAATGATAAGCATATTGATAACACTGGTGAATTATTTGAATTAATATAAAACAATCATACTGTGACACATTACTAAATAATGTAACTATAATGATTATTTTATTTCAAAAGTACTTCAATTCCCCACTACTAATTATTGACAATAATCTCTAGTACAATGAAGGCTGTTTTACCTGTCTCAAATAGCCAGAGGTCTTCCAGATGACAATAATTAAACAATCACATCCATAAAGAAGACTTGAAAAAAAATGAAACTCCATGAAAAGGAGATTTTTTTTTTTTGCTTATAGATTTCCTTTGATTTTTCTATATTTGAACATGCTAGCAAATCTGGAAAGGAGTCTTGCTTTTCAGGCAGAAAAGACCTTCACATGACAGATTATAGCAATAATCATTTTGGTGATAATGGAACAAATCAAAAATGTTGCATTGCTTTTGTGGTTGACTTCCTATAGATATTGTTAGCACAGCTGGTCAATAGGATCTACCATTTGTTTTTCTCATGGTCAATGCCAAATTCCTCCCTCCTATTACTTACAGGAAATCCTCGTATGAAGGAAGCATGACTAGTAGCTATCTCCTTCCACACTTAAATAATTTGCACTCTCAGTACCTCATCTCATATTCACCAATAACACTCATGACCAGCCTCCTTTACCACTAACCCCTGGAACAATCATAAGATATCAGAGAACTCAGCCTCAGACTGCCTGGCACATGGCAAGCACTTAATAATTACTTGTTGACTGACTCACTGGCATAGACTTTTTAAAAAAGCGATAGGTCAATGGTTCCCATTTTTTCTTGTTGTTTCATATATCTCTTTCAACAAAAACAAAAAAAATGTGTTGTGAACTTGAAGAATAACAACATATAATGAATAATATTTTATATTTATTCACTAAGTGATTATAATAACTATGATAACTTTTATCCTCAAAAGCTCCAAATTAAAATTTCTTTTATATAATTATAGATATAAAATTATATTCTACCTATGATTTTGAGAACAATAAATACAAAATTATAGACCTCTAATTATAAAGTCATTATAAATTTTTATGTGGAACATTCTATAAGAATTCAAAGAAGTAATCCATTAAAATCTCATATGTGTACTATTTATCTGCAAGACATCATATTAGATTTATCTATTTTACAAATTGTATTATATGTAAATTACATTTTAGTGAAATAAGTTATAATTTAGATGTTTAACATAACATAATAATCATATATGAACTTAATTCAGATATCAGACTTTTTTCATTTGAACAAAGATTTGTACCAAATACAGTCTTAAACCTACCTCGGTATTGAGTTGATTACTATATTTTGATTAAAGCAAGAATAAAGTGAAATTGCTCACTCATACAAATATGTAAAGGAAAGTAGTAGAAGAATTTCACAAGCTTTCTTGCTGATTGATGGAAATTGAACTTATATTTTTAGCCACTTAACTAAGTAATAAAAATGAATTGTTTTAATGTAAAACATTCATTTTTCAACTGGCTAATGAAAAGGGCTATATTAAATGATAAATGTATTTAAAGTTCAGTCGCATGTATTGCTTTGTTTTAAATAATGTTTATGTATAAGCTATCCTTTGTAAAGACAGAATCTCTTTAGACTTGAGTTTCTTCTATTCTACCACTGCAAACCAGATAACCTCTCACTGAAAATCTACCAAAGGACTGGCCAGTGTTACCAAGTAGTTCATTTGAAAATTTGCTGGATAGAAGAATAGCAACATAAATGGAGGATAATGTTAAAACAGAAAACAACCTTAATTCTGCAATGAGAGTCAATATAACATTTACTTCTACAGAACATTTGTGATGCCTAATGATCATAGTTCAAATAGCCTGAAATTTGTGCTGTAAAAATACAAATGGAACATCTTGATCATGTGATTACTTAGCTGATGAGGTATGAACAGGGTAACAGAGAGGAACAAGGTAGCCATTCTGGCACAGTGTACAGAATTCAAAAGAGGGTAAGAACATGAGTCTGATCATCCATTGAGAACTGGTTAGCACTCAAATACTAAACCTTTGTGGTGGTTAGGAAACAATTTGATAACATGTTGAGAAACTGCAAAAATATATTACACTTAAAAGTAGTAAGAGTTTGATGTCATCACTGCACACAAAATCATCACGTATATGATAATAACAGTTTCAAATTGCTGCAGTAAGAAATCTATAATGCATCCAACATACATATGCTTGTTGTCATAGAGGAAATAATATTTATAACATAATTGGGCAATTATTTACTGCCTAAGGCACCATTAAAAATTTTTAGTAGGAACTGCTTGGACTATTATCATGAACTCCTGAGGAGTCTGTAAACCACAAAAATGGGAAGCACTGCTCTATGTATTCCTCCTGCAGGATATAATTGGCTGGAAAAATTAGTAATTGGCTCAGTGATACAAGAAATGCCTACTAAAGTGTCATGCAAGCAAGCCTTACAAAGAGGTAAAAAATTAGTTGTCTATGTGGAGTTATTTCAAGTGATCTAAGAAGTGTTCCACCCACAAATCTGCTATTATTTACCTTTCTGAAGCCTAACATTCACTATTAGACACTCATTCCTTGGCTTTTTACCTAACTATAATATAAATAGATAAGGAGACTAATATATTAAGCCTTATCAGTGATTTACATTTTAATATTAAAGAAGCATTCCTGATCTTCTGCTGAAAACAAGTTGAAACAGGGATAAAAGTCAGTAGTGCAGTGGTTTACTTTGGTGATGGTGGTGGGGCATATATGAGTCTATTTGTCAGTACACTAAGTATTCTAACACCTGTGCTTTTTTTATTTTCTTCATCTACTTTTCCTATTTGCATCTTTAATTTTTTATTTTATACACTGCACTTTCAGTAGGATTTGAGGTTGCTTAAAGATAATACTTTTTTTTTCTTAAAAGATAATTGGGGATAAAAATAGAACAGCAACCATGTAAAGGGAGCTGAAGAAGCAGACAAACAGATGACTCCAAGGTTTCATGGACTTCGCCTTTAAATTTTCTGGCTGTTACAACAAAATTGGAAATACATTGGGTTAGGTAGTTTTCCTTTTCTGACAAGAAAGGATGTACATTCATCAGCAGAAATGAAATGTGTAGGGATCCAGGAATCAAGGTAAAATGGACAAACATTTGTATATTACTGTTAAAGAAAACATTATATAGATATAGATATATTAATAATAGTCAAAGTTAAATAATATATAGATATACTACTATTAAAGTTAAAGATATATAGGTATATTTATCTATGGATCTCAATATAAAGAATATATATATATTCTTTAACAGTAATATAGAAATGTTATTATCATGTTTGTTGTTATTGTTGTTCAGTTGTTCCAATCAAGTCTGACCCTTTGTGACCCCATTTGAGGTTTTATTGGCAAAGATACCAGAATGGTTTGCCATTTCCTTCTTCAGCTCATTTTACAGATGAGGAAACTGAAGCAAACAAGGTTAAATGATTTTTCCAGAGTCACACAGCTAGTAAGTGTCTGAGGCCAGATTTGAACTCAAGAAGATGGGTCTTCCTGATTTCAGACCCAGTGCTCTAACCTCTGCACCACATAGCTGCCCTGCCTTTATCATAGTTATTCTAAATGTTATTCATAACAATAATTTATCATAGTTATAGTTATTAAGGCATATAGGTATATGTTGTTATATTATCATAACTACTAAAGTTAAAGATCTATAGATAGGCATATCTATCTACATATCTATGGAGACCTATATAAAGAATATCTATATATTATTTAACAATAATATATAAATGCTATTACAGTTTTAATAATAAATAACTATTATCACAGTTGCAATCATTAAGTTATATAGATATATATTATAACTATTAAAGTTAAAGAATATATAGATCCATGCCTGTATAAATGTTATCAGTGTTATTAATAAGTAATACTATAATTGCTCTTATTAATAATAACTATTATCAAAGTTATAACAATTATTAAGATATATAGATATCTCCATAGAGATATCTATACTCGAATATAGATTATATCCCATGATCTAACCTTGCTTCTTTATGTCGTCATTGAGTTAGATACTCTCTAAATAATCTAAGAAGTCTGTTTAGTTTTTTTTTTAAAGAGCAAGGAGAAGCAAAGGATAAAATAGTGAAATTGAAAATCCATAGTGAAACTTCTGAGGGTGGAAGGGTCCTTTGGGAAGAAAGAGAGAGAGGAAGAGAAAAAGAAAGGAAGAAAGGAAGAAAGGAAGAAAGAAAGAAAGAAAGAAAGAAAGAAAGAAAGAAAGAAAGAAAGAGAAAGGAAGGAAGGAAGGAAGGAGGGAAGGAAAAAAGGAAAGATGGAAGATTCTTCAAGAAACACTGATGGTTGAGGTTCTAAAAGCCCCAGGAGTCTGTCTTCTGATTTCAATAGAAAAATTCCCTCAGGAATCTGAAACTACTTTCTTCAGCAGTTATTGCATTTGAATCAGATAGTGTACTTTTGTCAGACATTCCTGAGTAAATGAGCCAGATAAAATCAATTGTTTAGGAGAATCTAAGTCCATTTCCACTTAGGAGTACTGAAGAAAGTGAAGGGCTGGACTAAGAAATAGGAAGAATTTTGTGGCTAACCAATTCATGGTGCACACAACCACTTGGGTCCAAGAGACAAATACAGAAATAAAGTGATGTTTATTGCAAAATAAACAGCTTACCATATTCTGCAACATTGGAAAGAAATTTACTGGCATCAAGTTCTAATCTGTCAGGTATCTGATCCAAGAATTTAGCCTGAGATTCTACTACAAATATCCTTTCTTCAAGGCAACTAGGTGGTTCAGTGAATAGAGCCCTGGGCCTGGAGTCACAACAGACCTGAGTTAAATCTAGCCGAAAATAATTACTAGCTCTGTGACCTGGGATAAGTCACTTAACTTCTATCTCAATTTCCTCATTTGTAAAATAAGAATAATAACCACCTACCTTGCAGGGTTATTGTGAATATAAACTTATGGGTTATTTATAAAGTGCTTTGCAAACCTTAATGTTTTATATGATTATTAGCTATTATCAATAACACGGTGTCAAAGCATTTATGTAACACAACTTTTGAATGGAGAGGAGAGTGGGGATAGGATTAAACCCGATAACCTCTAAAATTCCTACCAGTTCCTATGTCCCCATATGCTTAAGACTAGTCCATATTAAGCACTCAGTGATTGTCTGTTGAATGACTTTTCTAATATTTTACTTGTTTCAGATACCTCCATTTCCCATATTACTGCATATAAGTTGTTTTTTGTTTGAAAATATTCATACCAAATCAAAAAAGAAAATACTGTTTGAAAGGAAGAAAAGCTTGCTTCAATGTGGAAAGTCTTCAGTTTTCTAAAGGCCATGAAGGTAATAAAAACAAATTATCAGAAGTAGAAGAAATTTCTGACAGTGACATCTCAAACAATGAGCTTGGTGAGATGAACTTTCATGTGGAAAATGTTATATTCAATGAGGTTTGGGTCCCCATCTCCCCCAACACACATTTTTAACCTATTAAAAAAAAGTTTTATATTCTCCTTAACTCCTCTCCTCTCCTTAAATCATAAATACCCTTGTTAAAAAAAAAAGAAAGAAAAACATTATTGCTGACTTGTAGAAATACTCAATATAAATGTTGATAGTTTGTATGTCTTCCACAAATTATTTCTGCAAGCTTTTCATTCCTTGTAGTTGCTTTTCTGAAAATCAGAACTGTTCAATTCTATGTGAAACTTTCAACTACCCCAAATCCAGAAAATACAACTGATTTTGTTTTACTATAATGTGGGAAGTTTCTTCTATTTTCACATTTTTGTCTCTTTCAGCCACTGTTAAAACTACATGATTTTGTTAAAGTTCAATAGCTCATTGCTTCATATTGAACAACATGTTGTTCAACATGTTTTTGAATGACAAAAACTTTAATATACATTTAATTTGTTATTATTTTATTTTTAAATTCAATGGAAAAATAGAATGTTAGAGTTAGGTGGGATCAAAGAGATAACCTAATCCGTCCTACTCATTGTAAAGAAGAAATCGAGGACCAGCAAGGTCGATCAGTAGCGGACTCTGAACCAAAAGCCAAGTCGCCTAACTGCTGGTCTTTTGTTCATTTCGTTATATTAAAGACAAATGCCAAAGGACTGAACCAGCTTCGATCTCACTTCATCTTATCCAATGCCAGTGATGTGGATCAAAAGAACACAAAAAAAATTGATCCTGAAATCATATTCTTTAAGAACTTTGGTCAGTACCGTGCCTCTGCTTCTAGTAGTAACTGGTAATAAAAATACAACTACTCAAAATTACATGTTGAACCTGAAGAACATCAGCGCTGGGGAAAACCGACTTGGAGACTTCCTAGATCTTATCAGTCATGCCAAGATCTTCTCATTTGGATTCCAAGTGATTTTAGTAGCTCTGTGGTCTACCAACAAAATGTTACTTTCAGCACTACCAATCCCCGGCCAATAAAAACAAAGCATATTTGAGGGATGGTGGCTGCAGGGAAAAACTCAAAGACTAGTATGGAAGGAAGTAATCTGTGGGCAAGGCACAAGGCCATTAGAATGTCATCATTCAGGAAAAAAGTACAGAAGCAGCCCTTACTTCACCAAGCAACTATACTTAAATAGAGCCATACATTTCCCAGAAGTCTCACAGTCACATATTATCTAAGTTCAAAGTACAAGCTAACCTCCCTCCTAGAAGAGAAGGTAAAAGGCTTTGAGGGTTACCCTATCCACTCTTCAAATTATCAGGAAGAATGATGTCTTCTTTCAAAAACAAACATGTCAAAAAGAGAAGGAATTTGTTGTTAAAAGGGAAGAAGAGGGGCAGCTAGGTGGCACAGTGGATGGAGCACTGGCCCTGGAGTCAGGAGGACCTGAGTTCAAATCTGACCTCAGACACATAACACTTATTAGCTGTATGACCCTGGGCAAGTCATTTAACCCCAACTGCCTCAAAAAAAAAAAAAGGAAGAAGAGGCAGAGGATTCTTGGCCTGGGCCAGGAAGTGGGAGGGCAGAAGAATGTGACAGAAAGGGAAAAGGGAAAGATGATTCACAGAGCACTGAGAGTCAAGTAAAAGATAGGAGATTCATTGCCAATGAAGGACCTAAAACCAGGGAGAAAGAACTAGCTTCTTGTCCTCAGAGGAATGAAGATGTGAAACCAAAGGTTCTGTCAGATAAGAGATTATACAGTAAACATTACCAGAACAGATTGGTTAATAGTTTAGAACTCCTTGCTGAGGAACCCTGAGGTTTCTCTGGGGCAATCTGATAACAATCATGAGGTCTACTCTCTTCTAAAACTATACATACATACATACATACATACACACACACACATACATGTGTTATGTGTATGTGTGTGTATATGTATATATACATACACTCACATATATACCTTAGGGAATGGGTAATTTTCTTTTCACTGCTGTTAATTGAAGGCAGGGGCTTGGGAAATGAAAAGAAGACTTGGGAAGTGAGCACTAGGTGAAGATCATGTCTGCAAATGAGATTTGGATTTCTAAATCATGGCTTTAAAATAGAGTAATGACAGGCTCTTGACTGGTCATGGAGTGAACTAAATGAGGGCTGGTAAGAATTCATTTGCCCATTGTTCTTCACTATTTAATCAAAAGCTCATGAAACTAAAAAGAAAGGGAAAGGAGACAACTGCCTATATATACTCACCAAACTAGCTATTGTAGAGAGTATATAGGGAGAGCAGAAGTCATCCAAGCAATTCATATGAAATAAAATCCAAGGAAGGTGCTAGCAACAAAACCCAGTGTTTTAGATGTTTTCGTATACGTGAAAAAAAGTAGAGGTAAAGAAATAAGAGAAACCAACATCCTAATGCAAGGAGGCAAAATTCACACAAATATTTAGAGAGATTTTGTGGGATAAGAGCCCTGACTAGAATATGGGTTTGGAAGAATGAAACTTCTTAACAAGGAACAGGGTAGAGAGACAGGAAGGGTAGCATAGCATATTAAGAAGATACACTCATTTGAGGTAATCTGGAAAGCAAACAGGGGAAATGTGATGGAAAACATTTGGGTGAAGATCAAGGGATACAGGGATAGAAGTGATATTGCATTAGATTATACTACAGATCACCTGGAAAAGAAGAGGGAGTAGATGAATTTGAAGAACAGACCAAAAGCCTGCAATAGCAACAGATAGATGATAGATAGATAGATAGATAGATAGATAGATAGATAGATAGATAGATAGATGCAGAAACCTCTATCTTTATCTTTCAGTATCTACACAGACATAAATATCTATATTTATCTATCTACATACACTTGTCTGTGCAATCTGAGTTGCTGCATCATTCCAAAGCACCAAGTCCTTTAGCACTGAGTCAGCACTTACAGTCAACCAGAACCAGACAAGGTAACCATGTACTACTCCATGGATGCAACACACTAACATGTGTACAGATTGTATTTTCCCCACACAGTGCCTAGCACATAATAAATCACATGAATGCTGATTGTTTGATAGAATGTAAGTTCCTTGAGATCAGGACTATTTAGTTTTTGTCTTTGTATTCCTAGCTTTTATCACAATGCCTTACACATGGTAGATGCTTAATAAATGCATGTTTAATTAAATTGAATCAAATGGCAATTAGTATAGCTAGAGAAAAGGGAAAGGATTCATTCTAGGCCTAAGTATGAATGGTACATTTTGGCAGAAAAAATGAAAGACATTTTGAAAAGACTGAAGCCTGATTTTCACTAGCGAACACAGTATGTGAAAGCACTGAGAGGTAAGGCTAGGAATGGTGGTTGGAGTGAGATTGGGAAGGGTCTCAAATCCTAGTTCTCTTTCTTACTGTCTGTGTAACTTCAGGAAAGTCACTTAAAAGATCATAGATTTAGAGTTAGAAGGACCTTAGAAGTCAGGAAGCTGAACCCTCTCATTTTATAGATGAAGAAAGCAAGATCCAATGAAGTTATGTACTTGTCCAGACAGCTAACAAGTGTGTCTGAGGCAGGATTTGAAACCAGATCTTGCTGCCCTTTAAGTCAATGTTTCCTCTAATGTAATATGTACTAAACGATCTTGAAGTTTCCTTACAGTTATTAAAAAAAAATCCTGCCTACTCCTATTATCTTCTGTAGAGTAGACTTTGTTCAATAGGCAATAGGGAGTCATGAATAGGCTTTGAGCCTTTGAATGACATGATTGGAATTTATCATTAGGAATTCTGAATTGTAGCTGAACAAATGATGAACTGAATTCAAGGTAGGAAAGGCTTGTTCTGGGTTCCCACATGCCATAGAGTGGTATGGATTTGGTGGACAATTCCAAGTCCATGCCATTTATAAATTTCTAGCTTTGTATCATGCCCCTTCTCTCAGTCTTCAGCCTTTCAGACTAAAGAGTTTTTGTTTTCTTGGTCCGTCCTCATATAACACTACATACCTCTCTACCTTATTCTCTCACCCACATGCCTCTGAATACCTTAAGCTGCCCTTCTCTGTGCAATGGTGAATAATTATTGTTTCACCTAGAAATGTCAAAACGAGTATATTTAACCAAGGGGGACAAAGTGTACAGTAACTTCATTTATAATTTATCTCTTTAATGTCAAAATCAACTCTAATTTGTGCTTAGGAAAAAACCTCTTCTTGGGAAGGAAAAAAAAATCATGCTTTTATTTATTTATTTTTCAGTAATGTTGGAATTATTGGCAACCAGCTCCTGTTTTTGTCAAGAGTACGGTGCCTCTGGAAATAAGACCAGAACAGGAGCCCAGAAATTGTCTGCAAGAATTCTGGAAATTCTCAGATGTTCATTGTCACACATCAAACTGGCTTGGGGAGAAGCTGAGCTGTGCAGTAAATATTGAACTAAAATAGCTTACATTTACATAGTGCCTTAAGGTCTGCAAAGTACTTTACATATGTTATCTCATTTCATCCTTAATACAGCCCTGAGAGGTACATGCTATTACTATTGTACAGCTGAGAAAGCTGAAACTGACGAAGGTTTAAGTGACTTATCCAGGGTCACACATAGATAGTACGTATCAGAGCACGATTTTAACTCCAGTCTTCCTGACTCCAAGTGCAGAAGTCTAGCTACTATACCACCTAGTGGCCTGTTTTGCAAAATAAATATGACAATAGATTTGCCTTTACTATTGTTGCTAAATTTAGAATCATATCTTCTCAGGCACATATTAAAAATCCAAAAGAAAGAGAGAGAGAAATCACAAAATTGAGAACTTTCTAGTTCAAAAGCTGATATATAAATTCTAGAGAGCAAGGAGAACACCTCTATGGAGCATCATCCCAAGATATCAGTGATCTTGGAAAGGACCATTTTACTAAATCAGTTGTTCCACTACATTTAATTGACATTCTTAGAATTCTGCACCAATCTAGAATCAGAATTAATGGAAACAAGCAAATTTCAGAGGAGAGAAGCCATTAGATGATCCACCTGGATAGGTATCACAAGGGATATGTGTGAGTATTAGAAAAACATAATAGCTTCACGTTTTTCAATCTTATTGAATTTTATGGATGTTCTGTGTATGTTGAAATTTTTATTAATTTTATTTACAATAAAAAAAAATGCCCATCTCTTATATCTTCCTCCCTAACTTTTTACCACTCCTCTCTGACATGTATCAGTGGAATTTGTGAATGCTTCCATTGTCTGTACAACTCAAGAATATCCATCAACCCAGACTTAGAAGGCCAATATTGGACCTTGTTTGAAGAAAATGAAGTATTCACCCCCAAACCCAGCCTAATTGACTCTATCTTGGCAAAAATCTTAAAAAGATTGATGATAAGAAGGAGCAAGGTGGAATTTTACAGTATGTATGCTGTCTCATTAATTCCATGGAGGGTTAATGACAACATGAATAGTGGGGCCATGAGTAAATAATGGAGGCAACATTTAAAGCAATTCTTGGAGAATGTGTTTAAACAGGTTGTGAGTCAATACACAAAATTCAACATAATCCTGACTAGAATTTAATGATGCTCAGTTACACAAGACAAAAACTCATCATACAGAAACCTGATGACATAACAGTCCTAGGTCAAGTCCCTCTTATTTTAGAATCAGGAATAAAAACTTCTGTACTCTGATATACTAACCAGACATAGTGGATAGTCCAAGAAACTCCCACAAACTATAAAGTTGTGGGCCTTGTACCTACAAGATATACATATATATATGTATATATATATATAATGTATATATATACACACACACACACACACACATATGTACATATGTCTATGAGAGAGATAAAGAGAGAGAAAGAGAGAGACAGAGAGAGAGAGAGACAGAGAGAGAGAGAGCTGTTCCAACTATTCTCCTCTTTTGGGTGACCTTAGAAAAATCTTGGAAAAAAAGAGGGAGGGGTAGGGTATATTGCCATTAAAAGTTCTGCTTAAGGGTCAATAGTCCTATGATAGTTAGAGCATAAAAAATAGGGATATGCTAGAACCAGATTGTACCAGCTCTTATGTCAAATGACTGTCGATTTTTCGGTGTCGGTATTGACACCTCTGACATTGGCAAACACTATAAATTAAGGCTTAATTTATTATTATGTTGACACTTCAGACTTAAGAATATAATGGGAAAAATGTTAATATTGTGAACTGTAAATAAAAAAGTGTGTTGTTTATATATTTTTTCCAGAGAGTTGGTTGTTAAACATTTACCAACACACTGAGGCATAAAAGTTAATGTTTTAATATTTTCCTTAAAAATAATGGTTTGATTAATAGTAATAAACATAATAATAAAAGCTAGCATTTATAGACTATTCACTACAGTGCCAGACATTTCATAAATATCCACTCATTTGATCCTCACAACAACCTTGTGAAGTAGATGTTATTATTCATTCCCATTTTTTATTTGAGAAATTTGAGGCAAAAGAAGTTAAGTAACTTACATAGGGCCACATAGCTAATAAGTGTTAATAGTAAGTGTATGTAATAAGGCTGGATTTGAATTCAGGTCTTCCTAACTCCTTCCTAACCAGGAGTTAGGCTGTGCACTGAGCCATCTTGTTGCCAGAGAATAAAATACAGAATGTATTTTTTCTCTTTATTGGCTACTATGCGATTTGAAAGATGGAATTATAATTAAGGCAAGTCAAGAAATTATTACCTAACTTGGATAATAGGGAAGGGGGAAGGAAGAAATAAGTATTTATTAAGAGCTTACCATGTACCAGGCACTGTGCAGGGCACCTTATAAATATTGTTTCATTTGATAATAGGAAAGAAGGAGAGCTCTCACAGATGGAGATATAATTGAAATAAATACCCATCATTACTATTTCATGCCTACATTGAAGCTTACTTTCTTTTTACTAGACTCTTTATCTATTTCATTTACCCCTCAAGGTGATTAAGAGACTACTCCTATGACTTTTTCACTTACATTTCTCCCTTTGTTGATTTTCACCCAAATGTTGTCCCTATCATCTTGTTCCTGAGTGAATTTAACTTCTTTTTTTTTCAAAAATAAAATTTTTTTGAGGCAATTGGGGTTAAGTGACTCATGCAGGGTCACATACCTAGTAAGTGTCAACTGTCTGAGGTGGAATTTGAACTCAAGTCCTCCTGACTGCAAGGCCAGAGTTCTATCCACTGCGCCACCTATATGCACTTTTTTTTTCAAAAATTTTTTTAATGAATTTAACTTCTTAATGATATGCACTATTATCTTGCCCTCTATTTCCTTTGCCTCTTTTTTATCTTTTGAATAAATGATACCTTTTGGCCCATGTTCCATATGGATCTCATTCCAGTCATAGGTAGATAATCCCTTTCCCATCCCAGGTAGTACGATCCAAATAACTCATGATATAATGTTGCACATTTAATCCCTTACTTCTACCCTTCACTGCAGGAGACTACATGTATTGAATGATCCTATTTTCTCTGCTAGATGCAAGCTACTCAGAATATTCCTTTCCCTAGATAGAAGGCTGAACTTGCAAACTTGAAATAATAATCAAGACAATCTCTAAGGCTAGTACTGCCCAAGAAATACCCCTAGATCTTGAGATATTATGGCTGAATAAAGAATTGAGTAGTTATATCCAGATGACAATTTATTTAGCAGTGCATCCAGTTGTAGAAACAAACCAGGTCAAAGGCTCTCAGTAGGCAAGGACATTGACCATTAGTTTCTATGTACAATTTGGAGGGAATGAAAAATGGGAAAAAATAAGATTATAGGGACTGAGATAACTGGTTTTTGATTGGCACAGGTGATCAGGAGACACTGAGGTGAGAGGGGTAATTTTTTGACATCCCTTAAGTCAGGTGATCTTTGGGAGGAGGAGTCATCTTGTGACTTCTCCATAATGGGTGACTTACAAGCACCTGAAACTTAGCTTCACAAAATGGTAGCTGAAGGCAAAATGGAGTCCCAAATGCTATTTTTTAATGTAATGGATTATACTACTTGAGAAAATCTCCTAACTCTAGTTAGAAGGCAGAAGTTCAGCATAACATTGTCCATGAACTCCTTTCTCACTTCAGTCTCAGTTTCTTAGTTTCTCCATGAAGCCTTCCCTCACCACTCACCTTCATCACCATGGTGATGCTTCTCTCCTCTGAACACTTAAGAGCAATTATGTAGACCACTCATTTGTCACATTGCTTTTTATTGTTCATTATACTTTAATATGCATTCATCTCATTTTCCCAAGTGGAATGTAAGCTTCTGAATGCAAGCAGAGATGCTTCATTATATTTCTTTGTATTTTTCCAGTGTCCAACACTTAGCACAGTGGCTGGTGTTTAATAAATGTTTATTGTCTTACTGACTGTTAAGAGTAGACAGTGTCCTATATAATGCAGATCCACAATAATATTCTATTTTGTTGACATTATATTCCCCATCCTCCTATATCCTCCCTCTTATGGGAAAAGAGCTAGAGTGAATGAATCTCATGATGTGGCAAGCTGAGTTCTATAATTACTGTAAGCAGAGATAAAGAAAAGCACACATTTCTCAGTCAAGACAATAGGACAAATTGTGAAGGCGTATTTCTGAAATCTAGCTTGCTCCTGTCATCTTCCCAGAAAAGTCACTGATGCTGGACTTACCCAGCACACTAGCTTTCAATCTATCTATATCATTGCCCTGCAATTCCCCAGGTGTTTAAATGGAAGAGAGTTAAGTAAGAATAAATTCCTTCCTTTTTTCCTTCTCAGGTCAATAAAAAAAAAATACACTGAAGAACAAAGCCTTTAAAAAAAAACCCTTGAAAGGAGCATATAAAGTTCAAAAAAAGGATTCAGTAATCAGCTCATTCTTTTAAATGAGCTATATACTTTAAAAGACGCTGACATTTTAAGTGAGCAACACCACAGTGTTGAAATAGCTGAGTTACAAGAATTCACATATCCTAATCACCTAGAAAAACAAAACAATTCTCCAAGTCAATTTCCTAAGTTCTCCAAATAGCAATTTCAAAAGAGAAAGAAAAATTAGAGATGAGAGGAAGCATGCTGTAGAGAGAGGAAAAAATGCAGTCAGGAAATGTGGATTCACATCTCACTTCACACACTATTTGTGTGACCTTGGGCAAGTCATGATCTCTTAGAGTCCCAGTTTCCTTTTTTGTAAAATAGGGAATCACAATACCACCTTCACAGTGCTATTTTGGTAACTGTGACATATAAAAAGTACAAGAGACATAGTTTCTAGATAATTAATCATTTTATTAATCATGCTTGCAATAATTAATAACAGAGGTCAGTGGCATGCTCGAATGCCAAAGATCCTTCATGGAACCCACACAATTCTTACATGCTGTTGGAGGAGTGAGTGTGCCTAAGGGTGGCAATAAACTCTGATTGGTTGACAGTTAATGAGAAGAATGAATATTGTAATGAAAGGTGAACCTATTCTAATGAAAAGCTGGGGATGTGACTTTGATGTCATTTACTTCCAAATCACCCCCAACCTTGGGCAATCTAGGCATAGGATCTACCCCTCTGCCTAAAGCTGCCTGAGTGGTTCCCAATGGGCTAGAATTCATCTTAGATTAAATTCTTTGTAAGATTTTCTACTTGAGTGAGGCAACAACTCCACCTAGATAAGATTGTCTAGGTGAAGATCTCCCCAATAATTTGTCATTTAATAACCATTTTTCTCATAACTACATACCACAATAAATACAATACCTGAATCAAGGCTAAAAGAAATGTAATAAAGTTATATTAATTAATATTGAAGCCAAAGGAGGAAAATATGGGAAATGCCCCACAATATAAAGGCTCCTGAAATTAAAAAGGATGGAAGAACTAGCTAGAGGTTACATTGATATTAATTAACCCCTAGCCTGCCTGAGTACCTCATGTCACATACCTAGCACTGATAACTATACAGGCTTGAATTACAGGATTTAGCCATAGTTGCTTTTACACTGTCCTATTATGTCAGTGACTCATTGTGAACTCTTGTCCTGGTAAAGATGTCATCTCCCATACTGAAAGACCATTCAGCACAGACTTTTATTCAGAAGCATAGAAACAGGCATACATAAATTCATGAGTCTTCTTAGGAAAGAAGTACTCCACGACCCTCCCAAAATAGAGCTTGAAGGGAATTTTTTATACTCTCAGAAAAGCAGCTAATTTCCAGATACATTAGACTTACAGGTAGACTTCTCTGCACTTATTTTTACTCCAGAACTTTGTCATTATGTATTCTCCTACTATCTTTCTACCCATTAAGCAGCAAGACAGGGATGGAGAAGGTTTGAATTCAAGGGCCATGAGAACATGAGATTTTTCACTTATAGTGGAATGGAGACCAGTCTCTAAGTTGGAGTTATTCCTGCCAAATAGGAAGAGGCATAAATACAAGGCCTTCTTTCTCTTTGGAGACAGTTAGGGGCTGCAATTGATAGAATGCTAGGCCTATAATCAAGAAGACCTGAGTTCAAATGTGCCTTTAGACATTTATTTGCTGTGTGACCCTGAGCAAATCACTTGACCTCTGTCTGCCTCAGTTTCCTTAACTGCAAAATGAGGATAATAGTAGCACTTATGTCCCACAGATGTTGTGAAGATGAAATGAGATAATATTTGCAAAGTGTTTAGCACAGTGCCTGGCCTGTAATAAATGCTCATTTCTTTTATTATTTCCCCCTTTTCTTTCCTTTCTTCCCTCCTTCCTTCTTTCCTTCTTTCCCTCTTTCCTTCCTTCCCTCCTTCCTTCCACATTTCCCTCCTTCCTTCTCTCCTTCCCTCCTTCTTTCCTTCTTTTCCTCCTTTCTTTCCCATCTTCTTTTCTTCCTTCCACAGTTTAAACTACTTGACAGTCAGATAGCATTGAATCCACCCAACCAAGAAACAGAAAGGAGACATAGAATAACAGGGCCAGAGAGAAGGGAAGAGTTCTCTTCCTGAGAAAAATAAAGAGCCTGAGGGAAAGGGGAAGAAGCCCAGCTGTGTCCTCCTGCCTGTGGAGTTTTCACGTGGGAGTATTCCACTCCAACATAAGCCTCATATCCCCAAAGTCTCATATTAGATATCAAAATGACCATTCATAACAGCAGCAATATCCTTCAACAGAGTATTGCAGAATGCACATTGTGGAATCATTGCAGAGACGTTCTGGTAGAGAGGGTTTCCTCACCAGTAATTCCCTATGAAGATGAAGTCACAATTCCAGACAAAAGGAAAATTATCTCATGCTGATCTGCTCATCTCAGGCTTGGTTGGGTAACAGCTCCTCTCTATGTTGCTGCCACCAGTGTTTTCCTAGCCTTTGAGACATTCCAGACTCCATTTTCCCTGTCTAGGAAGAAATAAGAGACCTTCTTAGCTTTAGTTTACCCAAGGCAGGTGTGGTAGAGACATCATTTGTATTAAGTAGACTGGATTGTTTTCCCTTCAAAGTGACAAGGAGAATGTCCAGATTTGGGTGGTCTAGGTGACCAAAGCTTAAACCATTGACCTTACTTCCTTTTCATGTGAGGCACAAAAAGCTCAGCCTATGAGAAGATGGCACACTGGAGGTCTAGCAGAATTGCTGCTGCCCAAGGGAAATCTTTCTGAATCTATGTTTCTGAAGTGTTCAACATAGCATCCATTTAAATGAGTGCATTGTAACTATTTAATCTAAGTAAATTTAATTTTACTGAATTTTATGGTCCATGAGTGTTTCACTGCATGCCATTACTGAGATTGATTCACTAGACTGGCCCAACATAGGCCTAGCCCAGAAAAACAAAGCTTGGTGTTTCCAAAAGTATCTTAATAGAAACCAAAGGAAATATTATGAGATAGAGGATCTTGGAGTCAGGCATCCTTTATCCTCTATTCCTGCTCTCTTTCCCTGTTCAGCTTATAGCCATCAGCCAGATAAGGCATGGTTCTCATCTTCTCTCCTGCCAATACCAAGAGAAGTGTCTCTTTAATTTTATAAGACAACACATGCATTGTACATATGATATTAAAACCCCATTCAATTTTCACCAGCAGTATTGAAAGGTCAGTGTGGTGTAGTTCAAAAATTACTTGACACAGAGTTAATAGATATGGTATAGAATTCCATCTCTGAAATTCTGTTCCAGCAGACAAGTATTTTAACCTCTTTGAAGCTCCATTTTTTCATCCGTACAATGATGATAATGGATGCATTTCCTACCTCACAGGGGTGTTATGAGAAAAGGTCCTTATAAACTTTAATGCAAGCTGTTTTTAGTATTACAATTAGTCAGTTAGTCAACAAGCATTTTTTAAGCACCTACTAAGTACCAGTCACTTGCTAAGCACTGAAGATGCAAAGAAAGGTAAAAGACAGTCCCTGCTCTCAAGAAACTTATAATCTAAGAGGGGAGACAGCATGTAAACAACTCTGTATGTGTAGGTGGGTGGGTGTGTATTTATACATACACACACATATATACATCTATATCCATATATCTATATCTATATATACATACACATACATATACATGTGCACAGAGAAAATAAATTGGAAAATCAATAGAGAAAAGCACTAGAATTAAGGAGGTTTAGGATTTTAGCTGGAACTTGAAGGAAACCAGGGAAGCTAGGATACAGAGATGAAAAGGGAGAGAGTTCCAGACATGGGGAATAGTCATTAAAAACATTCAAAGTCAGGAATTGGAGTATGGGCATGCAACAGCCAGGAGGCCAGTGTCCCTGGATCAAAGAGTATGTGGGGAGGGGAGATGTAAGAAGACCAGGAAAGTAAGAAAGAGCCCAGTTATAGGTCTATTTATATGCCATACTATGGCCTTGGAAGCAGATGATTCGTTCTTCAACACTAGAAGTTACATCATCAGGTCTAACAATCTCTTTTGAAGAACACCCTGTGGCGCTTTTATCCTGGGAATTGTAACTTCCCTAAAAGTCTTAGGATTCAAACCCCTGTTCAAAATACTGTGCCTACCCAGACAAAAAGTGGCCCTGGAGATTAAAAAACAGCTTGTCAATGACTGTATGATGAAGGAGTCAAAAGAAAAAATCTGCAAGGGGGAAATGACAAGTAGGAGAGTAGAATTGGGCCTCAAAAGGAGAAGAGCACCAACTAACATTTTGCCCTTTCCTCTGGGCCCAGTTCTTCTTTCTGGTACTAACTGTTTCCTTAGGCAGATGTCCCATTAGCTCCAAGGAGTACAAAGTCATATGGCCTGAATAGCCAGCCATGCTTCCTTAAGGTGTGAGTTCTGGTGATTCTCGAAGGGGATGAAGGAGAAGACATCTTCTTCATTATTTTAAATTTAAAGATCTCCTCTTGGAGATCTATATCTCTGATTCAAGTCCAAGAAAAACTCTAGGCTGGAAGCTAGACTAGAGAAAAAGAGATATTGATACACAACCAAGGCATAGATTCTGCATTTAATCCCATGGAAAGAGATCAGGACACTTTGCATGAAACAAATCCATTCATTCTAGAAAAGTAATTGTCCTCAGGACTTCTTAAGTTGAGTTTCCCTGGTAAGTGACACTTAGGTAGCACAGTGGAAAAATCACAGGACTTAGGTAAGAGTTAGCAGACTTGGGTTCTTTTCCCAGTTTTGACACTAACTTATTGTTGTGATCTTGGATAAGCTATTTCAACCTCTGAAGGCCTGATGTTCCTGTCTGCAAAATGAAGAGGTTGGACAAAGTGATCTCTAAGATTCCTTAACTCTCTCACATTCTAAGCTTGGTACAGTAGAAAATACTCTGGAGTCAGGGGGTCTGTGTACAAATCCTATGTCTCATACTTAATACCTGTAAGACTTTGGGCAAGTCACTTAACATTCCTACATCTGAGTTTCCTTGTCTGAAAAATAAGGGAGTTGAATTAGGTAACATATTAGATATATGTTTAGTATATTAGATAACATATCAGGTTCTTTCCTCTGATTAAAAAAAATCTCACTGGTGCTATGACAACATAGTATACTGAAAAGACCATTGAACTAGGAAACAAAAGTGTTATTTTTCCAGTTTTATTATGATGACTCCCTGTGTGATTATGGGCAAGTTTTTCAAACTCTCTGAGATTTAATTTCCTCATTTGTATAATTAGAATAATTGTCATTTTAAGTGGGCAACCAAGTGGGTAGGCCTGGAGTCAGGAAGACCTGAGTTCAAATCTGACCTCAGACACTTACTAGCTGGGTGACCATGGCAAGTCACTTAACCTTGTTTGTCTCAGTTTCCTCAGCTGGAGAAGAAAATAAGAAACCACTCCAGTATCTTTGACAAGAAAACCCCACATGGGGTCACAAACGGACACACAAACAGACACAACTGAAGTGACTTAAAAACAACAAAGATTTTAACAGGAGGGTTAAATCTGAAGAAGGACTCATTCTGGAGAAGGAGAAGGATTGAGGAGAATGACCCTGGGAAGGCGGGGGACTCAAGGAATAGAAGGTAATCAGCAAAATAAGGTAATTAAAAATGGTTAAGAAAAGCAAATTCATCAAATAAGGTAAAAGGCCAGTAAGAAGAAAGGGACAAAATTGTATATGGTTGTTGAGAGGGTAATAGATGCTGTGGAGTTGTTAATGAGGTGTTAATTAGGTGAAATGTAATCTATGAGTAATTTTAAAGGCAAGGACTGAAGAGCTGAGCTGGAATGAAGAAGCATGTACAATTCTTCAGTGATATGAGCTGTGTTCAATAATCCCATGTCTGCCATGGCCAAGTGGCCCCTATCTGGGCACAGATTGTAGACCGCTAGAAGGGAAGGTAAAGAATCTTGAGGAGCAACTCTCCACACTTCAAGGACAATGAAGAGCTTGTAAATGAAAAAAAAACCAGCCAGATGTTATTCAGTGTGAAAAGAAAGAAGTAAAATAATGTGAAGAGACAGAGAGGATTCTTTACTTGTTATATTAGGAGCTTAGAGAATAGAAGAATGTCATACTAACAGAAGGGAAGAAGAAGGATCTTCTGGGAACCAAAAATAAGTCAGATTTTTTCTATATATATGAAGAGTTGGATACTAAGTGAAGGAAATCGATGTTCATTTTCCAAAAATAAAATTTTTAAAAGCCAAAGCTCTGTCAGGTGAGGGATTGTCTGGTACAAGTCAGAGGAAGGAGACAAGTGTGGTGATGGATGGTGACTCCATTCTGGAAGGTCCTATAATTGTCATTTAGTGATGTAATAACAATACAAAGGGATATTATCTTCCTGAGGCATGTATCCAAAATGTGACAGAATTTCCCAAGACTAGTCAAAATGAGTCCTCCCCACTTCTGACCATTTATGTGGGCACAAATGATACTGCCAGAAGGAACCTAGAAAGCATTATCTAAGATTATGTAATCTCAGCCAGAAACTAGATAGGAGCACAGATGTGCTACCCACTTCAGGCAAGGGATACAGAAAAGATAAACAGATTGTGGAATTGAACAGATGTTTGGGAATTGGTGTCTAGAGAATAGGATTTGGACTTCTGCACCACAGCTTAAAATATAGAAGTAACAATCTTTTAGTCAAAAATGGAGTACACCCAACAAATATTTATATGAATGATTATACCTGGAATCTTGAAAATTAATCAAAAGGGTTTTAAGTAAAAAAGAATAGGAAAGGGAGACTACCTATAGATATCAGTCAAGGCAGATAAGATATGGAGTAGTTCCAATGTAGGAAAAACAATAGTAGATGAGATTCCTAAAACTTCAAAGAAGACAAAACTCAATAAATGTTCATATTGATGGATATGATAGTGGACCCACAGTCAGTAATATCTGAAAAATAATGAATAATGGAAGAGGAGCCCCAGGACTAGAGAAGAATGGATGTCCTGCTTTTGTTTTTAAGAGGAAGAGAACAGAATCTAAAAATTATGAGCCAGTGAGTTTAATTTTAATTCCTGACAACAATTGTAGAACAGATCATTAAAGGGATGATTAATGAACATTTAGAAAAGGAAGTTGTTTTTACAAAGAGCCAATATGCTTTCCCCATGAACTGGTCACTCCAGGGTTACTCACTCACATTGCTGTCTGTGTTTAGTCTGGAGACAAGAAGACTCAGGGAAAACCAAAAGCTGTCTTCAAATATGTGAAGCACTTGGAGAAAGAATTAGATTTATTCTGTTTGACCTCAGAATACAGAAGTAGCATTGATGGATGGAAGGCGCAAAGAGGCAAATGGAGGCCTAATAAGGAGCTGTGCAAGAGTGGCTTATATTGCCTTGGAGAACAACTTTCCCTTCAATGGAGATCTTTAAGTAAAAACCTGTTGGGCTTGGTGTAGAAGGGTTTCTTTTAGGGGTATGTGTTTCACTGGATGACTTTTGAAGCTCCTTCCAACTCTGAAATTCCTCCTTGCCACACTCATAGATTTATAGTAAGGATAAAATGAGATGATGTAAGGGAAAGTGTTTTACCAATTGTAAAGGATTATATTATGTTAATTTGAAGGGCTGTTAGGTAGCTAATTAATGTTAATGTCACCTTAAAACTAAACTATACTCTGTTGATCTGATGGAGTTAGTCCAACAACGACATTGGATTTCAACTTTCCAATTCACTCATGACAAACTATTTTTTGAGCAACATCAGATTCTTTCATTGAAAGTTTCCAAGGACCTATAGATTCATGACAATATGTGGGGTGACAGGAGAAGAGAACTTCACAAAGCTGTTCTCCCAGTTTCCAAGTGAGAGTGAGCACAATCACATTAATCATTGTGAAATCAGAGCTCAGTAGAAAAGCTACTGTCTTGAGAGTGAGCTGTTTTCCAGGACTCATTTATTTATTTGATGTTGTGTCACTGATAAACTATACCAGCCATGACTCTCTGTGATTAAGCCAAGTTTATTCAGGTTTACATGACTGTCTATTGAATCAGCCTGAGGCTGATCCCTCTATCTTTGTTGGACATGTCAAGGACTCCAAACATTTGGAGGAGCCCAGCAACCAAGAGTCTGAGAAAATAGATTTTCTGTCATGTCAATGTTATAGCTAGAGCAGTGAATATAAATCATGCCTATCATATTTACCAAACATACTAGAAGCAAAGAGAAGGAAGAGGGATGATGTCTTTGTGAAACTGAGGCCATGAATCTACCAAAGTCAGGAGCTTTTCTCTCCTTTTTCTCTGTATTCTTCTTCTATTCTTACCACCTAGTTAGGGAAATGACAGTGACAATTTTACCAGGCTGTAACCAAGGAGTTTTATGCCACTGGCCAGATGGACTATTCAGAGAAATCTGAGAAGAATTCTATGAACTGATGCAAAATTAAATGAGCAGAATCAGAACAAACTATATAATTGCTACAATATTATAAAATAAAATAACTTGGAAAGACAAGAATGCTAGTCAGTGTTATGACCAATTATGACTCTAGAAGATTGGTGGTATTTCCCACATCCTGACTGAGATATGATAGACTAGATGAGACACCTATTTTCAGATACAAGCAACATATGACTTTGTTTTGCTTAACAATGTTTGTTATAATGGAAGACTTTGGGAAGGAGGGAGAGGATTGCAGAGTGAAAGGTAGTAGAGGATAGTAGAAAGGGAGGCAACTAGATGGCTAAGTGGGTAGAGCACTGGTCCTGGAGTCGGGAAAACCTGAGTTCAAATCTTGCCTCAGACATTCACCAGCTGTGAGACCCTAGGCAAGTTACTTAACCTCTGTTTGCCCTAATCCACTGAAGAAGGAAATGTCAAACACCTCCAGTATCTTTGCCAAGCAAAACCTCATGGACATGTTGTTTTGGCATGCTATGGTCCATGGGATCACAAAGAATCAATACATTTGAACAACAACAAATGATAGTGCAGCCAAAAATATATAAGAAGTGTCAAACATTTAAGAAATATATGTAAGATTAAAGAAATAATAATGTGGCTAATATAAGCATTTTTTTTTTACAAACCATGAGTCCAAAAAATATATTTCCCTATTGCTAAAGTTTTGCAAATATAAGTAAAAGAATCTTAAATTGAAAAGGAAGGGTGGGAGTGGGACAGAGAGAAATTGTATATATAAATATATATACATATATATGTATATATATATATGTATATATATATATATATATACACACCCAAGCCAGATATCATGGAAAGTAGCTGCAATGAAGGAAGAGGAATAGCAACAGAGATACCAATAACTTTGTAGATAGCACAGACCTAGAAAGGACCTGGCCATAAAACCCATGGTCTTATTTGTCTCTATGAAAATTAATAACAAATGGGTAATGAACAAAGTACAGTAGAGATACTAAGTTAAGAAGAAAATTTGTACATCATAAATAGCACTGACTTTGTGGGATGAGATTCATGCATATGACTCCAGAAGAGTTGTTCCTCCTTCATTCTTGAAGAGGACCAATGACGTCAGGAAGGTGATGTCTTAACTTGCAAGTGAATTTGATTTCAGTGAGTCAGAGCTGTGCAGAATCATCAACCTCACTCTCTCTTCCTGAGCCATGGGAATTCAGCGGCAAAACATAGGTCAAGAGGACTGGCAATGGCCCCAGATGAAGAAGAGTATAGCTTATTCAAAAGAAATAGGTTTGGGGATGGCAGAGTAGTATTGTAGATTAAGAAGGATATATTCATGTGAGTAAAAACATGATCCAGGAAGCATCATGGAGGACACTCAAAATAACAGAGAGAGAAAAAAGAAGCAATGTTGTAATTAAAGTATACAAGATCTATCTGGAAAAAGAAAATAGATTTAGAGTCTGGGAAATAAGTCACAAATCTGGCACAGAAACATGCTATAGCTGTGATGGATGACTTCATATATCTGTACATCTGTTGTAGTACACACACATTCTCTCTCTCCCTCTCCTTCTCTCTCTCTCTCCCTCTCTCTCTCCCTCTGTCAAAAGCTTAACAGCTAATACTTTCTCAACTTGACTTAGGGATAACCTCATCCTTCAAAAAGTGGAGGAACCAATCAAGGGCAATCCAATGCTGGATATGATTCTCACCTGTAAAGAGGATCTGTTTACTAGGATGGAAATGATGGGAAGCTTGAGGGAGAGTGGCCACTCACTCCATCTTTAAATTTGTGGAGGAGAGAAAATCCAGGGTTCATCTGACATATATACTACTTTGTGGAAAAAACAGATTTTCAAATGTTCAAGGGTAAGGCTTGATAAGATCCTATGGAATAAAATTCTACAGAGGAAATTAGCCCAGGAGAGTTGTAAACCTCCAAATTAGACTCAATTAAAGTCAACAGGCATTTCTTAAGCACCCTTTCTGTGTCAGGCATTAGATGCCAGGGATACCAAGATAGCACTTGTCTGGCACATAGTAGGAACTTAATAAATGTTTATCATCTGACTGACAAAGACAATATGGCTCCTGCCCTTAAAGAAGTTTACATTCTACTGGGAAGAAAGAATATATACACAGATAAATAAATATAAAGTATACTTAAAATTCTGAAGATAAAAGTAAAGAGGAAACAATTGGGAGTTATCAATACATGTGTAAGTATATATTAAGGGGCAGCTAAGTGGCACAGTAGATAGAGCACTGTGCTTGGAATCAGGAAGACTCATATTCCTGAGTTCAAATCTGCCCTCAGACACTTACTAGCTGTGTGACCCTGGACAAGTCACTTAACCCCATTTGCCTCTGTTCATCTGCAAAAAATGAGCTGGAGAAGGAAATGGTGAAACACTCTGGTATCTTTGCCCCCCAAAACAAACCAAACCCAAATGGGGTCATAAAGACTCAGACATGACTGAAATTTCTGAGCAACAACAAATGTATGTGTGTATATTATACATGTGTCATATATATACATATATATATATATACATACACACACATACATATACATATATATAAAATCAATGAAGCTGAATTTTCAAAATATATGTAAGGAAGATAGAAAAATAGAAGCCAGGACAAGTAATGAATGAAGAAATAAAATTATCAATAGAGATAACCCAGGAATTTGTTAGCAGCAAAGTTCTAGAAAGGGATCATGATGTAGTCCTCTGAGGCAATATAAGGAGTGCTAAAACTCAGAAAGTCCTGAGGCGGACAAGGAAAGCTAAGGACAACAAAAATGTTTTATTCACAATTTTGTGATGTGCTTTGATAGGAGGAATTTCACATTTATGACCACAGATCCACTAGATTATAGAACATCAGATCAAAGAAAGGATAGAACTGATGTTTAAGGTATGGGATGCTATAAGAGACAATTAAAAGAAGATAAAGCTGTTCAGTCTTTCTTTTGTTTGTTTTCTCTGCTAAGAGTGATCTTTGGAGTAGATATGACAGAACAAAAATGACAAGCAGGGAACTGATACCCAAGATAAGTAAGAAGATAGTAAGAGAATACCTTAACTGGCACGAGTTCAATTCAAAAGTCCAAAGGAATTACATTCTTAAGCACTGAAAAAATTGTCAGATATGTTGCTGAGTTACTGTCAATCCTTGAGAAACATAGAGAGAATAGGAGATTTAACTCAGGATGGAAGAGGGGCAAAAACTTTCCCAATTTCCCCAAAAAGGAAAAGACTGGAATTTGCAAACTATAAGCCAGTGAGCTTGATTTTTATTCCTTACGAAATCTGTAAACAATTTGATAAAGGTATAATTAGTGAACACACAGAAAAGAAAGCAGCAATCATGAACATTATGTAATGTATATGGCACAGGACTTGGATCATTTTTATATCATTGTTGATAGCTCATTTTTTTCCTTTGAAAACCACCTATTCATATCCTTTGACCATTTATCTGTTGAGGAATAGACCTTAGACCTATGAATTTGAATCAATTCCTTGTATATCTTGAATATGAGACCTTTATCAGGGAAACATATTGCAACGATTTTTCCCAGTTGCCTATTTCCTTTCTAATTTTCACCACATTAGACTTGGTCGTGCAAAAACATTTAAATTTTATGTAACAAAAATTGTCCATTTTATCTTGTGTGATTCTATCATTTGTTGAGTTATGAATCCTTCCCCTTACCATAGACTCAAAAGACAATTTATTTTTTGCTCCTTTCATTTGTTTAAGTGACCATTTAGAATTGGAAATAGAGAGGATGCCCATCAATTGGGGAATGGCTGAACAAGTTGTGGTATATGAATGTAATGGAATACTATTGTGTTATAAGAAATGATGAACAGGCTGACTTCAGAAAAACCTGGAAAGACTTGTATGGTCTGATGCTGAGTGAAATGAGCAGAATCAAGAGAACGTTGTACACAATAACAGCAATGTTGCATGATGACTAATATCGATAGACTTAACCCTTGCCAGCAATACAAGGATCTAAGACATCTCCAAAGGTCTTGTGATGGAAAATGCTATCCACATCCAAAGAAAGAACTGTGGAGTTTGAATGCAGATCGAAGCATACTATTTGCTATTTTTTTTTCTTCTGTTGAGTTTTGTTTCCTCTTCCTGGTGGTTCCTCCTATTGGTTCTAATTCTTTCTTACAACATCACTAATGTGAAAATATGTTTAATAGGAATGTATATGTATAGCCTATATCAGATTGTGCACCCTCTTGGGGAGGGTGGTGGGGAGGAAGGGGGAGAAAAGTTTTAAACTCAAAGGCATATGGCAGTGATTGTTGATAAATCAAAATAAATTAATAAAAAATAAAATAAAATAAAAAAGTTACCTTTTATGGCTTGGTCATATCTTCATTTGGAGCTTATATTGGTGTGTGGAGTGAGATGTTGCTCTAAAATTAATGTCCACCAAACCTCTGTCCAATTTTCCTAACCATTATTGCCAATCCTTCTCACCAGTACCTGGAGTTTGTGGGTTTGTCAAACATTATCACTGAATTTGTTTACTTATGGATATTATAAACCTAATCTATTCCACTGAACGACTTCTATATTTCTCTTCCTCTGTCTCTGTCTCTCTCTCTCTCTTTCACTAGTGAGTAAATTATATTGGGATTATCTCAAAAAATGGACAGATGAGAAAGAAGGATGCACTATGAGAATAGGAAAAGGAGAAAAAATAGGGGAGATTATCCTACAGAAAAAGGCATACAAATAAGAGCTTTTAGGGGGAGGGGGAAATGGTAGGGGATGGGCAACGCTTGAACCTCATTCTTAATTTAATTGGTTCAAAGAGAGAAGAAAATATATGCACACTTAATTGGGTATAGAAATTTGTCTTATTCAACAGGGAAAGAGATAAGACAAAGGTGGGGTGATAAAAGTGAAAGCAGATTGAAGGAAGTAGTAGTCAGAAACATGACAGACTTTTCAGGAGGGACAGGATAAAAAGACAGAAAGAAGGATAAACAAAAGAAAAGGGGATGGAGGGAAATAGACAATTAGTAATCATAACTGTGGATGTGAATAAGATGAATTTACCCATAAAATAGCAGTAGATAGCAAAATGGATTGGAAACCACAATCCATCGATATAATGTTTTACAAGAAACATACTTGAGACAGAGAGATATTCACAAAGTTAAAATAAAGGGCTAGAGCAGAATCTATTATATTTCAGCGAAAAGTAAAAAAGGCAAGAATAGTAATCACAATCTCAGACCAAAAAAAGCAAAAGCAAAAATAGACCTAATTAAAAGAAATAAGCAGAGAAACTCTTCCTTGCTAAAAGACACCAAAGACAATGAAGTAGTATTAACACTAAACATATGTGCACCAAATGGCATAGCTTCCAAATTCTTAAAGAAAAAGTTGTTACAGAAAATATAGACAGTATATATATATATATGCTAGTGGAGGACTTCAACTTTCTCTTCTAAGAGCTATGTAAATCTAACCATAAAATAAATAATAGAGAAACTAAGGAAATAAATAAAATTCTAGAAAATTTAGGTATGAATGACCTCCAGAGAAAACTGAATGGGAATAGAAAGGAGTATACCTTTTTCTCAGCTGTATATGGCATTTTCACAAAATTGACCATCTATTAGAGCATAAAAACTTGATAAACAAATGCAGAAAAGCAAAAATATTAAATGTTCTCTTTGGAATCATAATATAATAAAATCATATTCAATAAAGGGTCTTAGAAGCATCGATTAAAAATTAATTGGAAACTAAATAATCTACTCCTAAGTGATGAGTGAGTCAAAGAAAAAAATCATAGGAACAATCAACAATTTCATTAAAGAGAATAGCAACAATGAGGCAGTACACAAAAATTTGTGGGGTGTAACCAAAGCCATACTTAGGGGAAATATATATATATCTCAATAGAAGAGAAAGAGCAGGTCAATGAAAAAGAAAAAAATCTTTAATTAATCAACAAAATGAAAATCCTGAAAATCAAAAGAGAGATTAATAAAATCAAAAGTAAAAAACAAACATGAACTAGTTAAACTAGGAGCTTGTTTTATGAAAACAAACAATAAAATAGATAAACCATCGATGAATTTGATTTTTTAAAAAGGGAGAAGAAAACCAAATTACCAGCATCAAAAATGAAAAAGGTAAATTCACCATGAATGAAGAGGAAATTAAAGCAATCAGTAGGTGCTATTTTGCCTAATCATATGCTAATAAATCTGACAATCTAAGTCAAATGGATGAATATTTACAAAAATATAAATTGCCCAGATTAACAGAAGAGGAAATAGAATACTTAACCCTTTCTTAGAAAAAAAAATTGAACAAGTCATCAATGAGCTTCCCAGAAAAAAATCCCCAGGACTGAATGGATTTACAAGCGAATTCTACTGGACATTTAAGGAATAATTAATCCCAAAATATATAAACTATTGTCATAAAAAAAGAAAAAAGGAGATTTACCAAATTCTTTTTATGATACAAATATTGTTTTGATACCTAAAGCAGGGAGAGCGAAAACAGAGAAAGAAAACTATAGGCCAATTTCTCTAATGAATATTGATGCAAAAATTTTAAATAAAATACTAGGAAAGAGAATACAACACTATATCATACACCATAACCAGATAGCATTGTTGAAATTTAACTAATAAATTTCCATCTTCTCTAATATCAGTTGTTTATTCTTGCAAACTAATTGGAAGGGGCTATATTTTCATTTGTTTAACAAATAGATTTTAAAAACCATTAAAACTTCATTTGGAATATTTTATAAATGTTAGAAAATTATGCATCAAAGTTTTGTTTTGTCTTTTGTATTGGAAGAAGGATTGTGATTTTTTTTTGTTAGTTGTTAGTGCAGAGATATGAGAGTTTTCATAGGTGACACATTTACAACATTTTTGGCAACCCATGTTGGAGATAATAAGTTTCAGAGAAAGTGGTTAATAACGTCAAATGCTGAAAAGAGGTCAAGAAGGATGATGACTGAGAAAATGCAATTTGACAAGTAAAAAAGTGATTATTGATAACTTTGAAGAAAACCATTTTAATTGAGTGAGAAGTAAAGGATAATAAGAAGGTTGAGGACCTGGATAAAGGATATAATGCCCTCAACTGAAAAGAAAGGTTTTAAAGGGTTGTGGGAATGAAATGAGGACTGAAATGAAGATTGAAACCTATCATGTCTGCTCATCCTGTACTCTGTCCCACTGAAAATAGAAAGGGGCTCAGGAATATTATTCACCAGTCACTGCCCTGGAGCACAAAGTCCACCCTCCAAGAGACACCTGCAACAGCCATGAAGTGACCTGTAGTTGAGAGGGTAGATATGTACTGTAGGTACCTGGGTCATAATTTGCTCCAAACGTCCTCAACCTGGGGCAGATTGAAAGAGGTTAGGAGCTTGCATAGCCAGAAGCCAGTTAGGGTGAAGTTGGGGAGTATTATGTAACTATGATTGAATGGTGAATAGGGTAGTCTTCTTTCATCTTACTCCCTGACCTGTACTCTTAGATCAAGTGGTATTGGCTTTCTGGCTATTTCAGGAACAAAACACTTCTCTCTGCTCCAAGAACTTTCTCTGAACATCCCCTACACCTGGAATCCACTCATTCTTCCACTCAACTACTGACTTCCTGGCTTCCTTTAAGTCACAACTAAAATCCAACCTTCTACAGGAAGTCTTCCACAATCTCTCTCAATTCCAGTGCCTTCCTTCTTTTACTTATTTATTATTTATCCTATACATAGTTTGCTTTGTATATGTTTGTTCATATGTTGTCTCCTCCAATAGACTATAAGCTCATTGAGGGGAGGGATTGTAATTGGAGTAAGGGTAGGATGCAATTCATCTTCCCAGCCTCTGATTGATTACCCCTGGCAAATTTATCATAGTCCCCTTGGGGTCATGACTCAACCCACTTGTACGTAATTCCCACTTTAGAAACCCATTGTATAAACGACCATAAAATATGCACTTTTCCTCCCTCCATCCCTTTTCCCCTCATGTTCATCTTCTTTCTCAATATTCGTTTTGGGCTTTCAGCCATGTACATATTAGGCAGTGTGGAATTCCTGTCTAGTTGAAGTTGAACTCCTTGAGGGCAGGGACTGTATCAATCTGGTTTTTTTATGTCTTTATCCCCAGAACCATAGTAGTACCTTGCATATAGTAAGAGCATAATAGATATTTATTAAATAGAATGAAATAGAATTTTTTTCTAACTGTAACCCCTATCCCAAAGCCCATTGGTATGGGGCCCTCTCCTTAATGGTAGAGATAGATATCCCACCCTGTGTGAGGGGTAGAGTGGAGCTGTCTAGAGCATGAGGGAGCTTCAGTTCTTGGCCAGTCCCCTTTGTGACTGTTGAAGTTTTGAGTTGCTTTGGGTGCTTCTGGTTTCTAGCTTCCAGGTAAAGATGGAGGAGGCCAACCCTGCTGCACATTGCTGAAGAAAAAGACTCTGAAAAGACATGAGAGGAGCTGGTACTCTCCATCATATCCCTGTTTCTACCTTGCTTCTCTAGACACTGCATGAGCTATCTCAGGTAAAATCATGAACTCTTTCTTTGTTGAGCTGAGTTCTCTCACTCCCAATGGGAGAGTTCCTTCACTCTGTATTACCTGATACATATCCTCCCATATTTACCTTCTCTAATTTCTGTTTTTCTAATTTGGATAAATGGGTTTCTTTGTTATTCACTATATATGTTCATTTTGGAGCTGGCAATTGGTGGGAAGCTAGATGACGCAGTGGATAGAGTCCCAGGCCTGAAGTCAGAAAGACTCATCTTCATGAGTTCAAATCTGGCTTCAGACATATTTGCTAGCTGTGTGACCCTGGGCAAATCACTTAACCCTGTTTTTCTTAGTTCCTCAACTATAAAATGAGCTGGAGAAGGAAATGGCAAAACCTTCTGGTATCTTTACCAAGAAAACCCCAGATGGGGTCATGAAGAGTCAGACATGACTGAATCAACCAAATAACATAACTCAGTGGGAAAAGTATCAAGCCTTGGATATAGAGCTAGCAGTCCCTCTTACACCAATAGTAATAACAAAGTGATCAGAAATTAGACTGAACCTGATCATATCTCCCAGATTAGTAATATTTAAGGGAGCAGATAGATATAATCCTACCCCAGTACTAACTTTCTCTGAGAAGAGTAGAGTGGCCTCTTTGTTTTCTCTGTCTGTCACACACACACATACACACACACACACTCACACATATGCTTTCTCTTCCCCCCTTTTCCCCCTCTTCTCTCCAGTTTTCTCTTTCTCTTTTTTCCCAAAAAGTAGCTATAGAATATATACACACATTGGATCAAATAGTCTCAATATAATTTTGTGTGGCTTGATCTCCAAACCAACTGAGCCCCTTTGGATAGCTGTTCAGACACATACCTACCCTTCTTTGACCTGATTTTATTGCTACATGAACTCAGGCTGATTTGTATGCTTCTATTTTTTGCCTGGGAACACAGTCAAACCCTTTTGTATGACAAATTTTGTTTCTAAGATTTACTATGTGAAAGGTATTATGCTGAAAAATACAGCAGATTAAAAAAAGAATAGGACTATTAATACCTTCACAAAGTTTATACTCTAATAATGGAACTAAGATATATCCACAAATAACTTTAAGACAAAAGTCAGACTGCTTTAAGCCAATCAAGACATGGAGGGAAATACCTTGTACTTTCTCATTAGGGGAATTTGGTGGTCAAAAGGCTTTCCTGTTGCCCTTACAATCACCCCATAGTGATTTATCTATCTCTTCTCTAAAATGCAGAGAAGGTTAGAATTTGTTTGGCCATGTTCTATCTGCACTGCATTAAGGACAGAGAGCAGAAATACAGAGAAGAGGGTGACAAATGATAGATAACTTGGAGATGAAGGAAATAGAAACACACATGAGCGAGAATTTCAATACCATTCATAAGCCTTGCTTTATACCAGCAGGGCCCCACTTTGTCAGATTCAAGTACCAGACTGCAGTAATAGAGTCCTTTGTGCTGCAAGGGAAGATCAAAACAGCTGTATGACTTTGCATTACCAACTACCAAATTTTTTTTTGGCCAGAGGAGAATGGAGAAAGGGAATTTTCCCAGACAGATATTATCTGTGTGACCTTGGGCAAGTCACTTAAACTCTGTGCCTCAGTTTCCTCATCTATAAAATGAGGAAGTTAGACTAAAGAGCATCTGAGGTCCTTTCCAGTTCAAGATCTAAGATCCTATGGGTCTACAGATGAGTGAGGGCCTGAATACAATGCAGACAGATGCTTTCTTGACAGGACAGAGACATACTTTCAAAAAAAGTTGCAATATTCACACTAATTCCAAAGCCTTCTCTTTTTGGCTATTGCTATGAATAAATGAAAACTAAAGTAACATTTCATCTCCATTGTATAGTTCCATCACTCTTGTCTATCCAGGATTATGAAGCCTGACCTCCTTCCCATAGAGAAAAACAAAACAAAACTTTTTTTTTCTCCGTAGTAAATCCATCTGTTCCAAGCACACCATTAAGCAATTTTAGGATTTTACCGATAGTTCAGGAAAGGGCTGCTTTGTCAAAGGTTACATGCAATCAAATGGAAGGGATGGCTCAAAACTTAAGAAAGCAACACCAACATTGAGTAAAGCTAAGAGAAATCCTAGGGGAAATGCAGTAAATGTTTATCAAAAAATCCCCAGATGGGCTCTCTCAGTACCTAGCTATTATTTTATCTCTGTGGGTTTCAATTTCCTCATTTTAAAAATGAGAGCGTTGACTCTTAAACTCCCTTCCATCTCTAACATTGCAGGATTCATTAGTTAACAGGTAAATAAGGCCCATACTGCATCAGGGTCTGATCCTCATTATTCTCATTGGTAAGTAACAACAATAAAGCATGATATGATACATAAGGAACTGGTCTTAGTAGCAGGAAAATATGGTTCAAGTCCTCCCTGACACATGATTGTGTGACAGGAAAATCACCTAACCTCTCAGTGTCCTAGGCTGCTAGGGATATATAAGTTGGAGAACAATTATGAATGTGCATTGGAAAAAAGGAGTTTCCTTAGAGAAGGATTCTCTACCCAGATGAAATCTACAAATCCAAAACACTGACAACAACAAAACTCAAACACATTTGGTTTTCCCCAAAATATCTCCCTCACCCACCTTCTATAAACCAGAATATTCTTATAATAGCAATAATCAATCAATTTATTTATTAGGCCCTACTAAGTGCCAGGCACTGTGCTAAGTGTTGAGGATGCAAAATGAAGCAAAAGAATTAATGCCAAATTAATAAGAAAAAAATACACAGAAGATGGCCTAACAGTACCAGACCTAAAACTATTTGGTACTGGCTAAGAAACAGAGTGGTGGATCAGTGGAATAAATTAGGTACGCAAGACACAGCATTAAATGACTGTAGTAATCTACTGTTTGATAAACCCAAAGACTCCAGCTTCTGGGTGACAAAAACTGCTGGGAAAACTGGGAAATAGTATGGCAAAAACTATGGCATAGACCAACATCTCACCCCATATACCAAGATAAGATCAAAATGGGTACACAATTTAGATATAAAGAGTGATACCAAAAGCAAATTAGGAGAGCAAGGAATAGTTTACCTATCAGGTGTATGGAGAAGGGAAGACTTTATGACCAAACAAGAGAAAGAGAACATTATGAAATACAAAATGGATGATTTTGGTTACATTAAATTAAAAGGGGTTTGCACAAACAGAACCAATGCAAACAAGATTAGAAGGAAAGCAGAAAGCTGGGAAAATTCTTTATAGAAAGTGTTTCTGATAAAGGCCTCATTTCTCAACAAATAGAGAACTGAATCAAATTTATAAGAATAGAAGTCATTCCTCAGTTGATAAATGGTCAAAGGATAGGAACAGGCAGTTTTCAGATGAAGAAATTAAAGCTCTCTATAGTCATAGGAAAAAATGCTCTAAATTGCTATCAATTAGATAAATACAAATTAAAACAACTCTGAGGTATCACCTTATACCTATAAGACTGGCTAATATGGCAAAAAAGAAAATAATAAATGTTGGAGAAGATGGGGGAAAATTGGAACACTAATGCACTGTTAGTGGAGTTGTGAACTGATCCAACCATTCTGGAGAACAATTTGGAACTATGTCCAAAAGGCAATCAGACTGTGCATTCCCTTTGACCCACTACTAGATCTGTATCCCAAAGAGATAATAAAAAAGGGAAGGGGTCCCACATGTACAAAAATATTTATAGCAGCTTTTTTTGTGGTAGCAAAGAATTAGAAATTGAGGGAATGCTCATCAATTGGGGAATGGCTAAACAATCTGTGGTATATGATGGTAATGAAATATTACTGTGCTATAAGAAATGATGAGCAGGCAGATTTCAGAAAAACCTGGACTTGCATGAACCAATGCTGGGTGAAATGAGAACCAGGAGAACATTGTACGCAATAAGAACAACATTGTATGATGACCAACTGTGACAGACTTAGCTCTTCTCTGCAATACACTGATCCAAGACTATTCCAAAAGATTCATGATGGAAAATGCTATCCACATCCAGAGAAAGAACTATGGAGTCTGAGTGCAGATTGAAGCATACTATTTGCTCTTTTTTGTTTTTGTTTTTCATGGTTTTTCCCTTTTATTCTGTTTCATCTTTCACAACATGACTAATGTGGAAATATGTTTTACATAAGTGCACATATATAACCTATATCAGATTGCTTACCATCTTGGGGAGGCCAGAGGGAAGGGAGAGTAAGGGAGAAAAGTCTGGAACTCAAAATTTTATTGAAAAATGAATGTTGAAAAATATCTTTAAATGTAATTGAAAAAAAAATACTCTTTAAAAAAAAAGATGTTCCCTGCCCTCAAGGATCATATAATGGATTAGACAAATAACATGCAAACAAATATATACAAAGCAAGCTTAATTGGAAAAGGAAATGGCAAGCCACCTCAGTATCTCTGCCAAGATAAGTCCAAATGGGGTCTTGAAGAGTTGGACTGGACGGAAGAAAAAAAGAAAAATACTGAATTCAGGACAAATAGGAAATAATTAACAGAGGGAAAGCATTCATTAAGGGCCTTTGATTCACTCTAATTCAGGAATTTGGTGCACCTGGGAAGGGTTAATTCCCCAGCTAACTGTTAGCCAGAAGCTGTAGCTTGTGCAGCAGCCTCACCCTGGTTAAAAAAAAAAAAAAAAAACTAAACCAGGTTGAGGGTAACTAACATTCCTCACGTCTCAAATCCATCAGTGAGTTAGAAAGATGTCTACCTTAAGTGTGTGAAGACATTCCCCCCCTCCCCCATGGAATGGGCAGATAAGAACAATTTGTTCCAACAGCCTCAAAGGCCACTGAAGCAGACACTATGGAGCATTTGAAGCTTGATCAACATGGAAGAGGCCAAGGTCATCCACTGCATCCCAGGCCATGGCCAATCTTCTTGACTTTTCTATTGACACTGGATTTCAGTGACTCTGCAAAGAGAGGGAGGCTGATGGCTTTGTGTGACTCTGTCTCACTCAAGTCCAGTTCATGGGCAAGTCAAGATATCACTTCATGATTTCATTGGTCCTCTTATAAAAGAGGGATAAACAACAATATTCTACCCTACAGAGAGCCCTGAAGGCATAAAAGACTGATCACTTTTGGAGGGATGAGTAGAGAAGGTCTGGACCCTTGAGTGCTGTCCAGAACCTGTGAGATGCTGGGCAGTGGGGGGAAGAGGAAAGGGTAGCTGGGCTTGATACCAAAGGGAGAATAATTGAGAAGGTTAGAGGAAAACCTGAAACAAAATTCTTCCTTTTCATAGTTTCATCCAGTGCCTGGCTCTGCTGAAGACAATAGTCTTCTCATATATATACACATATATACATATATATATATAAATATAAATGGGTAAATAAATATGTCTTCTCATAAATGCTACCATCCAAGCTGAAAGGCTCCAGTTTCTGTGTCACTGATGATATCATAATTGACACTAGCCTTCAGTTGCCCCCCTCCACCAAAAAAGTGCTTCTGACATCTCTTCTCTCCAATCTCTATTCAATAGTTTGCAAAGACTATTTATCAATACCTCAAATGATAAAGTAAAATGTGCATTTAAAAAGTTAAACTAGAGATTATTTCAGTGAATTATCTAAAATGCACTAAAATTAAAATCAAAGGGAGAGATCTGTTATTGTCCCAAACATCTTGAAACTCTTTCAGTCTTCAGCCTCAGAGGGTAATCCAGTTTCTGTCATTTCCTTTGCTAACACAGCTGTTTCCTTTCCCCAAAGCAGCTGGAATTTATCTTATTGTTTCCATGGTCTTTCTTCAGAATTTGGCTTTTTCTGTTCTTTCCAAATGAGGTGTAAATAAGGACATGTTCTAGGAGAAGGAAAGCAAGGGAAAAAAAAAAAACAAAACTCCAAAATTCTAAAATCTTTTATTCCAAATTTTTAAAAACCCTGTTTTTAATAATCTCACATCTCAATTTATTTTATTTGGTTTGTGTTGCAGGGCAAGGAATCTATAATCCAGTATCCCAAGGAAGGCCTTGTAGATTCTTCAACTGATTTTAAAATATATTTTATTTTTCCCCAATTACATGTTAAAACAATTTTTAACATTTGATTTTTTTTTTAAGTTTTGAGTTCTATATTCTATCCTTCCCTCCCTCCCTACCCTCACCCTTCCCCAGGATGGCAAGCAATTAGATATAGGTTAAACACGTGCAATCATGTAAAACATTTCCATATTAGTCATTTTGTACAAGAAAACTCAAGTAAAAGAAAAAAGAATGAAAGAAAGAAAGTGAAAAATATCACGCTTCAGTCTGTATTCAAACAACAGTTCTTTGAAGGCGAATAGTATGTTTCATCATTAGCCCTTTGGGATTGTCTTGGATCATTGCATTGCTGAGGCTAGCTAAGTCATTCACAATTCTTTATCAAACAATATTATTGTTACTGTGCATAACATTCTCCTGGTTCTCCTCACTTCACTATGCATCAGTTCATGTAAATCTTTCCAGATTTTTCTCAAATCATCCTGTTTCTCATTTCTTATAACACAGTAACATTCCATTATAATTACATACCAAGGCTTGTTTAGCCATTCCACAATTGATGGTCATCTCTTCAATTTTCAATTCTTAACCCCCTTGTAGATTCTTTATTTATAAAAAGTCCCAATGCTAAAGAAGTGAGCAGAACCAGGAGAACGTTGTACTCAGTAACAGCTATATCGTGCGATGACTAATGTTCATAGACTTAGCCCTTCTCAGCAATGCAAGGACCTAAGACATCTCCAAAGGTCTCATGATGGAAAATGCTATACACATCCAAAGAAAGAACTATGGAGTTTGAATACATATTGAAGCATATTATTTGCTATTTTTTTCTTCTGTTTTGTTTTGTGTTCTCTTTCTTGTGGTTCCTTCTATTGGTTCTAATTCTTCCTTACAACATCACTAAAGTGAAACTATGTTTAATAGGATGTATATGTATAGCCTATATCAGATTGTGTGCTGTCTTGGGAAACGAGGCAAGGAGGGAGGGGGAGAAAAATTTAAAACTCAAAAGCTTGTGGAAGTGATTGTTGATAAATCAAAATAAATTAACAAAAAAAAATAAAAAATCCCAAATTGAAAAAGAAGAAGAAGAAGGAGGAGGAGGAGGAGCAGGAGGAGGAGGAGGAGTATATCTGAAAACTGTGAATGGAGTCTGTGAAAAGCCTAACTTACTTGTCTAAAATAAAAGGCTCTTACCACAGTAAAGGGGTCAGGATGGGACATTTCTACTAATAGCAATGAATCACTAGGGGCCTAATGTTAGACAAGGCTCTGTAACCTCAGAATCTTGTTAATCAAGTATATCTTTTTAGCACTGTAAGAAATGTCCCATTGGGGTCCATAGCTATGAGACAGGATCCAATCTGGTGTTATCTTTCTGCCACTGGCACCTGGGGCCATTTGGCAGGAGAAGAGAATAGTCGCTATTTTGGTCTTCACCCAAGGACCATTTATGGTACAGATCCAGATGCTGCTTATTCATGTATGCAGATATTGTGCACAGGCAAAGCAGCAAATTTATCCAAAATAATCTGCAACAAACTAGATCATTCTATCATCATGCCCCTCCCTGGGTTCACATCCACACAAGGATTCTAGGCTTGATGTGGATCCTTCCTCCCTTCAATGGCTCCCCTGTTATTTCCTGCTTTTGTTTATTTGTTTGTTTTTTTGATGAGGCAGTCAGGGTTAAGTGACTTGCCCAAGGTCGCACAGCTAGTAATGTCAAGTGTCTGAGGCTGTATTTGAACTCAGGTCTTCTGACTCCATGGCCAGAGCTCCATCCACTGCGCCACCTAGATGCCCCTTCTGCTTATTCTTGCCTATAGATATCCCATTGTAGCTCCTAGCTTATGTTCCTGGCCTCAAATGCTGAACACAGTTAAGGGTGCAAGATGGGTACACTTCAACTCCCAGCCTTTCACTAGGTAAGTGTTCTAAGGTCCAAGGTAGGTCAAGGGGAAAGTTGTCTCTTCTCTTTATAGAATTATGCCTTGACTTATGTCCTGGAGAGCTGTCTCTTTCTCAGCCCATTCCCTCATAAGCAAGAGGAATCAGTGCTTAATCTATCTGCATGGTTGTGTTTTTTCCAAGGAAGCATCCTTAAAATAAAGCTCCCTCTCAGGACTATTCTCACTCATGCTGTTCTTCCTGTCAGTTTAACCCCTTTTTCTACAATAATAGTTGCCTTCATGGCCTTGACCTCCAGAAATTAGAGTTGGAGCCATTACTCCTTCCCAGGATAATGAATAATAATAATCCTTCATAGTTACATAGCACTTAAGAGTTACAAAGCATTTTCATATACATTATCACATTTGATTCTCAAAACCAATCTGTGAGGTAGGTATATTATAACCCCCATTTTAGAGATACAACAACTGAAAGTCACTTAGCTAATTATTATTCAAAAACATTTTACTCTGGTCAGAATACAAAACAAAAACTATGTTGAGAGTTTTTGTTAAATTTTGTTTTTACTGACAGATAGTCATAATAAAGTCAAAAATATATGCCAGGAGGCTGGGTGATCTTGCCTTTTTCATCAGGCTTTGTTCTTTATCAGATTAATTTGCATGCCAACCCAATAAATACCTATTAAATGCCTACTACTCATGAGGTATTGTGTTAGGTACTGGGAATATAAAGACAAAAATTAAAAAAAAACAATTTCTGCTCTCAAGGCTGTATTCCACTGCGTGGCACAGTCATTTAAGTGTTCATTTCCCAACAGCTTCATTGCTTGGTTTCCCCGCCTCTCCCTCTAACAATAAACATATCACCAGGAAACTCTTCATCATGAACATTGCTTAAGCTTTGGTATTCACACCTCATCAGTACCCTCACTTTTGTACTTTCAGCTACCTCTGAGAGGATGACTGGAGGGTGGGGGGAAGAAAACAAAACAACTCCTCCCAAAGCCTCTCTTTAAAAAGTGCCCAGAAGCTCAGCCAGTTCTTTATTTCCTACCAGCTGTGCTGTTTGGTTTCCTTGGACTCCACCATCATTATGCTCCGCCTCTACCCATCCCCCCTTTCAACTTCGTTTTGTATGTTTTCTTCTACTAATAGATTGTAAGATCCTTGAGAGAAGAGACTGTATTTCTTTTTCTTATTTGTATCCATAGTACTTAGCACAGTGCCTAGCTCATAGTAGGTGCTTAATAAATGTGTATTTTATTATATTGTACTGCATTGTATTGTACTGTATTGTTTGCCATGGTCAAATGTGATACTTTTCATAGCACTTTTGTGCAAATTCTTATAACTATCCTAAAAGATAAGTAGAGTTGGCATTATCACCATTTATGAAAGGAAAAAAATTAGACTCAGAAAGGTTATGACATTCATCAAGTCCCATTGTTATGGGCAATCCACAGCGACAGGGCACAAGTGGATGGTTCTTATTTGACCTATGGCAATAAAAGCCCTTCTCCACAGGTAAGAGTAAAATTGCTACACCACAATGATGTCTAGTCCACTTTGGAGAATGTTCAAGTTCTAATGGAAATCCCTAAGTTTCAATGTAATTTACAAATTACATTTCCTAAAACAATTTTCCTCCAGCTCCCCCATGACTTTTTGTAATATGATTGCACTGTAAGAGCATGGATGCATTATCTATGTCTAGCCATCTATACTGTAATTCTGCGCTCACCCAGAGGATTCCTGAGTTTCAAAGGCAGCAGTACTGGTCTGGCAGATATTAGCTTTTGCAAGAGCTAATTCATCATGCCAAAAAAAGCCTTACCAGTATATTGGGGTGGGGATAGGGGTGGGGGTTGAACAGTCCAACCTCTCTTGGAAGACTCAGTGTTTCTCAAGATGAGATCCCATATATTAATCATCCAGCTTGCCTAAGGCACTGTCTTGTAGATGGTAGCTTTGGGAAGATTTTGATTTTTAGATAAGTTCCCAGTCTGAGCAGACTAAACAGCCTAAATTCTGGCAACAATTTAATCTCTGCCTAGGCACCCTTATCTTGACCCACCTGTGACTGGTTCTCAGGGCTATTGTATCTTTTTCCCATCCCATCTACCACCTTCTGATTAAATCAGGGGTGGGGCTAGAAATGTCACCTCCAGGCTAATCTCCATAAACAAAAAACAAAACAAAAACAAGATAATACAAAAACAGAAAAACGAACAATGGTGAAGATCTCTAAGAGATGTGTGTGTTTGTCTACATCATGACACATAATTTAATTCAGAAAGTCAATTAAGCACATGCTATGTATGACGTTGTACTTGGCACTGGGGAACTGAGACAAATGTGCACTCCATTAAGATGTAGTCCTCCGGGAATAAAGCTAATCCCTATTCAGTTATATATGGTGTTTGGTCCAATTCCACAAGCATTTATTAAGTGACTAATACGTGCTAGTCACTGTAGTAGCTTTTGGAGGTAAAGAAAAAGAGAAGAAAGAAACAGTCCCTGCACTCAAGGAGCTTATATCTCACAAGGAAGAAATTGTCCAAACACGAATACAAAATAATTTCAGTGAGTGAAAGCACTAACTGGGAGGGATGAAAAAGGTCTTGTGTATGTAGTATTTGCACTAGAACTTGAAGGCAGCTAGGGATTGCAGGAGATGGAGGTGAGGAAGGAGACTATATCAAGTATGGGGCATACCCTGGCATGAGGCCAGGGGGCTGGAATCAGGTTATCTTGCATAGAGAGCAGAAAGGAAGGTAGTTTAGCTGAAACATGGAGTGATAAGTCTAGAAAGATAGGGTGGGGCCACATCATAATGGGTACTAAATGCCAAACAGTTTGGATTTCATCCTAGAGGCAATTGGAAACCATTGTGTAATGAGTATTTGGCCTATGCCCATATCACCACATGGAGCAACCCTTGGGAGCGATGTCAGGAACCTGATTCTAGAACCAGGACCAGCGTCCTTCCATTGAGTGATTAGCCAGAACTGGCTGTCTCTTCAAACTGGAACAATCTCTGTCTTTCCTGCTGCATCCAGATGCTAACCTGGGGAAGGGCCTGAAGGCCACCTTCCCTTCCCCCTGTGCCCTTCGACTTTTGATCTGTTTTGTTTGTCCTTTTTAGTTTCAGATGTAGGAAGCAGAGCTTGAGCCATGGACCTGGGAGCCCAATATTTCTGACTGGATGTTGCAACCAGCCCGGCAGGGGAACCCTGAGGAGCCAAGATCCCTGAATGCAAGAACAAGGGTGGTCTTTGGACTTGAAACTCAGTGGGGATCATGCTACATAGGACCTGAACTAAACTATGAGTCCAATCCCCCTCCTCTCCACAGCGTCTAAGATGTTGGGAAGAAATATTTTTTCATGTTTGTTCTTGCTAAACCTTTGAAGTCAATATTCCTTTGCAGAAGCTAATCTGACGGTTAAGTGGTTAAATGGAATTGAAGTGCTTTGACAGCTGAAATTGGAAGAGCACAATCATTTGGGGCTTGAGCCAATGGCAGAGAGGAGAGGCCCCCTCAGCCTCCTAAGAGCACCTGAGAACCCTGGGAGAGGGATGAAATGATCCACATCAGGGCCTAAGGGCTAGAGACTCAGTTACAACTGAATCATATTGGGCAGGGTAGCAATGCAGGCAAATCTGTGCTTTGGAAATAATTTATCAGTTTTCGAAAGGATGTTGTAAAGATAAAAAAAAGAACTGGATCTAGAATATGAAGACTCGGTTTCTTGCCATGATTCTTAAGACTTCCACTGGCCCTCACCAAATAATTTAACCTCTCTGGGTCTCAGTTTCAATATCTGGAAAGTAAATAATAATATCTACCCTGCATACTTCACAGGGTTGATCTCAGATCAAATGAAATAACTATATATACATTTATATATCATAAACACTATATGAATGACAATTATTATATGCTAATCCCATTACATTGTGAGAGGTGGATTCTACATCATGGAAGTACATATAAAGACACTGAGAATACATGGTGTCCAGAACTAGAAGGCACCTCAAAGGTCAAGAGGCCAGCCCACACCTATGAAAAGAATCCTTTCTACTACCTACCTATCCCTTTACTTAAAACCTCTAGTGAAGGGGACCCCATTACCCACTCTGGTTGTAGATTCAGAGGAACTCAGACAATGGGTTTCCATGTGTTCATTCCATCTCTTGTTTTCTTTGAGTTTCACTGTAGGTTCCTATATAACAGAACCTCCCAGAAGACCATTGCCCTCTGTTTATGGGATAATCTCCAACTACAGATGCCTATGGATTCCTGACTTATACTGGAGAACAGCACCCCCCTGCCAACCCTCAATCCCTCATCCACCTACATCAATAAGTGTTCTTCAAATGAGAGAAGAGAGCAATCAGTCTATGGGTAAGGGTCTACAATTTGGCCTACTGTGTAGACCTGTCTACACCAAAAGGCAATGAGATCTCTCTCTCTCTGTCTTTCACACACACACACACACACACACACACACACACACACACACACACACGTTTTTCAGCAAAAGCAACCAGAACTCAAAGTACAAGCTGTCTTTTAGCATGTGGTTTATGTGAGGCAATTGGGGTTAAGTGACTTGCCCAGGGTCACACAGCTAGTGTCAAGTGTCTGAGGCCAGATTTGAATTCAGGTCCTCCTGACTCCAGAGCAGGTGCTCTATACACTGTGCCACCTAGCTGTCCCTAGCATGTGGTTTAAAAAATAATCATTACAATATTATGAGTTTCATAGCTAATGTTGGATCATAGTCTATTCTTCTGAAGTGGTCAATGAATTTTTGTTATGAGAAAAAATAATTTCTCAATATTTTTGGTCTTATGATCATGTATGGAAAAGTGGTTACTAGTGTTTTCTTTCATGGTTGGCTTCAAATTACACATTTGATGGGAATATTGGACGAGTTTTGTAATGCCCACACCATTTGCTAGCATCCAGCGCTATTTCTTCCCAGTGGAAAAGTGGTTATTTAAAGAAATTTGTATTTTGCCTCCTTACCAAAGGTGATTCTCTCTGAGGTAAAAGCAGGCAGTGTTTGTTGAATGAGCTCTTAGGGATATATTGATCCAGTTTGATTCCAGGGCAAATCTCCAGGGCTTTTTGCCTTAAGGTTTCAATTGGAAACCCAATTACAATTCAGAGTATGACACCTTGAAGAAATGCTATTCAGAAACAATTTGCATTTTGGAACTTTGTTCTTCATTCTTATCCTTGTATTTTTATTGTTTTTGAGGTCATTTTCATGGAGTAATGGAAATTACACTAAACTAGGAATACTAAAGACTGGGTCTTTCTTGGCTTGTCCATTAACTTCCTTGGTGACCTTTGGCAAATCCACCTCTGAGGAAGAGCTCTGGCTCAGTGCTGCCTAAGATTTGTTGAGAGTGTGTGTGTGTGTGTGTGTGTGTGTGTATGTGGGGGGGGGATTTCAAGAAATCAACAAATACTCTGTAAACCCTGAGGAATATAAAGAGATAAAGGGCAGGACTTGGAGTCAGGAAAACCTGGGTTCATGGCCTTTTCTGACACACAGTAGTTGAAAGTCTAAGATTATAAGTTATAAAACAGTTGCTAGGGGCAACAAGGTGGCACAATGGATAGAGCACTGGCCCTGGAGTCAGGAAGACCCAAGATCAAATATGACCTCAGACACATAACACTTACTGGCTGTCTGACCCTGGGCAAGTCACTTAACCTCAATTGCCTCAGAAAAAAAAAAAAGCAAAATAAATAAATAAAATAAAACAGCTGCTGATCCACATGGGTGAAAAGAACTCCCTAAACAGTTGAAATCATAGTTTTGACCAAATATATGGAAAGAACATTGCTAGTGAAATGTAATCAATAAGCATTTATTAAGTGCCTACTATGTGTGAAGCACTGTGCTAGAAGTGGGGATACAATTCAAAGACAAAAACATTCCTGCTCTCAAGGGTCTCATAGTCTTATGAGGAAGAGTGGAGAAAATGAGTTTTATTACCTTAATAGATAGTAGGAATAAATTAGTCATCTTAACAAAATGAGCTCAATTTTATGTTGAGCCTCCATTTTGTAACTGTTTTAAGTCATTTTTAACAATATTATAAGTACTTCTATACACTTTATATACAAGTATATACTTGTATATACTTGTATACAAGTGTATACTTGTATATACTTTGTAATGTAATTAAAGAAACAACCATGTAAGTTCTTAAACAACTGGTAATCATGTGTGGACTTTCTGACAAGACAGGCCACAAATAAAAAAATTATAGTTTTATCAGTAGTTTATGTAAGAAAATATCAATCAAATTATGTAGTAAGCAACATAGTAAGGCTCATAGCCAGAACGGTAAGAATCCCCTCAGAAGCTCTAGCCATCAGCCTGCTTCTAGGTCATGACTGGAACTGGCCCCTTCATTTTCCCTTCCTCCCACCACTCAGGACTTGAGCAGCCTGTGTTCACTCAAGGGCAGTGCTAATTGATTGATGGATAGTTGGAAGACAAGTACCTCAGAGGGAGACACATGGCCTCTGTCTGAGCAGAGAAGGAGCCTTGTCTTGAGTCCAGTATGAAAGAAACTTGCAGGGACCTTTAAGATTCAAGTTGGTGATTTGCTCTTAGAAGAGGGTATTATTTGTTTTGTTTATATGTTTTGATTAATAAAGTTTAGTTCCATATATTGAGAAGTGTAAGTCTAGTGTTCCTATAGTGACAGTTAACAAAAGCAATGGTAAATCAGTTATAAGCAAGCACAGTGAGTTACTGGGAGACAACATGCAAACAATTATGTGCAAACAAGATGTATACAGGATAAACTGGAGATAATCTCAGGGAGGAAGACACTAGCATTATAGGGGATTGGGAAAGGCTTTGTGTCAAAGGTGAGATTTTAGCTGAGACTTGAAGGAAGTTAATGAAGCTAAGCAGAGATGAGGAGGGAGTGAATTCCAGTGAACAACAATAAAAATATATGGAGTTAAGCGTTGGTGTGTCATGTTCAAGGATGAACAAGGTGGTCAGTGTCACTGGATTATAAAGGAGGGGTAGAGGAGTAAGGCGAAAGAAGCCTGGAAAGGTAGGAAAGATCCAAGTAAGGAAGAGCTTTAATAAACAGGATTTTATATGTATTCTGAAGATAATAGAAAGCTACTAGAGTTTATTGAATGGGCAGTAGGGACAGGGAGGTGACATAGGCAGATCTTTAATAACAATAATAATAACTAACATTTACTTAGCACCTACTATGTGCCAGGCACTATGCACATTCTATTGGGTGATGGCCCATTAACTATTTTGCATTAATTAATTCAGCAAACATTTACCAAGTATCTATTATGCACAAAGCATTAGCATGGTGTTGTGGACAATAATATCTCTGCCCTCAAGGAATTTTCAATCTAGTAGGGGATATAAGACATAAATTATATATATGAAGGCCATCTGTGGTAAGTGGCAAATATGAGACATAGACAGTTATAAGAATTCAGAAGAGAAAGAGCTCCCTTCTGACTGAGATGATTACTGAAAACTTCACGGAGATGGAAGGCTTCAGAGGATGGGGAATATTTCAATAGGCAGGGATTGTTGGGGAGGGAAACTAGAAAACTCCAGCTGGAGGGAATATTACAGAACAACATGACAAAGGTAATGAACAGTGGAAAATATCAAGTTACATTTTGAGAACAGTGAATCTATCTCTTTAACTAGAACAAACTTTACATAGGGGAGCAGTAGAAAATAAGACTAGATGGGAAAAGTTGTTGCCAAATTTTAGATGACTTTGAATGCCAGAAAAAAAAGTTTGAATTTTATTCAGTAAGCAACATAACGTTTTCAGCAGAAGAGTGACATGAGGAAAATTAGTTTGGCAAGGTTTCCAGAGAAGAGGGACTAGGATAGGGATAGAACTCAGAATCATGTCATATGAAGGTCTATTGAAAGAACTGGTCATGCTCAGAACTATAGTGGTATGGGACAAATTGGAGATTAGATACTTGGGAACTAATTATGATAGTCCATATTTGAGGTAATAAGGACACAAGCTATATGATAACAGTGGAGATGGAAAGGAATGGATGGAAATTTGAGACAACATGAGGAGAGAATCAATAAGACTTGATGATCTATTATTAGAGAAATGGGAGACTGAGAGAAAGGAAATGCCATTAACAGAAATAAGGAAGTTAGAAAAAGTTGGTTTTAAGAGGAAAATGATAAGTTCTGTTTTAGACAGGGTAGGTTTGAGGTCAATATATGCTGTTTTGATTGAATCCAAAATGTGGGGAAAAAAACCTTAGAGATCATTTAGTCCATTTTGCTAAGCAGAAGGTACTTCTTTAGGTACTTTAAGATGCCTAATGAGGGTCAGTCCAGCTTATGCTTAAAGGCCTGTAGTGACTACCAAAACATCCCATTTTACTTTTGAATAGTAATTGTCAGTCAGTCAACAAACATTTATTAAGCATTCAATCTGTGCCAGTCAGGGTGGCTAGGCACCCCAGTGGGTAGAGCCTAAGCTGGGAATCAGGGAGACACCTCTTCCTGAGTTCAAATCTGGCTTCAGACACTTACTAGCTGTGTGACCCTGGGCAAGTCACTTAACCCTATTTGCCTCAGTTTCCTCTTCTGTAAAATGAGCTGGAGAAGGAAATGGCAGCCCACTCCAATATCTTTGCCAAGAAAATCCTAAATGGGGTCACAAAGAGACAGACATGACTGAAATGATTGAACGACAATAAAAATGTGCCAAGCACAGTGCTAAATGCTGGAAACACAAATAAAAGCAAAATGAAATTGTTTGGAAATGATTCCTTATATCAAAACCAAATCCGCCTCTGCAACTTCCATTCATTCAGGTAAAACAAACCTAATCCCACTTACCCATGGCAACCCTTCAAACAATCAAGATAAAGGAAGTCATCATGATACTACTCCCTTGAATCTTTTCTTTAACAGACTAAACCTTCCCAAGTTTTTCACCAGATCTTTATAACAGATGGTTTTGATCTCCTCACCATTTTAGTCATCCTTGTCTGGAAACATTCTAGTTTGAAATTGTGTTTCCTAGTATCACAGAGGCCAAATTATGGAGCACACTCAAATTTGTCCTTCTTGGTTCCAGATGACCATGTGGGAACTTGGGAACTGCTTCCAACTATGTGGTGACTCAGTCCTGGGAGAACTTGGTGTTTTGGTAAGATGTGGCAAAGCCTGAGTGGTCTCCTGGTCCTCATTCTAGCTGATGACAGTAGCAGGAGAGGAGGGAGGCCCTGTATTAGTTAAAAGAAAAGACCATTTGTAACTCATCTTATTGTTTTAGCTCCCTCATGGGGCAGGGAGAATGTTCTGTCTCTAGACTACTCAATACAGGGGGCAGGGGAATGAGTGATACTCTCCCTTTCTCCATGCTTGCCACCATTTACATGAAGCATTGCCTCAATTAGGCCAGTTTGCACCTTTACCTCTGCCAGCCTTTCCTACTTTCTTTTCCTTTCCTGAGTAGATGATCAGGCATCATTTTTAAGATGAAAGGATCTAGGATTGGAAGAATCTTTGAGTACAAGAAATTCAGAAGCCCTGGGTACTCTCAAGTTAAAGCTGCCTGGCAACAGGGAAAGTTTTTGTGTGGGATAATATGGCCAACGTTAAGAGGATTGGCTCAAACATAACTGTTTCATAAGTAGAGTTAGACAGTGCAGCACTGAGGTGAAAATGTAAGATGTCTAATCAGTAGTCCTGCAAGCTATACAATGATATTTTGCTATCAGCCTCCCAGTAGATTATGATAATGGCTATACATTAAATTAGTGAATCCTATTTTTAAGTCCTTCTACTACTTTGTGCTGAGTCTTTTATAGTTAGCATCTCTTTTGTAGGTAGTAATAAATTACTGTTCCCTTACCTGATTCATGTGTTATACAACATATCTTTTTGTGGCCTCTTTTTGAGGACACTCTGGATATGAGTCATAACCCAAGTTAAATCATCTTTGGTTGACTTGGGGTAAGGGTTTAATTAGCATTTAAGAGACTCAGGGGATTCTGGGCCTGGAATCAAGCAGATTTCAGTTAAAATCCTATCTTAGACACATACTAGAAGTATGACTTTGGGCAAGTCACTTAATGTCTGTTTGCCTCAGAGTGCTATAATAATAATAGCAACTACGTCACAGGGTTGTTGTAAGGGATTGAGATATTATTTTAAAACAATTAGAACAGTGTCTGGCACATAGTAGATATCATGTAATTCTAGCTTTTATTATATATTATAATTATAAATAATGATATAATTATTTTATAATTATAATTTATATTATATAACATAAATATATTATATATAAGAAATATATAATATAAAGATATTTATATATAAATAAATATATAATAAATATAATATATAATAATTGTGATTATTATAAAAAAGTCTAGTTCATCTTATTTGAAACAGGAGTACCCAGTATTGAAGCAGATCCAACCACATGGCTGAGTCCAAAAAAGAAGGACGACTTGGGTGGAGAAAGGAGTGCCATTTACTTCATTGCCTGTGGGTACAGAAGCAGTTTCTCAAGGTTAGACAATGCTATATCTATAACTGAACACAGTACTCCAGAAATGGTTTGACTCAGGCAGAATATAATATGACCAATATTTTCCTCATTCTGGACATTATACTTCTATTTTTATAAATTAAAAGAGCAGCTAGGTGGTACAATGGATAGAATGCCAAGCCTGGAATAAGGAAGACCTGAGTTCAAATCCAGCCACAGACATTTATTAGCTGTGTGATGCTGGACAAGTCACTTAGCTTTGTTTGCCTCAGTTTCCGCATCTATAAGATGTGCTGGATAAGGAAATAACAAACCATTCTAGTATCTATGTCAAGAGAAACTCCCAAAGGGGTCATGAAGAGTTGGACATTACTGAAAATGACTAAACAAACAAAAACCTCTATAGATTAATATATCATTGACCCTTTTCAATAGAACAGGGCCACAGTCAGTCAAAGAGTGGTGTGACATTCCATTAGAGACTTCACTGTAGGTTGATATCAAGGCAACCTTTGATGTCTTTGAACCCAGACATTCTACTTGTTCCAAATCTACCTAGCGGTACTATTATTCAGCCCGTATTTTTCCATACTGTTCACAAAGCTATGAGTGATATTGTGAAATGTCTTTTGCTGAAATCCAGGTGTATAGGTCTACATAATTTCCCATATCTATCCACTGTTTGAAAAGGAAATCAGTTTTGTCTGGCATAGCTTCTTCATGATGAGCTCATACTGGCATTATGGATCACTTGTGCCTTTCTGAAGACTATGTATTCTAAAATTTTGCTAGGAGTCAAATCCAAGCGCACCAGACTATCATTTATGAAAATTCTCTGATTCAAAACTCTGGACATTTGCCCAATTCAGATCTTGCAGCATCTCTGCTATTGCACACGATTTTTGTGCATGTCAAATCATCAATAGCAGTTCAGTAATCGCATTTGACAATTCTTTCAGTACCCTGAAGTGTAGATCCTCTGAGTCTGAAGATTTCAATTTATTGAAGTCAGTCAAGTGATCTCTCACCAGCTCCTCTCTTATTTTGAATTTAAATCCCTTCTTAGCCATTTTGTTCTACATTCCTCAGTCTGAAAATTATTCTTCCTGGTAGAGAAAAGAGAAGCAATGAACTCTGAACCCTTCTTCATTCTTTTCTGTCAACTATCATCATCCCGTCTACTTCAAGCAGTGGTCTTATCCCTTCTTTGAGTGTTTTCTTCTCTTCACCATAGTTTAAAACAGCAACAATCCCAAGCACTGTTTTTGTTATGGTTAGCAATCATTTCCATTTCGTATGCATCCTCTTTAGTATTCACACTCAGTTGTATGCCTCTGTTTCTGTATCCTATTTATATCTTTTTACCAGTCTCCATTTTTCTCTGCTGCATTGGAATTATTTTTGTTTATGTCATCAGAATATGCTTCTTGAGAGCATCCCATCACTTTTGAGCTGATTTATAAAAAACTTTATGCCATCAAATCCTACATGTCCTTTCTCCAAACTATTTGAAATCTACTCTCCCCAAACCTAGGATTTAAATAGATTTTTTTTTTGGCTTTTCTCTGCTTTGATATACTAACATTTATGATGCCATGATCACTTTCCTTCAAGGTTTTTAATCATTCTTACTTTTACAATCAATTTTTCCCTATTGAATAGAGCCATCTCCAGAATAGATCGTCCCCTTACCTCTTCCTTTGTTAGTCGTTGTAGGTCGTGTCAGACTCTTTGTGACTCCACAGTTTTCTTGGCAGAAGTACTGGAGTAGTTGCCATTTCCTCTTCTGGCTCGTTTTACAGATGAGGAAGCTGAGCCATAAAGGGTTAAGGGAATTGCCCAGACTCACAGAGATAGCGTCTGAGGCCAGATTTGAACTCAGGTCCTCCTGACTTCAGGTCCAGTACTCTATCCACTGTACTACCTAGCTGCCCTATCTTTTCCTTTACCTTTTAAGAAATTATTAAGAGATCCCATAAAGTAAAATTTTTCTCAGCTACCTTGCTTTTAGAAGAGAGAGCTCCAGAAGATGTCTAGATAATTGCAGTTCTCCTGCCACTCTTAGATCAGATCTCTATGCCACCTTTGTGATCTACTTCTTGAACTTATCCATTTCTCTCTTCTGACTGGGTGAACTGTAGTTTGCTCCTCCACAATATTGCTTATAGAACTTACCCAAAGGTTCTTCACCATTAATTCTCTGTTGTGTGCACATATATGCATAGATGTATTTGTATGTATACATACACAATTCTACCACATCACCCCTTTTATCTAATATTTATTTTTTAATAAATATAGACAGGTGGGCTTGAATGGGTTTTGGGTGTTTGATTACCTAAACAAATACACAAAATTCCAACTCTCACTCCTATTGGCTCATTTCCTCATTGAGTCTCTCTGTGTGGTCATATAGGCAGTGTGCATGTCTCAAAAGTTACTAAAAATAAATCACATGAACTCTCTATCAACAGCCCATCACGCACTATACCCACTACTATGCTGGCGAGAAATCTTTCCTTTTCGATTAGTTTCCTCTCTCTTAATCTCTAACTACAAACATAAACTTTTACAAAAATAAGTATAAATGCCATGTATTTTAATATTAATTGCAAGTAGTACAGAAATATACTAAAATACGTAAATGGATCTGTAATCTCATCAGTTTGGGAATTCTTTCCAATGATGAAGATGAAGATACCAACCAATCAATAACTGCCCATCCTATATGACTCTCCACCATGTCTTCCTGAAAGTTCATCACAGGAGATCCACCCAAAATAATGGAGGCCTTCCTTACTTTCTCCCAATACTATAAGGTCACCAATTAGGCACTTTGACCATACATGTCATCTCCACCTTTCCATCTCCGTCTCTATGTCCGTTTCTGTGTCTCAGGTGATCGACCCATCTTCCCTTTCTGTCTTACAATTTCTTGATGGCATACTTTACTATTGTTCTACTAAGCTCCTCATTGGTTATATACTATAGCCTGTTCTCACCTACCTATAGCAACATAGACTTCCCTCTACCTCCATCCCTTCTCCCCATTGATTGGGGAAAAAATGGGGAGTAAAGTAGTTAGACAGATAAAGGAGAGTTAAGATTCCACACCCCTGTGCAACACTCTAGTAAAGACTGGGGAAAGTAAAGGGGCTGTGAATAGATTTTGGATTCTGGTAGTCTTGGCAACCTAGTTTACTAGCTCAGACTAAACTGCTCTCTGTTCTCTGCTGTGGCAGGTGAAAGAAGAAATGACTGATGAAACAAAGGTTCGAGCTGCCAAGCATATAGTTTTGTTAAGCAATGCATGGCAATTGCCCAACAAAGAAGGACCAGTAGCCCCCAAAAGCAGGAAGAGATAGACTTTTATACATTAAAAATAATTAATCAAATAAGGCCAATTAATTTAAAGGAAACACTATTATGTTAGGGAATTTGATTTCTAATTGGATGAAAGATTACAGACTTTTCAAGTTGAGAGGGGGATAGCAAACAGGTGCAATTCCCTGAATTCAGCAAAAGGAGGTGTCCCTGTCAAGTGTCTGTAAACAATCAAAGGTACATGGAAAAAATAACTGATTAATCGGTCTGGGGCCAGTTTTCAGATAAGATATATGAGGTGCTTGAGATGTATAATTGTGAGAAAACTCCTTGCATCAATCTTCAGATCTGACTGGATCTCTAATCAGCATAACCTAGGTCCTTGGTTAAGGGTGTCTGAACAACAGTAGGTGGAAGTAGTCCAGCTCCCCAGCCATGAAGGACTAGTTTCAAACAATGCAACAAAGTTTTCTCTCGGTTGTCATAATTGAATAAAGTTTTCTCACAAGACAGAAATTGGACTAGACCTGTAATTGAATAGAAAAGGAACTGAGCTAACTTCAGAATTAACTCAAAAAATGGAGTCAGTGTAGTTCACTCAATTCACATAATTAACCATTTGCTGTCCTAACCCCCTCAACTGTCTCTCTACTAAGGTTGTTCTCACTAGCAGTTGGTTGTGTTTTCTCTCCTCAGGGCAGCACTTTGCTTCTGTTTTCAGTCAGGTCACCTGCAAAGTCCTGATTTCTATTGCAGAGGTCTATTCCTCATTCTCTTTCTTCATCAGTTCAGTTCCAACTCAGTCATGATACTTCTCTCCTGGAAGGAAATTCCTTTCAGAGTTAAAAGCTTTGGAAGCTCTAAGGCACTCTCCATTTGCAGAGACACTTTCCTCAGCCTACCAAGTCTTCACCAGCAACACCCATTGAGGAGGGGGTTATATAACATACACCCTCCCATTAGACGAATGCATGACATGAAGCACATTTCATGACGTTTTTATCAATTATACCTAAGAGGTTAAATTTATCTTTTTGCATTAAAATCGCTTGTAAATTTGTTATTATGCGGACTCTGAACATGTCTATTTTCTTTGAATTACTAGTCTTTTTCATTGTTTTTCTTCCTTTGCCATACTTGCAATTTCTGTGGCATCTAGCTTAGCAGACATAGATGGACTACTTTCTTCCTCTTCCTCCATTTTCAATTTAAATTCCTTTGCAAAAAAATTTCTATGCAAATATATACTTCACAGCTCTTGTTAAATAGACTCCTCCCTCATCAAGGACCCATCATTCCTGTGACTTATGCTCTGGTCTAAAAATCCTAATCTCATTTTTAAACATCATCTTCTTAATCTAGTGTTCACTTCCCATACTTGCTTCCCTCTTTTGAAGCTCCTACCACCAATAGGTAAGAATCATTAAAAACATTATCTGTGTTCCTTAAGAGGCATCATGTAGTATGAGAAAAATGATGGACTTGGAATCAAGAAAGATTTAGATTTAAAACCATGACACTTATAAGCTGTGTGACTCTGGGCAAATTTTTTTAATCTCTCTGAGCCTTAGGTTACTGATCTGTGAAATAAGAATAATTGTATTTTTACTACTGCCTTCTAGGGTTGTTGTGAGCAAAATGCTTTATAAACCTTTAGATGTTATAAATATATGAGCTTTTCCCCTCTTTCCTGGTGTATAATGACCTTTTCACCCTCAGACCTCATATTGAACTATTTTTGTTACCACTTTAATGTGTAGTATCAAGTACTATAACCAGCTGTCTTATCTCTTTATTGTAAGCTCCATGATGGTAGATCTCAGATCTTTTATCTAACTTTTGTAATACCCCAGCCCCTAACACAGTACTTTTCACATAGCAGAAACTTAGTGTATGTTTGTTCGACAGAGCGAAATTTCCCAAGACTTCACAACCCCAAAAAGTTGTTTTCTGATTTGCTTTTGCCAGTACTTTTCCCCATGTGAATCATCAGAAATGGCTTGACAAGACTTGACAAGTGTTGGGACACCCTTCATCATACCGTGGGAAGATTAGAGTCAAAGAAACATGTACTTATCACCAACTACGTGTAATGCATTGCACCTGGGAACATGCAGAGAAATAAATGTAATATATGATAACCTGAGGAGAGAGTATGAACCTGGTAAGAGGCAGCATCTGAGTGAGTAAGAATAGAATTTGAAGAGATAATTATGTGGCTAGCAAGTATCCCAGGCACTGGAGATGGCTTTTATTAATGCATAGAGTCAGAAGATGGAGCATTGAGTTGGGGTAATAGTTAACCATCTGGTCTTACTGGAACTAGGCATAGGAAGAGTCCCTGATGTTCATCTTTGGCATACATCCTTAGCTGATCTTCCCCACCATCAACCTTAGTATTAAACATTCACATCTGGCTCACAACCCCAGCTGAGCCCACCCACCCTATATACTTGTTGCAAACAGGAATCTCCAACTATTAGGACTTATTTCTTCTTCTGCTCTATAATACGAGGTGTCTGCTCTCCTTGAAGAAGCCCTGAATCCTCACCACTAATTTTCAGAACATAAAAATATGTTTGTTTCCCATTTGTCCCAGTTTCACTCTATATGCAAGGGTTCTTCACCTGAGGCCAACTAATTCATTTTTTTAAAATTCAGAACCATATTTCAACATAATTGGTTTCCTTTTTAATCTTACATATTTTAGTTTATGTATTTAAAAACATTATTCAGAGAAGGTTCTATAGACTTCACCAGACTATCCAAGAGGTCCATGACCCAAAGAAGGTGGAGAACTCTTGCCCTACCTACCTCTGACAAGAAAACTTTCACAGGAGGTAGAATCAAGATGGTGGAGGAAGAGGAGAAAGCAGTATAGTGAGGTCTCCCCCACAACTCCAAAGTGATCTAGAGAATGCACCAGACTGAATCTTGATTGGAACATCCAAGAAAAAGTTACAATGAGTCTTTTTTCAAGCCCAGGTCAGCATAGAGAGAAGGATAGAGAGGTCTGTAGGGAGTGGGGATGAGGTCTGGTCAGGAACACACCATCCTAGGAGCATTTCAGGGAGAGGCTGTGTGTGAGGACCAAAGGAGGTCCCAGGCCCATACCAGAGCATCCCCAGACAGGCCCATGCCAATGCACTATGACATGAACAGGCATCAAATGGCAGCTTTGTTGCTTACAACCCAGTTCTGGGTTACAGATCCAGGGTAGACTGAGATCCTGAAATAATATTCAGTACCCCAAGAAAGAATCAAAAAGATCAGCCCAGACCTTTCCTCCAAGAGTGCACACAGCCCACCCTCCACCCCCAGCAACAAGTCCTAAGTCAGGAAGAAAGCTAGAAGAATGAACAAACAAAAGAAGAATCTCACCGTAATAAGCTGTAATGGTGAGAGAGATGTTTGATACACAAACCCAGAAGAAGAGAGTGACTCTAAAACATCCTATAAGCATTGCCTCAAAGAAAAACAAAGCTTGAGCACAAATTCAACTAGAATTCCTGGAAGAGATGAAGCAAGAGTTTAAAAAAAGAGTTTAAGATGTCTTTATAAATGAAATGAAAGTGTATGAGGAAAATATTGGAAAAGAAATGAGAGCTATGGAAGAAAAAACTGGGAAGTTAATTTACAACTTGGCATAATTGATATAAAACCTTGCCCAAGCAACAGACCCTCTAAAAATTAAAATGGGACCAAACAGAAAGCAATGACACTGTGAGACAAGAAATACTAAAACAAAGTCAAAAGACTGAAAAAGTAGAAAACAGTATAAAGTATCTCATAGCATAAAAAAAATAAACCTGACCTGAAAAACAGATTGAGGAGGAAAATTAAGAATAATTGAACCACTTGAAAACTGTGTCTGAAAAAAAGGAGCCTAGATGTCCTATTTCACCTATATATAAGCCCTACTATTCCTAGGTAACACTTGCCTAGGGAGTTCTTCTATACTCCCCAGAGATACTGCAGTGGGATGTTTAATTGTTTTTTAATCCCCTTTCAGTTTCTTAGAGAGTGGTTTACATTTCAACTCTACTAAAAATTGAGTTATTAAATTAGAAAAAAGAAATTTTAGAACTGTCCACATCTCTTAGAATCAGAGGGCAAAGTAGAAATAGGAAAAATTCACTGGTCACTCCTAAAACAAACCCCAAAATGAAAACTGGCCAGAAACATCATAGACAAAATCCAGAGCTTCCAAGTCAAAGAAAAAATATTGCAGGAAGAAAAAATTCAAGTATGGAGTAGCCATAGTTAGAATCACATATGATTTCACTGCCACAATGTTAAAGGAATAGAGAATTTGGAATAATATATTCCAGAAAGCAAAGGAGAAAGGTTTATAGATAAGAATAACTTGCCTGGAAACACTGAGCATAATCCTACAGAGGGGAAAAATGGAATTTTAAAGAAATAGAAGGCTTCTTAGTATTTCTGCTAAAAAAACACAGAACTGCATAGAAACCTTGAAGTTCAAAAGAGTTTTGAGAAACATAAAAAAATAAGTATGAAAGAACAATCATGAAGGACTCAACAAGGATAAAATACTTATAGTCAAATATGGGGAAATGATATATGTGTTCTCTTGAACCCTATCATTATCATGGGTCATAAAGGGAGTCTAACCACATCATTTCCTATTTCTCAAAGTCAGGGGGAAAAAACAACCAAACTATTCTCTTTCACAACTAGAGGGCAATCACGCAGTATTTTTTGTGGATCTGATAACTACTGTTAAGGGACTGGAACACTGTGGCTGAAGAGATGCAAATCATGCAATCATAGAGTTAGAGCTAAAAGAAATCTTAGAGGCCATCATTTTACAAGCAAAAGGGCAAAACTGATTTTATATTTGTCTCCTCAGCACCAAGCAAAGTGCCAGGCAATTAAGTTGGATTGATGTACATGGGCATCAGGAAGTAGTCAGATGACAAGCACACATGACTTTGCTCAATTTGGAGGCTACCTGAGCTTTGTAAACACCTGAGCATTCGAGGTAAGGCAGATGTTGTGGTGCATGTAGCATGTGTATTGGGTGTGTGTTTCAAAGTCAGAACAGAGTGGCTGCAGATGAGTGTGGCAACTGAGCATTTCCCCACCTCCCTCTTGCCAGCACTGCAGCATGATATGAATTTAGAATGAGAAATGCTAGAAAATTTTGAGTGTGGGAGCCCTCAGTCACTGGAATTGCAATTGATCTTCTTCCCCTTTTTGTTAATTGTGATGTATGTACATGAGGGTAGAGTTTGTAATTCACCTAATGCCTTCCCCACAGTGCATACCAGTATGGAGTGAACAATAACATTAGTTTTAAGATCAGATTCTAAGTACAACACATGAGAGTTGTTGACAGCTGAGCATGGCTCCAGGTTTCTCTTTCCAAAGAAGAATTCTCTAAAAGGCGTTTAATAACCTAACAATAGTTAGTTGAACAATCTTGGCTCCTCTTAGAAAATGGGCATTTATAAATGATTTATTCATTCATTTAAACATTAATTTGGAAAGTACAAATCATGTTCTTTTAATCAGACCAACTCTTCAATGAGATTTATGTAATGTTGTAACTTGTTCTTAATGATTCAATCATCTTGTAATATTCCAGAGCAATCATGTAAATGTAACACTAGTGAGTGGTGCTGTAGAAGGCACTCAATCCTTTCTGTTTACCTCCTTCCTTCTGGAAGGGGCAGAACCAAATTTCATCTAGACTTGGTCTATTTTTGCTCCCTTTCCTTTCTCACTTTCCTAGACATTTAATTAGCCAACTCTGTTACAACAGCTAGTTTACATTTATCCTCAGCACAATATAATGCCCATCAGGCCCACTTGACCCCTTTCTCCACTGTTTTATGAAATTTATATAAAGTTAAAAGTTATTAGTGCAATCACAATAGCTCAGAGCCCCCAGTTAGGAAAATCGCTAACATTCAGACAGTAGTTTAGTTCCTTGTTCTCGTTTAAAGATTAGTGTATCTCTAGCTAACTCCTGTGCCATTCCTGTGGCAAAATCAGGATACAAGAAACATTTAGGTAAAAGAAGTGAATGGAGTATGTTACAGTGTCTTTTGCTGAATGGAAACAGGGAGAGGAAGTTGGAGAAAGAGCAGACCTTGGGGAAAAACTTGCCTCCATCCTTGTTACTTTTAGCTTCAGTCCAAGTTCTCTCTCCTGAGATGCTTTTAAGGCCCAATGACCCACCTCAATCTTTCCTTTCTTTGTCAAAATTCAGCCCACATTTCAGTTTCTCTTTTTGATTTCTCCATTTTAGTTTATCCTTTTAACTATTGCCCCTATGCTCCCAATTCTTTCTAGCTCAGATAACTAGATACAAAGCAGAGTTGGGGATGCTATCTCTTCAGTGTTGCTATTGATTCTGACCTCTTGCAGTTTCTTGAAGACTCTGTCAGTCTCTTGCAGACAATGTGTGTCTGTTTAAGAACTCCCAGTCTTGACTCAAGACAGTTCAAAGATGGTGCCCAAATGAATCTTGGGGATAAGAGGATATTCTTGTCCCTCTAAACTAGGAATCCCAATATGCCAGTCAGTTCTCAAACCCCTGTGATATAAAGAAAATTGAATCCGAGCATAATCCGATACTTCTATCTTATATCCCCATTCCTTTCATTTTATATTCTGTAATAGAGAAAAAACAATCCTACCATACTATTGTCCTTCTTAATTCACTTTGAAGCTGTGCTGGACTTAGAACCTCGCCAATACCCATCCAATATCTCTGGTGTTCCTACATGGTAGGGTAACAGGTTAGAGAATATTGTTGTTAAAATAATTTCCTTTGGGGCAGCTAGGTAGCATAGTGGATAGAGCTCTGGCCTTGGAGTCAAGATGGACCTGAGTTCAAATCCAGCCTCAGACACTTGACACTTACTAGCTGTGTGACCCTGGGCAAGTCACCCGATTGCCTTACCAAAAAAAAAAGATAATAAATAAAAAATAATTTCCCTTATCTCCTTTTCTAGTGAATAGTTTCCATTTTTAAGGTCTCTAGCCTTTCACATAAGCAGAAGGGTTAAATCTCTATTTTAGGTCTCCTTATGATGACTTTTAACAAACTCAAGTGGAGATATCTTCTCCACTATTCCTGTTCATTCCATGACTAACCAATTAATAGAAATGGGGCTCAATGGAAATATATGCTATGTTGTATTCCCCTAGAACTCTTTGTGAGTTCTGCCCTCTCTCCTATCTATGATAGGCACACTCAAGATTAATTAACAAAAAGACTGCCTATTTCTGGGCAACAAGAAATTTGCCAATCAACTTTCAAGGTCAATCTGATTTTCAAGCCTGATTCTTTTAAAACAACTGACTGAACTTTAACCTGTAGAACTGATTTTTAAAACACATATAAAAATGTTGTTTTCCTCACAGAAGAGAAATGATAGTTGAAGCAATGCAAGTGGGTGAAAGTCTCTTGCGAGAGTAGAGAAAGGAGATAAGGGCCAGCAACAGAACCCTGAGGAAATTATTGAGAAGGGTGAATGGATCTAATGGGAGATGAGACAGAAAGGAGCAGGAAGAAGGATTAACAAGGAAAGGAAACCAAGTGGTGTAATGCTATGTATAAACCTGGAGTGAAGAACCTTTGGCCTAAGGCTGAGATCCATCATATCACTTAATTCTATCGGGCCTAGAGCAAGTAGTTCTAAAAATATAGACATACCAATAGAGTCTCTTCTTTTTCAAAATGATATTTTAAGTGCACCCAATCTATCATCGCTGTAACTTATTAAAATGTGCTGATGGTGGAGTAGGTGTCAGTCTAATGTTTGTGTTGTCATGGCAACCAGAGATGAATATTTCAATCTGGTATATGGCCTTCAGTTGCTTTTTGTAGTTGCTTTTTGTGGTTGTGTGCAGTCCACAAATGATTTTTCCCCCCTGGAGAGTCAGAGGCCTATGATAGAAATAGGTTCCTCACTCTTATTTCACAACTGAGTAAAAGTCTGTCAAGAGAAAGGGGAGGGAACAAGTATTTATATAGCACCTACTGTGTGCCAGCCACTGTGCTAAATGCTTTACAAAAATTAGGTCATTTGATCCTCACAACAGCACTGGGAGATAGGTGTTATTATGATCCCCATTTTACAGTTGAGGAAACTGAGGCAGATAGAGATTAAGTGACTTACACCGGGTCACACAGCTAGTAAGTGTTGAAGGTTAGTAAAGTTGAAGTGTTGAAGTAAGTTTAAACTCAGATCTTCCTGACTGCAGGCGCAGTGCACTATGCCATTAAGAAAAATGTAATAATAAAGCCCTTGCCCATCTCACTGGAATGGTTGAAGGATGATTGAAGGCAAACGTAAAATTACTTTGCACATGTAGGAGACAAGTATATAAATCCTAGAGAGCAATACTAATATAAACACAAATTTTAGTTCCACTTATTTCTGCTCCTGAAATTCAACACTATTTTGTTTACTTCATTCTATGTCCAACAAACTAGGTTTTAGCAACCCAAAACCAATATTATGATCGAAAATAGAGATCCTTACTGCAGTCTCAGAGAGAAGCTTTTATCCAGCTGTCCTCGTGCAGGAATGGTAAGGCAAACAGACTGCTGATGCATTCTCACTCCATTCTTCATTACCCCCCTCCCTCACTATCTCACTGCTCAGTTTGGAGAAAATGAAAAAACCTACCAAGGACTGTCATGTACACAGAAATCTGTAATGTGGCCTTGTCACTGTCTCAGGTTCATTCATCTCATTTCATCTCAATATTCTCCATCACAGTCATTTCAGTTTATTTTTAATTGGTCATTATATAGGCTATGATTGTGTGAATCACTACATTCATATCTTTCCTGGTTTAACCAATTTGAAGTAAAATCTTACTTCTGACAGGTTACTGAGTGTCTTTGTTGAAGGGCATTTGAAATACCAAAATATGAAAATTTCTAACAGACTAGGAGAGAGAGTGACAGAGAGACAGAGAGAGAGAGACAGACAGAGAGACAGATGGAGAGAGACAGAGAGAGAGACGGAGAAAGAGAGAGAGAGAGAGAAAGTACTGGAAATAGCCCTGAATTTGGAGTCAGAAGACCTAGGTTCAAAGCCTGTCTCTGCCATATTCTACCTATGTTACCTTGGGTAACTCATTTAACTTGTCTGAGCCTCACTTCCTTTATCTTTAAATGAAAAGACTGGACTAGAGCCTAGGTTCCTAATTTTTTTGTGTATCATGGACATCACTGGCAGTCTAGTGAAGCCTATCTCATCTCAGAATAATGTTTTTAAATGCATAGGACTACAAAGCAAACAAATTGCATTGCAGTTAGTGTCATTTTTCCCACCCAAGTACATGGACTCCCATGAAACTTATCTATAGACTTCCTTGTGGGCCCATGGGCCCCAAGTTAAGAAACTCTGGACTAATTAATCTTTAAGGTCCCTTCTTCCTCTAAATTCTGTAAATCATTTGCAGAAGTAAGCCTAAATCCCATACATTCACATTAACCTGCCTTTCTCAATAGACAGAACCAAGGGCAAGAACCAAATTTTATATTCTTTCCATATCTATCCCTCTTGTGTCTCAAAATGGGACTAAGTATTTAGTAAGGATTCTCTACAAAAAACAAAAAAACAAAAAAAATAAGATCATGAATCTCTTCCCAAACAAAATAACCAGGTCATGGTCTTATCAGCTCTGTTAATGGATGATTTGTATTGCTAACTGTCTCTACCCCAGAGGGAAATCATGCATTTGCTTGTTGGCTTGCATTTTATACAGTATTATTATAACCTACTGCCCCCTAGAAACTAGGGCTAAACACGTAAGCTATGTACTAATCTCCCCAAATAGTCAAAGAGTGTATAAAAATGTAATTAACATAGGAAAGGGGTAAAGAACTTCTAGAAGAAGGCCTAGGGCTCCCCATGTTAGACAAGATCCACAAATGACTCTTTGCTCATAACCCTACTGGAGAATAGTACTCAACATGTCAGAAATTTGCCCAGCCTGCTTTAGGAAGGTATTCTGGGCCTTACCATCCTCAGATTATGTAGCAATCAGTCCTTAATACAACTAATTCCCCAGTAACCACCACCAGCCTCCACCACTCACTCGAGATAATTTGATGGTTCCATCTAGACAACAGTCTGTCTCCACTCATCAGATTGTTTGGATGGGTTTTGGAGTCTGTTTCCATGGAAGCAGATGGCCCTTTGACTGTCACTGGGCACATTTCATTCTCACACTTACTGACGTCCTTCACATGTCCTAGACAGACATTAGAAACACAAATTCATTAGCATACATGATGCCTTTTGATTTCCATAACTCTAGTTACTAAACATATCCTTCTGTGATTGTTTCATTTCTTCCTATTGGGAATTCTGGTTCTAAAATTCTGTACTTCCAATGCATTCTATAAATTTAGCAATAATGAAGTTGATTTTCTTTACTTGTCCAAAGAGACTTGATTATTTATTGGAGGATCTTATATGAGAGCAACCCTAGCAGCTGCTGACCTTTCACCATAAACAGTTGGGATGAGACCTCCTTTGGGCTAAAATTCTGATAGTTTAACAAACCTCTGAGCACCAGATGGGAGATTTGTAGACCATTATTTATTGGTCATTCAAGCCGTATGAGAGCTAGGTTTCAAGCAGAGAACACTAAGGTCTTACTCTGTTTGAAAGCACCTTTGCTAGGCTGTTCTTATTATAGGAGTTAGAGCAGTTACCTATTATTCAGCTCACAGGGTAACTAGATGTCCTGGATCCTCAATAGGCAGCCAGATGAATTATTCTAACCCCTGACCCAGAGGGTTTTAGTGTCTGATTAAAAACTAAATCTGCCCTTGGCCAGATGCAGCATCTTTATTAGAAATGAATCTTTCCCAAGATTCAGGACACTGGTTTTAAATCAAATATTTCCAAGGGTTTCTGAGTCCTCAGCATGAGCCATCACCTCTTAGGCCTTTGGCCAGGCCTCTTCAATGTACAGGGAAGTTGATTTGCAAGAAAGCACTGTCCTTGTCTGTTCTGATAACAAAGTTTACCAAAGCACTGATGCCTATTTTTAACAAAGGCTAAGACTGGAGGGGCCAATAGTTAAGTGCCAACTTAACCATAGTGAATAAGGTAGAAACGGTTTTGCTTTCAAGTAAGGAGAATGGGACCAAAACTTGTGAAGAAAAATGCATTAGGTATCTTTGAAAATAAAGAAGTCAGATCATTATCTAAAGATAATGAGTGGTGTATAGGAAACCATGATTTTTTTTTTAATGTAGTATTTTAGAAATCACTTTCTTCATTCAAACACATATATTTATTCTCCACTTCCTTTCTATTCCAAAACACTCAGAGAATCTTGTAGGAAGAGAACTTATTCCCTGGATGAAAAAACAGGCAAGTACTATCAAGTGACTTATTCAAGATCACAAAGCAATGGAGAAATGTGGGGGCAGAGCCAAGATGGCAGAGTGAAAGCAGTGACTTGCTTGAGCTCTCCCCCAAATCACTCCAAATACCTATAAAAATGGCTGTAAACAAATTCTAAAGCAGCAGAACCCACAAAAACACAGAGTGAAACAAATTTCCAGCCCAAGACAACCTGGAAAATTGATCAGAAATGTGTATCGCACCAGGCTAGGAGAGGAGCGCAGTTCAGTGTGGGCACGCAGGCCGCAGTAAACCTGGAGCAGGTCTCAGAGGACTGAATCACAGGCAGCTGGGGTGGTTTCCAGACTTCTCAATCTAGGAACACCAAAGACAACTTAGAAGGTCAGTGGGAAAAGGCTGTTTCTGCAGTGAGAGAGAAGCTAGGTCTCAGCCCCAGTTACTGAGCGTGGCCCCGGGGCGGCGGCTGCCTCCTGAGCTTCTGGCCCATAGAATGAGGGGAAATTGAGTGGCTGATCAGAGGGATATTGCAGAGATCTTTTTGCCAGTGCTGAGGCAGGAATCTCTTGCTTTGCCCATGCTTGGATCTGGGTCACAGTTCTGAGGGGAGGTCCCAAGGTGAGGAGGAGCACTGGCGTGTTGGAGCTTATAATGGCAGTGGAGAGGAAATCCTCCTCACAGTTCCAAGACAGAAAAGACTGTTTGTGGTCACTCATAGACCAGAGCATAGGCCAGGAAAGGAGTAAACAGCTCTCCCCTTATCGTACCACCTTGGAAGAACTGAAAAATTTACAGGTCTCTAGAAGTATCTCTGAAAACAGCTATACAAACTCCCGAAGCTTAGGACAGTACCTTCTCCACATTGGAAGCAGAACTCTACCTTAATAAAGAGTTTATAACTCAAGTAGTTGACTGGGATCATGAGCAAACCTCTCAAGAAGTGTCAAACCATAGAATCTTTTTTTGGTAACAAAGAAGATCAAAACATACAACCAGAAGAAGACAACAAAGCCAAAGCTCCTACATCCAAAGCCTCCAAGAAAAATATGAATCAGTCTCAGGCCTTGGAAAAGCTCAAAAAGGATTTTGAGAAGCAAGTAAGAGAAGTAGAAGAAAAACTGGGAAGAAAAATAAGAGTGATGCAAGAAAATCTTGAAAAACAAGTCAACAGCTTGCTAAAGGAGACCCAAAAAAATACTGAAGAAAATAACACCTTAAAAAATAGCCTAACCCAAATGGCAAAAGAGGTCCAAAAAGCCAATGAAGAGAAGAATGCTCTAAAAAGCAAAATTGGCCAAATGGAAAAGGAAGTCCAAAAGCTTACTGAAGAAAATACTTCCTTAAAAATTAGAATAGAGCAATTGGAAGCTAGTGAGAAATCAAGACACTGTAAAACAAATCCAAAAGAATGAAAAATTAGAAAACAATATGAAATATCTCACTGGAAAAACAACTGACCTGCAAAATAGATCCTGGAGAGATAATTTAAAAATTATTGGATTATCTGATCAAAAAAAGAGCCTAGACATGATCTTTCAAGAAATTATCAAGGAAAACTGCCCTGACATTTTAAAACCAGAGGACAAAATAGAAATGGAAAGAATCCACCAATCTCCTCCTGAAAGAGATCCCCAAAGGAAAACTCCTGGGAATATTGTAGCCATATTCCAGAGTTCCCAGGTCAAGGAGAAAATATTACAAGCAGTCAGAAAGAAACAATTCAAGTATTGTGGAAACGCAATCAGGATAACACAGGATTTAGCAGCTTCTATATTAAGGGACCACAGGGCATGGAATATAATATTCTGGAGGGCAAAGGAGACAGGATCACAACCAAGAATCACCTATCCAGCAAAACTGAATATAATCCTTCAGGGGAAAAAATGGTCATTCAGTGAAATAAAGGACTTTTAAGCATTCTTGATGAAAAGACCAGAGCTGAATAGAAAATTTGACTTTCAAATACAAGACTCAAGTGGAACATAAAGAGGTAAGCAGGAAAGAGAAATAATAAGAGACTTATTAAGGTTGAACTGTTTACGTTCCTGCATGGAAAGATGATATTTATAACTCATGAGACCTTTGTCAGTATTAGGGTAGTTGGAGGGAAAAAATTATATGCATAGATAGATAGATAGATAGATAGATAGATAGATAGATAGATAGATAGATAGATAGATCAATAGGTAGGTGGCACAGGGTGAGTTGAAGATGAAAGGGTCATATCTGGAGAATAAAATTAAGGGGTGAGAGAGGATTATACTAGGAGAAGGGGAAAGGGAGAGATACAACAGGGTAAATTATCTCACAAAAAAAAACAGAAAAGAAAAGGGTCTTACAGTGGAGGGGAAATGGGGGAAGGTGAGAGGGAATGAGTGAATCTTATTCTCATAGAATTTGACTTAAGGAGGGAATAACATACACACTCAATTGGGTATGGAAATCTGTCTCACCCTACAGAAAAATAGGGGGAGAAGGGGACAAGAGAGTGAGGGAATGATAGAGAGGAGGGCAGATTGGGAAAGGGGGTAATCAGATGCAAGCACATCTGAGGAGGGACAGGGTCAAAGGAGAGAGTAGAATAAATGGGGGGGCAGGATAGGATTAAGGGAAATAGAGTTAGTTTTTCACAACATGACTACTATGGAAGTGTTTTGCATGACTGCACATGTATAACCTATATTGAGTTGCTTGCCTTTTCAATGAGGGTGGGTGGGGAGGGAGGAAGAAAATTTGGAATCCAAAATTTTAAAAACACATGTTTAAAAAAAAATTGTTTTCACATGCAACTGGGAAATAAGAAATACAGGAAATTGGGTACAGAAATCTATCCTGCCCTACAGGAAAGTAGAAGGGGAAGGGGATAAGAGAAGGGGGGGGAAGATAGAAGGGAGGGCAGACAAGGGGAGGGATATTCAGAATGCATGCCATCTTGGGGTGGAGGGAGGGGTGAGATGGGGTGAAAATTTGGAACAAAATCTTGTGGAAGTAATTGTTGAAAACTAAAAATAAATAAATTTAAAATAGTATTTAAAAAAACAAACAACAAAAAAAGATTATATAGCAATGAAGTAGCAGGGTGTAGTTTATATTGGTTGACAAGCTAAGCATGTCCAGGATCAACCACTAAATTTGTCTACACATCACAAAGTGAAGAGGAAATTGGAAATTTGACAACTATGTGGATAATTTGGTTAGTTTGAAATGGAAATTTAATAATTCAGATCCCCAAGTGGTTTTCTTGCTCTGAATTAACTGATTTGCTTGTCTAATGTGACTTTACCCTTCCCTGCTTTCATATACATGTTTACTCTGGGGCCTTAATTTTCCAAATTGGCCATATATACTGCCAAAAATAACTACATGATTACTGAATGTCTACTTTATCCTGTTAGATAGATATACATTTCATATGACTAGGCTTCTTCCTTTTTTCCACTTAAAATCAAATTAATATGAATATCTGCCCTTCCATAGAAGATATGTAAATGTGCATATGTACACATGTATGCATATACATATGTGAACATATAAACATGTATTTTCACACTATATATGTATGAAGATTATGATAATGTCCAAGCTTGGTAATTTTGCTGTTATTCAGTCATTTTAGTCATAGCCAAATCTCCATGACTCCATTTGGGGTTTTCTTGGCAAAGATATTAGAGTGGTTTGCCATTTCCTTCTCCTGCTTATTTTACAGATGAGGATCCTGAGGCAAATAGGATTAAGTGACTTGCCCAGAGTCACACAGCTAAAATGTCTGAGGCCAGATTTGAATTCAAGAAGATGAGTCTTCCTTACTCCAGGCCTGGCACTCTATCTACTTCTTCTCCTAGCCTCCCAAACTTGGAAATACCAGCCTGATTTCTCAATATCCCTCCATACATTCTATGATCCAGAAATTCCATCATACTTTCTATTCTTCCCAAACAACACTGTCTCTCACTCTGTGCCTTTACCCTAAAACTTCGAACCAGAATGCTCTGCCCCTTAGTTTCCTTCAAGACAACTTAAATCCCACCTTCCACAGGTGGTCTTTCCTGATCCTCCCAGTTGCTAGTTACTTCCCTTCTCAGATTACATTCTTTCTACTCTGTATTCTTTTTTTTGTAATTTTTTTAAAAAATTTAAATATGTTCCTAGATATTTATATATTAACTCCATTAGAAAATAAATTCCTTGAGGTCAGGGATTTTTTTTGCCTTGTTTCTAACATTTTACATAAGGCTTGACAAATTAAAACTGTTTAATAAATATTTATTGACTAACTTTGAGCCTGCAGATATACTTTTGAATGATTTGGACCCTCCACTTTGACATGAAAATGCTGAGAAGCCAGTTTGGACAGGATGTCAGTAGGAGCCCCAAGTAATAGCATGGTGAAGGTCTCACTGTTACATTTAATAACATCTTCTGTAGAGTATTCATATATAATCAGTATTTAATCCAATCTTAGATTTAAAAAAATTATAATTTTAGAAACAATATTCAGCAGTGGCATCACATGCAGCTATTTTCAATCCTTCTAATGTTGAACCATCTATAAAGTTGAAATGGCATCATTGCATAAACATTTTCAGTGGAACAATTATAAAACAAGAATATGGCTAATATTTACAGGGCTTGGTGAACACATCTGCACATGTGCTTCATAAATTTCAGGCACCAGTGACTTTTCCAATCTATATTTTGAGTTTTTAAAAAAACAAATTAGCTGCTTAGGATGTTTTGCCTTATTATGCTATGCATAGGCATTTGACCAGCATAGAGTCTAATTGCAATTCATTGATGTAGCAGTGAGTACTGGAAATGCATAAGAAAAGGTATAATTAGAGGTCTTTTTGCTGTTTAGTATCTCAGAGGTTGTCCTCCATGAATGAATGAATAAATGAGTTAATCTGAAACCAGGCATGCTACTAAGAGGTGTAAATACAGATGAGAAAATGAAATCTTTCCTGCCCTCTGGGAGCTTCCATTCTAATGGAATAAACAGCTTATATTAGGGAGTGGTGGTTAGGGACAGGAGTTTGGTCTGAGGAGTCACAGGAATGGTGAGTTGATCCATGGGGCAGAAACAATGGTAATATTGATTTGATTACTGTGGCCAGAAGCAGAAGGTAGAAAGGGAAGGGGATGATTATACATGTGCAATGGTAGAGAAGGTGGCAAGATGGCCCAGGTAGATAAATAGATGGCATATGAAAGTCTAGTCTAGGACCTACTGTATATGGGGAGTTGGATGAATTTGCACTCACTCACCAATCATGACAGCTCAGCTTTAGGTAGGTTTCTAAAACTGCATGGATTGGCTGCCCCAAGAACTAAGGATATGACTTCTGGAAGTCTGGTCAAGAAGGTGCAATTCCAGGTGGGAAAAATCCAAGCAACTGTAGGAAGAGAGGCCTATAACAGATGGCTGGAGGAGATGGGGAAAATGAACTGATAAAGCTCTCAAAAGAATTTAATATAAGAATAAGGAAAAGACAATCATTCATATCATTTCAATTCCACAAATATTTATTGACCCCTATGCACAAGGCACCATGTGATGGGGAATACATACATCAGTAACATAATCCCTGTCCTCAATGAAATGACAGTCTAGTTAGGGAAGATGACTTGTATGCACATAACTAAAATATAAAATATTTGTATTATATAAAATATATTATAAACTAAGAGAGGTACAAAGTGCTACTTGAGAGTTCAAAGGAGGGAGAAACGGATGTCATTAACCACGACTAGGTACTAAGGTTCTGCAATAGACAAAGGTCTTAGATCAGGTTCCCATCTTTCAACAAGAAGTGATCAAACATAGATGTAACAGGGCCAAAAATGAAGTATAAAAACAAATATAAATAAAAAAGTGAAAAATAAGAACAAATATAAAGTTTCCTGGCATTTAAAGTTCTTCATAATCTGACCTCCTCCAACCTTCCCAATCTCCTTACACTTCAACCCCTCTACACATATACTCTACAATCTTGCTACATTGAACTGTTTCATGTTTTTCACACCAATACTCCATCTTCCATCTCTGATCTTTGTACTGACTGTCCTTTATGCCTAGAATGCTCTCTGTCCTCATTCCTACCTCTTAGCCTCCCTGACTTCCTTTACGATTCAACTCAAATCTCACCTTTTACTGGAGACCTTTCTCAGTCATCCCTTCTTCCTCCACTACTCACTGCCTTCCCTCTACATTTTTCTTCCTCTTCCCTAATCTACCTCCCTCACACAGCTCAACTAAAGTGTTGTTGTTTGTTTTGTTTTGTTTTGTTGAAGTAGCTAGATGATGCAGCAGATAGAGAGATAGGTCCGGAGTCAGCAAGTCCTGAATTCAAATTCAGTTGATTCTCTCTTTAATAATACGTAAGAGAGGGAGAGTTGATCAAGGTACACCTAATCAACTCACTTGATGAAATTAAGGAACATAAGGGGAAGGTAACAGATACAAAGAATTAAGATTTTGCCCCTTCCAAATTTGGAGGAGTTGCCTTTTGTAAAGAGTGCATCCCTTTCAGATCTTTACTGAATCATTTTGCATCCTGTATGAGACTTTGAGTGGCTCACACCCTGAATGGCCTATTCCCAAATTTTGTAGGGTACTAAACTGGGAGTGGTCCATTCATAGACTGTAAAGAAAGGGTAATGAAGTGTTGACACTTTGGTGTCTCTCTAAGAATTTCATCAATTAGCTTGATAGAATGACTATACACTGGCTGGAGGAAGAGTCAGGTACAGCCCTTTAAAAAGTAAGCTAGCAAGCTCTTCATAAAGACTCTAAGGGATTAAGGAGTGAGGAATCAGACAATCATTGAGCTGAATCTCTATCAATTAAGAGAATTATCTCTAGCAGTTGAGAAGAAAACCAGCAATGGAGGAAAAACCCAACTCATGAGAGGGCATTCCTGTTCCTATTTGTCTTTATCCCTCTTCAAAAAATGCAACAGGCTAGGAGATGAGGGAAGGGAACCTTACACAACGGACAACAGCATCTTGTAGTACCCAGTAGGCAATGCTTTGCACAAAAGAGTGAAGGCCCAGAAGTCCAGCTGTGGAGTCAAGTCCAACAGTAGAGAGGGGCCAGCCTAGGAAGCCCAACGGAATAACATGAGCAGCAGAAATGCTGTACCTAGGAGGAGAAACATAAGTACAACACAAGAAGAGAAAGAATCCTAGGATCCTACAGGGTCGGGGTGGGAGCTACTGAACTCTCTGTGTGTACCCCCTCTTTCTGTTGATACTATACGTATTTATAGAAGAATGCATCCCGTGTTTATGGGTTGAATGTTTCATATTTCTATTGTTCACAGTACGACATTTCAGAAAAAGCCTTTGCTTGGAGCTAAATGGGCCAACTGGCTGAAAATTGAATATAAATACAGCAGTGAGAGCCCATGGGCTATACACCTGTTGTTCTGTTGTTTCGGTTATGTCCTACTCTTTGTGACCCCCCATTTGGGGTTTTCTTGGCAGAAATGCTGGAGCGCTTTGCCATTTCCTTCTCCAGCTTTTACAGATGAGAAAACTGAGGCAATAGGGTTAAATGACTTGCCCAAAGTCACACAACTAGTAAGTGTCTGAGACCAGATTGGAATTGACAAAGATGAGTCTTCCTGACTCCAGGCCCAGTGCTTTATCCACTGTGCCACTAGCTGCTCTGGGCATTTTCTCTCTCTGACTCTCTCTGTCTCCCTCTGTCTCTCTGTCTCTCTCTGTCTCCCTCTGTCTCTCTGTCTCTCTGTAACTCTGTATCTGTCTCTTTCTCTCTGTCTCTTTCTCTATCTCTCTCTGTGTCTCTTTCTATGTCTCTGTCTCTGTTTCTCTCTCTTTCTCTCTCGACAGATAGACAGATAGATAGATATGCATAAACCAACAGTTAATCATGCACCCAGGGTAGTAGATCTCTTGAAGGACCCAAACTCTGAGTGACAGTTGGAAGGCAGGCCCAGGGGTCTTCCAATATATTCCAGAAATTCTGTAAGAATCAAAATCAAGCTTAGTAGCTTTCCAGACTTCACACATTCCCCTTTTGTGAAAACTGAGCCAACTTAAGTCTTCTTTTGTGCTGCTGTGCTGCAGTCCCATTCTCAAGGATCACTGGCAGCAGCTCACCACTCACATCTATCAGGGTTCTTTCAGTGCCCTGAGATATAATTTGTCTGGGCCTAGTGATTTGAACTCAGCAGAGGCAACAAGGTTCTTTCTTATTATTTCCTACTTATTTTGGATTTTAACTCTGTTTTAGTCATTTTTGCTCCAATCCTAAGGTTATTCTCCTTGCCCAAGAAAAACTGAAGCAAAACATGAGTTGAGCAGCTCCAGCATTGGTGGTGACTTGATCTTTCTCTCTTCTCATCCTTAAAAATAAGGGTGTTGGACAGATTTTTTCTAAGGCTCTTTTTAGCTCTAACATTTTGTCTAACTCTGTGACAAAGACATTTCTTTGACCTGGTCGCTGCCAGGATCCAATTTTTACTCCTCATTTCATATCTTTCCTTCCCTTCTCCATATTTTCACTTGGCTTATTTCTTATATTCATGTCATTTTAAAGTCTTTTGTTTGGCAAAAATAACAGGGAATTTGAGGCAGTACAGAAAGAACATGGTTTTAATCTGAGTACATTGAAACCAATTGCTTAACAATTTCACATGCAAAAAAGAAATAATTTTTTTTAATTAAAAAAAAAACAATTTCACATGCAGCAGGAATGAGCCTGGATCAGACTCAAGGTTGACAAAATTAAAATGCTCTTCAAAAGAATTTCTTGATATTGGGTAATGATGTTCACCAACTTTAGGGGGTAAATAATGCTTTAATTCATGATGCATAACCACATGCAGAAATGTAAAATTAGGTTGTTTTTGAACATGCATACCTATGTGCTCACACATGCACACGCATGCACACATAGACACACACCATGAGGTATTGCTGAGCTCATACACGGCTTTTCTCTATGGTCAGCAATGGGGCAAGTAAAAATAGGTTCCTTGGAGACAGGGACTATTTTGTATCTGTATCTCCCAACAACTGTCACAGTGCCTGGCACATAGTAGGTCCTTAATTCATGTTTATTGATTGAGTGATATACCAAAAATGCTGGCACCCAGGGCATGTACCACAAATAGAACTTTTAAAATAACTTTTTTAGACAAATTCATTGAAGGGATGGGGTTAGGAGGATGGGAGCTGGGATTTACCCTACGCTATAGCTGCTAGTTATTTTTAGTCATTCTAGGAGAAGAAAGATGATCTCTAATAGCTTCCTATTTTAATTAACTATTCTTGCTCACTTGGAGCTAAACTCAAATTTTTTTTCTGTTTGCCTGAGTACAAAGGTTGTCATTTACATCTCAGCACCCTGAGACAAAGTCCTAGTTACCATTCCTTGGTTGTGGCTCTGAGGACAAAGAAGGAAAGCCATGCAGTTCAACATCATAAAATGCTTACTATGTGCAAAGCCCTCTCTATAAAGCTTGATTGTACATATTTGTTTGCTTGTTGTCTCCCCTCATTAGACTGTAAGCTCCTTGAGGGCAAGTACTATCTTTTGCCTCTTTTTGTATCCCGTGTTTAGCACAGTGCCTGGTAAATATTTGGCACTTAACAGATGTTTATTATTACCATTACTACTGTATTACACTCAAAGATAAAATAACACACATTCCTTGATGACTAACGGAAAGATGAGCCAGAAGATCTGGGTTAGAATAGCCAGTCCAACAAGAGTTACCTGACCTTCCCAGGACCTAAATGATCTCTAAGTTCTCTTCCATCTCTAAACCTTAGAATACACACACAAAGAACTATGATCATGTTGGAATGTTCTCTCCTCACCTCTGCTTCTTAGGACCCCTTAGGATCTCAGCTCAAGTGCTACCTTCTACGTGAGGCCTTTCCTTATATCTCCAATGACTAGTACTTCCTCACCACCAAAATTACCTTGTATTTATACTATTCATATTTTATATACACATGTATGTTTCCTCCAATCAAATATAAGCTCCTTTGGGGTGGGGACCATTTTATTTTTGTCTTCATATTCCCAGTGCTTTGCACAGTGCCTGATTAGTGGGTGTTTGATAAATATTTGCTTATTGATTTATTTATTGGTATAAAATGTGCTCATATAATCCTGATTCCAAGTGCTGACTTGAAAAGGCAAGAATGTCTCCTGCTTGGCTCTTGCAAATATTAAGAATTAGCTAAGGAGGAGTTTTTGAATGCTCTGGTGAGGGGCAGGATGAGCATTGAGGTACAGAGAAGGGCTGTCTTCTCTAGACTGTCAAAACATGCCTACTCCTGCAGAAGAATAATTAGCTCCACACCTTTGACCCAGACCCAACTTTCAACTACTCATCCTAACCTGGTTTTACTACTGATTTTGCTTTGTCTCTCAGATAACCAATTAAAGCCCCTGCTCCTGAGGAATAGGCTTCTTACAATTACCACTCTCTGTTGCCTCCTTCTATCCATGACAGATGCCAGAAGAACCTATCATTATTTTTCTAAGCCCATTAACCCTTCATATTCCAGGTGTCTATGGGACATGACATCCTTTCACACTTGCATCCCACAGTTTTCTTGAAGATGTTTTTGGGAACTTTAACTTTTAGAAATAGTGACTGGTGCACAAATGAAACATACCTGATCTGGTCCCAATTAGTAACTCACAGTCTTTCCTTTACAAATATTAATTGAAAAAGACTGCATGCAATTTAGAAAGCTTATATTGTGTGACCCCACTTCCTATGACGTGGTGTTAGGAAATCTCTCAGTAATTAAAAATGTCCTGGTATGAGGGCACAATAATCACAGCTTAATGTGGTTATGGACTGCTGCACCTTTTTCTGAAAAAGTTTAAAGTACTTTACAGATATTTTAGGATTACAGTAATGAGAACTTCTCTGGTAGATATGCTAGGGGGCTGAGGTATTCTCACCCATTTTTCAGATGGAGAAATTAAATTATTTACTCAAGGTCATATGTGAGCAAGTGGTAAGACTGAAAGCAGGATCATTAGGGGAAGTATTTTAGAATGAACATTAAGCTGTGAGGCATGGGCTCTAGTCCTGACTCACACTATCTGTTCAACTTTAGAATCACATGCATTTAAAGATGGAGCAAAGACCAAAAAAAATTGCAAAGAACCTGAGATATCTGACAATTCTTCTTCTTTATCCTTTATTTTATTTCCAAGACTATCTGATAGGACCTGTGGCATTCACTCAACTTTATAGTTTGGGTTTGTTCAGTGTTTGATGCCCATAAGAAATAAAAATCCATGTAAGAATAATGAAAATGAAGATGTATTTGTAAATTATGTTCAATGGTTTGAGAATAAAAATAAGTAGATATGAAAGCCTAGAATAATCTACTCTTCTTCCAAAGTCTTATATTACTTTGTACCACTCTTATTGCACTTTCACACAATATATTGTATGACAGTTATTTCTGTATAGAATTTAAGCATTGTAAAGTACCTCCTTGACCTACTAGTCCAACCAAGACCTAGCTGAGAAAATCCTTTATAATATTCCTGAGAAGTGGTCATCCAAAAGCTGCTTAAATACCTCAAGTGAAGGGCATTCTATCACTCTCATCTCACATCAAGCTTCCAAAAGCACCCACTAAAAATATCATATTTCACTGAAGGAAAAAAACAAGGCCATTTGATGAAAACTCCTTCATCTTCTCTTCTCAACTCACATCCAGTGGGATGTCACGTAACACTATCCCTTCCTTCACTCCAGTCTCTGATGAATAGATGGCCCTTATCTTTGCTAAGGCCAACCTCTCTACATATACTCTGAATCCCAGTGGATATCCCCTACTTTCTCTGTTTCTGTCTCTGTCTCTGTCTCTTTCTCTCTCTCTCTCTGTGTCTCTCTCTCTGTCTCTCCTCTGTTCTCTCTCTCTCTGTATCTCCCTCCTCTCTCTCTCCTCTCTCTGTCTCTCCCTCTCTCACCTCATTTTCCTTCTCCTTTCTTTCTCATCTTCAATATCCCTCTACTAACTTATTCATTGCTGTCTATAAACATGTCCGTGTTTCCCTTATTTTTAAAAACAAACAACTCACAACATCCCACCATCCCTGATACCTATTGTCATTCTTATAGCCATCCTCTTCTCACTAAATTCCTTAAAAATTGATCTCAGTTAAGCGCCTTTTCACTTTCTCTAACCTCACTCCTTTCTAAGCCTTCTGCAATCTAGCTTCCAATCTCATTATTCAATTGGAACCATTTTCTCTGTAGTTACCACTGATTTCTTAATTGCCTAATCTAAAGGCCTTTTGTTAATCCTCATATTTCTTGAACTCTCCGAAGTATTTGATACTATTGATTGCCTTCATCTTTTATATATTCTCTCCTCTCTGGGCTTTCATGACACAGTTCTTCCCTGGTTTTCTTTCTATATGACTAAGACTAGCTAGATGAAATGGTTGGTAAGTGATAGAATCAGGAAGATGTGAGTACAGATCCTGCTCCAGACACTTGTCAACTGACCCTGGACAAGTGGCTCATTCTCTTTCAGCCTCAGCTTCTTCATCTATAAAATGGGGATAACAATAGCACCTTACCTCACAGGATTATTTGTAAATCTTTGAAGGTATTGTTGATAGAAATAGGAAAAAAGAACCAGTCAGGTCTTCACAAACATTTATCTGCAGTAGCTATACAATTGATTTAAAGCTGTAGAGTATGGGTACAAGTTCTCATGGTGTGTATTATCTGCTGATAATTTGAAAAGTTTTTTGGCAAAATAGTCAAAAACACTAAGCTACCACAAAGTATCTGCTGTTCATAAATTAAGATCATTCAAGAGTTCTTGAAAGATACAGACATAGAGATAACTTTATTCAACAATTTTCTCATTAACAATATTAATCAAGGTACAAAACACTGAGATGTATGTTCTCTAAAGATGTTTGCCACTATCATGGAGGGTGCCCTAGGCAAAGTTCAAATGGAAGAATGATTCCATCTAGATGGTAAAGTTTTCCATATACTCTAGTTTGCAGATGATATTATGCATATTGAAACAAACACAACACTATATAAGGGCTTCTATGTCTACTCAAAATAGATCAGCCTAACAATCCACCTAAGATAACCAAAGAATTTAAGAAATCGTTTTCTAGACTATGACATGTATTCGGATAGTTAACCATTAAGTTAAATGTAGGTTTGTTGCTGGGAGGAAATGGAGGGCTAAAAAAAAAAAAGAAAGAAAGAAAAAGAAGCTACATGAAAGTTCTCAGGGGCAAATCTATATTCCAGATAAACTAAATTAAACTAAACTAAACTAGAAGATAGAAGTCTTTTCGGGGAAAGTCACTGAATTGAAACTAATGATCCCCTACATCAGGAGGTCTTCAGTGTTGTGCTGGTTCACTAGGATTGGCTACTGCCAAACTTTCATATGGACTTCAGTTTCTGTAACTCTAGTGACTCTTCTGAAATTTTGAATCTCAAAAGGCTATGATCTAGTGACATAGATTCTCAAAGTGAGTGATACTACTCTGTTGGGGGTGGGTCTGGAACAATCAGGGGGGCAGTAGTACCCTCAGGTATGATTGGGGGGTGTTGAATAAAAATAAGGGGCTGGTGAAGGCATAAGGAAAGAAGAGAGGAAAAGAAAAATTTTGAAAAACAGTTCATTCATGTTTCATTTGTTGTGTAAGAGTTAAAGTAATAGAGATTACATTATTTTCCAAATAAACACACAAAATGCAAGTTATAACCCATCAGTGGTCAAGTCTGCCAGCAGGTCTTAACAAACAAGTGTTGGCAGGCAAGCATGTCACACATTGTTGGGAAGTTCAGCATGCATTGGCAGGAATATGTGTATGTAATGACTTGTTTACAGTATGATACTTCATGGTTACATGACATAATATTGTGTCATCAAAATTTCAATGAAGGAAAAAAATCACAAATTTACAATAAATTATTAAATTTGATACATTTAATATGTGTATATACATATATTACATGTTTTTGAAATGGCACAAATTTTTTTTTAAATCATTAAAGGGCTAAAGAAAGTACATTTCCAGTGGGGTGCTGAGTAATTTTTTAAAGGAGGCAGTAGACCAAATAAGTTTGGGAACATCTAGTCCATTCTATCTCCTATATTCATTTACCTAAGAGCAGGAAATAATGAGACACAACAGACAGAAAAACAAAAGTAAGGTTTGTTCAAGGCCACATTGTTCCCTCCCCACCCAGATGCTAAGTATATCTTCTCTTGAGTGCCACCAAGAGAGCTTGATCTAGCTGTTGAGTGCCTTTTCTATACATACTTAGTTCTAATTCAGCAGCCCATCCAGAGCCTTTTCTTTACTTCACAGTAGGCAGACAGAAACCAGTCCTAAAATAGCTACACATACAATGAAGTGAAGGGCAGGACCCTTAGTTGTGCTTTTCTGGAAGCAAGTTTTTCGTGCATCGCCAGTAGGCGAAGCCCACCACATATGCTTTCAGGGTTGGGTCCTCATTTGGCCAATTCCACCTCTTACACAGGTATTCTGTTGATGTTCATGTTCTCTGTTCCTGGAATGAAGAAAAGCTATAACTAGCTTTCACAATCAATGTGTATAGTTTTGTGGCAATTAAAATGTTTCGAGAGACATAATTTCTGGGTAATTTAATCATTTTATTAATAATGTTAGCATGTTTATTAATAAAGTGATGGTCATTTGGCCATCTCTCTCTTAGATCAAAGACAATCAAGGTGGCGGGCTCATGGCTTATATGCCCATTGAAAGGCAGTGTTCCCAAGGATGGTAATCAACTCTGACTGGTTAAGAATTTATCATAGAATGAAAATTACAATGGAGGGCTAGACCTGAACTTTGATTACATAATTTACTTCTAAGTTACCCCCAGCCTTGAGCAATCTATTCAAAGAATTTATCCCTCACCCAAGCCTAAGCAGAAGGGAGTTTCACCTTAGATCAGAAGTCTGATCTATTTGGGTGAAGAAGCAATACCTAGAAGAGGAGAACATTAATCCTGTCTTCCATCATCCCTGTTCTTGAGAGATTAGACAAGGAAACACAACAGGGGAAAAAGCTGGAGTCTCTCAAATTTTAATAGTTTTATATTAATAGGAGAGAGAAATAATCATTTCTCTCAGTTCATAAGATAACAAATGCTAGTTTTGCTAGATAACAAATGCTGAAAAATGATGCCATTATCTTGAAAGCCAACAGCCTCACAAAACATTAAGGATTAGCCACTTCCCTTGTACCGTCCTTGTAGGAGGGATATCTCATCTGCAGCCTTTGGATGATGAAGCATCCTTTGTTACTATTAGTGCTAATGTTAAACACCTGGCTCAGAACCATGCCCTCATGACAAATGAATGTAAGAATCAGAGCAGCAAGCACCTTTCAGTTTCAGCCCAGTTGCTGAAATTGGGGAGTTTGTAGAATTGTGAGTTATTATTATCTCTCTTCCCCATGAACTGAGTATCTGACTCAGTTTTCATTCTCTTACTGTGTAGCTCTGCAGGAAGTCCAGATAACAGTAGGCTTCCCTCTCCAGGAAACTTTCAACAATTCGATATTTATTGTTAGTGAACCAGTCTATCAAAACTATTCATCCAGTTGGCATTTGTAAGATGTACCTGTCTCATATGGTGATTTTAATAGCACCTAAAGTTCTCCTATCATAGGCGCAGATCTTCCATATCAAAACTTCCATATCAAACAAGTGTCTCTAATGTGTTATTCACATTTGTCTTTTCTTAAGACTGCAATTCATATTTTCAATGCAGTGGATTTAACCTTAAATAGAATTGAGTTGGAAATAAAAAAGACCTCCCCCCAAAAAAAATCAAAAGATCTCAAAATTGCTCCCACTTTATAAACATGGCTCTCAATTTTATGATCCTTTTATTGGTTTAAAGTCATAATGTGCTATTCTTTTCACTTATGGTGTTTCTGAAAGACTTGCCTCTTTAAGAAGGAGAAGGGAACTTGACAAGTAGCCTCTGATATGTTAAGCTAGAAAATAGCAAGCCGTCATGCAAGGGATAGCCCTGTTCCTGTCCTGATCTGTTTGTTTGTTGTTGCTGGTTTTCCTAACCCTTTGGTGGATCTCATTGCTTTGTTCTTTTCTCAGTGCCTATGACAATCCTATGAATAGCCACGTAAGATTATTTATCCCATTCCATAGATGAAGAAAATGAGACTTACAGAGGTGAAGTCATTTGAACATGATCACAGGGCTTGTAATGCTGCCTAATCATGCCATTCAACAATCCAACCCAATCTGAACTCATCCACTACTGGTCCCATGACATTGGCCTGGCAACTGCCTGTCTCTGATCTCAAGCATCAACTGTTTTCTTGTCTTTTGACAACCATTGCATTTATTTCCAGTCCTGGTTCCATCATTGCACTGCTCTTTGCCTTATGCAATGAACAAACTAACTCCTTCTGATTGCCAAAGGCCCAACCATTAACTGTGTCTTTGACACCAATTGACTAGATATCAAACTGTGAGTTCTTTGAGAGCAGGGACTCTTGTTGTCTTTTTTTGTATCCTTAACCATTAGCCCAGTGCTTGGCACATGGTAGGAGTTTAATAAATGCTAGTTGACTGACTAAACAGATCAGTTGGCTTTTTTTTTCTTAAAGGCTATTTGATGATAAGTCAGTTTTACTAACCTATAAAATCCCTAGCACTCAAATTCTTCAATTACCTGATTAAACACCACAGTTTACCTAATGATCTTATATCTCTATTTTCTGTTAAGCAATCCTTCCTGTTTCTTGTTTAGGATAATTTTCAGGTAATAGGAATAAAAATCCTCTACTATTTTCTGGAAGACCGATTAAGAAAGATCATGCTGGTAAATACTTAGATTTATGACACACTTTACATACACTGTCTCATTTTACCCTCCCCATAAAGGCAGGCTGGTATAGTATAAAACAATGAAATTGAAGTCATTCAAATTCAAATTGTGCCACTGATTACCTGTCTAATCTAAGATAAATCACAAATTCTCCAAGTCTGCTTTCTCATCTGTAAAATGGTGGGGTTAGATTAGATGGCTTCTAAGGTCTCTCACAGCTCTAAATACATAATCCTATGGCTAACCCTCCAATGTAGATGGTGAAATTATTATTATCCCCACTACACAGTTGAGGAAAACAAAGTTCATTGAAGTTACATGCACATAAGAGTAACTACAATATCCACGCACAAAGTAATGTCATGGGGAGGGCAGAGGGGACTGATAGAATCAAAAAATATCTTGTGTTGGAGAGGACACTTGAACTGAGCCCAAGATCACAGGACCAGTAAGTAGCAAAACTGGTATTCAAATTCAGATCTTTTACCTCCAAGAGCAGTGCTCTTTTTATAATACCATGAAAGTTGTGCTCCTCTACTTTGTTAGGGTTGAAGTGCTGTTACCTTTTGAAAAAGGAAGGTTTTCCCAGGGTCATTCAAACCTGGATCTACCTGGGATCCTACTGCATTCTCAAAGAACAGCTTGCAAAGCCCCAAGAACTATGGGAACCAAAAATGTCACAAGTAGTCCCGCCCTGAGCTTGTCAATTTACAAGCTGCCTTAACTACTACAATAACCTCCTATCAGCAGACAGTTCCTATTGCATGTACCCAAATGTCCTCTTCTCATTACCCTATGGCAGTCCTATTTTGTGATGTTAATGGATTTCTCAAACTTGTCTGAAATCTGGCAGCTGAGGCTCAAGGAGAGGTGACAGGGCTCATAGGAGTGGGTGTTCCTTCTCATTCTTTTCACTTAGGAGAGGATAACTAGGAGTTAGCATACATTCAAGGATCAGTTTAATGTTGTTACAAGTTTATTTGATCACCAAGTAAATCTGACATTTCAAATAAGATGCATAATCATTACTGTGTTGCACAGCAATTAGGCATATGTGGTAAACAGTTCATGTAAATGATGGTAATTGGTATTACTTTTATGCAACCAAAACAAATATTACTGGAGGACCAGGGTGACCTTAAAGAGGGGGGGGAGTAGGGAGGAATAAGAAGAGTTTGTCATCCTCTCTTTCTAGGAACAGGCTGGAGCAAACTGCTTGTCTTCTCTGTCTCCCAGAAGCTAGCTTCCTAGCTTGAGGCCTTCCCACAGGCCCTGACTGTGGGTCTAATTTTAGGGGAGCATGCTGAATTGCCTTAAAACAAATCATTTCCAGGGTCCCAGTGTCAGCTTTGCCTCAATTCCTGGGAGTGAGGAGTTGGTAAATCTTTAGGCCATAAGCTCCCAGGAAACCTATATGGCGGGAGTGTAGGACCAAAAGAATGCAAAGATGAGGTTCCTCTATCACCATTGGCCATAAATCCAGAGTTCTTCAGAATGTTTTTTTCTGTGCCATTTTCCTCCCCGCTCCACTCCAACCTTATCCCAACCCCAAAATCCATCAAGCTCTTTTTATTCTCCCAAGGACAGACTGTAGAGAAAGAGTCCAAATTTTAAAAATAAAAACAAGGGAAATGTGAACAGAATCCTTTACTTCTCTCTTCCCAGGTGACCAGGTCCATAGTTTCAGCATCATTCTTATTCTCTCCCCATAGCCAACCATATAACAATTCTCATCCATTCTACTTTCGTAGCATAAAGGGCATCACTCATTGGCTTCCACCAGTCTATTGAGAAAATTCCAATTCTGGGTCCCAGATGGCAAAGGCCAAAATTAGTCAAAGAATAATGAAAGTTCCAAAAGAAATTAAAGTGCAAATATTAGTACTGAGCAAGTGGCATGAAATGGAGATTCACAGTATCATAGAGAATCCTCTTTTGGTATTCTAAGTATATTGTTGTTCAGTCATTTTTTTCAGTCTTGTCTGACTCTATGTGACCCCATTTGGGTTTTTCTTGGCAAAGACACTGGAGTGGTATGCCGTTTCCTTCTCTAGCTCATTTTACAGATAAGGAAACTGAGGCAAATGTGGTTAAGTGACTTGCCCAGGATCACACAGCTACTAAGTGTCTGAGGTTCATTTTGAACTCAGGTTCTCCTGACCCCAGAGCTAGAGCTCTATCCACTGAGCCACCTAGGTGCTCCATTCTAAGTATATGGAACTGTTTTTTGCTTTTGTTTCTAAGTCAAAAATTTTAAAAATTCAAATATATTGCACATTGGCAGAATAAATGGTCACCTATACAGGATGACTTTTAGACTCTTAACCCTGACATCAAAATACCCTCCAAATGTTAGTTGACACTTAGAATTCAAATGGTGTTAGTACCCTTTCTATGTGCAAGAAATAAAAATTCCTTTAATAGGGCACTGTAAAGTTGGAAGTCACCTAGTCCATGGCAGAAACAGTGGCCTACAGAGGTTAAGGAGGAAATACTCAGATTTAAATTCACATTCCATATTTCAGTTAAACAAACCTACTTTCAGTTTCTCATACCACATTACAGGTCCATGACTTTATACTAGTTGGTCCCATGCCTTGGAATGCCCTCCCACCTCACCTCTTCCTCATAGAATCTCTAACTTCATTCAGAGTTCAGCTTGTGTCACCTTCTACACAAGGCCTTTCTTGATTTCATCAGGTAGCTGCCATTACCTTTCCTGTGAGATTACTCTGTGTGTGTGTGTGTGTGTGTGTGTGTGTGTGTGTGTGTGTGTCTTATCCCAAAGTTCCAAGTCCCAAAGCCCATTGACATAGGACCCTCTCCTAATTGGTGGAAATCAGTGTCCCATGACTGCATGGGGTGAGGGGGTGGGGGAGAGACAGGGTTAGTAAGAGAGAGAGGAGAGGTTCAGGCTCTTCCTTCTTCTGAGGTCATAGAAATCTCTTCAGGCTCATTAGTCTCTTTAAGTTCCGCAGTTCCTTCAGGTACTTCTGGCTCCCAGCTTCAAGAGAAAAAAATGGAAGATGGAACCATCCTTCAGGCTGAACCATACTTGAGGCTGCTGAAGGGAGAGTAAGACTCTGGGAAGAAGGCAACATGAGAGAAGCTAGCAGCCTCCACTATGTCCCTAGCCCCAGCTTGCTAATATAGAGACTTCAGGGAATTTCCTCTTGGGTGAGACCTGGGACTCTGTCTCTTGGTTGAACTGAGTTCATTTTGCTCCCAATGGGAAAGCTCCTTCACTGTATTGTCTGGTATGTCTTCCATGTGTGTATTTTCTCTGATTTCTGTTTTGCTAATAACTTGGATAAATGGATTCCTTTGCCTTTTGTTATGTGTGTGTTCTTTACAGAACTGGTATTGGTGGGAAGGTAGTCAAGCCTTGGATATAAAGTTTGGGTCCTCCTTTCCCCAATTAGTGAACAGCAATCAGAAGTTTAGCTTGACTCTAAAAACTATATACTCTAGATTAATAATATTTAAGGAAGCAGATAGGTATACTTCTAGCCCAGTATTTCCTATCTCTGAGGAGGGCAGAGGGGCCAAGCTTCTGGTCCCAGCCTCCTGCTTCCCCTCTTAGCAGGAATTAAAGTTTTCCTTGGAGAAGGAAGGGGGGAAGGCACTAGAATACTAGCCTCCCTCTGAGCCACACAATGACACCCCCATGCCTATATGTGGGGAGCAGGCTCATTGCACGCAGATGTTATTTACTTTCAACCCTACAACATATGGGACCTTGGACAAATCATCTAACCTCTCTGGGCCACAGTTTCCTTACCCATAAAAGTAGGTAATTGCAGTACATATGCTTTAAGGTCCATTCCAGTTCTAGCATTGCAGGATAATTTCCCTCAGGAATTCCCGGCTAGCACTGCATTTTCTATGGGATGCAGTCCTGCATTACAAGATGACACATTCCAACACTTACACTCTGCTTTTGAAACCCCAAGAAGTGATTAAAAATAGAAAAATGTATTCCTTTGTCAGCCATTATTGTTGAATAATGATCACTTTACTCATGAGTCTGATCAGATAAGAAAATACACTGCTGGAAAATGTAACGTTTCGTATTCATGCATCTGAGGTCTTGAAAATTCTCTTTTGGCACCACCTTATTTTATAAGATTAATTTTCCACTAGACTTACAAGAGAATCCAAGCTCCACTCTCCCCCACTTTCATGACTTTTAATTTTTTTTTTTTTGCTTTTATGATTCATCTGAAACCAGACTCAGAATTTATATTGCAGCTTTGGCCAGAAAATATAATAGTTATCTTTTACTAGGCATTTTTTGTAGTGGTTTTAAAAAATACTTCATCTATATTTGTTAGATGTTTAGACACATAAAACTACGTATGATAATCAAGCAGTGTCCACAGCTTACATATCCAAAAGGTGCTTCTATAATAAAGTCACCCTCTCAGTCCACATTAGTAACAGAAACAATTAGGGACCAAATATTCCACTCCATGAGGCACAAAGCAGATTGTCACACATTGGAGCAAGGGTTTCTGTCATAGGACATATATGGAGAGAGAGAGAGGGAGAGAGAGAGGATTTTACCAATATAAATTCTGAGTGGAAGTGATAAGATTTGTCAATGGATTGAATATGTGAGTTGAGAGAAAATGAAGCACAGAAAATTACACCAATATTGCAACCCTGTTTTAGAAGGAAGATAACAACATCTTCAACAGTAACAGAGAAATTCAGAAGAGGAGCACATTTAGAGAAAAGATAATGAGTTCTAGTGACAATGGGCATCTAGGTGGCACAGTAGATGGAGCACTGGGCCTGGAGTCAGGGAGACTTGAGTTCAAATCTGGCCTCAGATACTTACTAGCTGTGGGACCTGGGGCAAGTCACTTAAGCCTATTTGCCTCAGTTTTCTCAACTATAAAATGAGCTGAAGAAGGAAATGGAGAACCACTCCAGTATCTTTGCCAGAAAACCCCAAATGGGGTCACAGAGAGTTGGATGCAATTGAACAACAACAACAAGAATAAGTTCCAGTTGAAATATGTTGAGTATGACATGACAACAGATCATACAGTTCAAGATATCCAAAAGGGACCTGCTGCTTTAGGACTGTAGTTCAGGAGATAGTCTAGGACTGGATATATAGACCTGGAAATCATCTGTATAGAGGTTATAACATGAGACCTGTCCTCAGTTGAGACAAGATCCTGAAGTATCCCAGAACAGATCTAACTCAACCTTAAGGGATTTATTGTATAAGGGATCAGTATTCTAATTTTTAGTTCTTGTGGTTTCATAGGAAAGGAAAGAGGGGAAAAAGGTAATTTGCACTGGAAACTTCAGTGTACATTATATTCCTCTTCTCCTTTTTACCTTAATTCAAACATTACTGTTTCATTTCCAATTTTCAACTTAGGCCTGGCTGAGCTATCCATAGATACCACCCATGGACATATGGCCTGGGGATTCTCCTGTATTATATATGTTGCAGCTGACATAACGAAGAAAATAATTTGAACTATTGTGTTGCCTACCATGCCAAGCAAACTAAACAAATGTTCTTATTTACTTCATCTTCAGAAATGCTTTGTGCTTCAGAAAGAGCTCCTCCAGCATGAAGCTGTGTATGGTGGTTGGTAATTCCAAAGCTAATACTCCCCTCTAGTGGCTAGATAATCATAATAAAAAAAAAACAATCCGTCACTAGAAATGGATTTGACACTCAAATTTTTAATTAGATAGCTGAACCCTCAAAGTGATAACTACTCAGGTTCACTACAACTTGTCATATTAGTATTCATCACCAAGATGAAAGCTCACAAATTGTATTTGTTTACATGAAAATTATAAACCATATAATATGAATAGAATGTTAGACTTGGAGTCAGGAACAGCTGGGTTGAAATTCTGCTCTGACACTTACTAAAAATGTGATCATTGGCAAGTCAGCAATATGTCTCAGTCTCAGTTTCTTCAAATGTAAAATATGTTTTTGTGGTGTTTTTTTTTTTAAATGCTGATCTGTTACTTTATCAATATGAGCAATTTTGAATATGGGAACTCCTTCCACTGATGCAGAATAGCAAGTAGTTCTGCAACATATAGTCTTAAAGAGCTGCCTGGATCATTGTGAGTTTATATGATTTACATGATCAATAGGGGAAAGGATTTGAACCCATGTTTTCCTAACTTTCACTGACTATGCCAAAGTTAGCTCTCTAAAATGGAGATGATAACACCTGTAAGTATTAAGGGGTTATTTGGGGGCTCTAATGAGACAGTGTATATAAGGTGTTTTGTAAACTTTAAAGTACCTTATAAATGCTGGTTCTTATTTTTATAGTGTTAGTATTGGCTCAGAGGTGAGAAAAGATGTATTAACTATCAGATTGTCATCATGATTATAAAGCATTTTTTACTTTAAGCCAGAAGTTCCTAACGTTTTGTGTTTATGAATCCCTTTGGCCACTAGTAAAACTGATGGACCGTGTCTCAGAATAATGTTCTTAAATAGTTGAAGAAAATGCTAAATTTTAGCTAAAGGTTAATAAAAATAAAGATATGTATTTTTTTTTTTCCCAATCAAGTCCATGGACGGCATGAGGATCCATCAGGGTCTCCAAGTTAAGAACTCTTGCTTTAAGCAAATCTAATATGTCAAAAATCTGCTTTCATCTAAAAATTATTTGCTTTACAAAAGGATCTACAACAGTATTACTTAAAATCCTTGTTTCATTTTCAAATGATTCTGTTTATAAAATTTTTCCTACATATCACTTTCTAGGAACTCACCTATTATATAAAATGAGTATCCTTGAACATATTGCAATTGAATACTGATTATGTTTCCTCAAAGTACTAGATTACCTAAGGAATGATTTCCCAAACTTTAAGCCAATTCATCCAGGCCTGAGACACATATAAACTCTTGGCCACTGGGGAAACTCAGAAGGAGAATGAAAAGTATCCATTTTAGTTCAGCGCCAATTTTCAGCACTTTGGGCCAAGGCCTTCTCACTCAGTCTTGGCAGGTGAAAGAGCAAATGACAAACCTCTCAGCAATGTGTAGCTGAGAAATGGCAGGAACTAGATAGAGGCTTCTGGGGAAAAGATACATTTCAGTTCATGTTGAAACTTGTTAAACAGGCTTAAGTTCACACCGGCCAGGTTTATGAGGTCAGGAAATGAGCTCAAGACGTGGCCATAAAGTTGCAAGTTCATAAATGTCAATGACTCATAGAATCATAGAGCCCAGAGCCGGAAGGGAAGCCATCCAGGCCAACCTAAACATGAGCAAGAATCCCTGCTCCAGCACACCAGATCAATTTTGTACCTAAATTGCTGGAAGGAAAATAATTATATACATTCTTTTCTTTCTCTTCCTAACTTCCCCCTTGCAACCTATATTCTGATCCAGCTACTCAGCTGAAATGTTCTTTATTAGATGCCCAAGGATTTCTTAACGGCTAAATCAAGTGGCCTTTTCTCAGTTCCCATCCTCTTTGATATCTCTGCAGTTCTTGTCACTGTCACCCATCCCTCCCTTGGTTTCTGGCCTCTCCTGGTTTTCTTCCTGCTCCATCCTGAGCCCTCTGCTCTCTCTTTACATTTCTTTTTCTTCCATGGATTCAATTGTCTCTATGGAGATCACTCCCAGATCTATATAGAGTTCCTATCTTGCAATGCCCTGACTAGAGACTGACTAGAGCAATTTCCACCTGAATCTTCATACATCCCTCAAAAATCAACATGTCAAAACAGAATTCATTATCTGACCCCCAAAATTTATCCCATTCCCTAACTTTCGATATTCCTATCATCCACATCTCAGTAAGTGCTACCTCATTTTCCCTCTGCCCCCATCCCACTACTATATCCAATGAATTTCTTTAAAAAAATTTTTAAATTAATTTTATTTTTAATTTAAGGAATAAAGCATTTCCATTACATAATAGAATTTTTAAAAAAAGATTGCACTTGAAACTGCAAATCTATTATGCACAACTTGCTATTCCTTTTAAATATATAATAAAATTATCAGTAAATTTCTTTCCCCTCCTTTTTTCTTGGCTAAAGCTTGTCAATTCTACCTTCCTAGCATATCTTGCCTTCTTTCCTTTCTCTCTACTCATACAGTCATCACCCAAATTCAGTCCCTCATCACCTCTTGCCTGGACTACTGAAAGAGCCTCTTATTACCTTGTCTTTGTGCCGCAAGCCTCTCCTCTCCCAGTCCATTCTACACAAAGCTACCAAGATGATATTCTTAAAAAAAAAAAAAAAAAACAAGAATGATGCTGATGCTGATGCTGCTGCCCTGCTCAAGAAACTCCAGTGAATCCCTGTTGCCTTTAGGATAAGATGCAAGTGACTCTGACATTTAAAGCTGTTCACAGGATGCCAACCTGCCTTCTCAGACTTAGCCTATCTTACTTCCCCTGGTGCATCCTACTTTCCAGAGAAATTCACCGACTTCCTGCTGGCAAGGCCTGACATTCTATATACTCCTCCACGCCTTTACACAGACCACTCATTCTCCACAGTAGAATGCTATCTCTCTTCACCTTTGCCTGATGAATCTGTACCTCCTTTCAAGGCAGAGCTCAAATTGTGCCCCTTCCCCACCACAGTTAACAGTTCCCTGTCCTCCTCCAGAATGACTTTGTATATATTTGTATTCACTAAACTGAATCCAACCTCACCTGAATTCTCTTTGGAAGGAGAGTGTTTGATGGGGCAGTGAATATAATTAATATAATATAGTATAATACAGCATCGTATAATATAACACAACACAACATGACATGATATGATATGATATATGATATGATATGATATTATATGATATAGTCTCAGAAGATCGTAAATACCAAGCTGAGGAGTTAAGTCTTTTAGCATTCCTCCTCCTTCCCCTCCTCAAGAAACTTCTACTCTGAGATTCTCCTCTCTTCATTGGTGCCTCCCTCCCTGGGACCATCATTTTAGGAAGGACTCCAATTGTGTTTTATTCACTTTCTCTTGGACTCTCTCCAAACTCCTCCTCCGCCTCCAATTTCCACAATGCCTCCACATACACTGACTGCCTTCCCTTTCCAATTCCTTTTTAAGTTCTGTCTGTTCTCCATAAAATGTAAATTTCTTGAAGATGAGGACTGTCTGGCTTTTTGTATTTGCATCCACAGTACTTGGCTCACTCCTGGAGCGTAATGAATATTTAATAAATTCTCTCTCTCTCTCTCTCTCTCTCTCTCTCTTTCTCTCTCTCTCTCTTGCTCTCTTATCCTCTCTCTCCCCTTCCCTATCTTTGCATCTATTTGTTCATTTATCTACCCATTTATCTATCCATCTACTATTTCTCTACCTATCTATGCATTTATCTGTCTATCTATTTATCTATCTACTATCTACCTATCCATCTACCCATCTACCTGCCTAGCTAGCTAGCTATCTAATCTACATGTTGTACTCCAGTAAAATGTAAACACTTTGAGCATAAGGTCTAATTTTTTTTCTTTGTATACTCACCACCTACTCTAATACTTTACATATGGTTGACATTTAATAATTATCATTTGTCACATGAATGTTGAATTCTAAGCAGAGAGGACTACTAGCTATTCCCCAGACTCAATATTCCGTCTCTGCTCTCCCTGCCTTCACAAAAGTTGTCTCTCTCTCTTGCCTGGAATGCACTTCCTCCTCATCTCCTTTTAGAATCCCTAGCTTTCCTCATGGTTCAGCTTAAGTACTAACTGCCCCCTACAAGTAGGCTTTATCGACCACCTTATTTTTTTTATTTTTTAGTATTTTCTTTCTCCTCAAGCCACTTATCTGTGTACATGGTATATTTCTCTATTAATACATAAGCTCCTTAAGGCCATGGACTCTTTCATTTTTTCCTTTGTATGCCCAGATCCAAGAACATTGCTTTATATATAATTAACACAATCCAACAATGCAATCCAATAAACATTTATTAAGTGCTTACTATTTGCAAGACGCTGGAGATATGAAGCCACAAACAGCTAGATGGCACTAGAACACAAGACTTGGAGTTAGGAAGATCTGAGTTCAAACGTTACCTCATATAGTTACTGCTGTGTGACCCTGAGCAAGTCACTTGACTCTTCAGTGCCCCAGTTTCCTTATCTGTCAAATGGGGAGAGTAATAGCACCTACCTCAAAGGGTTTGAGCATAAAATGAATAACATATATAAAGTACTTTGTAAATCTTAAAGCACTATGTAAATGCTAGTTGTTATAACAAAGATGAAACAAAAAGCAGACCCTTCCTTCAAAGAGTTTATATATTACTAGAAGGAAATAACATGTAAGCAGAAGAGTATATACAGGCTAGTTTGAGACACAAAACAGAAATAGGAGGATCAGGAAACATTTCCAATAGGAAGTTGCACATGAACTGAACCTTGAATTAAATTAGACATGTTAAGAAGTGGAGATGAAAAAGGAGTATAGAAGAAGCATGGGCAACAAAGTCATGAAAGTGGGCAACACTTCCATTCAGGGAATAACAAGCAGGCCAGTTTGTGGAAAAGACAGTGTTTGGTGGGGTGGGCAGTAATGTGAAATGGGTCTGGGAAGGTAGGCTGCAGCAACATTGTGAAGGGCCTTAAATGCCAAGCCAAGGAGTTCTAGGTCTCTGAGCATAAGGGCCATAGAGACCAATGGAGAATTCTCAAGAGAGAAGAGACATAGTCAGTTGCCTCTGTCTTTTAGGAACATTATTTCTCAGCCGTGTGTAAGACAGATTGAAGAAGGATGAGACTGGCGTCTAGGAGTCCTATTCAAAGGTTGTTGAGATAGTCCAAATAAAAGGTTATTCAGGTCTGAACAAGGGTGGTGGACATGAGCCCGAAAGGCACAGATGTGAGATGTTGTGAAGGTAGAATCAACAAGACTTGGCAGCTGATTGGCTAGAAGGATTGGATCAAGTTGAGCAGCAACAGCCATCCAGCTTCCACCGGACAACCTTCTATGACAGGGAACTCAGTAACTAGTAAAGCAGCTCGACTTTCAGACAGTTCCAATTATAAGAAGTTTTCTTTACATCAGGCTAAAATCTGGCTGCCTGAAGCTTCTCCCAGTTGTCCCTAGTTCTGTCTTCTGGGACAAAGGAAAAAGTCTGAGCTCTTTTTCACGTGATAACCATCGAAATACTCAAAGATAGCTATCATGTGTACCTTTGAACTTCTTTTCTCCAACCCAAGCATCCTTATTTCCCTTAACCAATTCTTACATTGCATAGTTTTCAGTATCTCCTCACCATCCTGGTGCCACTCCTTCGGGTACACTCCAATTTATCAATATCTGGTCAATAAGGTGTTACCCAGAACTGGACAACATCCTTCTAAATAATATCAGAGGAAAAAAGAACAATGGCACTCTCAGCTTCTTTGCTCTGGATACTTAAGCAGCCTAAGATATCTTTACCTCTCCCAGCTGGTACATCACTTTGCTGATTCATATTGAATTATCAGGGCACTAAAACTTCGGCTTTTGTTTTTATTTTTCATATGAACTGGTGTCTGACCATGTTTCCCTTACTTTGTACCTGACCATTTTATACAATTATCATGAATAAATCAGAAATATGAGCCAGTAATGTGGGTGGTTATGTAGGTATGGAGCCTGAAGCATTGAATTAAATGTATGTTGTCTGCTATGTGCATGGCTCTATGCTAGACTTCTTCCACAAATAAAAGATGTTTAGAAATCAGATCACATTAGTGAATAGATGGGTGGTGAGTAGATAAACGAAAGCCAGTGTTTTTGTCTACTTAGCTCAAACCAACCCTCCTGCCTGCCAGCTATTGTCTTCATTTTTTTTTTTGATGTCTATCCCACCAAACCTTAGACTTCCCATGGACAACCCTGGGCTTTGTTTACTGCCTTATCTTGCCCAGAAGAGGGTCTCCACATCACTCCCTGGGCATTTTTATACCATTTGGCTAAGTGTGTCCCCTGTCCCCTGCCCTTCCCTAGGCTCTCCTTTTCATGTGCTGTCTTCCCCTATTAGAATTTAAGCTCATTAAGAGCAGAGATTATCCTGCTTCTTTGTATTTCTATCTTCAGTGTTTTTTAACAGTGTCTAGAACATATTAAGCATTTAATAAATGCTTTCTCATGTATGCACTCATTCATTTATTAGAGAACCATATAAAATAAGGCAAAAGTCATGGGTTCATTCCCTATGTGAATCATTCATTCTTATTCTGTTCTAGAGCCACAAGACCCACTATTAACCATACTTTAGCCATCTTGTGACCAAATAATTGGTCACAAGGAAGACAAAAATATGGGCAGATTCATGTAAGCCTATTCCCTAGTACTAGAAAAGCAATTCCCAGTGTGAGTCCCAGGATCAATGATCTATTATTGAAAGGCCATCTAGTTCAAGCTCCTCATTTTATTGATGTGGAAATAGAAAGATCATGAACATTAAATGACTTGTTCAAGGTAACACAGGGAGTAGCAGTGGGGGGAGGTGAACTGAGATCCATATTCCAGAGTTAGTAATCTTGCCATGGTACAATGCTGCTTCTGATCCTCATCAATTTTATCCAAGCACCAGCAGGCACCAACATTTGTAGGTTGTATATTAGTACTGCTAGAAAAAGAGTCTTACTATGTCTATACTAATATTCCTATTGGAACTCTTCCTATCCCAGGGTCCATCAACCTTATGTTCACATTTCTAAGCCATAACTATAGAATCTTAATAACTCTTGCCTTTGAAAAATGTTGTGGAATTTATAGTTGAAAGTATTCATCTCTTTTTCTTCCTGCATCTGCTTTCTCCATGGAAAAGTTTATTGACTCTCTAACTTTAAAATGTTGAGTAAAGTCAGTGGATAGAGAGGCAGGAAGACTCATCTACCTGAGTTCAAATCTGGCCTCAGACACTTGACTAGCTGTGTGACCCTGTGCAAGTCACTTAACTCTGTTTGCCTCAGTTTCCTCATCTGAAAAATGACCTGGAGAAAGAAGTGGCAAATCACTCCAGTATCTCTGCCAAGAAAACCCCAAATGGGGTTTCAAAGAGTTGGACAGCACTGGAACAACTGTACAATAACAACAACAACAACAACAACAACAAAAAGTCAAAGCCATATAGAATGTCCAGACAGAATCAGAATCTCCAGGCTGCAATGACTCTCATAGGTTGTCTATTCCTGTTCATACTTGAATAGGAATTCCATCTACAATAGCCCTGACAAGCAGCCATCCAGTCTCTATTTGATGACCTTCAGGGTTGGGAAATACACTACCTTCCAAGGAAGCCCATTCTTCTGCATTCTAAGAAGTTGGATTTTGGGGGGTTTTTGGTTTTTTTCATTTTTTCCTAGTATTAAGACTAAATCTGCCTCTCAGCATCTTTACTCATTGCCCCTATTTTTGCTGCATGGGACAAAGAAGAATCAGTCTGATCTCTCTTTTACCTGTTGACTTCAAATACTCGAAGAAAGCTATGATATCCCTTCTATGTCTTCTTCTCGGTAGGATAAATAAATAACTTCACTTCCCTTAAACAGTCTTCACACATCATGGTCTCCAGACATCTCACCATTTCAGTTACCCTCTTCTGGACCTACTCCAGTTTGTCAATGTTCTTGCTGAAATGTGGCATCTGGAATAGAACACAAAATCCTATAACTACCCTGATGTCTCAGTACTTTGGGGAAAGTTTCAATGGATTCTAAATTCATCAGGCAAAATACCAAGCACATGGCCACCTGGAAGCTACACTTTCCAAAATTGTCTAGCAATTATCTTGATACGTGTGTGTGTGTGAGTGAGAGAGAGAGAGAGAGAGAGAGAGAGAGAGAGAGAGAGAACTAGAGTCTATAAATATATTCACCTGCAAGCAGTTAATCATCTCCATCAAATTGCACCTCTAAAAGGATAATTTACCCTATACCTGAATGATAAGAAGTAAATAGTCAGGGGTAAAAAGAGAAGTATAGGCATAAAAGAAATAGTTTCCAGGAGATCAACCTTAACTAACGAGGCTATCAATATGGCTGTTCCTCTGGTAAGGATAGATGGAGAAAAAGTGGAGACATTGCCCAGGATTGAACTGACAGTTTTCTCAAAGACCAAGTAATTTGTTACTGATGGCAGATCTCTCACAGAAAGTTCTCTGATCCTTAAATACATATAGATGTGGATATATATATATATATATACATATATAGTGGTAAAATTATAGAATTAAAAGGAACTAATCATTTCTGTCATAAAGTTCAATGCCCTACTACAAGCAGAGACAGATGATCCTCTTCTTAAAAGTATTTATTGAGCAGCTAAAATTTCATGTACAGCCTACCCCAAAGACATGGTGATTGTTCCTCAGGGCTTTAGAGTTTAATGAAACAAGACAGACGTGTTCTCCCTTCTCTTTTTGTATGGTGTGCAGATTGCTTTTATCTTGAAAGAAGAGAAAAGGTATAGCACTAACACACTTTGTTTAACCTTGGATAGAAAAGAGATGATTTTGCTCAGAGAGATAATTCTGATAAAGTGATAGTCTCCAACACTGTCAGGGAAGCACCCTGAGAAAAAGAGAATTGGTTTTCAAAGATACTATCAGGCAGGGAGGAATAGCTAAGCCAGTGACACTCAAATAATCAGCCAATTCTCTCTCAGTCTTTTAAGTGCCCAAACCCCTAAACTGTTTGCCAGTGTGGACATGGACACACAATCATTAGGGAAGGAAACTCAAACAAGAAGACAATTCAACCCCTCTTTCCCACAGGGACCCCTTTTGTATAAAAGACACAGAAGGAGGGCACCCAGATATTGATATAAAGAAGGCACCTAGGAACTCCAGGACTCCAAACTTGTACAGACTCCTCATGTCAAAGGTCCTGCCCTATTCTCTTTCACTCTTTTGGGTTTATACACTGTACTTTAGTTATAACATGGTGCCAAGAGAAAAGGCTATTCCTGTTCCCTTTAAATATATCTATTAACAACACGCCTGTCTCTTCCTCAGTGCTTTTTAACTCTCCTCAAAGCACAAGTGAGGTTAATTCCCAGGTTAGGGGTATTACTTCCTCTCTCCCTTGCCTCTTGCAGGGTCAATTCTACTCCTTGCCTTACTATTGTTAAAATTAAGTTTAAGGGGGGCAGAGCCAAGATGGCGGAGGGAAAGCAGTGACTTGTTTGAGCTCTCTCCCCAAACCCTTCCAAATACCTATAAAAATGGCTGTAAACAAATTCTAAAGCAGCAGAACCCACAAAAAGACAGAGTGAAACAAATTTCCAGCCCAAGACAACCTAGATGGTTGATCAGAAAGGTATATTGCACTAGGCAGGGAGAGGAGTGCGGTTTGGCATGGACACGGAGGCTGCAGGAAACCTGGAGCAGGCCTCAGAGGGCTGAATTGCAGTCAGCTGTGGCAGTTTCCAGACTTCTCAACCCACCAACACCAAAGACAACTTGGAAAGTCAGTGGGAAAAGTCTGTGACTGCTGTGACAGAAGGAGCTAGGTCTCAGCCCCCGGGGGCCATGGCTGTTTCCTGAGCTTCTGGCCTATAGACTGAGGGGGCATCAAGTAGCTGATCAGAGGGGGATTGCAGGGATCTCTTTGCAAGTGCTGAGGCAGGAATCTCTTGCTGTGCCCGTGCTTGCATCTGGGTCACAGTTCTGAGGGGCAGTCCTGGGGCGAGGAAGAACACTGGTGTGGTGGAGCTTGTTGTGGCAGTGGAGAGGTAACATATCACCCCTTATCATAGCACCTTGGAAGAACTGAAAATTTACAGGTCCCTAGAAGTATCTCTGAAAACAGCTGTACAAACCCCCAAAGCTTGGGACAGTACATTCTCCACATTGGAAGCAGACTCTTACCTTAACAAAGAGTTTAAAACTCAAGTAACTGGCCGGGATCATAAGTAAGCAGCGCAAAAAGAGTCAGACTATATTATCTTACTTTGGTGACAAAGAAGATCAAAACATACAACCAGAAGAAGACAATGAAGCCAAAGCTCCTAAATCCAAAGCCTCCAAGAAGAATATGAATCAGTCCCAGGCCTTGCAAGAGCTCAAAAGGGATTTTGAGAAGCAAGTAAAAGAAGTAGAGGAAAAACTGAGAGTGATGCAAGAAAATCATGAAAAACAAGTCAACAGCTTGATAAAGGAGACCCAAAAAAATACTGAAGAAAATAACACCTTAAAAAGTAGCCTAACCCAAATGGTAAAAGAGGTCCAAAAAGCCAGTGAGGAGAAGAGTGCCCTAAAAAGCAAAATTGGCCAAATGGAAAAGGAAGTCTAAAAGCTTACTGAAGAAAATACTTCCTTAAAAATTAGAATGGAGCAATTGGAAGCTAGTGACTTTATGAGAAATCAAGACACTGTAAAACAAATTGAAAAGAATGAAAAATTAGAAAACAATATGAAATATCTCATTGGAAAAACAACTGACCTGGAAAATAGATCCAAGAGAGAGAATTTAAAAATTATTGGACTATCTGAAAGCCATGATCAAAAAAAGAGCCTAGACATCATCTTTCAAGAAATTATCCAGGAAAACTGTCCTGATATTTTAGAACCAGAGGGCAAAATAGAAATTGAAAGAATCCACCAATCTCCTCCTGAAAGAGATCCCCAAAGGAAAACTCCTAGGAATATGGTAGCCAAATTCCAGAGTTCCCAGGTCAAGGAGAAAATATTACAAGCAGCCAGAAAGAAATAATTTAAGTGTTGTGGAAACACAATCAGGATAACACAAGATTTAGCTGCTTCTACATTAAGGGACTGCAGGGCATGGAATATAATATTCTGGAGGCAAAGGAGATAGGATTACAACCAAGAATCATCTACCCAGCAAAACTGAGTATAATCCTGCAGGGGAAAAAATTGTCATTCAGTGAAATAGAGGACTTTCAAGCATTCTTGATGAAAAGACCAGAGCTGAATAGAAAATTTGATTTTCAAATACAAGACTCAAGTGGAACATGAAGAGGTAAACAGGAAAGAGAAAATTGTAAGAGACTTATTATGGTTGAACTGTTTACATTCCTGCATGGAAAGATGATATTTGTAACTCATGAGACCTTTGTCAGTATTAGAGTAGTTGGAAGGGAAAAAATTATATGTATGTATATATAGATATAGATAGTTAGAGGGCACAGGGTAAGCTGAAAATAAAGGGGTCATACCTGGAGAATAAAATTAAGGGGTGTGAGAGGATTATACTAGGAGAAGGAGAAAGGGAGAGGTAGAATGGGGTAAATTATCTCACAAAAAAAACAGAAAAGAAAAGGCTCTTACAGTGGAGGGGAAATGGGGGAAGGTGAGAGGGAATGAGTGAATCTTATTCTTATAGAATTTGACTTAAGGAGGGAATAACATACACACTCAATTGGGTATGGAAATCTGTCTTACCCTATAGAAAAATGGGGAGGAACGGGACAAGGGAGTAGGGGGATGATAGAGATAAGGGCAGATTGGGAAAGGGAGTAATCAGAAGCAAGTACTTCTGAGGAGGGTCAGGGTCAAAAGAAAGAATAGAAGAAATGAGGGGGGTAGGATAGGACTAAGGGAAATAGAGTTAGTTTTTCACAGCATGTCTACTATGGAAGTGTTTTGCATAACTGCATATATATAATCTATATTTAGTTGCTTACCTTATCAATGACGGTGGGCGGGGAGGGAGGAAGGGAGAAAATTTGGAACCCAAAGTTTTAAAAACACATGTTTAAAAAAAATGTTTTCACATGCAACTGGGAAATAAGAAGTACAGGAAATGGGGTACAGAAATCTATCCTGCCCTACAGGAAAATTGAAGGGGAAGGGGCTAAGAGAAGGGGAAGGAGAGATAGAAGGGAAGGCAGACTAGTGGAAGGGGTACTCAGAATGCATGCCATCTTGGGTTGGGGGAGGGGCGAGGAGGGGTGAAAATTTAGAACTCAAAATCTTGTGGAAGTAAATGTCGAAAACAAAAAAATAAATATGGTGGAAGTCAAAAGATAAAAAAAACTAACAATAATAACTAAAAAAATAAAATTACGTTTAAGGTTGTTAAGAAGCCCTTTGGAAATACAAAAAACATATTATTTACCTTTGTATTTGGCTAGTCCAGGAACCTAAATAAATAAACAGATTGATTAACTGATAAAATAAATGAACAGACAGGCAGGCAGATAGATAGATGATAGATAGATAGATTGATAGATAGATAGATGGATTGATAAATAGATAGATTGATAGATAGATAGATTGATAGATAGATGATAGATAGATAGCTGTTTCTCTTTGTAATTGGCTAGTCCATGCAAAAATTTGTATTTTTTCCCTTTTTCTACAGAGCTGAATAATTACTATAAACTATACTAGTCCCATCTGATGCTTGTTACCCATGTGACTTTGAGCAAGTAATTTAATCTTCTGGAGTCTCAGTTTCAACCACTGTAAAATCAGGTAATTGAACTAAATGACCTCTAAAGTCCCATCAAGTTCTAAATCTATGATCCTATCATTCTACAAAATTTCTTTTCTTAATTCACAAAATGCCTAAAGAGTTGAAACTACAACTGCTTTATTTAGTATGTAATAGCTTATGCAATCCTATTTTAAATGTCCATTTCTGAGCCTATACCCAATTTGTGTGTTAAGAACTGAACAGAGTATATATGATCTTATGGTCCAGTGGGCATCCATTTAAGGAAGCTGAGTAGATCCATATATGATCATAATAGCACAAGCGTTAGGCAACAGGGGCAGGGAACCCAAGCAACTACATATACACAATGCACACATACAAGCAAAACTTTGGGTAATCAAATTGAATTAGACAAATAATCACCTTCTTATAATTTTTTTTGTTTTTTGTTTTTTTAAATCTGATATGTATTTCACAACCATGAAACCCGGTATTTTTTAGTGGATATTTCTCCAAGGAAAAATACAAAAGTTGTAGCTCTTAAAAACCATCTATTTCAGTGACTATTGGAGAGAAGAAAGACTTGAGTCAGATCAGTTAGAAGGATATAACAGCAGTCCACACAAAATCTGATGAAGGCCTGAACTACAGAGGTGGCCATGTGAGTGGGTGGAAGGAGTCAGAATCAAGATATTTTATGGAGGTAGGATTTGACAACTAATTGATATGGAGGGGGGAAGATTTAAAGATGTCTAAAGTTGTGAATTCAAATGACTCCAGAATGTTGGTAGCTCTTTTATGGAGAGTTTTTGGAAGGGAAGAAGGAAGAAATGAAAAAAGGAAAAGGAATATGGCATTTTTAAGTACCTACTACATGCTGTTCTAAGGGCTTTATAAATGTTATCTCATTTGATCCTCACAACTCCTGTAGGTAGGTACTATTATTATCCTCATTTTATAGTTGAGAAAACTGAGACAGACAGAGATTAAGTGACTTGCCCAAAGTCACACATTTAGTAAGTGTCTGAGGCTATATTTGAACTCAGGTCTTTCTAACTACAAGCCCAGTGCCTATGCCACTAGCTGCCTGGAAGGGTATCAAAAATCACATAAAATGAGAAAGAATTGGTGGCTTGAGATATACACCAATGGAGGGAGGAGTCATACTGATGAGATCACAGACACATCAAAATAATCCAGATAAAATGTTCTTACACAGGCAAAATCTACCCAGCAATCTTCAACAGCCTCTGTTTATCTAACATAGCTCTTACTATTTATATTGTGCCCTTTTGATTAAGAGCTATAAGATGCTTTTACTTGATGTAACACCCTTAATCATTTGTATCTTTATGGGATTGGGGAAACTTCCAAAAACATCATAAAATTCATCCCAGAAAAGTAGCACTTAACGAATGCCTTAAATTAATCAGTGGAGGGGGTAGGGAAGAACCTACTCCATTTTCCAATACCTTGACACCGTTCCTTCAGAAACTGAAGGAGGCCACAGAGGCCTGAAGCCCATGAGATGGTTTTGCCTATTTCAGAGTTTGACACAGCAAAATAAAAAAATAAAAACATTAATTGATGGCAACCTTTCTAGTAACTAGCCCCTTTGTTCTTTTGTAGACTAGTCCTCGTCTAGACAATGGACACTGACCTAATACTGGGTCCATACTACAAACCGTCCTCATTTGGTGACATCTGCTAAGATTTGTGCTCAAATTGAATCACCTACAAGAACATAGGGTAATTTCTATGCCTTGAAGATATACCAGAGTAACTCTATAATGGATGAGGGTAGTACTAAGAGCTAATAATGATTTTTAAAAATAACTCTCAAGTGGCTATTGTTTCTAGCAAATTTAGAACTTGAAACTCATTTCATTACTTTACTTTTTCCAAGAGAATGAATGTTCCCTGAGGCCATTAGCACAGGAAAGTCTTCTCTAGCCCTAAGTAACATTCTGACCTCTCTAGATGCAGCCACCACTCCCTGGCCAATCCCCAAGAAAAATCTGGGGCCCAAAGATCACCAGCGGTCCTCTCAGACATCTGCTGCATAATCTTATACTCCCTTCATTGATAAATAGTAACATTTTTGACAATTCTAAGTCACAGTTTTAGTTAATTCCTTCCAATCCTCAGCATTTCTGTTCCTCATGGTGTGCCCACCAGGTATAAACTACAAGGTCATGTGAATACCTTCTACATACAAAACTCTATCTTCTATTTGGTGTTTTTTATTGGCTTTTAGTTTTTACTTTAATTTATACTTACTTTAATTATAATTATTCATTTAATTTCTATTAAATTAATTTTTGTTATTTTATTTTAATATTATTATTTTAGATTATTTGTTTTAATTATTAAATTTCTATTTAATTTACTTTAATTTACATTTAAATTATGTTTTCCTTTTGGGCCACAGGAGTCAGATAAGATAAGAATCTTGATAGGAAATGGGGGCAAGAATCAATCTGTAGATACAATGCCTCTTACAATGGAAAAAGTGCCTGGAATCATGGCTTGGGTCCAAGTACTAGAATTTGGTATCAATTCACACTCCCTGGGCTTCAGTTTCTTCCATTGTAAAATGAAGAAGTTGGACCACATGGCCTCTTGAGTTTCCTTCCAGTTCCAGAGCTATGATTCTATATGATAAATTTATAACATATTATAAGATGCTTTTATCCTTCAAATCCCAGAGGGAGCTGTTAGAAACTTGGATCAAGCCACTAGGAGGCAGGGGTACAGACCACCTCCTGGAAGCATCTGGGAGTTAGTGTTCACTCATCTCTCTTTCCTCCTCCAGTGCCCAGATAGGAAAAGAAAGCTTTCTTAAACAGCCAACACCAATAATCCCCTGAATATTCTCACCCCTTATATGGCAGTACTTCCCTAACGCCTTTCACAAATAGAGTCATCTCATTTTATAACTGTAAGGAACTAGTGAGCCCAAGTCCTTCATTTTATGGATAAATATAAGGAGGCACAAGAAGGTTGCCACAGCCAGTTAGTAGTAAAACCAAAATTATAATATTCTATTCAACCAATCAGTCAACAAGCGTTTATTAGGTAACTGCTATGTGTTGGGCACTGTGTTAGGCCCTGAGAATGTCAAAGTCAGGTAATCCCTTCCCTCAACAGGCTTACATTCTAATAGGAGAGAGAACACATATGGGAAGCTAGGTGGCATGGTAAAAAGGGTGCCAGACTCGGAGTTAGGAAGACCTCTGTTCAAATCCGGGCTCAGTCAGGTACCCGCTTTATGTCCCTGAGGATCAAATGAACAAAAATGTAAACCATTTTGTAAACCTTAAAGTACTATATAAATACTAGCTATTAATATTAACTGTTAATATTAGATTGAGGAGTTACAGGCAGGGAAGGGAGCTTTACTGGAGATTAAGCAAAGAGTCAGACACAACTCAGCAATGATAACAAAAACAACAACAAGTAAACACAGGGACAGTGGGTGGACACAAAGGATACTTAGTAATCATGCCCTTTCAAGTAGCAATGGTAGTATTTTATTCGATTTTTGTTTCTAGAGGGAAAGCAAAAGGAATGGGGTGGGGGGAGAGACATGATAAATAATGTACATGGAGTAGGATAATGGCAAGATAACTGCACCCTATAGGCCCTAGTAAATGTCTGAATGGTGTATGAATTAAGGTTGTGGGCCAGCTAGAAATACTGAATTAGGCTAGTTTTCGCTCACTAACCCATTAATCATTCTCAAGACAGAGTCCAAAACTGAAATGATTAACTGGGGAGCCTTTACAGGTCTCTGGAAGTTAGGGTTCAGAGGATTACTGTTCCCAATGTAGAGATAAGGAACAGTGGATGGTAAATGGAGAGATGTCTACACTGGATCGCCTGCAAACCTGGTGCATGGCTAGATGGGATGATCAATAATAATGAAAAGTTTATTTCAGGGACAATGAACAATGAGGTTCAGTAGAGTGTAGTATAAGATGCCACATGATATACAATGAAGTCTAACCAGAGGAACTGAGAGCTGAGCTACAGATGGAGGCATACATCAAATCTCCTGACATTTGGAACACATGCAAAGCAAAAGCAGTTGAGATAATGACCAAAACATTCAAAATGAGATACCAGAGCCTTAAAAAAAATAGAGGTGACTAAGAATATGATAGATTTGAGGAACTACTTATGTAGAAAGTGCCAATGCTAAAGGAGAGGCCAAAGGAGATATACAAATTGCTTTTCAGGGAAAGGATATGATGGATGGAGGTTTGTGAATATATTAATGATGTTGTTAACCAATATCATGTATCTTCTCTCCTTTTTCCTAAAATGGAGTTAATTTGCACATTTACCCCGAGCAGCAGAGAAAGCCCATCCATTAACATGATTTTCCATGGCTTCTTTGAGAATACATTTGACTTAATTAGCAGAACCTGATGGAGAAGAAATTGACAGGGCTGAAGGTTGACTTTCGGTTCCTGGTAGTTTTCACTAGGCTTTGTGTCAGTTTGTGTGATGAGTCAGAAGACTGATAGATTATGACTTGAAGGCAATGTCAGTGGAAAAAAAAAAAGGGGGCAAGTTTTCCCTCAAGCTATTTGAAATATTGCTAAAATGGGAGATACAGCTTCCCCCAGAGTCTGTGTACTCCTGTATCTAGAAGTGAGCATTCTTTAATGCTAAAACAATAGCCCTCTCTCTTTCTCAAAGCTTAATTTACTTTTTTTTTCATCTTTTTCAGAATGTTAGCCTCAGCTTGCTTTTTAGTTTATTTATATATTTATTTGCCTAGACTACACTAATGAGATATACTCCACACAGCAAATGGCTCTTCCCCGGGAATTAACAAAACAATTAAGTTAGAAACCATCCTCTAACTAAACCAAGAAAATTTCCAACTAATTTAGTCATGCCCCCCACCCCTTGCTAAAGCATGTGCCTGGCAGGCAAATATCTTCCAAAGGAAATTATTCTCAAAGAACAAAGCCTTGAATGTCTCAGAATCTCTTTCCTCAATTTGCTGCACTAGAACTGATAAATTGAGAATGGGAGAATCACTGAAATAAATTGATAAATTATTAGCCAGATATTAGCCCTATCTTTCCCAGGATAAGATCAGAGCCCCTTGGATGCTAATTAGCTAAGACAAAGTAAAACAATTACATTTGTCTAAAGGCAATAAACCTTACAATGTTATATATCTTAAAAAACACTTTTAGTATGCAGTAATTTGCTATAATCACATATCTAGCTGTGATTATAACCCATAGGTTTGTATAGGGATTTAAATCAGGTAAGTTCCCAGGCCATTTAAAAGTGTTGATCTTCATCTCTTGGATAAATATCTTAACCTTTGGATAAATACCTTAACCTTTGGCATGGCCAAGGTCATACTGCAGAATTTAATCTCCATTTGGGAATTTCTGTAATTCCAGAATAATTCTGCTTCTTGGAGTAATATATTAATCGCTATTACCTTCCCAGGATCACACAGCTAAAGAAGTGTCTGAGGGGGCAGCTAGGTGGCACAGTGGATAGAGCACTGGCCCTGAAGTCAGGAGGACCTGAGTTCAAATCCAGCCTCGGACCAAACATTTGACACTTACTAACTGTGTGACCCTGGGCAAGTCACTTAACCCCAATTGCCTAAAAAAAAAAAAAAAGTTTGAGACAGAAAGTCTTCCTGACTCCAAGTTATTCCCCTCAATGGGAACATGACTTCGCTAGCAGTCATCGAGCAAAGGATGGATGACCGTTTTTTGGCAATGTTGGAAAGTCAGCTAACAAGTATTTATTAAGATCCTTCTGTGTGGTAGACACTTGTTCGGGTATAGGTAGATGGCCTTGAAGTCCCTTTCCAACTCTGAAATTCTGTGATCTTGACTATTCTTGAGTCCTTCTTCTGAGGGATTTTCCTTTGCTTTATGCAGTTTTGTCCTTTGTGATTCTCATTGTCCTAAGGGTACAAATAGAGGAAATGGAGGCATTACATCATTCCATGCCAGACTGATGTCAGATGTAAATCATCTAACAACCATATTGTCACAGGCCCTCCAAATGAATCATTTCCATCTGTAGTAGCGTCTAAAGCATCGCTAAACTAGTCAATCTCGTTCAACTCAATGAGGTCTGAGATGACATCGATTACGAAGTTGTGACAATGACATGTAACTGCTACTTTATTTAGATCATAAATTTCATCCACCCTTTGAGATAATAAGTCTTCAAGTATTATTAACTTATTAATAGATAGCATTAAATTATTATTCATTATTTTTGATAGCTATAATTTAATTAGTGCTTTAAAGTTTGCAAAGAACTTTATCTAGGTAGTCTCATTTGGTCCTCACAACAATCTTATAAGATAGGTAGTATTATTATACCCACCTTACAGATGAGGAAACTAAGGCTATGCTAGATCAAATGACTTGCTCAGAGTCATTGCTGTGTCTGAGACAGGAAGTCTTCTTGACCCCAAGTCCTGTGCACTTTATAGGGGCCCCTGATGAAGGCCAAGCAGGTGGAGGATGAATTCCACTTGCTCAGTTGCACCCCAGAAGGTAGGAGGAACCAGAAGTAATGGGACAAAATTGCAAAGAGAACAATTTCAGCTTGATTGAAATCAGGGGAAACTTCCTAGAAATTAGGAGTTGTCCTAGAATGGAATGGGCTGGCTCAAAAGGTAGTTGATTGCCCTTCTCAGAGGTCTTCAGGCATAGGTTAGAGGGGAACGTGCAGCCTCGAGGCCACATGTGGCCCTCTAGGTCCTCAAGTGCGGCCCTTTGACTGACTCCAAACTTCACAGCACTTAGAGGGCCACATGTGGCCTCAAGGCCGCAGGTTCCCCATGCCTGGGTTAGATGAACCACCTGTCAGGCATAATAAAGTAGAAATTCCCTCATGTCTTGGTCAGACCAAATGGTCACTAAGGTTCCTTTCAATTCTTAAATTCTGTGATTCTGTTAAAAAAAATGTTCTTATATTGAAAAATCCCAAGTGGCTGCTAGAATAATTCAAACCAACTCTGGGACCTAGGCAATGTCAAATCTCATTGCCAATAAAGTTTCATAGAATTGTAGATTTGTAAGAGAAAATACAGATCCAGGGTAGAATAGACTTCAATGTCCTCCTAGTAATTCACACACCACCTGTAGCTTTGAAGGATACCAAAGGCCAAGAGCCCATAAGAACTCCAGAAACATGAGGCAGGGGTACAGAATAAAAATATCTAAATTTATATAGCATTTTAAGGTTTAGAAAAGATTTCACATATATTAGCTGCATACATTCCATGAGTTGGTTCACTTGACCCTCACAACAACTCTGTGAGGCAGGGCGCTATTATTATTCCCATCTTACAGATAAGGAAAGTGAGACAAAGGTTAAGCAACTTTCCCAGAGTCACAGAGCTGGAAAGTGTCTGAGGACAAATTTGAACTCAGATCTTATTGACTCCAGGTATCGTGCTCTATGCAGTTTAAAACTAGCTGCCCCAGCATGGAGACAGAGAAGGTATAGTCAAATGGCTAGGAGGAAAAAATATGAGAAAACAGAATCAAGAATGCCTCAAGAGAAGAGAATATCAACGAAAAGAGGGTGAGCGGCAGTGTGAAAGGCTGCAGAGGGGTCAAGAAGGATGAAGATAGAGAAATGGCCATTAGATTTGGGGATTAAGAGGACAGTGGTAACTTTAGAGAGGGTAGTTTCAGTTGAATGATGAGCCATGCTGTAAAATATTAAGAAGGAAGCGAGAGGAAAAGGAAGTGGAGACATCTATTATAGATAGCTTTCTCTACGAATTTAGCCAGAAAAGGGAAAAGAGATATAGGTAATAGCTAACAGAGATAAATAGATCAAATGAAGATTTTTTTTAGGATGGGGAAGACATGAGCATGTTTATAGACAGTAGGGATGCAGCCAGTAGACAAGGAGAGAATGAAGATAAGTGGCAGAGTGGGGATGAGAGAGGAGCCAATCTACTAGAGAAGATGGGATGGAATAAAATCCCTTGTGCATGTCAAGGGGTTTGCCTTGGCAAGGGGAGTGCTCCCTCCTTCCTGTGAAACAGGTGTGCAGGAGGAAAGAGTGGCAAATGGTAAACAGTGATGTAAAATGAGGAGCAAGGCATTTGCTAAGCATTAAAATGCTAAGCATTGAAATAAACATAAAAGAAAAAAATCAAAGGCCTGGAAAATTTACCAACTGGATAACCAATCATTCAAAAGTTTAGTTATACAATCATTTTTATGCCTTATAATGTAATTGCTTTCAAATAAAGGATAGATGATTCTCAAATTAGACTATGATACTCTGATTCAGAAAAGCATGAAGTAACATGTAAATAAGTAGATGAAATGCATAGGGTAACAGAGGCAACATTGAACCATTGAAGCAAAGAGAGGTTGCATTTGCACTGGTTAACCCCAAAGGCAAATCAAGACTACTAAGTAGAAGCTATAGGGAGATAGATTTTAGAGCAAAATAAAAATATCTTAACAACTGCGGTTGTCAGCAATGGAATGAAATGACCAAGAAAGTAGTGAATTCCCTGTTTCTGGAAGTCTTCAAAGAGAGGCAGAATATAATCACAAGAGGGATTTTGTAGATGTAGTTTGTGCTTCAAAAGCTGCTATTGCTACTGACACTCCAACCTTCCAAAGCAGAACATGAGAGACCAAGCCTGGAAGGAACTCAGCCACTCAGCTCTACATGCCCCGGAACCATGTAACATCATCTTCACACTGGCCATTTTCCTCCCTCTCACTTCCCTTGCCCCTCCCCCTTCCTACCTCTTGACAATAAAGACACTACCAGTGCCTCTGGAAAGGGTTTGTAAAAATAACTGCCCTATTGTTCCTCTCACCATCTTGGTGATTTTTCAGACCATGATCCTTTCCTTGGCCACTACTTCCCTATATGTTGACTCCCCCATTAGTAATCAAGCTCCTTGAGGATAGGGACTATGTCTTTGTTGTATGTATGTATATATGATATATATATTACATATATATGTGTATATATATATATATATGTATATACCAACACATACATACATGCATGTGTATCTCCCCAGTTCTTAGCACAGTACTTGGTACCTAGTAAGTTCTTAAAAAAGGAATTTCATTAATTCATTTATTCATGTAGGGATTAGAAATTGCTTCCAATTATAAGCTTATAATACTAGTTTCATTTTTAAGTTTGTAACTATAACCTAAACATAGACTCATTTTTCCCATCCAACCCCACTGTAGCCCCATAATTTACAAGTCCAAGAAATAAGCTTCCCAGGGAGAGAGCAGCAAGGTAGCAAGCAAGCAATCTATGAGCACTTTTTAACTACATGGCAGACACCCTGCTAGGTCCTGTGGATGAAAAGAAAAAGCAAAAAACAGGACCTGTTCTCAAGGAGTATATATTCCAATCAGTGAGACAATCTATACATCAATCATAGAGAAAAGTACTGCCAGGAATACCGGAGCTAGGGTACTCTGTCCTGTACCTGGTCACGCAATTGTGGTGTTGCCGTCCAGGGGAGTTTTCCTCTAATTGGGGAGATGAGATTTCCTCTTTTCATTTTCTTCCCCTTGTTAAAACCACCACCCCACTGTCCCAAGGACAATAGTAATCAGAGTAAAAGTTATGACTCAAAGTCTAGGATTTTCCAGAGACAGGGAGAGAATAGCTTTAAAAAAGTAGGTATTCAATGTATAATATGAATTGGACATAGAATGAGTATTTTATTTCTACTCACAAAAGGATGAAGGCTATATACAAAAGAATCATAACAAATAGAAAAGAATTAAGTAACAAGCATAACAGTTGCATGGGTTGGGAGGCCAATATCATAGGCTTCATTAGAACATGAAGAAGTTTTGCAAAGCTACTAATTAGGCATTTCATGTTCCACGTTGGCGCTGGGCATTGTCTGGTCACTCTTGGCACTTGCCTATAGGTAAAGTGGCCATGCTGGACCAATCTTCTGATACAAGCATTTCCCCTGCCATTAGCCAGTACTATTCTGGAGAGACCAGAGCTGTCAGCACTTGATGGTCCTCCAAGATCTATACCTTTCAGAACTCACAAGGTCACCACTATTCTTGGGCATGTCACCATATGATATTCATTACCTTAAGGTCAGGAAAGAATAAACACCAAATAGTTTGGGGTGGCCTGTGCTTTTGGCCTCATGGAAGTAAGGGAGGAAATAGTATAGGGACCCCCTTGTCCACTCAACTTTCAATACAAGCTCAAAATATTCCACATGTTCCATAGCTAGAAAGAAGGACTCTCTGTTAGCCCAGTGGCTTATTTTTGTATATCCCTAAACTCTTCTGTTTTCCAGCTCAGTAGCCAACTGAAGGACTCTCTCCATCATCGTTCATTACAAGCTCCTCAGTGATGAGTCATAGATGACCAGAGATGGTTCCCCCAACTTTCTACCTGGTTGACTAGAACCAGGCAGAAAATATTTGTACATGTTCCAAGAATTAACAAGATACATATAAATTAGATAATAGGTAATCTTAGAGAGGGAGGCTCTAGAAACTGCAGGGACCAGGAAAGGACTCCTACACAAGGCAACATTTGACTCATCCCATTATTTTGATTCTTTCCTTATCTTCCCATTCTCTGACCCCTGCTCTGCACCAGTAGTAGCCAAGGTTGCAAATTAAAATATAAAACTATAGTGTACCAGGTTATCACATGCATAAAAAATGAAGATTTACACTGATTTTTGTTTCAGTCTACAAATGAACAAAATATTTTTTGTGAAAAAGTTATGTGAAAAATCCTCACTATTGAGAGAGCTAGATAGGAGTCATGTAATATCCTGAACCAAGAGGCACAAGTCTAACATTTGACCTTGCCACTCTGAACCTCCCTTCTGTTCAGTTTTTTTCCCTGGAGAACAGGCTAATCTCTTCAGTGTGAGGGATTTTTTTCCCCATTGAGATGCTTATTTTGGTGTATTTATTACAGAACTTGTTTCAAGGGTTGCCATGAAAACGGAATAAACATTCACAGCACAAGCTGTTCCTCTTAGGAACTGAAGCTCACGTCTACATGGCCTGACGTTGCTGGCATACTAATGTGTGTTTAAACTACTTGAGGTTAGTGAGTCCAAACTGACTGATACTTGATGCTTGAGTTGGGACAGGCGATGGAGTATGTGGGATAGAGACTTATGGGAAAAGGAAGGCAAAGAGAGCACTGGGCTTTCTCTATAGGTAAGAAAGGAACAAACATTTCACTTCATTTTGCATACTCCCTAGGATGATGGGGTTATGGATATAGAACAGGAAGAATCTTAGAGATCATCTAAGTCACATTTTATGATAAAGAAACAAGTGGAATAATAATTTACTAAACAGTAGTCTAGTCCAAAGGTTCTTAATCTTTTGTTCATCATGGACACCATCTGGTGAAATCTGTGGACCCCTTCTCAGAATTATATTTGTAAATAATTGAAGGAAATGCTCAATTTCAGTTAGAAGTTAATGAAAATAAAGAACAATGCTGAGAGGTAGATGCTATTATTACCCCCATTTTACAAGTGAGGAAACTGAATCAAACAGATGTTAAATGACTTGCTCAAGGTCACACAGCTAGTAAGTATGTGAGGCTGGATTTGAACGCAGGTCTTTCTGATTCCAGGCCTAACACTGTACCACCTCACTTCTCCTATGAATCAGTTCATTTCCTACCATATTGACCTACCATGAATTCCAAAAGGCAGTTCAAATATGTTTATTTGTTATGGAGTAGAATTATATTATAGTTTATAAATAAAAGTTGTCTTCTTCACAAGAGATGTGGTTGGTTCTTACTTTTACATATAGTAGTGTCATGAGACACACATTTTTGGACATGACCAATATGGGGATCTGTTTGCTTGACTATGCATATTTTTTAAAAAGGTCTTTTTTTTTTCTTGATTGTCTTTCACTTGATGCAAAGGGAAGTAGGAGGGAGAGAAAGTATGTAAATAAATGTCTGTTAAGTGACAAAAGTTCAACTGAATTTTTAAAATAATATTACCTTATGTTCTTTTTAAATGTAATAAGACATTAGGAAAGAAAGAAATTATATAGATTACCTATTCCATTTCCCCAGTTTTACATGTAAAGACATTAAGATCCAAAGAACACAAGTGACTTTACGAAAGTCACTTTGGTAAATTGGTAAATTGAAGAGACAATTCAAACCTCTGTTCAAAATTCAGGTTATGATTTTGGAAATAAAACTTCTGTATATGTGTACCTCAGAAGCATCAGCATAATAACAAGCATGTGTTGTCTGTCTGGGCTGCTGAGGGGGAGAGTCCAAGTATTCTTTGGGGAAGTTTTCCATCTCTAACTTAGCAAGATACTTAAGAAAGATGAAAGTGTCACAGATTTCAAACCTCTTACCTTAGCTGGCATAACAGAGAAAGTCAGGAAACTGAAGTTGGGTTCTGCCATTAACTAGCTATGTAATCTTGAGCAAGTCACTTTAAATTCTTGGAGGTTCAATTTCCTCAAAATGAGGGGCTGGATTAGCTCTCCAAAGCTCTCCACATTCCATCTGCAGCTCTGCTTGATTTGGATTTTGTGGACCATGATGTTCTTAAGCCAGGTACTCCCTGATGCTTCCTTCCTTTCCATCTTTCTTTTGTGCACTATCGTTTTCCCCTTTTAGATTGTAAGCTCCCTGAGGGCAAGAACCATCTTTCTTAATTACATCCTTAGTGCTTAGCACAGTAGCTACCTACACAAGGTACTTTATAAATGTTTATTGAATTCAATTGAAGTAAGGGGCATTCTAGCTATATTAGTCTATGAGTTGTTTAAAATAGTCTTACTTATTTGTGTCCCTTTTCTTTTAATTGAGTTTCATTGTCTCATGATATGAGAGTAGTCTTAAAGGTAAATGTGATAGGAAGAATGATCAATGAGGACCCAGTCCTTGGGATATGTGTTGATTTGCTCTTCCTGATGAGTTACAGAGAGTTTGTCCCTATCTATTTCTGATCCAACATTTGGAGGCTTGATGTATTTATTTTTGACCATAAGTGGCTAGTGAGCTGCTACTAAGGTGACAAAGAGTCTTCTAATTGTCCGAGAAGTAGCAACTAAGAGTGCATACAAAAATCTCAAGTGGATGATTGTGTTCTCTTCCTTGGGAGTTTTTGAGTGATGAAAACTGTTGTGAGCTGCTAGTGGAGGAAGGGGCAACATCAGTCTCTATCTGCCACCACCCACCTGTCATGTGTCTCTGAGCACATGGTGCCCTTGCTTCTGTTGTTTCTTCTTTCACAATCTTAGGTCAATGAATACTCTGAGATGCAAGTGCCCAGGTGACCAAGGAGTCTGGGAAATCCATCAAAGCCACCTAAGGTACCACAAACAACATGAGTCCCAGAACAAGTAGTAACAACAAGTGAGTTTGGTGAAGTGCCAGTGAAACAATTGAGAAGTTCACCTGACCCAACCCAGCAGTGAATTGACATATCAGTCAAGAAACCATGTCCTGGAAGGAGCCATTTCCATTGATCACTGGAGTGATTTATCTGTCAACAATGCCACTCCCTGACGCATACTTGGTATGGACTCCTTGAAGGGAGAAAAGGATTTCCAGAGCCAGGATTTACTAGGCACCCCTTGGCCCCATGTGTTCTCTACACATGTGCCTTAGTAACATGCTACTTTAAGTATGAACCGACTCTCCCCAGGAACCTTGTATATATGCAAGGGAAACAAGAAACCCATAGTTTGAGGGGACCATTGGGTGACTATCATTCCTACTATACCTATTAATAAATTCATTTTTAAGCTAATTGATGTCAACTGGTTGATCAATATTGAGAAGAGCAAGGGATAGGAACTCATGAACAGTATTAAGTCCCAAGCTTTCAAGGTCATTTCTACAACACTAGTGGAAGAAGTAGCCAGCCTCCTCTGGGGACCCAACCTGAGCTAGTGCTAGTGGGAGTTAAGGAAATAGCCCTGGAGAGGTTGTTATATATGGAGAAAGAGTAGTTAGTTCCTGACAGGGAAAGAATTTAAATTGTATTTTCATGTACAGGAAGGATCATCCCAATCAGCGAAATTGAAACTTCAGTTTCTGGGGAAAAAATTACTTATAACTGGAAAAGACAAGAAATTGATCAGATATTGTAAAGTTCTATAACATTATACTTCAAGATAAAGGTTAAAAGTCTGTCTTTCCTTGTCACTTCACCAAGAAAAAAACTCCCTTCCTTAGTCCCCATATTAATTTTGCAATTACACACACAGTTTGTCTAATATATCAGAGATCAGCTACAAAATAAGCTTTCTTAGATGGGAGGAAAAACCTCCTTTAAACCTCCAGGGCAGAAGGAAAGTCTGGAGAGGGACAATTGTGCCTTTGCTGCTATTAAGATCACAGTGAGCTTTTGGACTATAAACTACAAATATACACCAGTAGAGCCTTAATTAAGTTACAGTGTCTGAAATGATAATAGGAAAGAAATAGATCCTTGATTTAAATTAAGGGATCAGTGTAGACTTGAGCAGGAAAGGAAAAGGAAGGTAATGATAACATTGCTAACAGGAAGCTTTTTGTGTCAATGTGAAATATACCTGTGAAGAAGTGGAACAGAAAGGAATAAGAAAAAAAAATAACTTTGCTTCTCTTCAAGAACCTGCAAGAGTCCTTCAAACCACTATCAGACTTTCCCAATACTCAACTCAAAGTCATCAAAAGGCCAAACTAGAGAAGATGAAGACATAGACCACTAATGAAAAAGGAAGAACCACAAATGAAAAGTCAAAAAATTTTGTGGAGGGAGGATGCTTAGGAAGAAAAATAAAAAAAGATCATTTATAAGTTCAGCACTATAAAGAGAAAAAAGAAACGTCAGAAGGATAAACTTTGCCATCCAAAATAGTAAGTTGGAAGTGGAGGGCAGAAATTAGTTTCATCTCACCTATAAACGATTTTCAGAGAATCAAGTTAGAGAGTTCTCAGGTAGTAAAGATCAAAGTTTCAGAAAGAAAAACTGAGCTCTTGAAAGAGTAGGATGAACACTGGGTTTGGAGACAGAAAAACATGAGTTGGAGTCCAACTGCTACCATTCAGTATCTATACAATCTCAGACAAATCATTTAACTTCTCTGTCTCTCACTCTCATTTGTTAAAATAAAGACATTGAATGACATCTAGGGTTCATTCCAGCTCTGGGTTTGTAATAATCCTATGATCTGTATCTGTATCCACTTACCTATAGTCATTGGTTATGGAACTGCTTGAATTATGGGACCTAGATGGATTGGTATCCATCTAAAGAGATAATATCTAATAAAATGTTCCTGGGATCTATCCTTGACCTTATTATATTTGATATTTTTATTAATGACTTAAAAGAAACTATAGAGGACATGGAAATCATATTTGCCAATCATATAAAACTGTTGCTGACAGGTGGGTAATGCAATGACTAGAGTTTGGGTCCTGGAAACAGCAATATTTGAGTTCAAAGCCTGCCTCAAATACTTACTAGCAGTATGACCTTGGACAAGTCACTAAACTTCTGTTTGCCTCAGTTTCCTCAACTATAAAGTGAAGATAATAATGCCATCTAACTCCCAGGGTTGTTGTGAGGATCCAATGAGATAATATTTGTAAAGTGCTTAGTATAATGCCTGGCATACAGTAAATACAAGATTATTATTAGTAGTAGCAGTATTATTTAAAGCTGGAAGTGATGGCTAATCAAATGCCAGAGTCAGCAGCCAAAAAAGGTTACAAGCTAGAACAATGGGCCAAAATAATATTTAATAAAAATAAATGTAAATTCTTACATGGGTTCAAAAAATCAGTTGCAAAAGTAAAAGATGTGTAACTAGATAAAATTCAGGTGAATCATGGTTTTAGCGGACTGCACATTCCAAATGAGCCAATAGTATGATATGAAATACAAAAAAACTAATCCAATATGAATTAATAGATTCATAAATTCTAGAAGCTGAAGTAGTACAGTGTGGTAAGTAAAGAGCTGGCCTCAGAGTCTGGAAGACCTAGGTTCAAATCTCTGATATATTCTAGTTGTGTGACCCTGGGCAAGTCACTTCATTTTGCAATGACACCAACAGCTCTTTAAAGTTATATTTCAGAATAGTTGCTGATCTATATCAGTGGAGAAGTTCTTTATAATGAAATCACACATTTAATCCAAAAAAATATACAGAATAAAGCAAATGACACTCTTGCTGTACTTTCCCTAGGTTAGCCTATATTTGAAGTATTCAATTCCAGGTGACATATTTTAGGAAGAACGGTGACCAGCTGGGATATGTGCAAAGGGAACAAAGGGTTGTGAGTGTACTGAATACCATGATGCATGAGGATGAGATGAAGGATCTGGAGATGTTCAACCCAAATGAGGAAAGACTTAGGGTGAACACAATTGCTGTCTTCAAGTATCACAAGGAATTTCACACAGAAGAGCAATTAGCCTTGTTCTGCTCAATTCCAGAAGGCATAATTAGCAGCAATGAGTAGAAATTTCAGAGGGGCAGAGACAAGCTCAGTAGATGGACAGCCACTTCAGAAATGATTTATTGGAATTCCTATTCCAGTACAGGTTGGACTAGATCAGAGGTGTTTGAGGCTACAACATTCCCAGGTGTAGCAGAACCTGATTAAAATGTAATTGGGAAATATTATCATCCTTGTTTCACAAATGAGGAAACAGGCTTAAAGAGTCTTAGCAGAGGTGGAATTTGAACTCATGTTCTCTAAATCAGCTCATATCAACAGAGTGCTTTAAGGTTTAGAAAGTATTTTGGGGGAAGAAAAGCTATTGGAATCCTCCTTCCTACCCAATATGTGTACACCTTGGCATATTGAAAGAGAAGTAGGTATTGAGATTTGTCTCTGCCATACCCTCATTCTTGGATGAGTCAGTTAATATTGTGCCTCAGTTGCTCTATCAGGAGACTGGAGGCAGCAATATCACAGCTAAGTGGCACAGTGGATAGAATTCCAGGTTTGGAGTCTGGAAGACTCATCTTCCTAAATTCAAATCTGGCCCTAGACACTTGCTACTTTTGTGACCCTGGGCAAGTCATTTAACCCTGTTTGTCTCAGTTTCCTCATCTATAAAATGAGCTAGAGAAGGAAATGATAAACCACTCCTGTATCTCTGCCAAGAAAACCCCAAATGGGGTCACAAAGAGCTGAACACAACTGAAAACAACTGAACGACAACATCACAGCCTTATTATTATACAGTTTCTAATTTAGTGGGCTACACTCCTTGGGGAATGTGGGTAGCTGGTGTGAACCAAGGTCTGATGGGCTAGATGTAGCATTGTGACTGATCAGGCTAGTGTGTCTCATTTCTGTCCCAAAAGTAATAGATCACTTGAAAGCCATTTTGTTTCAAAGGCCCATTTTCCTCTGGGAGACATACATTGAAGAAGGCAGAGAGGAATGAAAACAGAAAAAAAAATCTGGGAATTATTGGGTTTTTTATATGGTGTGTGTTTGAGGATTTTTTATTTTTTTTAATTTTCTGTATTTTGTTTGACATTCTGCTTTTTTGTGAAATGGCATGTGCTTTCTTAAGCCATCAAACATCTATGGATGAAGGGTGAAGGGTATGAATAAACAAGGAAGAGAAAGAGAAAGAGGTACAGCTAGGTTTTTCCTTATGACTGGAAGAAAAGAGACTCAGGATATGCCCTACTAATGGCATTTTGGTTTTCTGACTTGGGTTTGAAGCCCTATTACTTATCAAAACCAGAAAGCTGGCAGAATAAGGTAGGACTAAGCTGTTTTAAGCCTCCCAGAAGGAATTAGAATTGATACATTACAATCAGTTATAATAGAGAGACTGATTTTCAAGCACTAGAGTTAGCTACTTGAGGTTGTACTGATTACTCTATAATGGGAAGTTTAACGTTGTGTCTGTGAACCACTCAGTGTCTCTTCTATTCTCTCAAAGTATCCACAAAAGTAAACACTAGGCCAAGTGTCCAATAGGAAATTAAACATTAAAAATTGGACAAAAGAGCAAAGTACTGGCCCCTGTCACAGACTATCTAAATGAAGTGGCCTGATACATCACATGACCCTTTCAGCCACCATTCCCACCAGTCTTCCCATCCTTGCTCTGACTAAATGAGTGTTTTGATTACTTGAGCTTCCCCTGTCCTATAACTAGCAAATTTTGATTCCTGACCTCAATCCCTATGATTCATAGCTGACATCTACTATAGAAGAAGCCTTTTTTCCTTTGATGCCCTTCCCTGAATTCTCATACCTACACAGCCCAGACAGCCCCTTCTCCATTCTCTTCTTATACTGTGCTCTCTGAAACTCTCACTCCATCCTAGATGATCTATACACTTTTTATTGCTGGAGTTCAGAGAAATTCTTCAATAATTTCCTTTTCCTTGGGGTCTTCAATATTCACCCTGATGCCCCTTTGAACAGCCTGGCCTCCTAATTCATTAATCGCATAATCTGCATTTCCATTAAAACACAATGACTTACAGGGCTAATCACCCTGTTCACTTTGATTGTTACTCCCAAACTTTCCCTTTCATAATCTTGAATTCTGAATTCTCCTCTCTGATCACAATCTCCTATTTTTTCTCATCTTTTTCCTCTGCCTCATTCCAACCATTCTTCATCCTCACCAAGACCTCCATCCCTCCGTGTTCTATATGTCCCTCACCATTTTTCCCCTCTCATTTTCCTCCCTATAGTTAATCAGTCCTATAGTTAATCTTGAACCCTATAGTTAATCAATTCAGCAATGCAATGAACTTCAATCTTGAATCCTTATTCCATTGTCCATACACTATTAATGCCATGCCAATCCTTTGTAGTGATGAGTTCCCAAATCAACCTTTTCTACTCCTACCCCTGAGTTGCTAAACATAGCTGGAGGAAGTTACATAACTGTGCTGTATCCACCACAAATTCATGTCATCTAATTTCAAATGAGCCCTTACTAGTATACGGAACTCTTTTTATTCTTCCTTGATTGACTCTTTAGGGTATTAAGGGAAGACTAACATCTCTGATGTGAGCCTTTTCAGGGCTGTTCATACACCTTTGGTGCCCACCTATCACCCAAGTCTCACTTGTGGCTCCAAGAAGCTGTAGCATGTTGTGACTTACAAAAAGTTTAAGAGACATAATTTCTGTGTAATTAATGATTTAATTACTAATGCTTGCATATTATTAATAAAAGGAGTCAGTGACATTCTCCAATGCCAAAGACCTATCATGCAACCCACTCAACATTTATATGTCCTTGGAAGAGTAAGTATTCCTGAGGATAGCAATCCTCAGAGTTAACTCTAGTTAACAAGTAATGAGAGAGAATGAATATTATAATTAGAGGTGTACCTAGTCTAATGAGAGGTTGGGGGATGTGACTTTGATCAAGTCATTTACTTTCAAATCACCCCCTAGCCTTGGACAATTTAGTCAAAGAATTTATGCCCATTCAAACCTGAGTAGAACACAATGGGCAAGAATTCACCCAGATAAGATGGTCTAGGTGGGGTAAATTTTAATATCCTTCAAAGACTGGCCTATGAATGAGGAAATAGAATGGGGAAAAAATCTTAATCTCCCCCATAATTGGTTATTAATAATCATTTCTCTCAATGTGTAGTGGCTACATCCCAATAAAATTGTCTTGGCAGATGGGATAAAACAGTGTGAGGGCAATCAACAGGCCTCAAACCTGTCAGTGAGTTAGTGGAATGTCTATCCCAAGTATATAAAGACTTCCCCTGCAGAATGGGCAGATGAAAACATTTTTTTCCAATGGGGTGAAGGCAGCTGAAGCAGGTGCTGCAGAGTGCTTACAGCTTTTTCAGACATAGAAGATTCCAAGGTCATCCACTGCATCCCCAGGCCATTGCCAGTCATCCTGACTTTTGTCTTGCCTCTGGACTTTGGTGACTCTGAAAGGAAAGAAAGAATGAGGCTGATAACTTTGTGCAGCTCTGTCTCACTTAAATCCAATTCACAGCAAGTCAAGACATCACCCCATGATGTCATCAGTCTTCTTTGGAAATGATGGACAAACAACAACAACATTCCAATCAGGCAGAGACTTTTTTCAATCCTTGTTAAACCCCCCATGTTACCACCCAACACCTTCTACCTCAGCACATGATCTTGTCTTCGCTGAAAAAATTGAGGCTGCCATTAACTTTTTCTCAATACAATACAATATCTCTGCATTGATATCTGTCCTCTCTTCCCTTGTTCTAGGTTCATAGAATTAGGTGGTCTTTCTCCTTGTCAAGACTAACCCTTTATACTAGTGTCCTGGGTCCCACCCCCTTCTATCTCTTCTGGGAGCTTGATATATTGTCAATTCTCTCTCTCTTCTCTTCAATCATTCATTATCTATTGGCTCCCTTCCTGCTGCCTATTTATATGCTAAGGTATTCCCCAACAAAGGAGCATAAATTTAGAGCTAGAAGTAACAAGAGACACCATCAAGCCCAACAACCCTTTCATTTTGCAGATGAAGAAACTGAAGCATGTGGAGGTTAAATGCCTTTACCTTGCTCACAAAACTAGTGTCTGAAGTGAGATCTGAACCCAGGTCCTCATGACCCCAAGTCCAGTGATGTATTTATTCTGCCATATTGCCATAACTTGGCCTTGCCATCTCATTAAGCTATTGGCCTACATCTCTGCTAACTTTATAAAAAAGAATCCTCTTTTCTAGACACCTAGGATGACCTAGTCAGAATCTTAGAGTTACTGATTTATACATGCTGACTTCGCTTTCTCACCACTATCTAACAGAATCACAGAATCACAGACTTTTAACAGTTGGAAGCCACCTCTATGGCCACCTAATCCAACCTATACATGAAGGAATCCCCATCATAACATTCCCAATATGTGTTTGTTGAGCTCCTGCTTGAAGATCTCCAGGAAGAAGAAATCTATCATGTCCTGAAGCAAACCATTTCATTTTTGAATAGCTTTAATAGGAATCTTTTCTTTTAAAGAAAAATTCATTTGTTTTAATGAGTCAAGATCTGGCATCTCCCCCTCCAATCCCAACCCCAACCCCTAATTAAGAGCAAAACCCATTGCAAACATATAATCATCAAAACAAATTTCCACACTGACCATGTCAAAAAAATTGCCATGTTCTACATTCTTAGTCCTCCACTTCTCCATCAAGAGATGGGCAGCATATTTCCTCATTAGTCCTTTGGAATTCTGGTTGGTAATTATGATAATAGCTCAGCACAATAGTATTCCATTACATTTATATGCCATAATTTGTTCATCCATTCCCCATGTATAGGAACTGCCTCAGACTTCCATTCTTTGCCATCTCAAAAAGAATTATAAACATTTTTTCACATCCTCAGAGTTTGTTTTGCTTAGGGCGAATTCCTCCATAAACTACCTTCCCTCTAATTTCTTCTCCTCACATTTCACTCTTATTTCCCTGTTGAGTGAAGTTTATTTCTGTACCCAACTCTGTGTGTGTGTATATATATATATATATTTTTCTTTCTTTTGACCAGTTCAGTTGAGAGTGAAGTTCAAATGTCAGCAACTTCTCAACCCCTCCTCTTTGTATATATGTCTACTTATGCATCCTGATTACGTGAGATAATATGATCTATCCCCTATATATATGTGTGTGATAATTTGGGTGGTGCCCCATATAAATTTAGGACCTTCTAGTGCCCTGGTATATAGCTTCTCCCTGGTCACTGGAGTAGTACTCAGTGTACTCATGACCTCACCCATCCCCATCATTTGCAGACTTCCCTATGTTGCCCTAGGCTGTACATCGCATGATGTTTTATGGATTTTCCCATCAGGATTTGCTCTGTGTATTTTCTAGATCTGTTTGGAGGAGTTTATGGATGGGGGCACACCATGGTTCTCCCTACCACTAAGCCACCTTGGCTCTATTACTTGTTAAGAAGCTTTTCAAGCCTAATTTTACTTATCTGTGGCTTCCACTCATTGCTCTTAGTAAATTCTCTGCCCTCCTCCCCTAGTCTCACTATAGCTCTTTAAATACTTAAACACAGACAACTTATTCCCTCTTATTCTCCTTTTCTCTAGGCTAAACATGCCCAGTTCCTTCAACTGATCCTTACAAATCATGAACTCAAGGCCTTTCACCATCCTAGTCACCCTCCTCTGGACATTTTCCAGTTTATCAATGTCCTTCATAAATATTAGTTTCTGGAACTGAACACAATAGTCCAGATGAGATTTGACAACATAAGAGTACAAAAGGATTTACCATCTCCTTGTGGTTCCTAAAGCTATATTCCTCTAAATACCCCAAGACTATATTAGGTTGTTTTTTTTTTTTGTCTTCCACACCACACTGCTGTCTTGTTTTGAGATTGCAGTCCACTAAAACTCCCAGAACCTTTTCAAAACAATTGCTATCTATGCATCTTCCATCTTATATTTATATTTATTTGTACCCAAATGTTAGACTTTTCATTTCTTATTATTGAATTTCATCTTATTAGATTCAGCCTAATGTTCTAACCTTCAAGGTCCTTTTCAATCATCATTCTATCATCCAGTGTTAATTATTCATACTAGATTTATATTACTCATGTGCAGCTAGAAAATTTAAAATGTCTATAATCTTCAATAATGGCTCCTTTTATTCATTAGGAGAATCACTCTAATGAATTCAAGGATGAAGTAGTCACCTTTCCCCAAGGTTCCAATCATTTCTATACCTAGAAATAATTTTTTTCTGATTGAGGAGAATCAGATTCAGAAAAGAATTTACCCTGGTTGGACTTTTGAGGGATAAAATTTTCATTGACATAAACCAAGAAATTATTAGTTGCTCTGTTTTTGGCAGAGAGAGAGAGAAAGAGAGAGTGCTCCAACCAAGTTTGGATAATTTAGTAACCACAAGACTTGAAAGAGAGCTTTAGCAAAGAGAAGGTAGACCAATTGTCTGCATACCATGTGTAAATAATGTAGCTTTGGGTGGTTTTCCTGCTTGATCAATGAATAAACTCATCCTTATTAGAAGAGTTCCCCATGCAGTAAGTATATAGAAAAATATTAGAAAAGGTTCATCTAGACTTCCTGCTCATAAACAAGAACATTTCTCTTTTTTGTTTCCAAGAAAGGGGTAAGGCAAATGATATCCTTTATTGTTTAATCCAGGTTTAAAGTATAGCCAAACTAATAACTTCCAACTACTACTCACTCCCATTGACCATTGATCTTTGATATTCTGGGTAAAGTTCAGAAGGCAGAGGTCTGTACCAAGCTGAACTGGGGGACATGGTTATTTATTTATAATTAGAACCAGGGATAAATGGTACAATCTTGGTTGCCAAAAGTTATTAGGGATAATGGACAGAATCATAAAACCAAAATATCTGAGTTGGAAGGGGACCACAGAGTTCATATAGCTGAGTCCCTTTACTACATACCCACCAAATGTTATTCAAATTTTGTTTAAAGATGTCCAATAAGGAGGAACTCACCCCTTCCCATGGCAGCACATTCTCTTTTTGTATAGATCTCTTTTTATGGACATTTTTCCTATATGAATCTCAAATCTTCAAATTTTGCCCATTGCTTGTAGTTCTGCCAACTGGAGCCATAGGTAGATAGTTAGACAGATAGATAGATAGATAGATAGATAGATAGATAGATAGATAGATAGATAGATAGATAGATAGACAGACAGACATATAGGTAGATGAATTAATAAATAAATGAGTGAGTGAATGAATAAATAAATAAAAAAGCAAGCAAGTTTAATCACTAGTCTGCATGGCTACTGTTTAAATACTTGAAGACTGTTCTTTACCAAGAATGGTTGGATCAGTCCTTACCAAGCCTTTTCCAAGTTCAATATCCCCAGTCTCTTTAACTGATAATCATATGGAAAGAACTCGAGATCTTTCTTCATCCTCTTTACCCTCTCTAGAACAGTCTCCATCTTATCAATATCTGTCTTAAAGCAATGCCCAGAGATGAAAACAATATTGCAGGTTTATTCTGACCAAGTCAACAGGACTATCAGCCCTTTCATCCTGAACACTATGTCTTTCTTAACATGTTCTTCCATTTGGGCTCCACATTTTGGGCTGCCATACCACGCTGCTGGCTCAGAGTGAGCTTGCAGCCCACTAAATCTCTAGATTTTTTGCAACTGTTCTCTAGCCATACCTTGCCTATCTTGTATTTCTGAGGATTTTTTTTAAAATCTGAGCCAAAGACTTACCCTTATTACATTTCATCTTGCTAAATTTAGCCATTCTGACTCTGTTTTAGAAGATATGGAGCACTGCCCATTGAACCTTACACACAGACATGAGGGGAGGTGCAAGAGCTATTCTGGGATTCTCTTAGACAAAGTGCTATGCCTGTTTGAAATTTAGTTAAATGGGACCAAGCATGGGTATCCCAAGCCTGCCACTGACATTGATTTTAATAGCTCCAGTTGAGTTTCAGTTTTTAAAATGTATTGTCTAGAGAAGGGATTCTTGGAGTAATTGATTGATAACTATGTCTAAATTCAGATTTTCTTGGCAGTACATCTGTTTACAAAATGATATCCAGGAAAATAGCTGATAGTGAAGTTGAACCTAATGATAAATAAAACCTAGTAAATTTGAAAGAGCAGTGACCAGATAAAGAGCCTTATGAGGATCGGTTGAAAGAACTAAGAATGTTTAACATATAGAACAAAAGCTTTAGGAATGACATGACAATTGTCTTCAAGTGTTCAGAAGGGCTGTCACGTGGAAGTGGTAACAGAACTTGGTCTGCTTGACCCTGGAGGGCAGAACTAGGAACAAAAGATACAAGTTACAAAGAAGCAGATCTTGGCTTGATTAGAGGAAAAAATTCCTGATAATTACAGATATTCCAAAATGAAAATAGGTTGCCTTGTGATATAGTAGGTTCCCTCTCACTTCTGTCTCAATAATTCACACATTAGTTATGTTGCATGTTGGGTAGAGGAAATGCTTTTTCATGGACTGAATGGGCTACATAGCCACTGTAAATAACAAGTCATGAAACCAGTAAAGCAAAAGTAAAATAACCAGAAAAAATAGATGAAATTAAACCCCAAAATTCAATGATATAATAAGAAATATAAATGGAAAGTCAAAAGACAATAGAATTCGAAAAACACATGAGATAGCTACTATTAAGAAACAAAGACCCTAAAGCAGAAAGCTAGGAAACAATTTTTACAGCCAGTGTCTCTGATGAAGGCCTCATTTCTAAAATATATAGAGAACTGAGTCAATTTATAAGAATACAAATCATTCGCCAATTGATAAATGGTTAAAGAATACGAACAGGCAGTTTTCAGATGAAGAAATTAAAGCTATCTATAAACATATGAAAAAAATGCTCAATCACTATTGATTAGAGAAATGCAAATCCAAATGACTCTGAGGTACCACATCATGCCTATCAGATTGGCTAACATGACAAAACAGGAAAATGATAAATGTTGGAGAAATTGTGGGAAAATTGGAACACTAATGCATTGTTGGTGGAGTTGTGAAATGATCCTACCATTTTGGAGAGCAATTTGGAACTATGCCCAAAGGGCTATAAAAATGTGCGTACCCTTTGACCTCCCAAAGAGATCATACAAATGGGAAAAGAACCTACAAAAATATCTATAGCAGCTCTTTTTGTGGTGGCAAAGAATTGAAAATTGAGAGGATGCCCATCAATTTGGAAATGGCTGAACAGGTTGTGGTATATGAACATAATGGAATACTATTGATTCATAAGAAATGATGAGCAGGCAGACTTCAGAAAAACTGGAAAGACTTACATGAACTAATGCTGACTGAAGTGAGCAGAACCAGGAGAACATTGTACACAGCAACAGCAACATTATGTGATGTCTAACTTTGATAGGCTTACCTCTTCTTAGCAATGCAAGGATCTAAGACAACTCCAAAAGACCCATGATGGAAAATGCTATCCACATCTGGAGAAAGAACTATGGAGTCTGAATGCAAATTGAAGTATATTATTTGCTGTCTTTTTTTGTTTGTTTTTTCCTTCTCATGGTTCCTCCCATTGGTTCTAATTCTTCTTTACAACATGACTAATGTGAAAAATGTGTTTAATATGAATGTATATGTAGAGTCTATATCAGATTGCATGCTGTCTTAGGGTGGGGGGAGGGGAAGGAGAGGGAGAAAATTTGGAACTCAAAGTCTTATAAAAGTGAATGTTGAAAACCAAAAATAAATTAATTAATTAAAAAAAGAAACAATGACCATAGAAAAAGGGAATAGAAAGGTGGAAACAGAAAATATGGATACCACATTTCAGTAAATCATAAAAGAAAAATGCCTAGAAGTAGAAACAGAGAAACAGATCACCATCAGAGTGAAACTACAGATATAACACACCAAGAAATGGGATTGCCAAGCTCTAGAGTTCCTAGGTATATGTGATTGTATACTTCTGCAAGGGGACAAACACACATATACATATTTGTTCATACATGTATTATAAATTTATGTATATATATGTGTATATATATATATATATATATACATGTCTGAGGAGAGAAAGATCAACTACAAATGAACCTTAGTCAGAATTACATAGTACTTTATATCTAATCCAAGAAATGAAAGACAATATTGGAATATACTTCACCAAAAGATAAAGGATAAAAGGTATATATCCAAGAATAAGTTATCCTACAAAATGAAACCTAATCCTTCAGGGGAAAAGTGGAGTTTCAATAGGAACAATCACTTATAAGCATTCTTGTTCAGAAAAACAAAATTCTCAAAAGTTTGCTATACTACCTTGCCCTGATCTATGAGGAATCCTCAGTGTTGGAGATTCATAAAGAACATTCATTGGATGAAATTTTGTCCTCCAGACAGCAAAGTTTGAACATGCCCAGGTGGTTTCTGGAGTTCAAACTACTAGTTGTTAAGATGCAAGGTTGTTTCTATAAGAGAGGCAAACATGCCTCCCAGGGTTATTATAAAGTCTAAAGTCTGGGGAAACTATTACTATGTGTCTTTGATTTCTGTAGATCTCATAAGGAACTTATGTTACATCAAATTGCTCTACCGTGGTTGTCAGCAAGCCATCTACTTAAGGAGCCAAAGGATTCTGTTATATTCCATCTAAAACATAAGTTACATGTGCAGGTGATTTAACAAGTAATAGAGTGGAAACGAAGCAAACCTCAGTGATGAACTGGTCACATTGGGGTCAGAATTAGAAGAGCAAATTTAATCCAAAAGCCAGGCTGGGTTTGTATTAGCATATCTTCAGAGTCCTGAAATCCAACAAGTCAAGGAGAGTGAGAGTAAAAAATGGTACTGGAGCAATGATATAGACTGGAAGGTCAATAGTCAACCAGAAGAAAATTGCAAGGAGTTCAAAATCTGACTGTTTATCTTGACCAATATGTGTCCACAAAGCTTTGCTTTAAAAAAGATGAAAATCTGATTATATTGGCTATTTACATTTCTCACTCCACCACCATACCTAGTCTCCACCCTTTTTCATTGATGTAGACTCATGGTGCTCTGCCAGTTGCTGAGTGTGGAGGGAGGTATTACTGTGATGTCTGTGTTCCCACACACACACACACAAATCTTGTGTACTCTGTTCTTGCCCCATATCTATATTCAGCTCAATAAGGTGGTAAATCTGTGATGACATTGTAATTCAGAATCAACCACAGGTTTCATCACTGAGTAAGAAGATATGAGTATTAGGGGTAACTAGGTGATGCAATGGATAGAGCACAGGCCCTGAAGTCAGAAGGACCTGAGTTCAAATCCGGGCTCAGACCAAACACTTGACACTTACTAGCTGTGTGACCCTGGGCAAGTCACTTAACCCCAATTGCCTAAAAATTAAAAAAAAAATGAGTATGAGGCTATCTGAGATAGCCCCTAATGTCAGAATAAGGATGACACAATCATAGGAATTCAGAAGAGGGAGAGATCATATTCACAAACAGTGATAGGGAACTCATTACCTTCGAAGGCAGCCCAATCCATCATTGGAGATCTTCCAGGAGAGGCTGGATAACCACTGAGACTGTGTCTGCCTCATAGCCAACAGATATCTTGGAAAGAAATAAAGTAGTGTTTTAAGTTTTCCTTCTTGGAAAAAAGCAGCATGGAATACTTCTTACGTATGAAACAAGTCAGATTAAACTATGGAAAAAAATAACATGATTAGTTCGCATCCTCAAGTCACCTTCTGAAATCCTTTTTTTGCACTCTTTATGCTGATTTGTGCTCAGGCTGGGGAGACCTAGGGCACAAGTAGCATCCCATTCCAGGAGCTTAACCAAGCTTTGCAGAAGAATGTAGGGCCTAATGTGGAAGCTACTTTTCATTTAAGAACTAGGACACCTAGGCTTCAATTCTGGTGTTGCCACATCTGTCGCTTACTGAATTGCTATTGAGTGGGTGGTACGATAGGAGCTGTTATGGGAAATATAGAATGGTCCCTGGCCTTCATGACATTAACTTTCTCCATAACCTTGGAGGTTTCTTTTGACCTTCATTAGACCATACCCATAAAATAGGAATGAGAATATTTGATGTATAACCCTCACATAAGGACATTTGGCTCAAAGTTTATTATCGTACAGGATTATGTGAGTGAGACACTGAAAACCTTAAAAGAAAGGTGACCCAAAATTGCCAGGCATTGGCTGACACCCAAGATGCAGCAGAGACCAATCACGCACTGACATCAGTGAATATTTTCAGGAACTAACATACTATGTACAACACTAACTCTCTAGCTTAATGACCTGTATTCAGAAGTCTTTTAGGAGTCATGTTGATTTATTTTCCATTGATTTTTTTTGGAGTGGTGTTTCACTTTTATCCTACTGCTTTCAAACTATGTATTATAAAAGCTCTCAAATGACACCCAACTCAAGGAAATTACCCAAATAGTAGGAGTTCTCCAGAAATAGTTAAATATAGATTAGGTCAAGAATACACTTTAGAGCATTAGGCAGAGTCAGTCAGAAGAGTCTACATCTTGTATGGCATCTTGGAGTGCCAAATCCCACAACAGGAGAAATAAATTCAAGGTCAAACAGTGGTTAGGATCATGAATACTCTCTTCTTTGGTAAGAGCCTCATGACATCTGACTGCTAGTATCTTGCAATCTTTCTCAAACGTACATATAAACAGGAGTGTGACTGAGGCAGCCCGTATTGGTTCATGGAGCCAATTGTTAAATTTTCAGTGTGACCATTTACACCTTGAGAATCAGCAAACACTATAAATCAGGGCTTGATTCATTGGTTATTGATTGTCTAGATTTACGAAAGTGATGAAGAAAATGTTAATAATTCAGATTACAATTAAAAATGCATCATGTGTTTTACATTATTTTTTTTTTGGAGAGTCAGTTGTTAAACATTTATCAGTACATCCCTAATCTAGGAGACTAAGGAGGATGAGAGGCTTTTCTTAACACTAGTCATCCTCATGGGTGTACTTAGCCCTGCCTCTAGCTAGCAGCAGGCAAGTAAAACAAACGATACTTCTTTAACCACTTCTTAGAAAATGCAAGTCTCAAGAGGCACATTGTTGTTAACTTATTTCAGTCATGTCCAACTCTTTGTGACCTCTATTAGGTGTTTTCTTGGCAAAGATACTGGAGTGGTTTGCCATTTCCTTCTCCAGGTCATTTTACAGACAAAGAAACTGAGGCAAACAGGGTTAAGTGACTTTCTCAGAGTCACACAGCTACTAAGTGTCTGAGGCCAGATTTGAACTTAGGTCTTCCTGGCTCCAGGCCCAGTACTTTATCCACTGTGCCACTTAGCTAGGCACATATGAGGTTGAATCCATTGGCAGCCTTTGGGGGTTTTCTGTGCTAATGACCTCCAACAGCTTCCAGTACTGTATCATGCACAAGACTCATTATAAGGATACACTGAGCAGGAGAAGACAACCAGGTGATCAGAAGCCTTGGAGACTCACTGCTCTGCCATATGATGTCTCACCTTATTCTTCTTTTCTCCCCTGGCAACACACTCAATTCTATATCAAAGGCCATGGGAAACAACTAGCCCAGTACTCTGTGTAACTCTGCTTTGATAAGCCACCTTCCTACCCCACAGATCATTGATTAAATGAAAAAAATTTTTAAAAATCATTAAGTGCTACTTTATGTATACAGCCTGGCCTTTCTGGTCATGGCACCACCTGTAGGCTGAGAGGGGCAAGATGGTAAAAGCATAAAGAGGACTGTGTTTGGAATCAAACAAAATGGGTTCAAATTCTGGCTCTCCCTCAAAGTATCTATGTGACCTTGCAAAAGTGATTTAACTTCTCAGTGTCTCAGTTTCCTCATCTGTTTAAGGACCTCTAAGGTCTCTTCCTTATATATCCTTGATATGATGGTCCTATGAGATTGGGTCCCCTACACACTCAACCTAACCTGAACCACAACTGTGGGTGGGCCAATGGACAGTATCAGGAAAAAGTGCATGGGAGATTGATTGATATAATTGAGTTAGTCTCTCCAAGGCACAAAGGCTTATAAAATTGACATGATACACTAGGAGAATATCTGAATATTTGTTTCGTATAAGCAGAGAACCAACCAGCTGAATAAGCAGAATGATCCTCCTATTTGTATCAGGGCCAAGGCTCTTAGATTTGACTATAGTTTTATAACTCTCCCCTCACTTCTCTAGTCTAAAAAAGTAATGTTTTGAATAGAATTCTACCCTACAGCCAATCTATTCCCTTCAGACTATTCCTTTTTCTCTGCAAAATGTCGCTTGAGCTTGCAAGGCAAAAAGTGCTTGATAATATACTTGGCAAACTTGGTTCACATCCCTTCCGGCATGGTTCCCAGAAAAGGTCTTGATACTGCATTGAAAAAAAAATCAAAGACTTTATTAAAGTTCAGAGTTGCCTACACTTTCTCGTACCCAAAGACTCAGGAATGTGTTTTGCCAAATACTAAGCCAGGGAGACAGTCAGTAATAAAATAACAAAGAAAGTAACATTAGCAAGCTGAAAATCTCATTATTTTGCATGACCTCTTATACTTGGTAATAAAGATGTAGTGTTATGAAGCAATGTTAGCATCTCAACAGTCCCAAGAATAATTTTAGATCCTTTATTTTATCAATTTATCTGAGATAATGGAACCAGGTTTACAAGTTCTATTAAATTTTGATCCGCTGTTTTCTTTCTTAATATCCTTAGGATATTAAGGTTACCAGGGGCCTTAAAGATCATTGAGTCCAACTCCCTTTTTTGATAATTAGGTAAATTGAGGTACAGAGAGGTTAATTCTCCTCCTCAAGGTCACATCGCTCAATGGTGACAAAGCTATTTCTTGAACTTGGGACTCCCGAATCTCAGACCAGGGGTCTTTGCACTATGCAAACCACTTCCACAAAAGGAGCTCTCCTATCAAAAGTATGCAACTCAGGACCCCCCAATTGTAATAGAGTTGTCATTATTACAGCACTTTAATGTTGGCAAAATGCTTAACATAAATATCACTTTCAAACTTCATAACCACTCTGATGTGATAGATAATATAGTAATTATTATTATCATTCCATTTTACAGATTAGAAAGCTAGGGCTCAAAATAGTTATGGAACTCATCCCTGATCACACAGGTAGCAAATGTGAAAGGTGCAGTTTGACTCAGATCTTTCTGAAACCAAGTTCACCACTCTATGGAAACCTGACTTTGGAATGTCTATTTATGTGACTTTGGGCAAGTCACTTCTCATCTATAAAATTAGAGGGGTTAGACTAAATGACCTCTAAGGTCCCTTCCTGCTCTAAATTTATCCTATTATCCAACAATCCACTGTGCCATATTTGTTGTTGTTCAGTCACTTTCAGTTGTTTCTGACTCTTTGTGACCCCATTTGGGGTTTTCTTGGAGAAAATGCTGGAATGGTTTGCCGTTTCCTTCTCCAACTTATTTTACAGATGAGAAAACTGAGGCAAGTGGAGTTAAGCGACTTGCTCAAAGTCACATAGCTAGGAAGTATCTCAGGCAAGATTTAAACTCAGGAAAATAAGTCTTCCTGATTCTAGGCCTGGCACCTTATCCACTGTGCCACCTAGCTGCCCTATCCCATATTGCCTCTCCTATTATCCATCAATCAATCAACATACATTTAATTATGTTCCTACTATGTGTCAGGCACTATACTAGATGCTAGGGATCCAAGGACAAAGAATGAAATAATTACTACTAGCAAGAAATGCATATTCTGATGGAAGGGACAAGTACGTATATAAATATATAGCATAAATATAAAGCAAATAAATTAAAATACATACAAAGGAGTTAAATGCAAGGTAGTTTGGAGGGAGGCACTAGAAGTTGGAGGGACCAAGAAAGTATTCATGCAACAGACTGTCCTTGAGCTATTCTTTAAAGGAAGAGAGAGAGTCTATGAGTCAGAGGAAAGGAGGGAGCATGTTCAAGGCATGGAGGATAGCCAGGAGAAAGGAAGAAGGGCAATGGAGGTTCATGTGTGAGGAACAGAGGTCAGTTGGGCTGAACTGCAGAGTATGAAAGGGGAGCAGTGTCCAATGAGGCTATAATGACAGGTTGTAAAGGGCTTACAATGGTGAGGCAGCATGCTTTCCATGAAACCCTTGCACCCTTTCCCTCTTCTCTCTGCTCAATCCATTCATCATTCAAGAAGAATGTCTAAAGTGTCTCCTGTGTGTGAGGCACTATGATAGATGCTAGGTGTACAAAGACAGAAAAGAAAGAGTCCCTTGCCCTCACAAAGCTTGCATCCTATCAAGAGGAATGATATGGACATGAATTTGTATACACAAAATAAACACATTAATACAAGATAATTTTTTGTTGGGAAAGTCACTAACTGCTAGGGGAATCAGAAAGGTTTTCTTGGCATTTTCTTCAGAGCAAACTCATTAAATCCTCTTCTATCATACCCCCCTCCATACACCATTAGAAGATCCTACTTTCATATGCCCACCAAAGGCAGTAAATTCTTTCAAGAAAGCCTCTATAGCTCACACTTCTTTTGCATCTCACAGAGTGCCTTGAAAAATGGTACCTAGTTTTACTGGGCCAAGCTTTTGGTAAAACTTGGAAGCCTGTGTTAAATCCCCATACTCCCACAGCATCAGCTGGGTCAGTTATGAACAAATAAGTTATGGAGCAGCCCTAGGGCAGTTTGAGTCAACTTTTCTACCAGATGGCTTAATCTGAGACCTACCAATAAAGTTTGGGGGCAAGAAGTATATAAAGTCAGCAGTTCTAAGACTCTGGATGTGAATTCTTAAAGGTCCAGAGTGTTTTAACCTCTTTCCAGGAAAAGGGGTTGGGATGGGTGGGGAGTTGTAGGGAACAAGAATTTATTAAGTGCCTACAATCTGCCAGGCACTGTGCTATTCATTTTACAAATATTATCTCATTTGATATCAAATAGGTGCTATTATTATCCCTGTTTTATAGCTGAGGCAGACCGAGATTAAGTGGCTTCCCCAGGGTCACACAGCTAGTAAATGTATCAGACTAGATTCAGGTCTTCCTAACTCCAGGCCTGTCATTCTACCTACTGAACCATTTAGCTGCCTGTCTTAATTTGCTTTTACCTTCCTGTGAGGTGTTTTAACCAGCTTGGGAACTGTTTTTACCTGGGAGAATTTGAACATTCTTACTGAAAGGACAAGTGAGACAAAAACTTTGAAAATGACACCTGGCCTGCAAGCATCACCTCTAGTAGCACCTGTCTCAAGACAATGGAAAAGGCACCGCACCCTAGTTTGCAGGCCCTAGCCATCTTGGTAGACAGTGGTACAGGGGACCCTAGCTGTCTTTGGGCAGACTCCAGAAACAGACTGGGAGGAGTGGGGGTGGGCAAGAGTTGGGGCATGTGTGGGCCCATTGAGCTGGAAATAGACATGGGGACCGTATGAGTCATTTGTGAGTAGGACCTAGCCATCTGGGTGGGCTACCAACAGAGGTAGGCCCCTTTTTGTCATTTTGATAGAAGCCCTCTTGGCTTTGCTGTAAGGATGATGGGTAAGCAGTTGTGCTATGAAGCTGATATTTGTGATCCTGGTTGATATTAACAAAGGGTGCAATGCTATGGGTCAGGACACTAGTAAAACTGGGAAGTCTTGAATTAATCCCCTTACACTCCCACAACACCAGCTTAAGACTGTTATGAGCAAAGAAGTTATGGAATGGATCTGTGACATTTTGAGTTAATATTACTCTGAGAGATAAGTTAATCTGGGACCCAGCTGTGAACCTTTAGGAGGATATGAAGTTAGCTCTAAGATTCTAAGTTGAGCTCTTGAAATCCCAGAGTATTTCTTTGTTCATTGCTTTCTAGCCTCCTTTCAGGAGCTTTATCTTCCTTTAAACTGCCTTTTAATCACCTTGGGAAATGCTCCTACCTGGGAGTATTTGAATCTGTGATTATTGAAGCGATTTGTCTCTAGATGATCTATCACACTAAATTCTGAACCACTATCAGAAGGACAGCACATACGTAAGTCATGCCTGTAATTGAACTGTTGATTTAGTGAACTATAAATTCCATGAGGCCAGCCTCGGTATCTTCTCTATGTTTAAAAAAATACTCATCAATGTATTATATCTCTCCCTAGCAGTGCTCAATTAGTAAGAACTGAAAGGCACATTTCTCCTGGTGGGAATAGCCAATGGGACTAGAGAATCAATTCTTTCCAATTCCAAAATGGCATTTTCCATTTTGTCAGAAGCCAACCCACAACTAGAGAGGAGAGAGGAAGGTCTTGGTGGGAAATATCAAACACATAGCAGGCAGCTCTGTCTCCCTGCACTTGTCACATCACTAGTCAATTTGCCTGGTCTCCACTTTACCTGATTCTTCACTGCTTGTTTGTGGTAAACAAAAAATAATGAGTGCCGGCATTCTCAAAGCCACAGACACGATGCAAGGCTCACCCTGAAGTATCCTCCCTCTTTACAGGACTCTGTAGGGACCCTTAGAGAAGGTAAACACAAAGGTGGGACCTAGGATCCTCAATGACAACTGGCATTTAGTCAGTCTCTCTCCTGAGCTCATCTCACATCATTAATTGCCCCTAGTACTCATTTCATACTAGCTGCCCTATAGACATTTCAAATTTGACATTCTGTCCAAAACAGAAATCATTATTTTTTTCCCCAAAACCCACCTCACTCACAAGCTGCCCTATCACTGTACAAGGTAAAGTCATCCAGATTCCCAGCCTCAGTGCCATCACTTTCACCCACCTCATAAATTCAATCAGTTGCCAAATATGATCAGTTCTATTTCCAAAACATTCCTTGAATACTTTCCAATCTCTCCAATCACAGAGTCATCACCCTCGTTCAGGCTACCATCACTCCTCTCCTAGAATATTAGAATGTCCTCCTAATTGACCTGCCTGATTCAAGGCTCTCCCCAGGCCAATCCATATAGTCACCAAAAATTATTTTCCTAAACCATGAGTCTGCCTAAGTATCATCCCCTTCACCCCACTCAGTAAACTCCACTGACTTCCAATTACATCCAAGATCAAATGTAAACTCCTTTGACCACAACTCTTCCTAAACAGGCTCTACTCTACTTTTGTAGGCTTCTTATGCAATATACTGCTTCCTGGGCTCTTGTCCAGCCAAATTGGACCACCTGCTGTTCCTTAGCCATTGTGTCCTCTTGCCTATTTCTGGAATGTACTCCCTCCTCACCTCTACCTGCTGGAATGCCTAATTTCCCTAAAGATTCAGTTCTTACAGAAAGTCGAAAGGAGCCCTTTCTTGGTCCTCTTAGAATCCCTTGTTTCCCTCAAAACATTGTTCAAGTAACACCAAATATATAAAGCCTTCCCTATCTCCATCCCCGCACAGCTGCTAGTAATACCCTTCCTCTCAAAACTACCTTATATTTTAAATAGATAGATAGATTGATTGATACATGCGTGCATGTTGTTGCATGTATACATGTTGTTTTTCAGCAGTGTCCAATTCTTCGTGATCCCCTTTGGTTTTTTACTTGGCAAAGATACTAGAACTGGTTTGCAATTTCCTTCTCCAGCTCATTTTACACATGGGGAAACCGAGGCAAACAGGGTTAAATGACTTGCCCAGAGTCACACAACTAGTAAGTGTGTGAAGCCAGATTTGAGGAAGACATCAGGAAGATCCAGGCTCGAGCTCTCTATCCACTGTACCACCTTGCTACCCCACATATAGATACAGATTATGCATTGCGTATTATATATGTATATGTTTTATTTCTTCATAGAATATCATTTCCTTGAGAGAAGTGATTGATTTGCTCTTGTCTTTCTATATCCAGAGCTTAGTATTGGGCCTGGCACACAGTAGGCATTTAAGAAATGCTTGTTGATCTTCATCTATAAAATGAGAGGCTTAGATTTGATAGACTCCAAGGTTCCTATGATAATTTGCCTGCCATTTCTTTCCTATTCTCCCTGGTACTTCTAAAGCATTTAGCTTAGCCATAGCAAAATGGAACTGGTTTCAAAGTACATACCATAAAAGCTCTTAAACAACACTTACCTTGATGGGAGTGGCTTACCGTCATTCGAGATCAATCTGTAAATATCTGAGGGTTAATTACTGCCCCCTTCAGTCTAGAATACTAAGGTAGCATCCCCCAGGTATGTAGGTACTGCATATCTCTGCCTACAAAGTATCACTCATTTATTTCTCCTCCATACCTGCTTCTGATATCCTCCTTATTCCTGCTATGTCTCATTAGTATACAATACAAATCAGGGAACGTCACTTCTCCCCATCTGTAAAATGAGGGATTTGGACTAGTTTATCTTTAAAAAAAAAATTTCAAGCTCTGATACCCTGTGAATCTATGAACATTTCCATTAACAAGACCAAATGGTGGTAGTGACCCAGCCAAAGAATGTTCAGGAAGATGGTGTTAAGAGTAGAGTACATAAGTCCATTAGGCACTTGGATAAAGAAAGGGCCTTTTTATAGAGATGTGCTGCCTGTTTTACCCATTGTCATATGACTCTACTCTGTGGATATCTAAAATACAGATTATATAAAATAAATTTATTTTACAGAGAAGTGTGATCACCCAACGTGTTCTCATAAAGTGAGAGGTGATCAAACTCTGAGGCCAAGTCAACACTAGAGATTAAGTATTATCCTAGAAGATGAGATAGGTTTCAGTTAATCAACCAGCATTTATTGCCTACTCTGTACAAAGAAAAGCTAAAAGCTGTCCCTTTTCTCTAGGAGCTCACAGTCTAATGAGGGAGAGACCATGAAAATAAGATATATTCAGGTTAAATTAGAGATCATCTCTAATGGGAAGACATTAGAATTGAGGAGGAACAAGAAAGGCCCCTTGCAGAAGGTAGGATTTAAGCTGAGACTTGTCAAGAACGTCAGGAGACAGAGATGAGGATGGAAAGAATTCCAGGCATGAGAGAAAGCCGGTGAAAATGCACAGAGTCAGGTGATGATGAAATGTGTTGCACTAGGAATATCAAAGAGGCCAGTGTCACTGAATTGCAAAGCATATAGAGGTGAATAAAGTGTAAAAAGACTGAAAAAATAAGAGGGAGACAGGAGGAAGCTTTTTTCCCCAGGAAAATCCAACTTTATTTCTTAAATACTGTAAATGAGAAGGGGAAGAGAGAGGTCCTTGAGGGAAGATGGTGAGGGTCGGCCTCAGGGTCATCAGCAAACACCCTAAAGGCATTGGGGAAACACTAGGGGGCTGTAGTTGGGGTCACCCTGAAATCATTTTTGGAAGTCAGAACGGAACTTGCGTCTCTTGGTGGGCATGCCAATGAGGTAGGCATCACTCAGGGGAGGCTACGGTTTCACCTCTCTCTTCCTCTCTAAAGAGAAAAAGAACTCTAGAGAGAGAAAAAAAACTCTATGAAGAGTTTTGAATGCCAAACAGTGGATTTTTAAAAAATTTAACACTAGAAGCAATAGGGAACCAATGGAGCTTATTGAATTAAAGATTGGGGAGGGAGTATGATACGGTCATACCTGCACTTTAGGCAAAAGATTCAACAGTTGAGTGGAGGATAGATTGAGTGGTGTGAAGGCTGAGGCAGAGAGAACAACCAGCAAGCTATGGCAAAGTCCAGGTCTGAGGTGATAAGGTTTGTTCTTTCTAGAATTATCTGAACACCACAAAGCAGACTTGAACTCCTAGAAAATCTCTAGAAATGATTCATTCTCTTGATGATAAAAGATGGATGGAGGATGACCTAGATTAAACCTTTGGGAATATTCAATTAATTTTTGGGCTGCCTTTTGTCACACAGCAAAACACCAGCATTCATCTAAAAAACTTTGCCCCAAAGAAAATATCTAAGTTAATAAGAAATATTTAAGCAGACAGTAAAGCCAAAACTCTCATTAGTCCTAGATATGGCTCCTGAAAGATGAAGGCACAAGCTACTAGGTGGAATTAGATTACCAGAGTATATCTGTCCAACTGCCTTGTCCATTAACATATAGCTGTGTCCATCTTGAGTCCATGCACTGACATTAGCATTAAGTCTAGGGACAGTCTTAATTTCTAGCAGAAGCTCTGGGAAAAAATAGATATCAATATCAAATCACCATTTCTATAAGAGAGCTATAATAAAAAACACAATGTTAAGGGGGAAACTTTCCATCACAAAGGGTTCTTGGATAAAGAAAGGAATTCATTTTATAGAGCTCTCAATCTAATACCTTTCATAAGCCATAAGTTCAGCTACAGAGCAAACTATGCTTAGGTTCACTTGCAGATTTAAACTATGTGTTTAATTTATGAGGACTCATTTAGCTTCAGGTGTTCAATGGCACAACTAAAAGACCAAGAAACTGAACATAAAAACCGAGATTTATCTTAGTGTTTCAGTATTACCCGATCATTTATAGTTAGCCTTTGCCAGCAGTCTCCATTGTTTTTTAAAGCATCAGCTAAGAAAATCTTAGCTGCCTGACAAGTGGAAGAGAATGAAATGTTGGAAGGTCATTAAAAAGCCATATGGGGATTCAAAAATATGTGCAATTAAAAATCTCAGAGAACAACCTAATTTGACAAAGTATGATTTTTCAAAGACTCTCTTGATGGAGGTGAGCATGGGTGAAGTTGATAAGTTTTCATAATATGAATTACCAAAATTAATTAGGTAATAAGAGAACATTTTTCTTTTATTTAATTGGCTTTTTTATGGGCTTATAATATAGGAGAAAAAACAGGTAAAGTAAGAATCCCAATCGATTGCTGCAGGTACTTTGCTTTTTGAAGAGCTGCTTGTTATAACACTTGGGAATACAGAAGACCCTTTCTGACAGTATTTTATAACATCAAACAATATTACCACTCACCAGATCCTGACTTTTATTGGAACATATTTCTTTGCTTTATGGACCTTGGATTAGAAGATCCAGAGGCTATAAAACAGGGAGTCAATCTATCAATCAATAGAAATTTGAGCATCTTCTGCAAGTATGACAACATGGCAGGGCTCTGTTGGGTACAATGTAGTCATAAGGTCAGAGTTCCTATGGAAGATGCCCAAGTTCACCCAGTGATTAAGTATCACAGGTAGAATTCATACTCAGGTACTGTGATTCCAAATTTGGTGCTCTTCCCAAACCATCAAGCAGTTGACAGTCTAGTTGGAAAAACAAGATAGAAACCCATGAAAAGTTAATTGATTACATGAGATGTTATAAAATATTGAATGATTAATAGACAAATCAAGGGGATAGACATTAAGTACCACAATAGTATAGAAAGCAAGAGATCACTGTGAATTGGAATAGCATAAGAAGGTTTTGCATGGGGAAAGGTAGAGTTTGGTCTTGAAGAAAAAATAAACTTTAAATAGGCAGAATAAAAAGGAGGAAGATAGAGTGCCCCGCCCAGAGTCAGAAAAAATCATCTTCCTGAGTTCAAATCCAACCTCAGACACTTCGTAGCTGTATAACCCTGAGCAAGTCATTTAATCTTGTTTGCCTCTGTTTCCTCATCTGTAAAATGAGCTGGAGAAGGAAATGGCAAACCACTCCAGTATCTTTGCCAAGAAAACCTCAAATGGGGTCATGAAGAGTCAGATGTGACTAAAATGACTGAACAACAGCTGAAGAAGGAAGGGGATTCCAAGCAAGGAAAATGTCATAGCAAAAACAGAAGAGATAAGAAACTATGGAACATGTGCAAGGAATAGTGAATAGACACCTTTGGCTGACATAGGGCATTAGAGAAGTTGAGTAGATGGAGATAAGAGTGGAAAGTTATTAGGGCTTGATTGTGGAAGATCCCTGTAGTTCCTTATTCTACCCTTCTGGCCACCTCTCACAGCTAAGGGCCTTTTCTCCAACTTAGTTTAGACAATGAGATATCTGACATAAATTACTTTTAATTTTCTTCCTCCACCCTTGAAAAACCCTCTGTGTCTTCTCCCATGTTCTCTTTCTCTCCAATCTCAGAGAGATGTTTTCCTTTTGAAAAATCTGTGTCACATGGAATTTTGCACTATGAATTATCTCATCCCATTAGAACAAGGGCTTGTAAACTATGGTCCATGGGCCAAGTCCAATTCAAATGCCTATTTTTGTATAGGACACAAGCAAAGAAGGGTTTTTACATTTTCTTAAATAAAGTTTTATTGTATTTAAAAATGTAAAAATGATTCATAGGTCACAGAGCCATAGGAAAAAAAAAAAGGTGGCAGGCTAGACTTGGCCCTCAGGCCATAGTTTGTTGACCTCTGCTCTAGAATCTTAATATGATTATAAGATCAAAGATGTAGAGCTGGAAGGGGCCCCAGAGATCACCTAGTCCTCATTTTATAGTTGAGGAAGTAAGGCCTGGAGAGGGTAATTTATCAAAGACCACCCACATAGACAGCAGAAGAATTAGGATTCCAACCAAGGCTTTTTTGGGCTCTAGATCTTCCATTCTTTCAATTATTCCTTCTTTACTTTTCAGATAAACCAATTATTTTATATTATGAAGATCAAATGTGCAGATAATACTAATACTACTTAGTACTGGAGTAGTAGTATAGTTTTCAAAGATTTGCCATTTAATAGCTTTATGAGTGGATAAAAAATGTCTGATGTGATGCAGTTTATGGAGAACCTAGAGAGTTGGTCCAGCAGTAAAGAGACACAGAGAGAGAGAAAGAGAAAGAGAGAGAGAGAGATGAATGTATGTATATATGTGTATATATATATATATGTGTGTATTATACGTATGTGGGTATGTGCATATATACCTATATATACATACATATATGGTAGACGCACCAAATGAACTTGACCTAGAATTGAATAATTGATGGAAGAATGAGAAAATATTGGATTCCAGTGAAAAAGAGTGTTGGATATGGTGTAAGAGGATCTAAATTAAAATCCCAACTCTATCACTTACTACTCGTGTGGTATTGGTTGAGCAAGTGACTTTACTCTTACTCTTTAAATGACCTCTAAGGTCCCATCTAGTCTTAATCTATGATTCTGTACAGATAAGGAAGGAATTAACAAGTTTGCTTTATAATGATAAAACTAAGCCACAGTGAAGTGAAATTATTTGCTTATGCTTCACATAGCTAATTAATCGGTCAATAAACATTTATTTAGCACCTACTATGTGCATTTAATATGTATGCATACGATCCAGGTATTCTGCTAAGCCAGGGTGATACAAAGAAGGGAAAAAGACAATCCCTGTCCCCAAGGAGCTCACCATCTAATGGGGGAAACAACACATAAAAAGAAACTGAAATGGGGGGGGGGGGGGGGGAGGGGGGGAGATGAAATCCTGTAGCTGTATGGGAACTTATGACATGGCTGGCCTGGGTGTCCTCTTCAAATGGAGGATTTGAGAGAAGCTCTATTGTCCACCATCCATCCTTCTCAACCACAGGGAAGGAGGAGTTTCAAGGCCAGGGGGTACTGAGAAGGTGTGAGTTTCAGAGCTGATGCAGTCTTGCAGGATGATGAGTTTCTACAGACTACAAAGTCCAGGAGAGCAGCCCAGGAGCAAATGACAAAACCAGGCCTAGAACTCAATTTTCCAGGCTGACTCCTAGTTTAGCACTCTTTCCACCGTGCCAGGAGTACTCAGGTAAGTATCTCTATTTTTTCTTAAAGCAATCACACATTTGGCCTTGGACAACAAAGAAGTCAAATCAATCAATACTTAGAGAAATTAATTCAAGCTACTGATTGGAAGGACAAATACTGAAGCTGAAGTTTAAATACTTTGGCCACATGATGAGAAGATGGGACTTATTGGAAAAGATTCTGCTGTTGGGAAAGATTGAAGGCAAAGGAAAAGGAGATGGCAGAGGATGAGATATATAGACGGTATCGCAGGAACAACAAATATGAACCTAGACAGAGTTCAGGAGATAGTGGACGATAGAAGGGTTTGATATATTATGGCCCATGGGGTCCTGAAGAGTCAAAATGAAGATACAAAGAGAAGTATTTCACAGCCTGAGTAGTAAACCTATTTCTTCTTATATTTCATCTTTGTTTCTGTATAATATTCAGATAACATAGACTTGAAGGGAGGTTCAAAGGGGGTTTTAGCCAAAGTGCTATGTATTAGCTTGTACAACATTCACTTGATTCACCATATCTGTAAAGTTCCTGATTAATGATGCGTCTTCTGGCAATAAGCATCAGGAGCTCAAAGAAGTTCCAGTAATAGCAGCCCACATTTGTATAAAGCTTTAAGGTTTGCAAAGCACTTTGAATATTGTTGTCTCATTTGATCTTCACAATGATCCTGTAAGATAGGTGCTATCACTATTCCCATTTTAAAGATGAAGAAACTGAGTCTATTGGGACTTGCCTACCCAGCAAATAAGTACCTGAGGTTGGATTCAAACCCAGGTCACCTTTTTGATGCCAAGTGCAGTACTCTATCCTCTACACCAGAGGTGTCAAATTCGGGGGCCCCAAGCCATAAGCAGCCCAAAATACTCCTTGGTGCAGCCCAAACCATATTAAAATGTAATTAGGAAATATTGAACAAAATAAACAAAACTGCAATAAAATTTAAACAACACTAAAATTTAAAACTAAGTTAATACGCTCTCAAAGGGATCCTTATGGTCAGGTTCCTGGCCTCTGAATCTGTTTGAGTTTGACACTATGCTCTTCACTCTGCTGCCTCACAGAAGAAATATTTTCCATGTTCTCCACCATTATCACTTTCCACAAATTGACTTCTTTTAGATTTAGCACAGTTTCTTCTAGGACCTATATTTATTGCACATGCAATGTAACCAATGCTAAATAAGAATTTAAGAAATGCTTCCCAAGAGAGAGATATTTGTTACTTCTACACCAGCAAAGTAAAATGTATTTCAAAAACTCAATTGGATCTATGATCTCATCAATTTAGTTTTTCCCTCCAGTAATGTAGATAGTAACCCAATCATGTTTGCCCATCCCATGTGACTGATGTCTGTGCCCTTCCCTACATTCACCAAAGGTGGGTCCATTGTGTTGGAAATCTTCAATGTCTCCTGCTATCATGAGGACACTGATGGAACATCTGACTACACACCTGTGATCTCTTATTGGTATCATGTGATCAGTTCATCTCTTCCTATCATCCATTTCCTTGATATCATCTTTTATTCCTGTTCTTTAAAATTCCTCTGTGGTTAGATGTAACATCCTATTCACATCTACCTGGAGTCTTTCCATTGCCCTCTCCATGATATTTAATATCGGCTCTTCAGACTGGTATATTCCATATTTTGCACACACTACAGGAGCACCAGCATAATGTCGGTATTAAAATGACATGCCTGTGCTTCTGGAGGAAGAATAGGGTCATTAGGAGCAATCTGTAATTCCCAAAAGCAGGACAGATTGCTTCCTTCCTATTAAATTTTGGACCCAATTGATTATCCATTTACATTGCCTATCCTAGATATTTATGTTGTTATTATTGTTCAGTTATTTTCAGTCATGTCCAACTCTCTGACCTCATTTGGGATTTTCTTGGCAAAGATACCAGAGTGGTTTGCCATTTCTTTCTCAAGCTCATTTTACAGATGAGGAAATTGAGGCAAATAGGGTTAAGTGACTTGCCCAGGATCACATAGCTAGTAAGGATCTGAGGCTAGATTTGAACTTTGGTCCTCCTGAGTCCAGGGCTAGTGTTTTAGCCATTGAGTCATTTAGCTGCCCATACATTTATAGAGATGGACAAACTTTATAGGTTGTCTATCTTACTGCATGTCATAATGAATAACAGTCATTCCATATTCTTCTTGTTCTTCTTGGTCTTTCCTGAGCAGATGATCAGGCCAAAACCTTTTGGGTGGTTACAACTCTCTTCTGGAAGCCTCTACAACATTTTTTTTTTGCTTTGTCAGCTCACACTTTAATTATCTATTAACACCTTAGCAGAGGTGTATGGGGTGCTCAGGGAGGACTAGCCCCTCTGCTGTGAGGGTTTGCCAAGTCCTTTTCAGGTTGCTCATCCACCTTTAGCGTCCACCTTCACCCAACTCTCACCTGTGACTCCAAGAAGTTGTAGCATACAAAGCCTCTACAATATTACAGGACTAGATATGGCACACAACTAGATATGTTGACAAACAATTTAAATCCGCTTTTGCTTTTAACCAAATCTAGGTGATCCTCAGAAGGCTTTTGTAATTGTAAATAACTCAGTCTTTCCTCATTCAGTTCTTTTCTTCTATCATAGAGAATAAATAATATTTGGTTACTCATGTTCCCTTGTCACATGGGGAGCCCAAAATATATCATAAACCCATTTAATACCTCAGAAGAAAACACTGAAAGTTATAAAATGTGTTCATGAATTAAATAATTCATACATACTCTTCCTAAGACTGATAACCATACTTACACCATATATTTATTTTTACATTAATAATTTCATGGAGGTTTGCCCTGGGGATATTTCCCTTGGATCCATGGTCCCAAAACTTTACAGGTAGAAGGGGTCTACCAAGTTTCTCTTTACCTGACCTCCAAACATTCTATCTTCTTTAGGAAGGACAAATTCTTCCCAACTGAATACCTAGTTGTTCACTCAATTATTAGTAATTAGATGTGCCTTTAAAAAACAAGTGTTCATCTAACAAATACTCTTTTAATGGATTATTTTAAAAATTCTGAAGTATGTGTATTCAGAATAAAAACTCTTGATTATATGGACTTTTTTCTATAGTTTTCATAATACTCCTTCAGTGATCAGCAGGACTTTAGTCCCACAGTGACTTAAATTGGGAACAAAAAAAAAATCAATTTCACTCTAATGGAATCCCTATCACTTGCTGCACAGAAACAATTGAACCCAAGAGAACTATTCATTTTCTAGTAAGCTAATCTTTGTAAGGAATATTAATTTCTTTGCTAAGCTGATTGTAGGAAATATTTCCTACTACTGAGAAAAAAGAAGTAGAATTCTTTTGTTCTTTTCTTTGTGTCCTAGAAATTGATTCAAGACTTCAGAAAAAGCCCTTTAGAAAAGATTTTTTTAAAAAGTAACATTTGATTGGTCTATACCCTACTTGTTTCTATTAATCTGGAAGGGAAAGGGACATTGTGCAATGATTAACCTAAGATTTACCTTTCTGACACTTCTTAGGACCTAGCTTATCAAACATGTGTTTATTCAGCAAGCAATTAAGTGGCCCTTTTGTTCACAGCACTATGTTAGGCACTAAGGGAGACACTAAGTTTCGGTGAGAACTGGTTCCTGTCTTCATGGAGTTTATTTTACTTCAACAGTAGCCTCGCTGTCTTGGAAAAATTCTCCTTTTAAACACAGGGGTATAATCACATAAAAATCATGACCTCTTACAGCCTGATGTCAAAGATCGACATGGTCTCCTTTTGACCAAGACTGACTCCATTTTGAGTTTGGGGTCATTCAAAAATGAGTAATATCTCATTTTCACTTGTTCTGTCTTAATTCTTTTTCCTACCTGGAATATAGTAATTGATAAGGGAAGTCCCCTGATCAATTTGATGGCTTGTCTCAATCAATTTTATGATATTTTTTTTATGGCAAGTGCCTTTGTATGGAACCAGAAAAACACTCCTCCCTATAGAGTATAGATTTGTGCAACTGACAACTCCTGACTAATTTCCAGTGACTGGGGCAATTCCCAAAGGGATTGTTTAGTTATACTGCAGAAGGACAGATTCTTATGAATCATCTCCTTTGCACTTCCTGTGTAAATAAGAGCAATAGCTCTCTTTAAGCCTTTTTGCCTTTTCCTTATTCAAATAGATCAAAGGGGAAGAGAATAATATTCATATTATGCCTTTGTGCTAGGCATTTCTTTTTTTTAATAAATATTATCTCATCTGATCCTCACGACAACACTAGAAGATAACTGCCATTATCATCTCCATTTATAGTTGAGGAAACTAAGGTGGATATAGGTTAAGTGACTTGCCCAGGATCACACAGCTAAGCATCTGAGGCCAAATTTGAACTCAGGTCTTCTACCCTCCAAAACTCAGTGCTATCCAGTTGCTTCTATCATAAGCACTGATTGAAACATAGCACGGGGCAGCTAGGTGGATAGAGCACCAGCCCTGGAGTCAGGAGGACCCGAGTTCAAATCCAGCCTCAGACACTTGACACTTACTAGCTGACCCTGGGCAAGTCACTTAACCCCAATTGCCTAGCCAAAAATAAATAAATAAATAAAACACAGCACAGTGAACCTGTGTGCTAGAATGGGAATGGGGGAGGGGGAAGGGGGGTTGGTAAAGTCTGTATATCCATGGTTTCCCCTCTCACCCAGGAAGTACTAATGGCTGCCTCAGGACACATCACAGTTACATGAGTTTATCCATGTGGCCTGAGAAGAGAATTCCTCAGATCTGAATGTCTCCACCCAACATAACAGTGGCTATGCTGATGATCATGTAGTAATACTCTGAACTTACCCTCCTAACTCACATGTTCACAAGGTCAGTTTCCCAGACCTGGGCTGGCTTCATCTCCTCCTAAGACCATCCCTGAAGTGTTGGGGGTGTCTTTCTTCAGTGCCATCATCTCAAGCTCCTCTTCCCTCACCCCCCACCCAGTGGTATGCTTTTCCCAATTTTAAGTGCCAGTGATTAACACCCTAATTTCATTTAAGCCATTAACATCAATTAGCTTTTCCAAAGGGATATTTACTGCCAAGTTTAGCAAGGATATGTTAGAAAGTATTTCCTCCACATCTAAGAGAACACTTGCTTAGACCGGTTCCATCTCTGGGAAGAGTGGGCTCCTACTTAAAACACTTTCTAAACAGCCTTCATCCACCAACTTTACTCCTAAAGTCAGCACAGGAAATGGATAAATTTAAGTAGTTTCCTCTTGGTTGTCATTCACATATGCTGGGTCAAACAGGTCTCTAAGGAGTTTGCTCCTCATTCTTAGGTTTCTGGCCAATCCCAGAATGGACTCCAACTTCTAGACTTCTGGGGCCCTCTATTCCCACCTTTCAAAGCTGAGTTGCAGCCATCTATAATATTCCATTCCTGAAAAGAAAGGGTACAAATGGAAAAAAGGCAAAGAATGGAGGTAGTATTCTTAGATCCTATGTTATTTCTAAGTGTGTTAGGCCTAAAACTTCTTCTCAGCCAAAGACTTACAGAGTCTACATTTGTTTACTTGTATAAAAAGTTTTAATTTAATATGACCAAAATTATCCATTTTACACCTCAATGAACAGGCAGTTTTCCAATGAAGAAATCAAAATAATTTATAGTCATATAAAAATGCTCTAAAATAATTATTGAATATAGAAATGTAAATTAAAACAACCTTAAGGGGCAGCTAGGTAGCACAGTGAAGCACCAGCCCTGGAGTCAGGAGGACCTGAGTTCAAATTCGGCCTCAGACCAAACACTTGACACTTACTAGCTGTGTGATCCTGGGCAAGTCACTTAACCCTAACTGCCTAAAAAAAAAAACAAAAAAAAACCTTAAGATATCATTTTACACCTATCAGATTGGCTAAAATGATTGAAGGGGAAAGAGACAAACAGAGGGGATATGGAAAAATTGGAACACTAATTCACTGTTGGTGGAAATGTGAACTGATCCGACCATCTTGGAGAGCAATCTGGAATTATACCTGAAGAGTCATTAGACTGCCCTTCGACCCAGCAATACCACTACTAGGTGTGTTTCCAAATAACCTATGTGTTCTAAAATATTTATAGCATCTCTCTTTCTGCTGGCAAAGAACTGGAAATTGTGGCGATGCCCATCAACTGGGGAATGGCTGAACAAGTTGTGGCATATGGTTGTGATAAAATACTACTGTGCTATAAGAAATAATGAACTTGATCATCTTAGAAAAACATGGATAGTCTTGCATGAAATAATGAAGAGTGAAATGAGTAGAACCAAGAGAATGTTGTATACAGTAACAGCAATATTGTTTTAAGAACAACTTTAAGTGACTACATCGTTTTGACTATTTATAAACATTCAAATTAACTAAGGATCTATGAAGGACTACACTATCTGTATCCAGAGAAAGAACTGGTAAATAGAAGTATGTATAAAATGATTTTACATACATATATATATTCATATTTATAGCCATCTCTAGGGTGGGAGGGGGGAGAGAAGAAAAAAAGAGGGAAAATAAGATTATATGATAACTTTATTATATCTTTAAAAGGAATAGCAAATTGTACATAACACATTTGCAGTATCATGTGCAATCATTTTTTTTCTATTCTACTATGCTGTGGAAATGCTTGTTTTATTTCTTATATCATAATAAAATTTTTAAAAATTAAAAAAACTTGCAAAGTCTCTCTCTCTCTCTCTGTCTCTCTCTCTGTCTCTCTCTCTGTCTGTCTGTCTGTCTGTCTGTCTGTCTGTCTCTCTCTCTCTCTCTCTCTCTCTCTCTCTCTCTCTCTCTCTCTCCCTCTCTTCAACATAGCCAGAAGGGAATGAGGAAGAAAAAAGAGTCATTTTGGCTGATTAGTGCTTTTTGATTGTAACCAGTTCTGGTTCAGCAGTCCATTTCTTCCTGGCATGGTTAGCAGACCAGAATAAGTTAGAGCATCTCTGTGAATGCTCTAGATTGGAAATCAGGGCCCTCTCATTACCTGTCACTGAGCCCTTCCAAAATAAGTCTTTCCACTCCCTTCAATGTTGCTAGCAGCAGGTTGAGGATGTGGTGCACGCTCTGGAGATGGAGCTCTATTGGCCAGCCCTTCATTATACTAGAAGTGCTGCAGAACCACATGCCAGAAGCAGACATGTGCTCATTCACATGGGATAAGAGGGAGGCACATGGACAATGCTGCTGAACCTCAACCTCTTATGTATGAGGCCAAGTCTTGGAGCTATTTGGGAGTTTTATCTATTTTCTGTATATTCTCATGAGCTCCTATGATCCTCTGAGTGCCTTATGCACATTTTCTATATCTGTTTATGAGCTCATATGAGTCCTTTGTGTCTTCTGAATTCTTTGTAAAGTGAAATAAAAGCTGTTCTGTATCCAATTTAGATCATTATCTCTAGTACATGTATGGGATATGGGGATCACTTTTACTCACAACTGGGGAAAACCAGACATGAGCACTATCAAAGCTACTATTGGAGTTTAGCTGAGCACATAACAGACCAAAAAGAGAAAATTACCCTGTTAGGTCAGTCCCTGGGATCAAACCCAGTTCTTACTAGCCCAAAGCTTTGTGAGGTCATAAGGCCGAAGGTTATACAAAAGTATAGAATTTGGATATAATTTTATTTTTAGGACAGAATTGGCAAAAGACCTAGTGAAGTAGTGTAAGTAGTGAACTACTTACAATGGGGATGTATATTGAAAGAGAAATATTATACCAACTTTACAGAATGGATAATTAAAGTACATGGAGCTTAAAGGACATTTACTATCAATAGGGCCCCTTCCTAAATGTACATTTCAATGAAAAAGAAACTGTTATCTTAATATCCTACCCATATCAATCTTCTTAAATTTCAACATAGAAATCCCTAAGATAATTAACAAATGTCAGAATATATGACCTTACCATCTCACATTGATACCATCAGTTTATGAGTATAAGAGAATGATCTCCTATCCCCATAAAAATAATCACAATTAAATGATGTTCCTTTTAACAGCTAGAATGGTAGAAAATCTAGAAAATGCTTGGCACAGTGTCTGGCTTAATAAATGTTGATTGATTGAAAATGGGGCCAACCAGTCAGCCCTGGGCCTGTGTGATTAAAAGCCCACAGTCGATCAATAACCTTCTTTCATTAAAATAATTGCTCCCCCTGTAGATCTGTTCGAAATTGTCTTGGCCTGAGCCCTCTTTGACCAAATGGTTCCTACCTTTCTATTTGTATTGAAGACTTCTGATCATGGTATGACTTGAATCTTGACACACTTTGCCTACCTGACTCCAACCACAATTTACTCCAGTTGACTAAAAGTATACCTTGTCTAGCATTATGAATTGGTTCCAGGAAAATAGGACATAAAGATGACAAGATATGCACATATAAACATATATACACAATACAAATTAACTACAAGTACATGAGAAGAATAAAGGGCTATATTATATTAGAAAAGGAATAATCACAATAGACAATAAATATTCTAGGAATTAACTAATTATAAGAGAAGAAATGAACTGGACATGGTATTGAAGATACAAAGAAAGGTAAAAAGCCAAAAATAGTCCGTGCCGTCAAGGAGCTCACAGTCTAACAGGGAAGACAACATGCAGATATTTATGTATGAACAAGATTATCGACAGGATAAATTAAGTCTAGTCTCAGAGGGAAAGCACTAGTATTGTGATTTACTACTATTTCTTCCCAATGAGAAATAAACACAGCTTCCGTGATATAATTTTACTAACTTCTGGCCTCTTTCCTTTTAATAAGGAGAGGTAGACCCAGGTAGAGAAGCTGGAGAAGTTAGTCGATAATTCATTTTTTTTTAGAGCCCTCATGATTGAAATCAACTAAGTGACAAAAAGCCAGAAACCACTCAGCTACTAAAATGTAAAACAGTCTTTGGGAAAAACAGAATTCAGATATAAAATAATCAAATAACTTGGAAAGAGGGAGGGAAAAAACAACTACATAAATAATGTAACTGAAATACATCTGACAAACATATCTTTCTGTAGAATACCTTAAAAAAATGAAAACTAGGACCAAACTGTGATTTCCATTACTTCAATGGGCATATGGATTCCAGATGAGTAGTGCAAATCTTGGATGACTCCAGAATCACGTGCATATATTCTAACATAATTAATAATCATTTGGTGGACAATTACACCGATTAGGTACCTTAGAGAAATCTCATGTGAAGAGGCTATTAACACGTATTTGCTCTTCTGAGACTGGCTTCCTCATCAGAGTAATAAAATGGAGATACCATATCAGGAAATCATTTCCTTTTCAAAGAATGCATTCACCTAGTGAGCAGAAGATGCTAAAAAGTTGGGGAGGGAGAGGGCATACAGGTGGGAAGGGGTAAGTTAAAAACCTTTGGTCACCTTAACTTTGAGCCACTGAAAGAACATTCACCTAAGAGTCAGGAGGCAGTATTCCAGGTCTAATTTTGTCCTGGCTCTGTTCTTGTCCTGCCTTAGTCACTAGGCAGTTAAGATAATATAGAGAAAGTGCATGGCAAGCCTTAAAGTTTATATATATATGTATATGTATATATATATATGTGTGTGTGTGTGTGTGTGTAATGATTATTTTGTGATTTCAGGTTCACCTCTCCTCAAGCTTTCCAAAGCACCTCCCCCCACCCCCTCTCAGTCCTCTCAGGACTTCATCTCATACTTTACTGAGAAAATAGAGAAGTCATTGGTTGTGAATTACCTCCTCTCCCCTTCTCTACATCTCAAAACAACTTGAGATTAGTCCCAATAGACTCCTTATTTATTCAAATCTCTGATAAGAGGAAGACTTTCTCCCAGCCTAGATCAAACCTTCTTAATCATGTCCCCTCCAGTCTATTCAGGCTGATTGTTCCCAAAATCATTTCTGTCTCTCTGTCTCTGTCTCTCTCTTTCTCTCTCCTTCCCTATGTGTCTCTAGCTCTGTTTTTGTCTCTCTGTCTCTCCCTCTGTCTTCTTCTCTCACTGTCTCTCTCTGTCTCCCTCTGTCTCTCCCCTCTTCTCTATATGTCTTTAGCTCTCTGTTTCTGTCTCTCTATCTCTCTGTGTGTCTTCTACTCATCTCTCTCTATCTACTGGTTATTTCCCTATTTACCATAAACTAGTCTGGGTCTTACCCTTCCTTAAAAAGCCCTCACTGGACTTTGCCATCCGCTCAAGCTGTCTTTTTGAATGTCTTCTTCATTTAACAACCAAACTCCTGATGGGGATTAAAAACAAAAACACAACAAAACAAAACTTTATTCTCCTTGCCTACACTTCCTTTCCTCATGATTATAACTCAACCCTTTGCAATCTGGCTTTTGACCTCCTCGCTAGACAGAAATTGCTTTTTCCAAAGTTACTAATGATCATTTACTTGCCAGCTCTAACAGACTTCTCTCAATTCTGATCCTTCTTGACCCCTCTGCAGCATATTACACTGTTGGTCGCTCACACGAGTGATGGGGTGGATGGTTCTAACCAGTTTTTGGAGCTAATTTTAAATTTTCACTGTGTGCATTTATACCTCAGAAATCTATCTCTACAAATCAGTGTAGATGCATTGTTTTGGTGATTATCTGGACTTAAGAAAATGTTAATAATGCAGATTAAACTTCAAAACCTACATACATATTTCTTCCCAGGCTGTTATTAAACATTTACCAGCACACCCCAAAATTGCTCTATGAACTTTGCTTGGAAGCTGCCATAGTGCAGAAGAAGGCACAAGGAATGAAGTAATCTCTCTAGGCTAATAATAATAATAATAATAATAATGAGCAACAACAATAAAAATAGCTAGCATTTGTATAGTGCTTCAAGGTTTATACAGTGCTTATATCTACAATCACATTTGAGACTCACAACACCCATGAATACTCCCTCTTAGATCCTCTTTCCCCTCTGCTGGGTTTGTATGACATTACTCCTTCTTGAGTTTCCTACCTGTCTGATTGCTCCTTCTCAGCCTCCTACGCTGATTCAACCTTTCATATTATATCTGGTAATATCATAGGTATCACCCAAGGTTCCATCATTGGCCACCTTCTCTTCTCTCTACACTCTCTTGGTGATCACATCAGTTCCCACTGGTATAAGTATCCTCTCCGTGGAGATGACCTTCAGATCTATATATCCATCCCCAATCTCTTTTCTGATCTCTAGTCTTCCTATTGGACATTTGAGCTTGATATTTTCAATATATCCAAAACACAATTTATTGTATTTCCCCAAACCCACCCTTCTTCCAGTTCCACTGTTTCCATTGAGGGCAGCACCATCCTTCTAGTTACCCAGCTTGCCACCTCAGAGTCATCCTGAACTCCTCACTCTCCATTGCCCTACATAAAAATATAACACCTACCACAATACCTGGTATACAGTACAAGCCTAATAAATGCTTGTTGACTGACTGATTAATTGATCGATTGCCAATTTTTAATGAATTTAGCTTCACAATATCTCCTTCATCCATTTCCTTGTCTCTACTCATATAGTATCACCTCTTGGCTAGACTATTGAAACAGTCTCTTAATTGCTCTCCTGAAATCTGATAATTTTTCCCCTTTGCTATGTGTCCTCTAAACAAATACCATGGAGATTTTCCTAAAGAACTAGTTTGAATATGTCTCACCCCACTAAATAAACTCTAGTGACTCCCTGTTACTTGCAAACTCCTCTGATGGGCATTTAAAGCCCTTTACCACCTGTCTCCAATATACCTTTTGCACACTGACTTATTATACACAAGGTCTCTTCAGGAATTCAATGGTCCAATCAAACTGACCTTCTTACATTCCTCACACACAACCTTCCATCTCCTGTTGCAGAGACCTGGAGCATACTCCCTCCTCACTTCTGCCTCTCAGAATCCCTAGTTTCCTTCAAAGCTCAATTCAGATGCCATCTCCTACATACAGCCTTCCATGATCCCCTAGCTGCTAAAAAAATTACTGAGATTTATTTTGGTATAAGTACATATAATTATACAAATACATACATATATGTGTGTATATATAGACATATAAACACATTCATGTGCGCATGCATACAGGATTTTCCTAAAGCCTTAGTGCAGTTTTAAGCCATTAAAGCTTTACTATGGAATACTCTGTGTGTGTCTATGTCTGTGTGTACAGACACACCAAACTACCTGAAGAAAAAAAGTTCTTTACTCAACTTGCCTATATATACACATTCATCCTGTTATATGTGTACATTTACATATACATATAAATGTTTACATACACATAGTTATATGTCTGTGTATGTGCATTTACATGTTTTGTTAATGTTATTCAGTCATTTCAGTCATGTCTGACTCTTCATGACCCCATTTAGAGTTTTCTTGGCAAAGACATTGAAGTGGTTTGCCATTTCCTTCTCCAACTCATTTTACAGATGAGGAAACTGAGGCTGAGTTAAGTAACTTGTCCAGGGTCACACAGCTAATAAATGTCTGAGGCCTGATTTGAATTCAGGAAGATGAGTCTTCCTGACATTAGGCCTGGCGATCTATCTACTGCACCACCTCATTGCCTGGCATATGCATATATGTATACATGTGCATGGACATATGCACACACACATATATACCTAGACACATATGCATGCATAAGTAAACACATATGTATACATATATATCTATATATACATACATGTTGTCATCCCTAATAAATGCAAGTTCTTTAAGGGCAGGTACTGTCTCATTTTTCATTTGTATCCCCAGCACCTAGCACAGTGCTTGACATACAGTAGATACCCAACACATAAATTCTTGTTGATTGATTGAAGGATGCCACATTCTGTAGTAAATGAGCCCTCCTCTGGAGCCAGACTAGTTGATTCTCTCCCCAAACATGTCTTGTTTCCCCTGCTTTCTAACCTACTATGTGCATTGTTGAGCATGAATTGCACCCCACTTACACACAGGGACCATGCCTTAGTCTGTTCCCTTTTGGTGTTCCCCATGCACTGAGTATAGCACTTTGTGTATAAAAAGTCTGAAGTAAGTAATTCTTGAATGAATGGATGCATGAATGGTCATCTATAGGCCCCACCTACATTTGGCAGCATATATTGACCACTTTCACCTCTGTCTCGAAAACATTTCAGGAACAGAAGTGTTAATCCTCTTGCAGTAAGGAAGAAGTGAATGCTTTTAAAATCACATCAAGGATTTTATTAGACAGTCTAAATTAACTGCTAATGCTGTCTGCTCTTTGAAATCACTTATCAGGTAATGAGACCATGAGATCCTAAAAATATATATAGATCAAGCATGTTACTCTATAATGCCATGAAAAAAGTAAGTGAGCTGTTCAAAATCATACCATTAGCTCCCTTAATAACTGAGAAAATAACCGAGCTTCCTTAATTTTGCATTTTCATGAGAAAAATCAAGTCAAGAGTTTGAACTCATCAGGTGAAAAACTTTTTTTCCCATATTACCCCTAGCCTGGCCTGCAGAGAACTTACTTCTCCTATCATGATTTAAGCATGGAGGAGAGGAAGCAATTGGGTTAACCATGAAATGATAGTCTGAAACTAAGTACATAGGGTCCAGAGTGTAATGGGAACTGATGGCACTGTTATTAATGAAGATGCCTTCCCATGGTATACTTAACTTCAAAAATCTTCACTATTAGAGGTGGAAATAAGTTATATTCTAGGAAATATGAAAAATGGGGGTTAGTCTATAAAAAAGACCATTACATACTTAACTAAGTGTCAAATGTAGGAAACATGAAATTTTCATCTGGGTGTCCTAGGAAAGAAAGGAGAGCTAGAGAGGGGAAAATTGGTTTGTGCTCAGCCATAGAGGGCTCAAAACAGGGCCTGCTAAGCAAATCCAGGCTAGGGAAAAGTAGCTCAAAGTCTTGTTAGGAGTCAGGATATATGTTACTGGGAATGGAGGAAATAGGGCCTCCAGAATCTTAGCTATGTCAATCCCCTGAGTTCAACCACTTTGGAGTTTGGTTGTACAATGTTTCACTTGCAATTTCATTAAGTAAATGTACTCTAAAGTATGTGTGAGTAAATCATCCTTTCAAGTCACACGGTTTGGACATATTTGGATTTCAATGGGATAAGTGTAGACACAAGCCAAACAAACTACAGATTATTGCCTGGGACATAATGAATGGAGCAGCATTTATTAAGTTCTCACTATGTGCCAAGCATGAAGAATGGCACAGAAGGAGGAATAAGTGAGGTGTGTTTGGCGAGTGGTGAGTAGGCCAGCTGGGCTATGGTGAATGGCTCATTTATCATACAAAACAAACGGTCTCCTTTGGGTTGCATTTTTCTTCTGGAAATCCAAAAGCCTTTAGAAAATGGACGCTTCACAAAGGGCTGGATCTATGCTTATGTGTGTGGTTGTCTTTGGACAGTCTCTAGCAGGGCATCCGGTACAATTAAGTAGATGCAACTGGGCTTCTGAATTAATTGCTTGTCCTCACTGAAGCAAGGAATAATTATCTTTGCCTCCCCTATAGTACAATTTTCCCTAGCTGCTTTTAGTAGCTTTCTTTTGAGGACAGAACAGAATAGTGTCATTCTCTCTGTGTGTATCTGTTTCTCTTTTTTTCTTTCCTTCCTTTTTCTTCCTTTGTTCTTTCCTTTCTCTCTTACTTTTTCTTTGTCTAGAAATCTATCTCTTTCTATGTATATGTAAATCGATAGATAGATAGGTAGATAGATAGATAGATAGATAGATAGATAGATAGATAGATAGATAGATAGATAGATAGATAGACAGATGGATATGTTGTTTCTTTTCCTTCTCCCAAATCTACTCTTGGTTGAAAATGCCCTAAAGAAAAAACATGGCAATCAGTTTCCTAGGGGAACTGTTAGGAAACTCTTCCTTCCCCAACTGTCCTTTACTTTCTCTCTTCCCCCCACCCCCGCAAAGACACACACACACACACACACACACACACACACACACACACACACACACACACAGGCTTTCCCCAGTAAAGATTAAAGTTTACTTCAAGTCCACAGTAATAACAACACTCATCTCCTCTTGAACCTCCATCATCCTTACAGAAGCTTAAATTTTTTTTTTTGGTGAGGCAATTGGGGTTAAGTGACTTGCCCAGGGTCACACAGCTAGTAAGTATCAAGTGTCTGAGGCTGGATTTGAATACAGGTCCTCCTGATTCCAAAGCTGGAGCTCTATCCACTGTGTCACCTAGCTGCACCAAAAATCTTAGTACAGAAAGCTTAACTTTTACAGAATATTTTTTTCAAACTAAGCTCTTTATTGCATAGAATCAGGATGTTAAAGCTGGAAAGAACCCTGGAAATTGAGACTTAGAGAGTTTGAAGTAATTTGCCTAAGCAAACACAGCTAGTTATGGCAAATTTAAGACTAAAACACAGGTTTTGTTGTTCAGTCATTTTCACCTCTTCATGGCCCCATTTGGGGTTTTCTTGGCAAGGACACTAGAGTGGTTTGCCAGTTTCTTCTTCAGCTCAATTTACAGATGAGAAACTAAGACAAATAGGGTTAAGGATCTTGCCCAGTGTCTGACAGCTTGTAAGTATCTGAAGCCAGATTTGAACCCATGAAGAGGAGTCTTCCTGACTCCAAGGCTGGCACTGCAACCACTGTGCCACTTTGCTGCTTAGCCTAGCATATCATGGATTCTATATTCCTTGCTTCTTTCATTCCCCTTTCCCTCTTTCCTTACTTCCTTCAGAGGGAAGGCATTCCCCTTTACTAGAAGTAATCAACAAAAGTTGGATAAGCACCTGTTAGAGATATTGTAGAGTGGATTCTTGTTCAGGTATTATGGATAATCTCTGAGGTCTTCTCCAACTTTGAGATATTATGAAGTATATTTTTAATATTTTAACCCTAAGAAAAAAATGTTAACCCTAGCTATACAGTTGGTTCCACAAAGGGAAGAAGCTAATTTTAAGTTCTCCTAAATTAACTGTAAACTCTTTGAGAGTTAGAACTGCTTCATTTGTACCTTTGTATCCCCAGTATTTATCACAGTACTCGATTCATGGTAAATGCTTGATAGTTACTGCTTGAGGCATAGCACATGTTCTGGAGCTACTCTCCCAATCCCCAATAGCAGTGGCAGGTCAGATCTCCAGAAATCAGCTACTCCTCCCCTCAGGGTTGGGGTTGTTTTCTAATGTTTTGTCCCAAGAGCCCCCACCAGTGTATCCCCATAATTACTAGTTGATTTTAATTAGTAAGCCAGACAATTTTTAGGAAAGTATGTACTAAAATGGAATAGTCAGAATAGTTGATAGAAAATATCTCCCAAAGGTCTATGACACAATGTCCCATCAGTACATAAAGCATCCAGAGGAAAGTTGACTTAAATTCAGAAAGCATATTTGATAATTCACAGCTAAAAAAAAAAAACCACCAGACACAGAAAAACTATTATTTGAGTCTATGTTCTGCCCCAAAAGACCTCAGTCACTGACCAGCCTTCAAATCTAGCATGACAGTTCATTCTTATTTTCAAGTAAATATTTTAGTTTGGCAGGAATAGTGATTTCTTCAGTGTAGGGAGCTCCTGAGAAGCTTGTTCTATCTGGGCAGGTTGACACCTTCTCTTCTTCCACTTATCTTCTTAGTGTTGTCTGAGTCACTGAGATATTGTTACTTGCCCAGAGTCACACATTCAATATGGGTCAGATGCAAGGACTGACTCCAGGTCTTCATGGCTTCATGGCTGGCTCCTTGTCTATTATAACATGCTACTTCTCACTTTGCAAATCAATCAATCAATCAAAATAAAAATGAAATAAAATTCACAATCACCCTTACTTGTAAGCAACAAGTCTTCATACTCCTATTGATTGCGAAACATTAGGCAAAGGTGTTGCCTAATGGGTAGCAACACAGATCCAGACATCGAAGTGATTACGGCAATATCAGTTGCTATGTATTTGTCCTTGACTCAGATGGCATCACTTGAGACCTTTCCATCTCCAAATCAAAGCTTAGTCATCTGACTTTGTCAAGTACTCAGAGACCCTAAGACCAAAGACACTCTATTTCACTTGCTATTCTGGAAATCTCAAAACGTGAAGTCTCCAAAATGAATTATTTCTCTTTCCAGGGTACACAACAACCTTGAATCCCTAGGAAATGGTTGATTGGGTTACCAGGAATCAGCCATAGCAATATTGATTTGGCTATTCCTCTCCAAGGAGAGCAAGAGATAGCCGGCTTCCCAACACCACAAATTTCAGACTCATTGCTTTTCATTGACTATGACTATATATATATAAGCAATATCTAAATAAATCTATGAGCGCTGACTCCTCTTCATTGAAGTTCTCAGAAGAGTACCTGGCCTCTGCTTGGAAGAGAGCTTCCCAGGAATTTGCTCAGCTTGTTTAGATGCAATTTTTAATGGAAAGATCAGCATGCCAAGGGGAAAAAAAAGAACTTAAGAGACTTTTCCCTAACGTAAAACCCTATTTAATTGGAGACACTTGCTAATTGTTTCTACTGTAGTGTTAAAAGTGATTTTATTTAGTGACTGTTGCTATTAAAAAATTAGGTATTGATGCATAAATACAAAATCCTCATGGTAACACCAACTCCTCTTCAGATAAAAGAAATTTTTAAAAATCTGTATTTATTACTTCTTTTGTTTCAATAGCAGACAGAGAGAGGTAATCTAGTTTGGTGGATAGAGAAACAGCTTTGAAGTCAAAAACAAACTGGGTTTATGTCCTACTTCTGACACATACTCAACATTTATTAAATGCCTGCTATATTCAGGGCATTGTATTCATATCAGGACCTGTCCTACAACTTATAGTCTGAGTTTTGCTTAGAACACTGAGAGATTAAATAACTTTTACAGGATCACACAATTAGTCAGTCAACAAGTATATAAGTACTTAATAAATGCTTGTTGACTGACTTTATATTGTATGTTCTAAGCAAAACTTCAAGACTATAAGTTGTAGAGCAGATGCTGATATGAACACAGTGTCCAGCACACAGTAGACATTTAATAATTGTTGATTGATTGATAGATATCACAAATACTGACAGTAACTCTTTTTGTTGGAACAAAGAACGTGAAATAAAGGCACACCCATCGACTGGGGAATGATTGAACCAATCATGGTATGTAAATGTAAATGTATAGGCAGCTAGGTAGTGGAGTGGATAAAACACTGGATTTGAAATCCGGAAGATTCATCTTCAAATACTAGCTGTGTGACCCTGAGCAAGTCACTTAACCCTGTTTGCCTCAGTTTCCTCATCTGTAAAATGATCTGGAGAAGGAAATGGCAAGCCACTCCAGTATCTTTTCCAAGAAAACCCCAAATGGGGTCATGGAGAGTTGGACATAACCAAAAAACTGACCAATCAACAACAAAATGTAAAGGATTTGCACCCTGCAGTGGATAATAATAAAAATAACATCCCTCCCTAGGCTATACTTTAGACCTCCTATACCATGCCCCAACTCTAACTCCTGATGCCTCTTTGTTCCCTTCCCAGCTTTTTGGTTTCCTTTTATGCAAACTCAATGAGGGCAGGAAATGTCTTTCTATCTACCTGTATTTGTATTCCCAGTGTACAGCACAGTGCTTGGCATTTGGTAAATACTTAATAAATGAGATAGCATCAGTCCTCTAGAATCATGAATGATCATTGTATTGAAAAGTCTTTTTATTTAAAAATACTCATTCTTTCTTTGAAATGTAGACACTCATAGGAAATTGGGATGTGCGGTTGATAAAGTTAAAAAGAACTAAGTCTCTGTCCCCTATGTGACCCTGCCACTAGGAGGGAGTTTTACTGCAAGCCAGAAAGGGCTGAGCTATTCTTCATTAACTGTAATTATCAACACACTCTTACATTGTTAACAGCAACCTTGAAGCCAGCAAAGAGAATAATTAGCCAGGCTAAATTCTGCCAGCTAAACCCCAAAGGCAAATATTGTCACACACACACACACACACACACACACACACACACACACCCACACAAATGCTCCCTTTCCCGGCATTTTTTGGATGTCAAAGTTAACCTATTTGGAAACAAAAGGCTTTTCTAGCGTCTGAGATCCTTCGACTCCCCTTTACCTCCCTTCCTCCTCCCTCTGACCAAATGGTTCTTTAATCAATTTGTGTCATGTAAAAGGAAGACTAATATCGCAGTTGATGGTGTTGCCTTGCACAACGTGGTCAAGATAGACTGCTGTTCCCCAAGGAGTCAAGTTCATAACAGAAAGTGTGACAAGCATTTCATATCCCTGGCACATCGCTACTCTTATAAGCACCATCTTCTGCATTAGGCAGGATGGGGAGAAATCAACATATTAGTATTGCTAGACAAGACCCCTCTGCAATGACTTGGCCATGACTGCAAGGGTAATGATAGCACACCAGCTGGAGATAGGAAATGAATCCTGTAATAAAACTGAGCATGCCTCTCTTTCAGATCACCACAGGTCTGTGAACAGGCCAGTTTATTGGCTCTGGATGAGTTCAGTAACTATTTTGCATAGACTGGGAAAAAAGTAAATTTCTCCTCTTTAAAGTGTTTACTACCATTTTGTCTTTGGATCTCCCCTACCACCACCACCAATTAGCAGTAATAGAAATTGCATAGTCTAGGAAAAAGAATGGTGACAGGGAGAAGGTCTCCTTCCTCCTCTGCCATGTTATGTAAACTCTCTCATCTATGGTTTCCTCAGTTTTAAAATGGGGAGTGGGGAAGGGGAGGTTTCCCCATCTACCTCACAGAAATAGGTTAAGACAAGCGTATTCATAAATGCCCTCCTTGGAATTCTACCACTACCTCTAGCCCTAGGGAACAAAACTAGACTTGAGGAAAGGCAAATGTGGAAAGGAATATGGGGTATTATGGGACATAAGATGCAGAGATAGAAGAGAGAAGAAAGCAGACCCTGCATTGATGTGGGAGATTGTCCTGAGATGTTCCCATTTTGCTGGGCCCATGGGAATAAGCTGAATGGACTGGATATTGATTATGTGGGTGGTGCAGGAATAATGAGACTTCGGAGTATCAAACTTGTCTTGGTGTGTATTGAGTGCTCCAGCAACGGAACCCCACCAGCACAGGCAGAGGCTCTCTGGAGGAACCAAAGGACAAAGCTTATATATGCTTAAACCACAAAGGAGTGGGGCTGCTTCAGGCAAAAGGAGATTGGGAGGGGATATTGCAGGAGCTAGTTGACTAGATAAGATACCTTTACTTGAATACCAAGCTGATTCTAGAACCTTTGAAATCTCCCTGAACAGGTGCTATCATGCTGGGAAAGTCTTGTGGAGGGGTAATTGGAGTGGGGAGTGTGGCAAGGAGGTCTTTTAATTGGTGAACTCATGCTTAACACAAGAGGGAGGGAGTTGTGCTCAGTTTGTGATCCATAATTGTATGGGCATTTCTACCTCTCTTCCTCCAGATTCATTTACCCTTGCTTAGTCATGGGCCCATACAATATTCATTTCCAACAAAAAGCCTCCCCAGTCTTTGAGGCCATAGTTTGGTGGGACATTCACATTGTGTACTTGCTCCTATATGTTTCCCTAAGTCCCATATTTCTGCCAGTCCACTAGGTATACAACCTCATTGTCAATATAAACTGAGGACATTTTGGAAAAATATGTTCTTCCTGTCCTTCCAACAACAGTGGTCGGCAAGGACTTGGAAAGTGGAGTTCAGAATTAAGGACCAGCATAGCAAGGACTGGTTGAATATGAATTCATACAGGCTAAGAATGATAGATCTAGCCAATAGGACGCCCAAACTAATGACCTGAGTGTTAGAGAAGGAGCCTGCTACCCTTCACTCCAGTTTATGGAATGAGCAACTGGTACAGAGGTCAAGAGAACAGTCTGCTACTATATTCAAGGACTACCTGGCAATGAGAAGGTGCAGAGACCTCTGTCTGTATACTATTTCAGCTACTTGTTTGGTATTCCATTCCTCAATCTATCTTTGTGGCTTCTAGCTCCTCCAGGGTCATGTCCACATGAAAGACTGACAATTGACCTGCATGTGTGTCCCATGCCTACTGCCAGAAAAACAACTTAACCAATTCCAGTTGGGATTTAGGAGCTGAAAAGTTCATGGTCTACAGAATGACCTATCATGGTGATTGATCCTTTGGGTGATCCAATTTAAGTTTCTACAGCAGCACATCTGCTGGGAAACTGCAAGTAATGAAGTAGCAGAGCCTCTTTACGAACAGTACCCAACAGATTAGACACTGCTTGATGTGCTGCAGGGTCTGGAGTTGTTCTGGGTTAGCTCCTCTGGACAAGTATGGAACACGAGTCAGTGCTCCACCTCCCAAAGACACGGTCTTCCACATTCTAAATTCTGCTTTGACTGTAAGAGGCACTTTTTCCAAATGGTGCAATTTTCTGAATCTGTTAGCTTGTACTAGCAGGGCCAAGCATGCAGGCAGAAGGGCAATGATGTCTTCAAGAGAATGTTTTCTAGGTGTTAGATCTGCTGGTTTCCATGATGCAGATCTAAGTATATAAAAGTAATGAGAGGGTTCAAAGCCTTCGACATCCATCACATAGGATATGGTTAAAAAAATACACATCCTCTCAAATACGGTGGGTACCTAAGACCACGCAAGTCACCAAACCTTAGTAACATGCTGGCTAGATATGTTTCTAAATGGAGATGCCTGGGAAGAGAAACCAAGGGCCACTGTATCCTTGTTGAATATTCTTGCTATGTTAGGGCAAAGTAACCTCCTCCTTTGTTAAATATTCAGTGTTTCAGTTGAGTCAAGGCACCAGACTCAGACAAACTACACCATAGGGTAATGAAATAATTTGAAAATGGAATTGCAAAGTCAATGGCTATTGTTTTTGGAAAGAAAGGACAAAAATGACAAAAACATAAAGGTTGAGAAAACTATGGAACTTGAAATGGGAAAAAATGTTATCCCAATTTTCAAAATGAGAAAGCTGGATTCTTCAAGCCATAGGTCAATGAGTGTGATTTTAATTCCTAAGGAAATTGGTGATCACTATGAATGAACATTGATTTATCAATCACATGTATGTCAGACTAAATTTGTTTTCCTTTCTTAATAAGGTTCCTAGACTTATAAATCAAGTGAATGGATTTCAGAAAAGAATTTGATAAAGTTTTTCAAAATATCTTTGTTGGCCAAATGGAAAGATGGCTGGATGATAGTACAGTTGTACAGATTCAGACTTGGTTAGACTTGTTTAAATGAGCATGCCTTTTAATAATCATTAATGTGTCAATATCAGCTTGGAGGAAGGTCTCTAGTAAGATACCCCAGGGATCTTTGTTAAAAATGTCTATCAATGACTTAGCCAAAGTCACAGAAGGCACAATTATAGGATATCCATTGTTACCACTACTGTGTGACATAGTTCTAGAAATGAGAGGCAGTATGGTATAGTGGATAGAGAGTGTCAGAGTCAGAACCAGAGTCAAGTTCTAGCTGAGTGACCGTGGGTCACCATTAATTTCTCAGTGACCTCAGACAATTCTCTTTAGACTGTAAATTGCAGAAAAGGTGCCAATCTTCATTGGTAGAGGGAGTTTCCATACTTTTTCTTTTTTTTTTTTAACAACAACAAAACAAAGATTCTAGGCATGCTAACTACAGCAACCGAATAAGAAAAAGAAATTGAGAAAATAAAGGTAGGCAAAGAGGAAATACAATTATTTAATTTTGTAGGTGACATGGAAGTTTACTAAAGTACTTAAAGATTCAACTAAAAATTAAAAACATCATTTTAAAAAAGCAGATATAAAATAACCCCACAAAACCACCATCCTTTGTGTATGTTGCCAACAAAAACCAGCAGAAAGAGAATAAAAAATAAATTCTATTCGAACAACTACTGAATTTATAAAATATCTGGGAGTCCAGATACCAAGGGATTATATAAATACAATTACAAAACTCTCTTGACAGAAATATAGATTTTAATAACTGGAGAGATTAATTGCTGATGGCTGGGTCATGCCAGTATTATAAAAATTACAATACTATCTAAATTAATTTATTTATTCAGTGCAATAGCAATCAACCTCCAAAGGATTATTTTACAGAACTGGAAAAATTAATAACAGAATTCACCTGTAGGAACAAAAGGTCAAGATTCTCAAAGGAAATAGTGAAAAAAGCAGGGGAGGAGATGGGGAAAAAGGAGACCTATCAGTACCAGATCTCAAACTATACTGCAAAGCAATAATTACCCAAACTATTTGGTTCTGATTGAAAAATAGAAAGTGGAACAGATCAGTGGAACAGATTAGGTCCACAAGATTCAGAAGCAATCAAACATAGTAGCACAGAGTTTGATTAACTCAAGGACTTCAACTACTAGGGTAAAAACTATTTAACAAAAAGATTCTGGAAAAACTGCAAAGCAGCATGATGGATTTAAATAAACATTTATACTATGCACCACAATATATTCCATGACTTGAGCATCTAGAGGATCTCACTATAAAGAATCACTCCTTGACTTGGATTCTACATTGGATGTCCTCCATGACAATGACGAACATTTTTAGTGAGTATATATCTCTCTATTTATTGCCTCATTTGATATTAATGATCAGGTGGTTATCAATGTTTTTTTTTCTTTTTGCTGTTATGCCTTTCAAGAAATCTTGTATAATTATGATATATGCATGGTAGATACCTTGTGGCAAGAGAATTTTTAAGGTAATATGTTGCTCTACAAATTCAAATCATATATGTACATATATACATATATATAGATACATATATATATATATATAAAGTCAACAAGCACAGTAGGATGTCATAATCTCTACATCTTTCAGTCAATTGTGTGATGGTAAAGATGTGGATCTACTTGGTCTACACTTGTGAAAGGCTGTCTGTTCCCTTCTGATCTGGTATCAGAGGTATTTAGATGGCACAGGAGAGAGAGAGAGAGAGAGTAAGAGAGAGAATATTTGAGTCAGGAATATTTGAGTTCAAATCCAACCTCAGGAACTTAAAAGCTGTGTGACTCCAGGCAAGTCATTTAACTTTTATCTGCCTCAGTTTCTTATTTTGCCAAATGTGGATAATAATAGCACTCACCTCCCAAGGTGGTTGTGAGGATCAAATGAGATAATATTTGAAAAGCACTTAGCACACTGCCCGACACACAGTAGGTATTTAACAAATGTTTGTTTCCCTCCTTCTTTCTTTCTTCCCAGGGTTGTTTTAAGGTTAAAATGAGATAATATTTGTAAAAACAGTTTGCAAACCTTAAAGTATTATATAAATTCTAGCCATCCTCCTCCTCATCATGGATTCTATTTGGTGCATGTATGGCTTATTTGTGTAGAAAATTATATATATAATTTTATATACATAAGAAATTAGTCATGTGGGTAGGTAGCTATTGATGTTTTCTTGGTATCTTTTTTTAAGTAATGATAATGTCCAAGATTTTCTGTATGTCTTTTGTATCATCACCTCCTTCAAATGCCTTGCCATTCAATGCTTGTTTCAAACCCTCAATACATTTTGACTCAATGTAAGAAAAACTTCCCTAACCTGTATCTAAAGTGCTTTCTCACTCTGGGATTCCAAGAGTCTATTGAAACCGTGCACGTTGTATCTATGAGCTACCTGGAGAACAGTGCAAATTAGGCCTTGCTGAAGGAGAGAAAGCAACTGATAAGGCGTCTAGATGGTACAGTGGATAGACTTGAGTGGGCCTAAAGTCAGGAAGTCCTGAGTTCAAATGTGACCTCAGACACGTACCAGCTTTGTGACCTTGGGCAAGTCACTTAACCTCAGTTTGTCTTAGTTTCCTCAACCATAAAATGAGGATAATAACATCTGTCTACCAGGGATACTGTGAAGACTAAATGAAATAATATTTGTAAGGTGCTTAGTACCACACCTGGCATATAGCAGGCACTACATAAATATTAGCTATCAATTAATTATTTAGGGCTTAAGAAATAGTATTCTCACATCTCTGCTAGTATAAGCATTTTATCTCCATTTTATAGATGAGGACACTGAGGCTTAGGGAAGTTACTTGACTTGCCCATGGTTATAGGGCTAAGAAATATCAGAGGTAGGAAGGACTTGGACCCAGATATTTTGACTCCTAGACTAGCTCTCTTTGCTCTAACCCCTGTTGGCTGCTTGCTGGGGACACTGGGGTAGAGCAGTAAAAAAATATTGAATCAGGACTCAGGAGATATGAGTTCTAATCCAAACTCTTCACTTAACTTTCTAGATGACCTTAGGCAAAGTCATTTAACATCTATGATCTTCAACTGTAAAATAAGGGTGGTTGGACCAGGTTGCTTCCAGCTTTAAAATTTGGTGCTGTTATGAAATCTGTAACTGTGACATATGAAAAGTGGATTTGGAGAGAAATTTCACCCTGGCTCCAAAATGCCCACATTCTGGAGACCTGCTGTTGATTGGATGCGCCACCAACATGCACACTTGCCAACCTTTCTGAAATGGCTCAGCCCAAGCTGCTTTCTGGCTGGTGTTGGCTTTCTAATAAATGTAGCATTCCTCGGGATGCCAAACCAGCTGTGTTGGATTCAATTTATGATAAACAATAAATGTAAAACCCATTAAAACAAACCAGGCACAAAGTACTTTAAGTCAATGTGCCCTGCACAAACTAGATGCATTTTTAGGGGAAGCAAGAACTCTGACAACATCTCTGCCCTCAAAATGAAAAAGAGAAATTATTCCTTCTCTGGTAGAAACATAATTCCACGTTAGTATTCTTCCTTGTATTCATCCTCCCTTCTTCACAAACAGTTCTTTTCCACTCAGCTATCAGGCTGATCTTCCTAAAGCACAAGTCTGGCTGTGTCACACACACTCCCATCCCTTTTAATCAAATCCAGTGGCTGCCTATTGCCTCTGGGAGCATATGTTAAACCTTCTGTTTATTTTAAAGCCCTCCATAACCTGGCCCTCTCTTACCTCTCCAGTTTTCTTATATTTTACACCCCACCATGCACTCTGTGATACAATGATATCGGCCTCCTTGCTGTTGCTCAAACAAGACATACCATCTCCCGATTTTAGGTTGTCCCCTAGGACTGGAATGCTTTTCCTCTTCATTTCTGTCTCCTGGTTTCCCTGACTTTCTTCAAGTTCTGGTTAAAATCCCATGTTCTCTAAGAAGCCTTTCCTGATCCCTCTTAATTCTAGTGCCTTTTCTCTATCGATTATCTCCAATTTATCCTGTCTATAGTTTGTTTGTACATAGTTGTTTGCACGTTGTTTCCTCCACTGGACTATGAACTTCTAGACTGTCTTGTCTAAGGACTGTCTTGTGTCTTTCTTTATATCTCTGGCACTTAGCACAGTGCCTGGGACATAATAGGTATAAATACTTTATAAATACTAATTGGCTAACAAACTATAATAACAGAATTAGCTACCATATTAGTCTTCATGTTGATGCCTTCAAAGGTCAGACAAGGAATTGTGTTGATGTTCCATCCTGTGTCATGGGGCAGTGCTGATCTAAAACAAAATGGAGAAGTTGCCCTTTATGTCCCCCACCCCTGACCCTTCAAATAGCCATTGGTCTCTTATGGACAGCCAGGGCTGCCTCTCTAGATAATGCCAACTTAATTTAAAATGATCCCACCCACTTCACCAAAACTCCCATTTCTTCCATGCCTTGATCTCAGCTGTCAAAGGGGAAAGCAATAAGGATCTATAAACTAAATCACAATCAATCAATCAATCATCAAGCATTGATGAAGAGCCTACTAAGGTATATGCCTAGAACTCTGCCAGGTCCAGGGATACAAAAACAGAAGTGAAACAGTCCATGCCCTCAAAGACTTACATTCTATCAAGGAGAAAACATGTACAGGTAGGTCCTATTATTATCCCCATTTTACAGTTGAGAAAACTAAGACCGTCAGAGGTTAAGTGACTTGCCTAGAGTCACATAGCTAGTAAAGTGTCTGAGGCCAAATTTGAACTCAAGTCTTTCTGACTCCAGGTGCTTTATCTACTGTGCCGCCTAGCTGCCTCCAGGAAAAGTGGAGCAAGTCAGTGTTAAGCAAACATCTGTGTTGGGAGCAGCATAGTATAATAAAAGGGAGTTAGATCTGTAATCAGAAGACCAGGTTATGTTACTGACTGCATTGTAACATTGGACAAATTCCTTAATCTCTCTGGGCTTCAGTTTACTTACCTGTCTAATAAGGGAGTTTGGATTAAATAATCTCTAAAGTTCCTTTTTGTCTGCATTGTAGGAATACAGATCTAAAAATAAAAGGGACCTCAGAGACCATCTATCCTAGCCCTTCATTATAACAGATGAGGAAAGTGAGGCCCGGGGAAGTTAAGTGACTAGCCCAATGTTACACAAGCAGTAAACTTCAGATATGGGATTTGTACCCAGGTTCTCTGACTTCAAGACCAGTGTTCTTCCGTCGTACCAAATCCTATCATCCTAAATCCTGGCTCTGAATTTACTTGTTATTTGATCATGGGCAAATCATGGAGTCTGTGTTTCTTCATCTGTAAAATGAGAATAGCAAGCATGAGGATCGTGAGATAATGTATATAAATTCAATTCAATAAAATATTTATTTATGACCAACTGTAGTGTACAGAGCACTGTGGCTAAGCACTAGAGGAAATTATAAAGTTTAGGTAAAACTGTACCTGCCTTTATGCAATGTACAGTCCAGAATGGGGGGGGGGTGAAACACACACAAATAATAATAATCTTTTGTACCGTTCTGCAGTCTACACAAGGTCAGAGTCTTTGGAATTCCGATGAAGGCTCTTAAATGCTTAGACACTGGGCATTTAAGTACAAGAAGTCTAACCCTGTAAAACTCACTCTACCTTTCCTGACTCTTCCATAACTCTTTAAAAAGAAATAGTATTAGGGACCAACTGCGACCTAAGTGCTGTTAGAACTCTGATACTCATGGAGAAGAGAAGTTCCGTGCTTCCTGATGGGTCCGCTGTATATTAAATCTCATTCATTTCCCTTCTAAAATGGCCAATTTCTGCCAGAGTCTATTTATAGCTGAAGATCTGCAGGGTCTACAGACTGCACCAGGTCAAAGCCTGGGCTATCTGAGGCCGTATTTGATGATGAAACACTTCAGGGTGGGAACTAGACACTAAAGCGAATTAAATCAAAGGGAAAATGCAGAATTTCTACAGAGAAATCAGCTGTGCAGTCAAGTCCCTCAATGGGTGGGACTGAGCTTAGGTTACATAGACCAGGTGGACCCTTGTGTGGTCTGATTTTAGCAGCCTATTGGGAATGTCCTCAAAATCTCTACCACATGTGGCCACAGCCAACTTTACACTTTTAATCTTTTATTTTTTCTCCATAAGAACCCCCCACTCCAACCAACTGGTTTACTCACTTTCTCATCCCTAATTGACTCTCTATTGAATTCTCCTGTTCCATCCAGCTGTTCTAAACCTTCACTTCACTGTAGCTCCCTCCCACATCCTCTCAGTAGAAGACTTTGCCTCACGCCTTACTAGAGGCAATTGAGTCAGCTCATCAAAAATCTTCTCTTCTTCCCTAATGCATACCTCCAAACCTCTCAAAATCATCCCTTACTCTCTCCTCATTTGCTCTAGTCTCTGAGGAAGATATGGGCCTTCACTTCACAAAGGCAAATGCTTCTTCTTTCATCCTTGATCCTATTCCTCCCCATCTCCTTCTGTGGCTTTTCCTCTCCATCACCCTCCCCCTTTCTAATCATCATTCTCCCTAGATACTGGCCCCTTCTCTGCTACCAGTTAGCATATCCAGGTCTCCCCCTCCTTAAAATACAAAACAGCATCAATAACAGAGCTTTCACTTGACTCTACGATCCCCTCAAGCTCTCATCTCATGTCACTCTTCCCTTTCATAGCCAAGCTCCCAGAAAATGCATTACTATCATTACTATATATATGTATACATTACTATATATAATTAATAATCATTAATACTATTATTAATTATAATTAATAATATTAATATAATTGATAATTGTTAATTATATATACTATTACTATACATAGTAATTACTATATTATTATATAATATAGTAATTACTATCTTACCTATATATAGTAGTTGCTACACATTACTATAATTAGTAAATCTACTAGCCTATTCTTGGTCTTGTCTTTCTTGACCCCTGTAGCACTTGATATTGTTGACCACCCTTTCCTCCTGAGCATTCTCCACCCCCTGGGTTTATAACACTGTTTTCTCCTGGTTCTCCTCCTATCTGTCTGAATGCTTCTCAAATGATAGACCATCATCCATGTCCCACCCCAAGGATACGAGCCCTAGACTCTCTTCTCCCTTACATAGCCTTTCTTGGTGATCTCATATCTATGCAGATAAAGTCCAGGTTTTTATATCTAGCATAGTCTTTCCCTTGAGCTCAATTCCCACACCACCAACTGCATGTTGGACATCTCCACCTGGATATCCCACAGACATCTCAAACTCAACATTATCTAAACAAAAGGGATTCTATCTCCCATCCTCCATGCCTACCTTTCCTCCAAAAGTCCCTATTTCTGTTTAGAGCACCATTATCCTTGCAGGCACCCAGGGTCAGTGTTATTTTTGACTCTTTCTTACTCTATTACCTTCCATATCCAATGAGTTGGAAAGCCTTGTTTATTCTACATCTACAACATATCTTAAATCAATCCTCTTCTCTCATTGACCTCTAGATCTCACGTGATGTAGTTCATATCCTCATCACACCTCACCTCACTATGGCAATACTTACTAAATGGACTTCCAGGTTCCAGTTTTTCCTCTCTTCAATTCGTCTTCCTCACAGCTGCCAAAATAATCTTCCTAAAACATGTCTGACCATGTCACTCCCCTGCTCAAGAATCTCCAAGGGATCCCTATGGCCTCTAGGATAAAGTACAAACTCCTCAACCTGTCATGTAATGCCTTTCACAAGCCTTTTTTTCAGGCTTATTTCACATGATTCTCCTTCATGCACTATACATTCTCACCAAATTGGCCTACTTGCTATATTCCAAGTTTATCAATGTATATCCCAATTGCCTGCCTTTTCACAGGTTATCTGCCATGTCAAGGATGTACCCTATCTTTCCCACCATCCCTTAGAAATTCTAGCTTTCTTCAAAGCTTAACTTATGTATCTTCTCCTATGGAAAAACTTCCCTGGTCCCTTTAAGTTCATATTGTCTCCTTCCTCCTCAAATTATCATGTCATATTTATTTATATGTCATATCCCCTCAGTCAGTCAACAAGTATTTATTAAGCACTTAGTATAGACTAAGCACTGGAGATACAAATAAAAACAAAAAGCAAAACAGTCCCTGGCTTCAGAGAGCTTACATTCTAACATGGGGAGACAATAGACAGGAGGGAGCCGATACGTGTGTGGAGATAGTGAGGAAAGTACCTACATGGAGATATGATTGCGAAGTCCAGAGATTCACAAGCAGAGTCTGGAGACGAATACAGTCTAGCCAGTTTGGACCCTGTCCCCAAATAGAGGCCCCAGAAGAAACTCACCAATAGGAGAAGGAAGCCAAAAGGAGAAGTATGTTCTAGGGTGAGAAGGCCACAAACTTTGAGGGAAATTCTAGTGAACTGCAGCAGCTTAGTTGAAGAAGAGCCAGGAGAGGAATGAAAGTCTGTTGCCTGGAAGAATTCAATATCTCCAAAGACTAATGTAGTGCCTTGCATCCAATAGGTACTTAAGAAATTCTTGTTGGATTGTATTAGATTCATGTCTGCAGAAACATCTCAATATTGTGATAGGAAAGGAACTGTCAGGAACAGAGAGTAGGTGAGCGAGTGAATATAAAAATAAGTTAGTTCTGTTTAAATGTAATAGCATTCCATTATAATATGGATGTCAAGGGATGTATATGACTTTTACCTTATATAGGTATGCATTATAGGAGAACATGCATCTCCGTTATGCATTAGGGAGAACAAAACGTGTCAGTATGTACCTAGAACATATCATTTGACTTATTCTGTGGCTTAGTGTTGGGTTAGGATACTGGATTTGGAGTCAGAAAGATATAAATTTAAATCCTGTCTTATATACTTCCTAGCTGTGTGACCCTCGACAAGTTACTTAACCTCTACTGCCTCAGCTTACTCATCTATCAAATAACATCATAATATTGTAATATAAAATAGTAATACCTACCCCACTGCATTGTTGTAAGGCTCAAATGAGATCATATGTGTAGAAACCTTAAAGCACTATATAAGTGCTATTATTATTTTTACTTTTAATATTACTAACTATGTAACAAAATAGTGCATAGTACGGTTTTATTGAATCCTTTTTCAGTCTTTCTAGCGAGCTCAATAATAACCACCATGATTGTAACTTGTCACTAAAGATGTAGCTGATGCGTTTTGCAGAAGGAATTACACAGCACCAAACTAAGTGACGAGATATTTGCTAACCACCCAGAAGGAATTGAGGACAAGGGTTCCATTGGGAATTCATTAATTTTTTTCCATCTCTTTGAATGATAAGGACTTGAGTCTTTCCTCAAATAGAACAAAATTCAGATAAGATCTATCATATGTTTTAATTCTGTCCCTTAAGATAGAATAGGCCAACTTATAAATTAAAAATTTAAAACTAAATTATAATTATAATTTACAAAACTAAAAAATAATATAAATTAAAGAATTATAGAATAGGTTAAAATCTTTATGTGAGTCCTTCTGCTTAGAATGTGCTTCCTCCTTTTTCTTGACTCTATTTCCAAATTAAAACATAACTCATTCTTTAAGGCCCAGCTCACATGACACTACTTCCACAAAGCCTACCTGTATTTCTTCCATCAGAAGTTATCTCCTCTAAGGCTGAACTTCTATAGTAATCAATTTGTACCATTAATAATATCACTTAAACACTAGGGAGGAAAAGCAATATACATGTCATTTTGCTACTATCATTGTGTAAGCCCTTTGAGGCCAGGGATTATGACTAGGAGTCATTTTTTACTCCCAAGTACTTTAAACATAATAAGCACATGATAAGTATGTGTTAAATAAATGAATAAGTCAGGCAGCTAGGTGGCGCAGTGGATAGAGCACCCACCTTGGAGTCAGGAGGACCTGAGTTCAAATCTGGCCTCAGACACTTGACACTTACTAACCGTGCAACCCTGGGCAAGTCACTTAACCCCATTACCTAGCCAAAATAATAGCCATATAATAAATAGATACCTGAAATACATTTCTTTGGTAGGAGCTAATTGACTTACTGATTTATCCATTTATTTAAAAATCATTTATTACACATCTACTAAGACCAAAGCACTCAGCTTTATCATTCACAGAGCAAGTGAATATGTCACATGAGGATCAATAATTTGGGAATATTTAGCCTGGAGAAGACTTAGTGGGAACTATCAACTATCATCAACTATCTTTTTTTTTTTTTTTTAGGCAATTGGGGTTAAGTGATTTGCCCAGGGTCACACAGCTAGTAAGTGTCAAGTGTTTGGTCTGAGGCCAGATTTGAACTCATGTCCTCCTGACTTCAGGGCTGGTGCTCTATCCATTGTGCCACCTAGCTGCCCCTATCATCAACTATCTTGAATGATTGTGACATGGAAGAAGGATTAGACTTGTTCTGCTTGGCCCCCAAGGCAAGAACTAGGAACAATGGGGAGAAGTTGTAAAGAGGCAGAATTCAGTCCAATGTGTGTGTGGGGGGGGGGAATTCCTAACAATTAGGACTTTCCAAAAGTGGAATGGGTTACTTTTTTCATTTTGGGGGGGTAGGGGACGTGGAGTGGGAGGCAATCGTGTTTAAGTTACTTGCCTGGGGTCACATAGCTAGTATCTGAGGCCGATTTGAACTCAGGTCTTCCTGACTCCAGGTTCTCTATCCACTGCATGACCTATCTGCCCCTAAATAGTCTACTTTTAAGGTAGAACTTTCTTCCTCATCTTCCCTCAAGACTTCCTTATCAGAAGTCTTCAAGTGACAACTGGACAGCTACTAGTTGGAGATATTATAGAGAGAATGGTTGAACTATGTGATCTCTGAGGTCCCTTCTAACCCTGACATGGGATGATTCTCTGAATTCAATTCCCAAGTCCACCAGTGGGATTACCTAAGTGAGTAACCCATCTCTGACGACCACCATTCTCCCCCAGGAATGAACTATCAAACCTTTGGTCATTCAAAATGGCAGGGTGCAAATATAGAAGAACTTAGTTAACCCAAATCTCGGCTTGTCCCAATTCTTCCACTTACTTTGTGAAGTGGAACAAGCCATGCCCTCTACTGAGGGGAGCCTTAGTTTCCTTATCTATAAAATAAGGATAATAATGCTTGCAGGATCTACCTAACTGGGTTGTTCTAAATATTTAAAGGGGACATGGAGGTCATGATATAAGGTGTTTCTGTGAGAAATAAAACAAATGCTGCAAGTATTTTCAGCTTTCCCTAACCAGCATAGCCACTGTGATTGGTATAGAATAGAGAAACATGATGGATGAAAAGTTAAAAAAAATTTCCTCACTATTCTATCACTCAGTTCATTTTCTGTTTCAAAAAGTAGAGCCTTGGGGATATTTGCTTATTTAGGAAGAGGGTTGTTCAAGGAGGACTGGCACCTCTGGTTTGAGGGCTTGCCAGCCCTTTTCAGGGCTGGTCATCTACCTTTAGTGTTTACTGGCATTCAGCTCTCACCTGCAGCCCCAAGAAGCTGTAGCATACACAGCAGCCACACCCAGGTATACCATCTCAGTAGACAGGTTAAACCATGTTGAAGGTAACCGATGTACCTAAAATCATTGGTGAGCTGGGGAGTGTCTACTCAAAGCATGTGAAGACTTCTCCTAGCAGAATGAGTGAATGAGAACAATTTCTTCCAACAGCTGCAAAGGCTTGGTCAGACATTGAAGACACCAAGGTCATCCACTGCATCCTAGGACATCGCCAGTCATCCTGTCTTGCCACTGGACTTTGATAACTCTGGAAGACTGAGAATGACAACATTGTGCAACTCTGCCCTGCTTAAATCCAATTCACACGTGAATCAAGACATTATCTATGATGTCACTGGTCCTCATCAAAAACAAAGGACAAACAACATAAGATCTAAGAATTAACATTGAAAAGTTAAGTGACTTGCCCAAGGTCACAGCCAATATATGTCAGAAGTAGGATTTGAATACAGGTTTTCCTGTCTCTGAGCCCAGGTCCCTATCCACTTCTATGCTAAAGCTGCTTCTCATTCAATCTAAGATATATTTAAATTCCTATTGTGCCAGATACGGGTAATGGAATTTGCTGCTGGTTCCAAATTAACATATATCTTTGATTCCAAATTTGATAGCTGTGTTATGCTTACTGAAGATGTCTTGTTTATTGTATAACCTATAAAATATTTACATACTTTAAAAAATTTACTCTATAGTAATTACATTCTACATCCAGAATGCTACTGGTGAAAATCACTATAGTGGAATGAAATGGAGAAGTGCTATAGGGAAAATGTAGTTGAAAAAAAAATATGAAAGAGCCCCTTCAGTTCGGGAGCAGGTAACGCAAGTCACTACTGAAGCTCTTTCGTTAACTAGTGAGATAAAGGTGATCTCCTTCGATGTTCAGGATGGATAGTCTTAGGAATGGGTGAGTGCAGGCCTGGTATTGCACTTAATTAAGGCTGGGATCAATGCGTCTAAGCTCCCTTCCCTTCAGTGCTGTTATTTTCTTGGCTCTGTGATGAATTTCACAGCAGAGATAAAGCTGTCTCTGTAGCACTGAACTCATCAATCAGCTTGCATCCATGAAGTACAAGGAGACAGACATGACAAATGCTAGCTCCAAATAACTCTGAGCTGACACAGGGATAGATCTAACTCTGCCTAAGCTAGCAGAGCCAAGACTGTTCACATCTAGACTCCGGACTCTCTGCTCTGTTTAAATGGACATGAAAATATTATTCTTTAATCAAAAGGTGTATTTGTCACTCAGTACAACGTCAGGATATAAATAAATAGCTACCCATCCAGGAGAGGTTAAGAAACAAAAACAAACAAATCCTTATATTCTAGTCTTGCTGTATACCCAGGGAGATAATTAAATTCTGCAGATGTGTTTGTTGAGCACCTACTATAAGCAAGTCCCTTGTGCTCTACAAAGTTAAAAAAAAAAAAAAAAAAACACAGTCTCTGCCTTCAAAATATTTAATTCCTAGTCATAGTTCTTAGCCAGGTGGGGCAGTAGATAGAGCACCTTGCTTGAAGTCAAGAAGACCTGAGTTCAAATGTGACCCCAGACATTTATTAGATGTGTGATCTTGGGCAAATTATTTAACTTCCATCTGCCTCAATTTCCTCCCCTGTAAAATGGGTACAATAATAGCAGCCACCTTCCAGAGTTGTTATGAGGATTAAATGAAATAATATTTGTTAAGTTGTTTGGCACAGTGCCTGCCAATTAGTAGGTACTTAATAAATGTTCATTTCCTTCCTTCTTTCTATCCTTCCTTCCTCATCCACTTTGACTCTTCTGCACCATTTGGTACTGTTGACCTTCCTTCTTTCTTGATACTTTCTCCTCTTAAAACTTATGACACTTCTCTCCCAAATCTTCACATATGAGAGACAACCAGACAGGTAGACAGATGAGGTGGGGGCAGGGAGGTGGTCAGAATAGAAGGAGAGGGACACAGGGGCTGAGGCATAGAGAGGAAGGCAGGTAGCCATGACATAGACAGATAGTATTAGAGTCAGGACAACTTAGATTCAGTCCTCACCTTTTGATACATATCATCTGTGTGACTTTGGGCCAATCATTAAATCTCACAGTGTCCACATCCCTCTCCCACCCCCAAACTTCAATACTATGAACTGCAGAATAGTTGCTGACCTATAGCAGCTAGAGAGAGCTTTCTCAATGGGAGCTTCCAACACCAGTGAAATCACAGGGCTAAATAACAACAACAACAAAAAAAACCCTATACATGTGCATGTGTGCATGCGCACACATATTCATGTGCACACATTATAAACATGTTTATCCATCGGAGTTTTATATGTGTGTGAAGGATATGTGGGCATGTGGTGTTTTCCTCATATAAATTATGTGTGTCCACATAGGTCTTTGTAGATGTGGCTCACAGAGGAACAAGAACAGATATCTCCAATCTCCTCCCCCCACCCTTCTCCAAGGGAGACTGATTCCTGATAGGAGGGGAAGCTGGAGAGGCTGGCCATTCTTCCCTCCTCAGAGAGACAGCATTACCATGCTGGACTTAAATCTATCTTTTCCCATTGTTTGTCTAGGGGAAATAATTTTTAGGTTCAAGCTGAGCTCCTGATTGCTATCCCTTAATGGGGAAGGAGTATCCCAAGCTACCTTCTTCCCTTCTGGTCCCATTAGTCTTTTGTTCCCAATTTGAAAAGAGACTTGCTTCTTTTGTTCTGTTATTCTCCTCCCTCTCAGGGTAGAGCTGTTTAATTTAATTTAAATGTAATAGAAGATGCTAATCACTGACCCCCACTTTCTGCAGACTTACTTGTACTTCTTCAAATCTCTTTCCCAGCTCAAAAGACAATGTAGTTTTCTACATAGCAATGTAATTTTACGCACTTATTCTAGATTCAGAAATATAAGTTCACAGGCAAGAATCATACTGCTAGAGGTAAGCAGCTAAGTGTGTTCTTAATACTAATAAGAAGGGGGTAACCAATCAAAATTCTGGACCACTAAAATGCTTAATGTTCAATTTTATTTTTAAGCTATTTTCATACTTGTTGTTATTTTATTACTAGTAGTGGGAATAGAAATGATATACAACAAGAATCTTAATTTATTCTTGGTAAATAAATTATGTTTGCAAAATGAGGGAGCCCTAGAATTACATTCCCATGTGCTGTTCTCACCATCCCCTTTTCCACCTAAAATTTCTACCACTTCTTCAATAACCTTTTAACATTGGATGAGAAAAGAGACCAGAATGTGACTATGTAAGAATAAATAAAGCACCAACAAATAGAAAGCTAAGAATCCAAAAGGTTGTGCCATTCTACTTAGGGAGATAGAAGAAATACAATACATTCCAAGCATGCTGGCTGAAAATAATAACATGGGTCTGTAAACAACTTTCATTTTTGTAGTTGCACAATCTAGACATTCTTACTATTATTGCTAGTGCTACTGGCCAGATGTCAAGGGCCAAACTGTGGTACGGGGAATTAAAAGAAAATGTTAGTTCCATGTAATTTTTATAAAACTTTCCAGCAAGTGCTATAAAAATGTCAAAAATTTTCCTTCAAATTTACCATATTGTCATCTAACTCTCACCTATGGCTCCTAGAAGCTATAGCATGCACAGTGGCCACAACCCAATAAAACTGTCTTAGCAGAAGGGCTAGACCAGGTTGAGGGTAATGTAAACAAAAGGCCTCAAACCTGTTGGTGAGGTGGGGGGAGGGGTGTCCACTGCAAGCATGTGAAGACTTCCCTCAGCAGTATAGGTGGATGAGAACAGTTTGTTCCAATGTCCATGAAGGTTGCTGAAGCAGGGGCTGTGGAGCACTTATAGCTTAGTCAGACATTGAAGACACCAAGGTCATCCGCTGCATCCCAGGCCATCACCAGTCATCTTGACTTTTGTCTTGCCACTGGACTTTGGTGACTCTGGGAAAGAGAGTGAGGCTGATGACTTTGCACAACTCAGCCTCACTTAAATCCAATTCACTTGCAAGCCAAGACATCACCCATGATGTCATTGGTCCTCTTCAGAAACAAAGGACCCCTGGGGAGGGAGGCAGGGAAGTAAGGGGAGAAAATTTAAAACTCAAAAGCTTATGGCAGTGAATGTTGAAAACTAAAAACAAATAAATGAATTAAAAGATACAAATAAAAATGAAGGACCAATAATAATAATCTTTCTTGAAAGCCTCAAGGAAGGTTTACTGCTGTACGTTCCCAGGTATTTGAGTGTCAGGTGATTCCTAAAAACCTTCTAAAAACGTAAATGTTAGAACTGGAAGGAGCTTTAGACATCACCTCATCCAACCACTTTATATTACAGTTGAGAAAACTGAAGCATAGAAACATTAAGCATCTTTTTCCAGGTCTTACAGTTACCTAGTGACAGAGCTAAACGACACAAGACAAATAAATTTCCCTTGTCTTACTATCACAATTTGGTTAAATAATGTGCTCTAGCTGCCTCACACATAATAACCAAGTTACTATGGATTTTACATATAAGATAGATATATACAAATAAGTATTATGTGTGTTTAACAAGAACAAAACATTTAGTGCAAAACATTTACCCCAAACCCAGAGAATACTCTATCACAAATACACACTTCCAAGGGAGAGTAGACTCTAATTTAGAATTCAATGATAATGAGAATATACATAGTGAACACATATACACATATGCAAATATTCCAGGTTATATGTAGTGTCAAGTCTCTGAAGGTGAGAGTTTCATTTGAAAAGACTGAGTGGAACAGTATAATTATTTCACAGCCCTTTCTAAATAGTCCATAATAATGCTAACCCCAAAGACAGAGATAGTTAAGAGAAGTGCTCACAAGATCTTAAAACATAGACAATAGGAAACTACCTTGCTAGAGCTTTTTGGAAAAAAAAAATGAGGTGGCTGGGATTTCCTAATAGGACACAGATTCAATTCTCTGATCCAACTTTCATGGAGATAAACTAAATATGAAGTTCCTCTTTTGACAATGTAAGATCACAATTTGGCCCCTTGAGCTGTGAAATTTTTCTTTATTTTCTTTACCAACAGACCATGATGCCTTAAAAGAAGGAATCTCCTAAAATCGGTACATTTTATTTGGTTGCCATTATTTTGTCTTCTTTTAAGGGTGAGGGTGGCATCTTGTGGCACAAAAACATGCTGCTGCAGTAAAGCTGTTTCTTTCTCCTCTGTGGACAATCTTTTTTTTTTTGCAGATGAAAATATTCTTGTTCTGAATGAAAATGTGTAAACTTTTATTTAAAATATATATGTATATATATGCATACACACACACACACACACACACACACACACACACACATATTTCCCTAGGGAACAAATTGTCTGCAGGGGAAAGAGCAAAATGGTTGGACAAAGATTTCTCCAAAAGCCTTTGGCAGCCAAACCATGCCAACAGTATTTTTCCTGCACAACAGCCATCATGACTCCCAGGGCTTGATCATCAGTGCAGGCCTTTCTTTTCAGATTTCTGGAAATTTTCTCTCCACACTGGTGCTATTTGAGTACAAAATATGAATTATCATCATTCCAGGGTGATTTTGTTTAACTGTCTTTGAAGTGGACAGTAGCCATTAAAGTCTCCCTTATATGTTTAGAACAATGAGCAGAAGGAGGGTAGATGGAGGTGGGGGAGAGGTATAGAATAAAATTATTTCCTTGGACTTTATAAAGGAAATGGAATTGGACAGAAGGCATTTGCTCGATATGGAATCTAGCCAACGTGCCAGAGTTCTAATGGCTTTTATGGGGTCAGAATGTTATTGTCGATTTGGGGAGGTGGGGTTCAAACAGAATACTGCTTATGTGCCTACACATAATGCTGCTTATGTGGGTGGTGTTTTCCTTGTGTTTGAGAGCGGCAGATAAGTCAGTGGGACTTCATGTTCTTTCCCACAGAGTTTATGCAGAATAATGGCCAGGGCATAACAAAGTCACCTGGTTCTGGTGGTACAGTACAGGCATAATACATAATAAGTTGGGCTTGATCATGACCGAATAAATGCACCAAGAATTCTTAATTTTGTTGATGGAACATTCCATACCAATAGAGACTGCTACCCATTTGCCAAGAACTCAACACTGTCATGCTGCCCTCTGGCTCTCCAATATCCCACATTATAGTAGTACTTTATCAAGTCTGGCCTTCTCTAACCTCTCATTCCTTCTGCTGTTTGTAAACCCATCAAAATTGTCTCTCCTTTTGTCCATCTCAGCTAGGAAAACAATTTAAATTAATTGCCTTTAAGGTGTGAATAGTTTATTTTCACCCTCCACCCTCCCAGGAGCAGAAAAGGGGCATTTTAAAAAACTTAAGTAATTCTAATTAGTAGAACTGGGAGAGGAGTGTTCCTTAACACAAAATATTCAGCTTTACTCTAAGGCCAGCCCTGAAGGGAAGGGAGGAAGTGAGGAAAAAGAGAATTTATGGATTCTAGTTCCCTTCCTTTTGGCTGTGGAGTGGAAAGAGAAGAATGAGCCCTTCTGAATTCTCCCAAAGACTCTTGGATATTCACTCCCTTTCTCATTTAAAATAGGCTACATAGTCAACCCTGCTTTTCAGCAAGGAATATCCAATGAGTTCTCCTTTTCCCACAGGGCATCCCTTTAGCTCCTTCCAAAAAAGGAGTTGTCCTCAACTCCATTTCCCACAGCTTCCCCAATTTTCTTAGACTCACGACCATAACTCATATGCATACCCTGCTATAGAAATTAGGAATCCCAACCTTCCTTGGTCCCTCTAGGTTGCATTTCTAAGAGTATTCAGAAGGGCTTCATAAACTTAAACCTTATTTCTCGCCTCCCTCCTCTTTCCAGATGACCTCAGAAATTTCTAGTGTGACCTTATAAAAAAAATACTGATTACAGTCATTTAATTGATTTACTTATCAATTATGCCTAATTACTGTAAAGAACAATAATAATTCTATATAGGACCCTTATGTCAGGACTGCCTCTTAACAATAGGTATGCTTTGTAAGATCTCTCACTTCTCTGGCTTGTTGTCCCTACTCAGATGGTCACTGGTCCTCTTCAAGAACGAAGGATGAACAACAACAATCTGGGAACTTCCAGATCTAACATACATATCCCCACTAGGGTACATACACCAGCTCCCCTTACCAGCATTCAGGTTCACATGGCTGAAAGTATGAACAGATTTATTTGCTAGGGTATTATTATGTTATTATTATTATTATTATTTTATTGTGTTAGGGTAAACAGAATACAAATGAAAGTCCATAGAAAATAATATTGTATACCAGTGAGTAAGCTCCCTTCCAGCTGCCTGTATAGCCCCAATGTAGCCATAACTGTGGCTCTAGCAAGGTTCCCAGGAGTAGTTTGTCCACATATGCCTTCTCTTCCATAGCTCCTCTGACTCTGCCACTCTTATGGCTAGTGCCACTCATTGGTCCCATCATCACCCATTTTCATTGTTCTGTCTTTCTCTGCCTGTGCTTCCTATAGTTCATCTCAGCGATCAATATATATATGGCTGTTGTTTGTTTTTTCCCATCACCTATTCCTTTCTACTTCCTCTGCTGGCCTGCCAATGTTTCCTGTAGTTCTCCTCAAGTTCCAGAAGATGGTGGTCATTCCCTTTCTCAGGCAATCAGCTCTCCTCTCTACCTATGATATAAATTAAAATGCAACTCTGTTTCTGTACTCTTTCTTTTGTGTCTCTGTTCCCTCAGCTCCTGGCTTGACTCATCTAAAGTCTCCTAAGGATCTAGAAAAACATTTCTTTGGACCTTACAAATAGGTCTCACCCCCACCCCATTCCATGTAGGCCCATGATGACATCACAATTTCATATCTTCTCTCTCTCTGAGCCTAGACAGCACACTTTCCACCCACACTAGTCTCCTCTACCGGTGTCTAGAGGCTCAAGATAGCATTCCACTCCCTTAATTGTCTTTCAATTCACCACAATTTCCTCTAGGGAAATTGGTCAGCAGTATTCAAATTATCCAGGACGATTTCCAGAAATATCGAGAGGAAGTGAAGTGGGGAGTCAGGGAAAGGAGGGAGGGAGTGTACTGGGAAGAAAAATGTTAAGTCCCTGACACATATGGATCCTTCTCCCCAAGTTTCCACCTTAGTATTATCTTTGATTCCTCATCTTCCCTTACCCCACATTCACATATCCAATGGGTTGCCAAATCTTATTGATTCTGCTTCCATACTCTCACTATCTTGTCTCCTTGTCCTTGACACTGCCATTACCCTAGTTCAGGCCCCCATCATCCCCATTATAATAGGGTCTATTACAATAATATACTAATTAGTCTCCATCTCTCAAGTCTCTCCTTCATTCCAATGAGTCCTCCACACATCTGCCACGTAATTTTCCTAAAGCAAAGGTCTGTCCACCTCATTCCCCTACTCAATAAACTCCAGTGACTCCCTATTGACTCTAGGACCAAGGATTATTTCATATTCCATCTCATTCTTTTAAAATTTCTACCATTGATTAAGTTTTATGATGTACATATCTGTTAATATAGAAGAGTAGTACATGTATATAATTTTACAAATAAGTAAATGTACACATGGCATAGCTAGGTGATGCAGTGGATAGAATGCTGGCCCTGGAGTCAGGAGGACCTGAGTTCAAATCCAGCCTCAGATACTTACTAGCTGTGTGACCCTGGATAAGTCACTTAACCTTGTTTACCTCAATTCCTCAACTATAAAATGAGCTGGAGAAGGAAATGGTAAACCACTCCAGTAGCTTTGCCAAGAAAACTCAAATGGGATCACAGAGGGTCTGACATGACTGAAACCACTCAGCAACAAAGTTTATACATAACAGAGATGCATATTCAAAAAATTTTAACGATAGAGTGAACAATCAAAGTTTAGAAACCACTAATATAAGCAGTGGGGAGCCTCTAAAAGTTTTTGAGTAGGAGAGTGTTGTAGTCAGACCTATACTTAAGAAGGCTTATTCTGGCAGCTTGGTGGATGAATTGGAATGATTTGGAAAAGAAGAGTTACTGGAAGCAAGCAGGAAGAACCAATTTTCAGGTGACTCCACAAGCCCAGATGAGAAGTAATAAGGTCCTGAACTAGAGGATGGAGATCAGTGCAAGGTGCCATGGAAGTAGACTCGAAAATCTATGGCAATTGATTGAATACAGGGTGGAGAGGAGGAAAAAAGAAAAATTAAAGAAGGTTCCAAAGATAATCCCTTAACAAGATTTGGGGAGTTTAGAGATGAAGTGGGTAAAAAATAATTGACTCTGTTTTGAACAGTTCCCCCTTCTTCCCCTCACATGCAATGAATAAATGAATGAATGAATAAAAACAAAGAAAATCTCTACTTTCAAGGAGCTCATATCCTAATTTGAAAAGAATACATATCAGTTTCTTCTTCAAAGTAAGATAGAAAGGTCCTATGGTGCAGCAGCAAAGCAGATGGTAACATGTCTTTTTTAAATGTCATTTCCATTGACTAAATCATACCTGTTTCTGTTGTTAAATGTGGGACTTTAGTGGCAAGAATTTTCTTTTCCACATCTTTGGTAGCTGTTGTTGGAGTTCATTTGCCAGGTCACATCTTCACATGAATTGCTTCTTGGAATGGTGGTTGTAGGGGCTGGATTAGAAATAGGACTTGTTCTGTCCTGCCTGGGGCTCTTGGACTTACCTTCCAATAGGTTGCAGTTGGTCAGCAGTGGATGATGAGAAAGAAAGCTCCCTTCTTCACCATAATTGCTCCCTTTAATGATAGCAATAAGGGCTTGGACTGGAAGCTGGACTGGCATTGTGAGGGTACCACTATTCTGAAGGCTCTTGGGTTCAGGGTCTAAGACTATGTCCATCAGGATATGAGTGGAGATGGTGGTTGTGGTGGTGGTGATGGTGGTGGTGGTTTGACTTGTCTGGCTTATGCCACCTCCTGTCTTTTCCCCAGGATGTCCTGCTGCCTTAGATAGGCTGGCTTGGCTGCCCTAAAGGTATTATTACCATCGTTTTGTTACCCATACTCAAATCATATCTACCTTCAAAGCCAAGTTCCACTGTCCTCCCTGTTCTCTGAACTATTTCACTCTTAATTTGTACCACAAAATTTACCATTTAATTTTTGTCTTATATTGTTTTCTAAATTGTTTCTTGTATGTCAGCCAAGTGGTTTTATGAGCACTTTGAGGACAGGGTTGCTCTCTGTTTGTGTTATCAAGAAGGGGTTGAAAGAATAAAGCCCATGTGCTGCATTTCCAATGCCCAACAAATAGTAGAGACTATGATAAATCTTATTGACTGATTAATCAATAACAAGGGACTTGAGATACAATCTCTTATCTTAAAAAGAATGAGTCTATCATCGAATTTTGGGAATTGTAGTAGACTGGTGTGGGAAATATTTTTAAGTATGGGAATCTTCCAAGGAACTTGTACTTCTCAAAACATACCATGTAGGCCACATACATGTCTGCATAGGCCTGACACTGGTCAGACCTATAAGGTCTCTACTCAAAATCCTTCAATGGTTTCCTGTCACACACTAAATATAAATAAATATTAAATAAAATCAAAATTATTTCTTACTCTGGTATTCAAGGTCGTTCACAGATTGATGTCATCTTACCTTTCCGAGCTTGTTCCTTTCCATGCATTTTATAGAGTCATCCAGACTTGTCAAAAATGCAACCCTTGATCTACATGTCCACAACACTCCGAGTATAGACCGAACCAGATCAAAAAGCATTTGATAAATACTTAACATAATAAACAAAAATACAATAAAATTTAGATAACTTTAATACGTGATTTTTTATGTCAATATGCACCTATAGGGATCCTTATGTATGGTTTAGCAAGATACAGCCAGGTGATAACAATTACAAGTCAATTGCTTGACATTTTCATAATCCTGCTGACAATAAGTTCTCATACTACAAATGCAAAACTGAAAATATCCTTTAGAATTCAACAAATAAATGGCACTGGAAATAGAGCATTATCACAAACAAAATTGTTGCCCACAATCACCTGGATGTAACATTGAGCCATAAAATCTTAAAAGCAGCATCTATGAAGATATTGTCATGCAAATACTCATAATCTCTGAGAAATTTAGAATGAAAAACTTTCAAATTGCGGAGAACTACAGAAGATATCAAAATCAGCATGTAAGAACAGAGTGAAGTAGGTATGATCCCGTAACCCTCTCTACTAACAGAATTGTCCTGAATGCTTTCAGTGAGCCTACCAAAGATTATCTCAATACCTTTATTCAGTTACAGAAAACAGCCATTTTATATACCTGAGCAAAGGTCTTTAAAATATTACACATAAAAGAATAGTAGCAAGGGATCAACCTGCCCAGGAGTTTTCTATCTAAACTCCACTGAACTAAAGTGAGGAGAATGAGATGATGACTATGATGATGATAACAATAATAATAAAAATGATAGCTGACTTTAAGGTTTGCAAATATTTTTTACATTTTTTTATGTATTACATATATTTTCCCATTTGATCCTCACCAGAGCCTTGTAAGGTGGGTATTATTGTCTCCATTTTATAGATGAAACAACTGAGACCAAATTAGGTTAAACAATTCACTCAGAGTCATATAACTAATGTCAGAGGCAAGATTTGAACACAGTCCTAATCTGATTCAAAAGTCTATCATCCTTTCTTCTAAATAACATTTCCTCCTTTATACTTAGTAGATGTTTGTTAATTTAATTATCTTAGGGGGAGAGGATGGATAAGTTGATCTCAATAGATCTCTGCCTAGTTAATGTTATTATAGAATTAATGGGGGAGGGGGAGCTGGAACAATAATAATAAAGAGATGTTAAAGTCTTAAACAAATGGAAATAACTGCCTACATTTGTTTATGTTTTTTACAAGGATATTCCATGTCTTCTGGAAGTTCTTTAAAACCCATTCTCCAGTGAGTCAGTTAAGACAGAACACATCTTTGAGGAGCGTGTGTGTGTGTGTGTGTGTATGACAGAGAGAGAGAGAGAGAGAGAGAGAGAGAGAGAGAGAGAGAGAGAGATTGATTTCTTACACCTTACACCCCATTCCTTCCTCCCCCAGGTACTCTGCAATCCAGTGATGTTGGCTTCCTTGCTGTTCCATGCACAAGACATTCCATTTCTCAACTCCAGGTATTTTCATTGGCTGTCCCTCATACCTGTAATTCTCACCTCCTTCTTCTCCACCTCCTGGCTTTCCTGACTTCCTTTAAGTCCCATCTAAAATCCCACCTTCTACAGGAAACCTTCCCTGATCCTCATTAGTTCTGATGCCTACCCTTTGATTATCTCAAATTTATTCTGCATATAATTTGTTTGTGCATAGTTGTTTGCATAGTTTCCCCCCATTAGACTGTGAGCTCCTTGAGAGTAGGAACTGTCTTTAACAGTGATAGTAGTGACTTATGGGGTAGGGAATGCCCTCCTTTCCTATAGGAAGTAGCATGTGAGCCTTAGCAGTGCCTGACACTTTATAGGTGCTTAATAAATGTTTATTGACTGATTGGGGAGGCTCGTGAGCCTCACTCGCTTTTAGAAATGCAGACTCTCACTGTACTTTGACCCTGCCCTCTAGGCAACCCAAGGAGGCAGACTGAGAAGGAGGAAAGGAATTCTTGCAATTCCCTCCCAATGCCTAGCACTATAATAAATGAACATTTGATAACCTCCTTCTAAATGGAATCGGATGTAAGTAACAATCCACTCTACCACCCTATAAAGTTGTCCCTGTCTATCCATACAATTCTAATCCAGTCCACCTACTAATAATCACACGTAAGCTATATGGCTTTAGGGAAAGGACATGACATATTAGTTTGATATAAACCTACTCCAGAGGGAAGCAGATGCACATCAAATATGCAATTTGTTCATTAAATGTGCCAACCGGTTTTTCCCATTTGAGGTCAGTGCCGCTGTCTCCATAATCTCTTTTTACCTAGAATATCCATGAAAACCACATTCCTGAGGAAGATGAAGGGAATCATTCTTAATTTCATTATTTGTACTCCCAGCACTCAGCTTAGTGATTACCACGTAGTAAATTTTTTTTATTCATGTTTTCATTCATTCAGCCAGACTAATATACTTGTTTTTTACCTCTTTTGGCATTCCACTTCTTGCCTATATGCTTTTGCCTAGGCCATCCCCAAAGCCTAGAGTGTACTCCTCCTTCACTTTTGAATCCAAGGCTCAACTCATATGGCACTTCCTAAGGGAAGCCTTTCAAGAGTCCCCTAGTTATTAGTCCTCTTTCCTCAAATTACCATTCTTAGTTTCAAGTTTATTCCATTCAGTCATTTCCCACTCTCTGTGGCTCCTTTTGGGGTTTTCTTGGCAAAGATACTTGAGTGGTTTGCCATTTTCTTCTTCAGCTCATTTTACAGACGAGGAAACTGGGGCAAATAGAGTTAAGGGACTTGTCCAGGGTCACACAGCTAGTAAGTATCTGAGGCTAGGTTTGAACTCAGGTCTTCCTGACTCCAGAGCCAGCACTCTATCCATCGCACCACCTAGCTGCCCTTTCCTTGCTTATATTTTCCCTCTAGAATGTAAGCTCTTTGAAGAGCAGAATGGTTTTGTGGGGGTGGATGTTGAGTTTTTTGGTTTATTTTTCTTTGTCTTTGTATGCCTGGCATGTTTGTTGAATTTTGATTAGATTGGATTGGATTTTGAGTTAATGAGTATTTAGTAAGCTCCTACTAGGTTCTAGGTACTGTGTTTCTCTGGAGAAACAAATAAAGGCAAAAACAGTCCCTGATCTCAAGGAGCTCACAGTCTAACGCAGGTAGGGGTTGGTGGGTGGGAGATGAGAGATAACATGCAAACAACCACATGCAAGCAAGATATATCCAGAATAAAGTGGAAATCACCTTAGAGGAAAGGCTGTAGTATTAAGGGGGACCAGGAAGAACCTCATGAAGAAGGTAGAATTTCTAACACAGTGCTATTGATGTGACTATGAAAGGAGGAAAACCAATGCCCAGTTTACCTATAATAATTATCCTGCTAACATCTTGCATTTTTATGGCATTTTTTTTTTCCTTTTCCAAGGGCCGCATAATCCCTTTTGATCTTCACTTTGCTATTATCTCAGATTCTTTATCCCTAAGATCAAGCTCTTTTTTTCCTCTTTAAATTAGCTGCCCCAAACTCCTGCATTATGGCTGGGGTTTTCTTACCATTTCCCTCCCTTCCATCATCACAGCTGACTAGCTACAAGTCTTTTACTATCATGCATTCAAAGAAAAGGTTTGGCATTTCTTAAAGACCTTCACAAGTCTTGATCTTCGTCTGTCAGATTTTAATTAGTACTTCAAGGCCTTCTTTGAACTCTCTCTTTGAGACCTCCTCCAAGTGGAGTTTGTGGCTTCATTTCTTCCTTTCCTCTTCTGTTCCTCCTTACAGGGTTTGTGTTCTATTGATGAGGGGCCTATCACCCTCACTCCCTTTGGTCTTTGTCTACATCACATCACTTTCTGTTCAGCTTCCTCTGTTTGCTCCATTTCCTGTCTTTGCTGTTGACCCCAAAGCTGTCTCTTCTGAAGCATACCTACCATATTTCCTTTCCTTAGTCTGAGCTAATCTTCACCTTGTTATTTCTTTGTTCTACTTTGTGTTCATCCTTAACCACTTTTACTCATTTTTCTTTGCCTTTTTCCTCCCTCACCATCATCTGAAATCCATCTCTTTTATTTTCCTCCATCTCTTCCTTGACTCCTCCCTTGCTATTCTCTGACCACCCCAAATGCCTTCCCTTTATCCATATGAGCAAATGACACTGGTTCTTTTTTTCACGGCTTCTTTTATCTTGGACCCTTGAAGCTGATACAACTATGCCTGTCTCCCTTTCATTATAACATGCTTTCAGATGATATAAATGAGTGCTTCCTCACTACAAAATTTACACAGTTCTCTTTTTATGGAAAGCACTGCTGTTCCTTATTCTTCACACCAAAAACTCTTCTCTTCACTCATGAAATCATTTTAAAAGGTTTTTTGGAGTTGACTCTATAGAATGAGAGGCAGTGTGGTACAGTATAGAGGTGTCAAAGTCCTGACAAGGGTCTGTAAAACTCCTGAGTGCCAGGGTACCAGATTAAAATATAATTGGATGATGTTTAACAAAATAAATAAAAATACAGTGCAATATAGATAATGTGAATTTGTGGTTTTCTAAGTCAATATGCAGCCTGTCCACAAGGATCCCTTTCCATTTGAGTTTGACACAACTGGTGTACTGAATAACAAGCTGGCCTTGGAGTAAAAAAAGACCTGGATTCAAGGCCTTCCTCTGGCAAATAGTAGCTATGTGACCACAGGCAAGCCATATAACCTCTCAATATCCCAAGAAACTGCCTAAGACTATAATTTAGAGACTACTTTTTGCATCTGCATTACTGACAGTAGTTCCTCACAATAAAGAAATCATACATATAGCCTCCCCCCCCAAAAAAATCTAAAATTTTATCTATTTCCCCTATACTAGCTATTAAACCTCTCTGTCTCTAAATGAAAAGCATGAGGTAGATAGAATGACCTTCCCCTCCTCTTGGCATAATCCTACTACATACCTGTTCCCCAAGTCCTACACCCAAATCAGTCTACAGCTTTTATTGGAAATGTATTATATCATAATGTGTGTCCTCTAACTACTTTTTTCATCATAGAAGAAAATCAACAGTTTCTAGCCTTGACCTAAGGAGAGTCATCACAGTCTTCTCCTAGGGCCTGGGTTTTCTTTTCTCCTGCTACAGTCTCCAAAACAAAACCAATTTTCCTGCTGTTATAATGCTCGCATTAAACTGTGTACTTTGGGAATTTGAATGACTCCAAATATGTCCTTTGGGCTCATCCCAGTTGAATTTATAGCAGGGTCTTATGGAAGGAGGCTGGTAACACTATTTTTGTTTGTTTGCTTTGTTTTGCCTAAGAACCAGCCTAGCTCATTTAGAGAAACTCATCACCAGGTTGGCTTCAGGGTAATGAAACTTTAGTCACAGCAACTCTTGAAAACCATCTACTAAGTTGAAGAGGAACTGAAATCTCCACAGATGGGGGGGGCAGGTGTTCACATGGACTGAATCACAGATCTGTCAAGTGTAAGAACTTACCTCAAGTGGCTGATGTGAAAATCAAATGAGATTCATGTAAGTGGGCTGGCTGGGGAAATGACTAGCTTCATATGAAGTGAAGGAATAGAAAAGTGTACTACAAAGGACATGTTATACTAATTCAATTCAAACAGCCTTTATTAAGTACCTGATACCCAACTCATTGAGTTAGGTTATGAAGGAAAAAATAGGACAGTTTCTTGACCTTAAGGAGTTTACAATTTAATGGGGAAGATGACATGTACACAAATGACCATAATATGAAATTGTTAAGTACACAGAAGAATCATAGGTTAAGTATTTTAAGAGATCTAAGCAGGAAAGAGAATCCTTCCTTCTAAAAATTGTCACTCTCACCTCCTCCAGGGATATGGTAAGTATTACGGTTGAACTATGAATAAGAACTTTGAGAAGTGGGAAGACAGAAAAAATAGTCACTCTCAAGGGCCTGAAATTGTCAGTTTCTATATCAAGTTCTCTCCTACTTGATTGACTCTCTCCAACTAGCATGATGCTTTTTATGTGCAGCTCAAGAGACATGGCTTCATCTTTAACCACTTACAAGCTTATTCCCTGTATGGCATCCAGAAGGGCCCTATAATTCTTTCTAATTGATTAAGGACTTATTCATTTCTAGTTTACTTCTGATTGATTGATTGATTGATTGATTGAGTCAATCAAAGTGTATATACTTCTGTTATTAATTGAGGCATGTGTGGACCTCCCCCTACCCTTAATACAGTACTATGATGATATTTTTGCTCTTAATGAAAAATAAAACAGAGAGATAGGAATTAGCAGAGTCAACTTCATTGTACACTCAAAAGCAACAAGAATCATATACTACACAAATTATTCTGAAAAATGGAGGGGAAAATGTTCTAACATTTTATAAGGAAAATATAGTCCTAATATCTAAAACAGAGAAAGGTAAAACACGGAGAATTATAGACTAATATCATAAATGAATATTAATTATTCCTTATGATTAAATTGGAGTTATACTAATGGTGCAAAGATGGTTCAACATGAGAATAACTATTAACATAATCATTAAAAATAAAAACATATGAAACTATATGATTATATGAATAGAATAGAAAAAAGTCTTTGACAACATACAACACTGAGTTCAGGAATTTGATTGCTCAATTCTTTCTTGATTCTTGTCTCTTGTAAATTTCTGTGCATCTCTACTGCTCTTCTTCCTACATTGAAACTACTCTCTAAGGCATCTGGCATAGAGGTGGTTTTCTCTCTGAACCTTCCTTCTCAGTTTATATCCTTTCCTCTCAGACTTGTAGGACTCTACACATATTTCTACCAGACCATCAGGTTATGAATATGAGTAAAGAAAGGGGGGCCTAGTAGCTGCTTGGACCAACGCTTTCTCTGTGTGCAGATCAGAAAACTATGTGGGATTTTTTTTTTTAATTCTGAACTTAAGAAATAAAACAAGCATTTCTATAATTTAGTAGAATAGAAAAAAAAGATGATTGTACATGAAACTACAAATCTACTATGTACTCCTTATTATTCTTTTTAAATATATAATAAAGTTATATAACTTTTTTCTTTTTTTTTTTCTTCCCTCCCCCCACCCTAGAGATGGCTGGCATTAGATACAAATATATATGTATATACATATATACATATATGTGTATGTGTGTGTATAAAATTATTTTATACATACTTCTATTTATCAGTTCTTTCTCTAGATGCAGATATTATCTTCCTTCATAGATCTTTTGTAGTTAACTTGGGTATTTATAATAGTCAAAATGACTTAGTTGTTCAAAATTGTTCTTGAAACAATATTGCTATTACTGTATATAACATTCTCTTGGTTCTGCTCATTTCACTCTTCATTATTTTGTGTAGGTCTATCCGTGTTTTTCTAAGATCATCAAGCTCATCATTTCTTATAGCACACTAGTATTCCATCACAATCATATGCCACAACTTGTTCAGCCATTCTCCAATTCACAGGCATCCTTGCAATTTTCAGTTCTTTGCAACCACAAAGAGAGCTGCTATAAATATTTTAGAACATAAAGGTTCTTTTCCTTTTTCCCTAAACATCTTTGGAAACAGATCAAGTAGCGGTATTGCTGGGTCAAAGGGTACAGGCAGTTTAATAACTTTTGGGGCATAATTCCAGATTGCTCTCCAAAATGGTTGGAGAGTTTCACAGTTTGATAAACTATAAATTAATGTCCCAATTTTTCCACATCCTCTTCAGCATTTGTCACTTTCCCCTTTAATAATTTAACCAATCTGAGAGGTATAAAATCTTAACTTCATTTTTTTTACTTGTATCAATGAAAAATATGTTCTCTCTCTCTCTCACTCACTTTCTACACACACGCACACACACAAATGTTTGTGTGTGTGCGTGTGTGTGTGTGTGTGTGTGTATAATAAAAGATAACTTCAGCACTATAGCTGGACAAATGTTACAATTTTTTTCCAAAGCAAGAGAAGGTGATTTTTTTGTTTTGTTTTGTTTTTAATAACCTGTAGGCAAATGAGTTAGATTTTAATTCCTGGCAAAAATTTCAACACAGATGTAATGAGGGGAGGGGAAGTAGCTAATGAGAGCTCAGTTCTTGAAATGTGTGCATATATTTTCTACCTGTTTCTAACCCAAACACGTGGACACTTTGTTAATCCTCTTCCAGTCATGAATGGCTAGAAGTTTGGTGCTGTGGGATGATGAAAAGTTTTCTAACAGACCATGGAGCCTTAAAGAATCAGTGATTCAGAAGGTGAGAAGGCAGAAATCAATGTGCAGACAAAAGGGACAACTTATCTGTTACTTATTTTCTTTCCTTGGTAGCATCAACTAAAGAGGACTGATATGGAGAAGGGTGGTTGCTCTTTCTTCCACCTGGCCCCTGTGTCCATGGGCACGTAGGGCCTGTTTATTCTGTGTTTAATTTTTCCTGATTGTAAGTGAACAAATATTACAAGATGGGAGTGTGCAAGTGATGCATTGAGTTTGGGAGAGCCAAAGGCTCCATCAGAGGCTCTACCATTAAACAGGGATAGCAGCAAAGTCCACTAAAGTAAGTAAGAATGTGGCCAATGAAAGGAAAGGCCTTGGGCTCACAGTGGCCATTGCTATTTAGGAGACAAGCAGCCACCCCCTCCTCTACCTGGCTCTTAGAACTAGACAAAATTAGTTCTGCCTTACTCATAGTCACAAAGGAAAGATGATAAGAGGTAGGTGGATTGTCCCTTTTGTATGCATACTCAGTGCTGGTTCTGAGTTATCAATCTTCCATAGTCAATTAGATTTTATATCACTACATAGTACCAACACTTTTGCCATTCATGACCAGAAGTAGGTTTACCAAAGTTTCTATAGATCTGTGTTAGAAGCAGGTAGAAAGTAAGTATGGACGCTTCATGGACTAGACCCTCAACGACTGGCCTCCCCATTACACTTCTAACTGGTCTCCCTGCCTCCAGTCTCTTCATTTTCCAATCGATTTTTCAAACAGTTACCCAAATAATCTTCCTGATACATGGGTCTAATATCATCATGTCCTGCTCAATAGGGAGCTTTCAGTGGCTCCTTAATATTTACAAGATAACCAAAAACTCCTTATCCTGGCATTTAAGGTCCATCACAGGGAGTCATCTCCCATTGTCTTGATCTATATCTGGCCCCTGGACCCAGATGGCTCTGGAGGAGAAAGTGAGGTTGACGACCTTGCACAGCCCTCCTTCATTTAAATCCAATTGACTTGCAAGTCACAGCACCATCTTTTTGATGGCATAGTCCTCTTCAAGAACAAAAGACAAAAAACAACAAAGTCCATCACAATCTAACTCCAGGTTCTTTATAATCATATTTCATATTATTTTCCTTCATGTAGTCTACATTCCAGACAAATTGGACAACTGATTTTCCCCAGAATTCAATATGCTATCTCTAGCCTCTATCTATCATATGCCTAGAATATCCTCTCTCCTCATCTGCACCTTCAGAATCTTTCTTTTCCTCCAAGATTTTGCTTACACACTATTTCTCTGATTTCCCTGAAAGTGATCTCTAGCAAAGAAGAGGGAAGTGAGGGGGAGTGAGTGAACCAACCTTACTCTCATCAGAATTGGCTCAAAGAGGAAATAACATACACTTTCAATTGGGTGTAGAAATCTATCTTACGCTACAGGAAAGTAGGAGGGGAAGGGGATAAGAAAAGGGGGTGAGGGTGATAGAAGGGAGGGCAGATTGGGGGAGAGAGGGAGTCAGAAGCAAAACACTTCTGAGGAGGGACAGGATGAAAGGAGAGAGAGAATAGAATAAATGGAGGGGAGGATGGAAGGAAATAGCTAGCGATAGTAACTGTGAAAAAAAATTTGAAGCAAGTTTCTCTGATAAAAGCCTCGTTTCTCAAACATACAGAGAAATGAGTCAAATTGACAAAAATAAGAGCCATTGATAAGTGGTCAAAGGATATGGTCAGTTTTCAAATGAAGTAATCAAAACTATCTACAGCCATATGAAAAAAATATTCTAACTTACTATTGATTGGAGAAATGCAAATTGAAACAATTCTGAGGTATTACCACATACTTATTAGACTGGCTAATAGGAAAGGTAAATGACAAAAGTTGGAGGGGACGTGGGAAAGATGAGACATTAATACATTGTTGGTGGAGTTGTCAACTGATTCAACCATTCTATAGAGCAATTTGCCCAACTACGCCCACAGGGCTATAAAACCATGCATACCCTTTGACCTAGTAGTACCACTATTAAGTCTATATCCCAAATGAGATTTTAGAAAAAAGGAAAAGGACCTATATATACAAAAATATTTATAGAGGCTCTTTTCTGGAGGAAAAGAATTAGAAATTGAGGGGATTCCCATCAATTAGGGAATGGCTGAACAAGTTGTGGTATGAGATTATGATGGAATACTATTATACTATAAGCAATGATGAACAAGATGCTCTCAGAAAAAGAAACCTGGGAAGACTTGCATGGGCTGAAACAAAGTGAAATGTACTGTGTACAAAGTAACAGCAATATTGTAAGATGATCAGCTGTGAATAACTTAGCTATTCTCAGCAATACAACTATCCAAGACAACACTCTGAAGGACTTATAATGAAAAATGCTATCCGTCCCCAGAGAAAGAATTGATGGTGTCTGAATACAGATTGAAACAGACTTTTTAAATTTTTCTTTATTTTTCTTGATTTTTTTTTTTTTGGTCTGTGTTTGTTTTTTTTTTCACAACATGACTATTACAGAGATGTTTTGCATGACTATACATGTATGGCCTATGTCAAATTGCTTCCCTTCTCAATGAGGGGTGAGGCTGGGAAGGGAGGAGAGGAGAGAATTTGGAACTCAAAGTTTTGAAAGCAAATGTTGGAAATTGTTTTTACATGTAACTGGGGAAAAATAAAATGCTAAATTAAAAAAAAGAGAGTAATCTATAGATCTAGATATGGCTAGATCTCTCCTTTTCCTCCATCATGCCCCATTTTGTATTTCAGTTATCTGGGTATATATGTTGTATTCTCCCAACCCACTTGAAAAATATAGTAAACTCTTCATGGGCAAGGACTATGTCATTTTTATCTTTATATCTCCAAATGCAATGCCTTGCACATTCTAGGAACTTAATAAATGAATTCAAAGTTAGGTGTTCCCATTTAGAACACCCTGCCAGCAGGGGATTAGAAAGCAGATGACAGAGAAATTCACCTTCATAGCAATTTTAGCAGGAATAGGTTAGTCAGGAGGGTCCCAATTCATGCATTTTGTCCATGTAAGATAATAGATTTTATTTAATTCAGCTCTAGTGGTCAGTGTAATGTATTTATAGCATTGAAAATTGTAGGCTTCAGCAGCTCAGAATGTAATTTAGGATATGGAAATAGAAAATGGGGCTGGGAGCATATGGTTCTTCCTTAATACAAAACCCTACTGTGTAGTGATGGGACATTTTGATATGAACATAAGGCCATTTACCAGCAGGATTCAGAAATACTAAAGGCTGTCTTCATGACTTCTATTCTATTTGAATAGAGGACAGTCATGTGTGATTTCAAAAACAGGAAAGTAATTTACAATATAAATATATACATGTATGTACACATAAAATATGTACTTGTGTATATGTGCATTATGTATGTATAGAAGCATATATATATTTATATATATACATCCTTTACCACTTTCTCCAATATACAAATGCTAATTCATTGGGGCTTTATTTTTTCTCTCTATTATTTATGTAATGAATTACTTAGGTTGGAGTTATGAATGCTAAACTCGGAATCTGAATTGAATCTGAATTCTGTCACTGATTAGCTTACATATCTTATGGAAAAGACACAACTACCCATAGCTTCAGTTTTTTCATCTATGAAATGATAATAATATTTTCACTTCTAATCTCATAAAGTTATTACAAGAAAAGAATATACAGAGAGAGACATATAGCACTATAATTCTATGTTAACACCATTATTATTGAAAATAATGCTTTTTCATTTGATTCTTTCAATGTTAGTTCATTTGTTTAGTTTTCAAGTTCTTGGGGACCCAAAGACTTGGGTAAAACTTTTAGGTCTTAATAAGGAATCAAAGCAGTTTCTAAGAAAAGCTTGTTCAGTCTGACTGCTTTTATCATAAATTTATTCCTGTCTAACTCTCCCTCAAAATATGCTTTAAATTTGACTCTTGAGAGGGCTCCAGTTATAAAATGTCCTGAATCATTATGTACATATGTGTTTGTGTTTAAATCAAAAATCATTTATAAACCACACTACAGAAAATTCAATGAGGATTTACCAAGGGCCTATTCATTCTACGCAAGGCATTGTCCTGCTTCAGGGAACTAGAAGGAGCTTAAATCTGATACAGTTCTCCATAGGCCTCAATCTTGGCACATTTGAAGGACCAAAACATAAAATATAAGAGCTGGACATCTACTCCAACCTTTACCTGAAAAGGATTCACTTTTGCAAGAGTGCCAACCAGGAATCATCCAGTCATCGCTTGACTTGGGACATTTCAAACACAAAACAAAACTTATCTTCCCTATCCCATCCCTACTCTTAGCAATAAAAAAACCCACGCCTTTTTTAAACTTCCCATATCCATCACAGATACCATCATCCTTCCATCCAGTCACCCAGGTTATCCAGTCTCCTGAGTCAACAACTGGAATCATCCTCAACTCCTAACTCTCTCTTACTCATGTAATCAGTTGCCAGGACTTGTCAAATCTACACTCACTTCTCTCGTATCCATCCTCTTCCCTCCACTCACATGGCTGCAGCTCCAGTCTTAATACCTTTTGCCTATTCAATTGCAAGACTCTTCTACTTGGTCCCGCAGGTTCAAGTCTTCTCCCCACGGGTGTGAAGTAATATTCCTAAGGCACAGGTGTTGCTCCCCTGCTCAAAAAAAACTCCAGTGGCTCCCTATTGCCTCTAAGATGAAATACAAATATCTCTATTTGGCTTTTTTAAAGCCATCCACAACCTGATTCCAACCTACCTTTCCAGCTTTATAAAACATTCCCTTTCACAAACTGTTCGGTACATCTGACTTCTTATCCCTCTTATTCCTCACATGCTGCATCCCATTTCCTACATCCATGCCTTTGCAAGGCTGTTCCCATGCTTGGAATTCACATTCTTTTCACTTCTGGCTCTTAGAATCCGAGTTTCCTTTATAACACAGATATGTTTGTATGTATGTATGTATGTATGTATGTATGTTATAACACAGTTAAGATGCATCTAGGTGGCACAGTAGACAGAGTGCTGGACCTGGAGTCAGAAAGACCTGAGTTCAAGTCCAATCTCACACACTTACTAGTTGCATGACCCTGGGCAAGTCATTTAAACTCTGCCTACCTCAGTTTCCTCAACTGTAAAATGGGGAGCATAATAGCACCTACCTCTCAGGGTTGTTGTGAGTCTCAAATAAGATAATATTTGTAAAGTGACTAACACAGTGCCTGGGACATAGAAGACACTTAATTATGCCCTTCCCCTTAAAGAGCCACCTTCTACATGAGGTCTTTGTTAATGTCTCCTGATCTCCCTTCAGGGATGGGGAACCTGCAGCCACAAAGCCACATGTGACCTTCTAGGTCCTCAAGTGTGGCCTTTTGACTGAATCCAACTTGTGGGGCATCCTAGTGAGAGAGTCTTGTGGTGTAGAAGGAAACTGTCCTATTGTGCCGTAAGTCCAAGTCACTTTCCCTTTAAGCCAACCCATACAGCATCCCATGGAAGAAGAAAACACAGGGTTCTCAAGCAAGGTAACCCCCACTTAGACAGAACCTACAGTACAGAGACCACAGGATGCAGAGGCCCCAAAACTGGGTATACGGGCCCCCAAACTGGGTACAGAGGCCCCAAAACTAGGTGTACATGCCCTAAAACTAGATGCAGAAACCCAAAATTGGACACAGAGTCCCCAAAGCTGGGGGCAAAGTCCCAAACCAGGCACAGAGGCCCACCTATTTGCCTCTCCCAGTGTCCCATGGGGAGGGGAACAACACAGGGTTCTCAAGCTGGGGATCCCCCACTTAGCAAGAACCTGTAAAACAAGATGCAGAGATATCCAAACTACCCCCAGTCTGACTGGGGTACTGACAGTAAAGGAAATAGGGTTACCTTGATTTGGAGAGGGCCTGAAGCTGAGAAAAGTCCATTGGGTGCCAGAAATGAAATGGAATAAAATCAAAGTTCAGGGGCACCCCAAAATGTTGGGTGCTAGGTCATCTCAAAAGAATTCACTCAGGCTCTCTCCAAATCAAGTATAGGTGTTTATTGGGGTAACAGAACACAATATACCAATAAGTTCCTCTGCCCCTTAAGGGAGACACAGCTTATGAGAGACCCCAGCTTAAGGAGGGGTGGCAGCCCCCCAAGGGAGAGAGCAGCCCCCCCCAAGGGAAAGGGCCACTTATAGGAGATGGGTCTTTAAGGGAGATGCCCATCAAGGGAGACCCCAGTTTAAGGGGAATGTCCTCCACTTAAGGAAGATGACCAAGTAAGGGGAATGCCTCTGTCCCACTTAAGGGGGCTGCTAAATCCTTGCTAAGAGGGACGCCCTCCGCTTAAGGATTTGGATTCAGTTTAGATTCAGTTAAAGGGCCGCACTTGAGAACCTCGAGGGCCACATGTGACCTCAAGGCCGCAGGTTCCCCATCCCTGTGTGCTAGTGCCTCTTCCTACCCAAACAAAAAATGCTTTGTACACACACACACACACAAACACAAACACACAAGCACAGTTTGTTTGGTGTAATTACATATGTAAATGTCTCCCTTGATAGAATGTAAACTCCTTAAGGGCAGGGGTTGTTCCATTTTTGTCTTTGTATTTCCAGAGCCCAGTTTATACCTGCCATATGGTAGCACCAATGCTTCCTGATCAATTGATTGGAATTTTAAGCTAAGAGGGAGAAATCTGTGAAATCGAGAAAGGGAAGAGTCTTATCCAATAAGCCAGGACTTACTCAGGTATTTAGCTAGAGAGTCTGAGATTTGGGATATAAGCCAAGATAGAAGAGAAAGATTTTGCTGGCTCCAACCTACCTTTTCAGGATAATTATGCCCTTCATGTAGTCTCCTTCCCAGACAAACTTGCCTGCTTGCTAATCCTTGGGTCTCTGAAAAAGGCTGTCCCCCAATCACTGAAATGCTCTCTCTAGATAATATTGTTCTAAAAAGCAAAAGTAAGAACCTTTGTTTCTTGGATTCCCTCTCTTCCTTCAAAGCACAGTTCAAGCAACACCTCCAACATGAGGCCTTCTCTGATCTCCTCAGATCGATAAGCTCTCCAGAAATTACTTTGTGTACACTTTTTAACATAGGTAGATGACATGGAATGGGCACCCACCATGCAGGAACCTCCCACTTCTTGCCTAGGCATTGTGGACACCTACTTTCTCCTTGGGTTAGCTCCCTCTTTCCTACCTGTAGTCATTCCGGAAGATTTAGGTTCCCAGGAAAAGACACCCCCCCAATGTGGTTATATTCAAATTTTCTCAGATACCAAGGGTAGACTTGGTTAAAGGAAAATACATTTACCCTACTCACCACTCACATACAAATCAGACATTATCCTCTATCTTTAATAAAGGGGTTTCAGTATTTATATTTTTACTTCTTTCCCAAGCTGCCTAAATCCTATCTAAAAACCATTCTTCATCCACATATTTCAACAATTTTATTAAACCAAGTTTATTTTCCTGCTCCTTTCAGACTGAGCATCAATAAAAGCAGCAATAACTTACATCCTTTAATAGTTGCTTTAAATCATTTCTTTTTCTCAAAAGTAATTCTTCTGCCCCTTTCAACTAAACTATTCCATATGAAAAAAAAACTTTAAAGGGACAGTAACTTCAATATACATGCATGTGTGTATGTATATATACATATATATGTATATGTATGTATATATGTACATAAAATATATATACAATATTGTATTTACTTATAGGTGTACTATTGTTTCATCCAAAAGAATATAAGATTCTTGTGGGCAAGAACTGTTTTGTTTTTGTCTGTATCTCCAGTACCAATCACACTTCTTATAATATAGCAAGGGTTTAACAAATGTCTATTTATTGATTGTGTAAGGGCATGTTTTTACTAGACTTTAGCAAAGCTGAAGGTTGAAAATGTCAAAGACAGAGACATTGAAATTCCTTTCAGGGGTAAAAGAAGCATTCTATGTCTTTAAAAAGGCCTGAAGCTTTAAAAGTTCAACTGCATATGAAAAAGCCAACAAAGACAATAAACTTGGCCCAGGGCACAGACAGCCTCCATATCTTTGTCCCTAGTCACTCATCAGATAAGACTCCAGCAAAAATCTGTACCTAGCTGGTCACCATAAGTACGAGTGGGGTCCCTCATGGAACGAGCCATGCTCTGAACCAAGAAGAACCGTTAAATAAGAAAGGCTAAACTCCTATATTCTATCTAAAGACGACAAAACTCAGAGCCAAAGCCTTAAGAGAGCTGAAGAGGAGAAGCTTCTGCCAATCGTAGATTAAAGGTTATACTGTGCTGAAAGAACACAGTAACAACCAGCCAAGACAGAAAAATGGAGGTAGTGATGATTGCAGCTGCCCATCACTGAGTGAGCCCACCAGAGACATCACACCGCCAATTCCCGTTTGGCAGCAGCTGTGTCCAGGAGCCAGGTAGTAAACTGGCCCAGTCAGTGAAGATGCTGCAGTGTGCAAGCAACAAGCTCACTGAACATTTCATCCAGTAGAAACTTCATGCCCTGCAAGAAGCCGGGGCAACTTAGCAAAGGAGTCCATTCCCAGCACCTATGCCTTACCCCACAGTAATTTTCATGAAGACTTTTCAGAGAAAGAAAGGACATTGGGGTTCTGCTCTTACAGAATTATAAGTTATCTTGGGCATGTATATTCCCTACACATATGTGCCTCAATACTACTCTCCTCACTGACTCTGTGTATTTGTGGGAGAATGACAGTTGTTTGTTTGTTTGTTTGGGGGAACCTGCTTTTAAACTATTGTTCTTTCTATGCCATTTAAGTAACTGTCTTTTCTAAAGAGTTAATTGAATCAACTGGCTTAATGGTGGTGGGAAGTACAGTGGTGGGGAATCATGAACTACAGTGTTAAGAGTAGTCTCCCACTTAGATCCCAAGGAGCGGCTTTTATTGTTGTTGCTGTTGTTGTTGTCATTCAGTCATTTTACCCTGTCCGACTCTTTGTGACCCCATTTACTTTTCTTGTCAAAGGTACTGGAGTGGTTTGCCATTTCCTTCCCCAGCTCATTTAATAAATGAAGAACTGAGGGAAACAGGGTTAAGTGACTTGCCCAGGGTCACATACCTAGTAAGTGTTTGAGGCTGGATTTGAACTAAGGTCTTCCTGACTCCAGGCCTGGCACTCGATACACTGCACCATCTAGCAACTACCACTCTGGAGATCCAGCATCCCAATGCTTTAGGGAGTAAGCCTGGAGGTACAATTGATTGACTTTAAGATCTACAATAAGGGGAGCTCACCAACTTCTGCAACAGCTCATTTTGCTTTTATCATCTCTCATTTTTAAACAATTTTTCTTTATATGGAGACAAAGTTTGCAACACTGAAGCTCCCACCCATTATTCCTCATTCTTCCCCTCTGAGGCCAAGAAGGACAAGTATAATACCACTTCCATCCAACAGTTACTCAAATACTTGAAGACAGTTACATGTTCCCATCCTCCCTCCCCTACTGAATCTTCTCTTCTCCAGACTAAATATTCTATTTCACAATTTAATTTTGCCCTATTGTTCTGTCACATAATGACCTATAAGGATTCAGACTTTCATCCAATTTGTTGCCTATTCCTTTAAGCTTTGTGCCACCTACAATTTTGATAAGTATCCAAATCAGTGATTAAAATGTTAAAAAGCAAATGATGACTTGTGGGGAACTCCTCTAGACACCCACCTCTACAATGACATCAGACCATCAAAGACTCTTTTTCATGTTCAGGCATTCAACTAGTTCTAAACCCAAATAACTGCATATTAATTTAATCTTATTTAGAGGTCCTACATCTTTTTTTTGTGTCATAGACCCCTGTGGAAGTTAGGTGAAGCCTATAGACCCCCTTCTTCATTTTCTTGTTTATGTCCATCACCCTTCTCCTGTCACTTCTCCATCATGTTTACTTTCTCATCCCCATGCCCATACTCCTATATCTATCACCACCACTTCTACTTTAACATCTCCATTTCTCTCTTAAGAGATGATTTGGTTGTTCAGTCATTTAGTTGTGTCTGACTCTTCATGACACCATGGACCATACCGTCCATGGGGTTTTTCTTGGCAAAGATACCGGGAGTGGTTTGTTATTTCCTCCTCCAGTGGATTAAGACAAAGGTTAAGTGACTTGCCCATGGTCACACAACTAGAAGGTGTCTGAGGATGGATTTGAATTCAGGTCTTCCTGACTCCAGTCCCAGTGCTCTATCCACTGAGCCACACAGCTGCCTCCTTAAAATATTATATTGGATTACAGTGTTTTTATAAGCACAAAACATCAAATACATAGGATTACAAAGGAAACCAATTATATGGAAATATAGTTATCAAAGTATTTTAAAAATTTACAGACACCAGGATAAGAATTCATGATCTTTCCTACATCTCTCTATCTTGTCCACAAGGATAACACAACAGATTGTCAACTGTTATGCTTACATCTAGGTATTGATTCCAGAGAATTACCCTGGTCCAGTAAACCTTTCACCAAAAGAAATGAGACTAGGCTAGCATGACTTGTTTTTAAGGTATTTATGTGTGGAGTTTCTGTTTTCAGGTAATATCCTTTTTTAATTTTTCTAAAATAAATTATATAATCTCAGTGATCACTGCTTCCCTTTCTAAATGCTCACATATCAACCCTTAGGTGATATATTTTAGAATTTTGACAGAAATAGAAGTCATACTCATGAGTCAAAATACAACAAAAGGATTTTCATACTAATTGAAATATATAATTATCTAATAGCAAAAGATCCTTGCAATTTGACTTTTTATACTGATGAATAGTTAGAGTGGGAAGAGACCTTAGACTTCATTTAGGTAAAGAAATTGAAGTCAACACATGTGTCAAATTACTCAATGTCACAAAGCCAATTCATGGCACAGGTTTACAAATTAAGTCTTCTGACTCCCTTTTAAGTGTTCTATACCACACTGCCTTTTCAATCACCTTTTACTTTCTACTAAGTCTTATTGCATCTATACTGCCTATCACAGGGGTACCCAGTCTGTTCATTATTAAATTTTTGGTTGATTCCCAAGCCTTACTAATATGCAGGACCATTGTTTTATAGGATTCAGAAATGGAAGGGCCCTTAGAGATCATCTGGTCCAATCTCATTTTTTAGATGTAAGATCCAGAGAGGTGAAAGGCTTTGATTAAGGTCACAGAAAGTAGATAATAGCATAACTGGGATTCCGATCTGGGGTCTTCTGATTTCAAATCTAGTGTTTCCCCAACCTTGGTATTGAGAAAGAAATCCACAGTGTGGAAAGGAGGGTAGAAGGAAAAGAAGTGTCTGGCCATCTCTTTCTCCTTTGACCTCTTCCTTCTTCCTCCCTTCTATTCTCCTTTTTCATCTCCATCTTCTCCACCCTTTTGTTACCCCTTTTTCCTCTTCTTTTTCTCTTATTCCTCTTTATTCATCTTCATAAATAGGCAAATTCTTGCCTATGTCCATCTCCCTTCTTCTGTTACTTCTTCATTGTCTTTCCTTTCTCATCTCCATGCCTGTTCTGCTATATCTCCACCATCATCTATCCCTGCCTCTTCAATTTCTACATCTCCATTTCCCTCTTGTTCCTCCTAAAAGATTGCATTGGACTTCTATGTATATATCAAACTTTAACAAACTAGTTGATGGTGCGCTGCACTTGGTGCCTTGTTAATGTCAAATTTTACTTATATTCAATGTATTTTAATGGAACATATATTGATAAATCATAAGATTCCGGGTAAATTTGAAGAACAGGAACCCTTGGCCCAAATGAAATAACAGGATACTAACATCTCTATCCAGCTTCATCTATGCTGTATAAATTTATTATAGCTATGATATGCCTTTCAAGTGTACTAACATTAAAGTTGAAAGGGAATTCCCATTCCTTAAGTCCAGCTTCTAGATCAGGCAAAAAATCTGGACCATGATTGTTTCAGATCTTTATGCAAATCCATGGCACACATTTTAGACCTTTTCCAGCCCAAAATTCCACGGGTAAACCTCTAACTAGCCAAATGCAATCAAATAATGTGAATAGTTGCCTAGGTATCCAAGCAATTTCAGTCATGTAAACATATGTAGGGACATTTAATATCTGCTTGTTGATGGGCCATTTGATTCGTACTTATGAGGGCAGCGTATGCTGCATTCAGTTATGGATGCCTATAAAGTCAAGATCAAATGCACTGGCAAAAGAAAGCCAGAACTTATTGTTCACCAGAGAGGAAAACAATTGCATAGGATCATTTCATATTGCTTACCTTTACCCAAAATCATTATTTCAGAGCAAGCAATTTGGAAATGGTCCCTTTGGTTGTTGGGAACTAATAAAATTTCATTTCTCTAAGGCAAATTCCTACTCTCTTATAATTTGAAAATAGACTTATATTGCTCAGCTTTAATAAAGTTCTGAAAATGACTGATTTGCAACATTTGGAAACTGCTTCTGTTGTTTTGAAATTTAAACTGAAGGTGGGGGGTGTCGTTTCATCCTTACAACTGAACTAAAACATGATGGGTAATTTTCAAGTGCTACAACCATAAAATACGTTCCATAGGGAGCAGCTACACACATTACTTCTTGAACATTTACCAGAGAGACCCACAAGTATTCACAACCACAAGAAAAAAATAAATAAAGGCACAAATCACTTAATAAAAATCATACCTAGGTTGCTAATTAAGTGCTTATTGGTATCACTGAAAATAGCATTAAGGGGCAATGAACCATAGGGTCATTTAATGAATGCATGGTAATATTTTCACTGTAGAACTAAAATACCATTCCTGATTTACTGTATTAAAAAACCATGTGGATAAACCTAAGAAAGATAGGCATTTAAGGATAATAAATAATATATTGAATTTAATAAACAAATTCTAATGACTTGAAGAGTCTAACAACAGATTGTTGGGGAAATAGCAAGTATTGAGAGAGCTCTCTCTCTATCTAATTACTCTACATAGGATATAATATCTTACTAGAGAAGCAGGGTATAACAGAAAGAACATTATCTCTCATGTTGGGAGAACCTGGGCTCAAATTCTGCCTACTTGTGTGACTTTGGACAAGTCACTTAGCCTCCCTGGACACCTAGACCTCAGTTTCCCCATCTGTAAAATGAGGGAGTTAGATGACAGCTTCTGAAGCTCCTTCCAGATCAAGGTAGCATACTCCTACCCCCTTATATACTCTTCCTATCCCAGTGATTATGAACACTCCCAACTGCTAATATAGAAACTCCCTTCCCTATCCCTTCTGCCTGCTACCTCACTCCCATCCACATCAACCTTACTCACCCAGGGTTCTGCTCCAGATCTGCCCATCCCTTCTTCTATTCCCTCTAGAATGCCTGTTCCATAGGCATGAGATAAGGGCTTACACCAGGATGATGGCTGTGTGAGTCAAAAAAAGGGGACATATAGGGGAGAAGTAGGAAGTTAGGCACACGTTGGATTGAGTGTTGGACTTGAAGTCAGGAAGACTTGAGTTCAAATTTACCTAAGATACTAGCTGTTTCATCCTGAGTAAGCCACTTAACTTCTGTTTTGACTCAATTTTTTCATCCATAAAATGGGGATAATAATAGCATCTTTCTCCCAGAATTGTTGTGAGGATAAAATGAGATAATGCTTCACAAACTTTAACAGGGATAAGTACTAGTGATGATGATGATGACGTGATGATGATGATGATAATAGAAATGACAAGACTTGACAACAGAATAAATATGTTGAATGAGTAGAAATGAGGAGTTAAGGGTAACACTGAGGTTGTCAGCCTGGGGACCGTGAGACTGGTGGTAGCAGGCAGAAGGGATAGGGAAGGGAGTGTTCTATATTAGCAGCTGGGACGGTTCATAATCAACACTAATAGGGAAGTTGAAAAGAAAGGAGGATTTAGGGGAAAGAAAATAGATTCTGCTTCTGGCATATTGAGTTTGGGATGTCTATGGGACTTCCATTGTGAGATGTCCAATAGGCAGTTGGTTATTTGAGACTGGAGTTCAGGGGGGAGGGTTAGGGTTGAATATAGAGATCTGGGAATCATCCACATGTTAGGGTTGAATATGGAGATCCGGGAATCACCTACATGGAGATAATTAAAAAAACCTCCAAAAATAATTGGAGAGATCACCAATCAAGGTAGCACAGAGGGAAAAGAAGGTCAAGGACTGAAGTTGGGGAACAACTAAAGCAAAGGAGACAGAAGAGCAATCAGACAGTCAGGAGGAAAGCCGGACATAGCAGTGTTATGAAAACTAGAAAGGAGAGACTATCCAGGAGAAGAGAATGATGAACAGTCTCAAAGGCTGTGGAGAGTTCAAGAAGGATGAGGACTAAGGAAAAAGTCATTAGATTTGGCAATTAAGAGATCATTAGCAAGTGCTAGCAATAGGGACAGAGGCGGACCCCTCATCCTCCATGCCTGCTCACCCAGCTGCACTTTGGGAGTTTGACCTTCCTTGCAACAGCCCTGCACACTCACCCCATTGGGAAGATCCCACCTCAGGCTCACCATGGGAACTGTTACCAACAATGATGGCATAAGAAAGCAGCACTTAATTGTTGTTTCTAGGGCTAATGTTGACTGGAGAATTAATCTGTTAGTGAAAAGTTTTCTTAAATGGTGCAATACTAAATCTGTAGAAAAAAGAAATAACAAGAACCTGCATGAATTTTCAATGGGAAAAAACCTGCTTTTATGCGATATGAATCTCAGACAAATGGAAAAGGATGAAGTAAATTTACAAAGACAGAAAATAGCAAAACTGAAGCACCTTTTAAAAATTGCTGAGTGCAAAATGCAGATTCTTTGAGCAAAATGAATAGCAAAAAAATTGCATGTGATGCTTTAGCCAAAGTGATCCAGAACCATCCAGACAGGCATGAAACTTTAAAGAAACTACATGCTTAGGGGAAAAGAATTACTTCATCTTTCTCATATAAAAGAGAATGTTGAAGATAAGCTGAAATTAAGGCAAAAGCAGTTCGAAGCTCTTAGCATTCTCCCCAAACTTCAGCAAACACTAGAAAATGATGAAAAACTCTTAGAAGCTGACAGACTCTGGAAATAAATATGGAGACTGAACAATAGGTACACTGAAGTCTCATTGTTCCAAAGATATATAAATATCTGTCTTAGTTTCCTTTTACTTGGCAAAGCTCTTTATATATTAAATGTATTTCCAAGTTATTTTTTCCAGTTATTTCCATGAAAGTGACAAAATTATGGATAATGGATTTTTATTAAACAATATTTTTTCAACTATCTAACCAGCAAAAGTCTTGTTTTAATGAAGTTTGATTTTGTAAATTTTTTTTATCCTTAGCCTTTAAAATGTATGACATGTTTTTAAAATATTTTCAGTTTGTTTTCTTTGGGCATATTTTGGTAATTGTTAAAAATGATTAAAATTCAAAATGATTCTCACAAGTTGAATTTTACAGAGAAGAATTTTTAGACTATCTACATAGAAGACATATATATATGTCTGTATGTATGTATTCATATACATGGTGTCCCAAAAGCCATAGTTTTAAGCATAGCGGTTCTAAGCTTTAATAATTTCAGAAGTATAAGTAGCTATAATCCATAATTTCAAATTTTAATTTTTTCATTTTCTTTCATACTTATTTAGTTTTGTGAATTTTGAATAATAAATGTTCTAATTTTAAGAAGATGGAACATCCTGCCATTATGTGTTGAGTGTATGACTGTTTTGGTCCTATTGCTTGGCTACTTTGGTTACCTGATCTATCTCCACTAGATTTTTTTCATAGGATCACATCAAATCTGTCATGTGTACATCAAAACCTTCTTCTTTAGTTGATTTTAAGGCTAGAATTACAAATAAATCCTTTCAGTAACAGAGCAGAAGCTGATGAAAGGCTTTTACAAAGTTAAAAAATAGACCAAAGTGATAAATAGCACAACAGTGGTTATGTTGAATTTTAACAAGAAACATCAATATTTTAATGGAAATAATTCATCTTTCAAATGTTGCTTTTTTGTAAGTTTATAGCATTTATATTTCCAAATTTATTAAAGCTTTAAAATGCACTAAAACTTTTAGGACACCCTGTATATACATACATAGCCTTGCTAGAACTCCTGGTGAATGAATGGTTCTCCCGTCCCTTCTTTGGACACCCTCAACTTGGTAGGTGTGTTCTTGGGGGTTGTCTGACAGACAAGGAATTGGTGACTTTCCCAGGCTCACACAGCTAGTGTTAGAGGGGATTTCAATGTACTTCCTGACTACAAGACCAGTACTCTATCCATTAGACCATGCTGCTTTTACTGATGGAAAAAATATATATGAGCAAATAATAGGTTGATTTCTACATAGATAAATGAATTGCTCACTTTTAAATGAATAAAAATTAAACAAAATTTGTCACTAAAGTTACAGAGAGAGAGAGAGATTATTAGTAACTTTAGAGAGAGCAGTTTCCAGCAATTATGAGGTCAGAAGACAGATTTCAGAGGGTTTACAATTGGATGAGAGTTGAAGAAGCAAAGGTACCTAATGTAGACAGCTTTCGCAAGGAGTTTAACAAAGAAGGAGAGAAGATATATAAGATAGTAGATGGGGTGAATGGTTGAATCTTGTGGGTTTTTTTGAGGAAATGGAGGAGACATGAGTGTGTATGTAGGCAATAGGGAAACAACAAGTAGACAGAGAGTGACTGAAGATGAAGAGACAGAGGAGATGATAGAGGAGCAATCTAATATGAAGGTCAGGCTTTTGTGCATTCAAAATCATATGATAGTAGTTCCAATCCTGATGAAAGGGCAGAGGCTGACCTGCCCAAGTTAGAAGAGGAGATTCAGAGAAAGTTAATTACCAACCACAGGCCTGAAAGCAGACCTATGTCCTTTCGAGTTTTGGAGCTGCTGGGGGCTATCTTTCCGCATAGCTCTCTCAGAGAATTCCCTCCTTAGCGTCAGAAATGGATGCAGCCTAGTGGTGGGATTCAGGGATTCATGGTGCTCTTCCAGAAGGCTGGGCTTTCAAGAACTCAGACAATCCATAGAAATCTCCAACTAGTCTTCAGCCTTTAAGGCTGGCTCTTACAAATTACTTCAGAAACTTATTTTGATATCAGACAAAAATGTTTAAAGACAGGTACCTTGAGATAGTGTACAAGGCTTCCAATAAATATTTGTCATATAAAGTCAAGTTGACAAATACTTATTGAAAAATTACTATGTTAAAGGCACTTTACCTGGTACTAAGGGGTTATAGAGAAATATGAGCCATGGTCTCTGATCTCAAGGAACTCACATTTCAGTTAAGGAGCTTAGTAGTTGTATCATATGTGTTTTTGTTTGTTTTTTACATAACCAATAAATTAAGACAAGTAGACGTGGCACATGGGATCCTCTATAGAAAATCAAGCAATCAGTAAATACCTATTGATCTGGTCCAATCCAGAATGCATATATTGGTGTGTGCACATATGAGATTCTCTTTATTTTTTTAAGTTTAATAAGTGTTCGCTTCATGTTTAAGTCTAATAAATGCTTATTTAACTGAATTGAATTTTTATGTCAATATTATTTTTAAAGGGAAGTAAAGTGAAACAAAAAAGCTGAGGGATTTGTGTTTATAGGGATTTCTGAAGGTATTTGCGGGAGGCAAATATGTGCTCTTAGTTTTATTAATAGGAAAAGTCAGTGGAAATGATGGAGAGGTAGGGAGGACTATCTGACAATAGCTTAAATAATATTAATTTTGCACATCAAATAGAAATTTTTGAAGGTTCAATACATTCTTAAAACTTACTGGCAAAGCCACAATGCAAGTATTAGTCCATGTGGCACATATTAAGTATCTCACGAGTGAGGAAAGCACTGAACTATGTTGCATTTTTCACTCTCAATTTGGGAACAATCTCTCTTGCAAAATCATAGAGCTGGAACAAAGCTTGTGGAGTCATTCACTCTATCTCCCTGTGTCAATCATGACTATACCTCGACCATCCTAGACAAATAAAAATTCATGCTATTTTAAAGGCTTCCAGAGAAAGACTTCTCAATTCATCTCAATAAGTTTCACTATTTAATACTACCTCACTGTAAAGTAATTCTTCTTAAATCTAATCTAAATCCCTCACAATACGGTTTAAGCTTATTTCTGTTTTACTGGCAATGATTTCTGATTTTACATGGGCTAATGATAAAAGTTCTGTTATGGTCTTATGTTAATCTCGCCTCTCTTAGTTGCATAAATCAGTGATCTTATCCACATGAATACTCCCTCTACCATACAAATCATACCTCAAACATGCCTGCTTTGAGAGACTTACAGGAGGATGCATTTGAATGATAATGAAGTTGGCAAGAAGGAATCTTTCTCTTCCTCTCTGTGGGCTGACAGGTCTGGGTCAAGTGTAGATTCAGCATTTACAGGGGGGTAAACTCCTTGACTCTAAACACAAATCAATGACAATGAAATTCAATTATAAACTTTGAAATGAAATATATTTTCAGGAGAAATTTGATGGTAAAAATAAGTCAATAAGATTGATCAAGTCAACTGGGTGCAGAGCAGGAAGATCAAGGAGGCAGTATGATACATGGGAAGGCATGGGATTTAGAGTTAGTTCCTGGGCTGGAATATCAGCTCGCCACTTAATACCAGTGTGACTTTGGGAAAATCACTTAACCTCTCTGACCATGTTTTCTCATTTACAAAATGAGAGGAGGAGACTAGATGAGCTCAAAAGTCTCTTCTGTGCCTAAATCTATGTCCTAAGGATTATGCCCATGAAAGCTGAATTTGTTCTCTCAAACCCTTTAAGAGAGTCTTCTGGCCATGTCTAGAAGTTACACACTAACCAAAGTGCAGTATTAAGAAACCATTCATTTTAATTGTCGGTACTGAAAGTGATTGCAGTGAATAAATCGATTCTATAGCAACATGGACCAAATATCAAGGACTGTCAGGATGATTGAATTGACTCTGTCTCTTACTACTCTTTTCAACCATGTAGGCATAGCTTAGAAAAATCAGAAAAAAACAGTATTGCCAGAAATGACTGATAGTCTACTATTAGGAAGTTTTGTTGTTGAGTAGTTTCAGTCATGTCCAACTCTCCGTGACCCCATTTGGGGTTTTCTTGGATCGTTTCAATCATGTCTGACTCTTCAAGACCCCATTTGGGGTTTTCTTGGCAAATATACTGGAGTGATTTGTTATTTCCTTCTCCAGTTAATTTTGAGATGAGGAACTAAAGCAAACAGGGTTAAGTGACTTGCCCAGGGTCACATAGCTAATAAGTGTCTGAGGCCAGACTTGAACTCAAGAAGATAACTCTTCCTGACTCCAGGCTGGGCACTCTATCCACTGTACCACCTAGCTGTGTCACACGTCTGTGACATAAAACAACAAATATCCATAAAACTTATTTAGCAGAGAAGATAATAGGAAAGAGGAGAGGGAGTTTTTTATTTTTTCTATGTTCTTCTAAGGAGAGAATAGAATTCAAAATTCCAGTCCTGATGGTTTCCTTACATTTAATTTTTGATACTTTATTATCATCATTAATAGTATAATCATTAAGACAGTAATGGATAAGCATTAAGACACTGTAGTGTAAAATGTAAAATCAGAAATGCATGTAAGCAAGAAATTTGTGGTTAAAAAATACCTAGTCTTCTAAGCAATTTACATTAGAGTTTGTTAGTTTTTTTCCCCCGCATTCATGTAAGACATATTTCCATACTAGTCACTGTTGTGAAAGAAGAAACAGACCAAAAGAAAAAAAATGAAAAAAATAAAGTAAGTGAAAAAAGTATGTTTTGATCTGCATTCAGAGTCCATCAGGTCTTTATCTGCATATGGATAGCATTTTCCATCAAGAGTCCTTTATAATTGTCTTGGATCATTGTGTTGTTGAGAAGGGATAAATTATTCATAGTTGACCATCACATAATGTTGCTGTTACTGTGTACAATGTTTTCCTGTTCTGCTCATTTCACTTTGCATCAATTTGTACAAGTCTTTCCAGGTTTTTCTGAAATCTGCCTGCTCATCATTTCTTATTGCACAATAGTATTCCATTACATTATATACCACAACTTGTTCAGCCATTCCCCAATTGGTAGGCATCCTCTCAATTTCCAATATTTTGCTACCACAAAAAGAGCTGCTATAAATATTTTTGTACATGTAGGTCCTTTTCTCTTATTTATGATTTATTTGGGATACAGACCTAGTAATGGTATTACTGGATTAAAGGTTATGTACAGTTTCCTTGCCCTTTGGGTGTAGTTCCAAATTGCTCTCCAGAATGGTTGGATAAGTTCACAACTCCACCAAAAGTGCATTAGTGTCCCAATTTTTCCACATCCTCTCCATTTATCATTTTCTTTTTTTTGTCATACTATCCAATCTGATAGGTGTGAGGTAGTACCTCAGAGTTGTTTTAATTTTTATTTCTCTAATCGAAAGTGATTTAGAGCACTTCTTCAGGTGACTATAAATAGCTTTAATTTCATCATCTGAAAACCACCTGTTCACATCCTTTGACCATTTATCAATTGGGGATCTACATTAGGTTCTTAACTAAAAAGTTGTTTCTCTTAGGATCAGGGCTAAAAGGTCTTTAAGAATGGTCATCATTTTATAGAAAAGAAAATTTGGTTTCAAAAAAAAAAAAGAAAATGTTGCTGAACATCATGTTAGTGACAAAGTTGAAATTGGAACAAACCTAAATCCAGGGCTCTTTGCCCTGCAGCATAGTTACCAAGGGGTAGCTTAGAGCTTCTGGTGGGTAAGGGAAAAACATAGAAATTTGAGATAGTGATGAACCTCCAGGCTTAGGGCGATGTACCTTCTCTCTTCAAGGTTTACCCCAACTTACACGTGATACTAATTATGAATAAATAGCACAAAAATGTAACATTAAAAACTAAAATTGACTCATAGGTACATCCAAAGATCAAGGGTTAGAGCAAAAATAGAATCAGGATCACAATTTTAGGAGTTAATGTGCCACTACAATGAAACCCAAGGAAGGTAAAGGATCAAGATTATTTCAAGAGGTAAAGTTTCTGAATTCCGTTCCCCATAATACTGAGTCCTGATCTTTGGAGGAAATTGCCTGGACTATATTTCCCAAAAGGCTGTGCATGGATCACAGTATGGGGACACCAGCGAGCACAGATTTTGATTGGATGAAGATGTTCTACAGTGTGGGAGTCTTAAATAGTGCTACAAACGGTATCATGAGCAAGCAGCAAAGATGTGGGCAGCAATGGAGATGAGAGAGGAAGAAAGGGAAGCCACATGAAGAGAAAACAACTGCATGGACTTGGCCATGCTATCGTTACCAGTGACCTCTCTTCTAGACCATGGACTATGATGACGGCAACAAGAGATGCAGCAAAAGGTTGCAGTGCTTATACAGCCCTTGGTCATCATTCTAGTCTACCATGCCAACAATGAAGAGGAAGCTGATGAGGAAGAGCAGCTTCAGACTATAAGCCTCAATGCTGTGTTCCTCTCCTGAAGTTTCGAAGACGCAGAGGGATGAGATGGGGAGCACTCCCTTAGAGGCACATGAGATGACAACGATTTGTGTATAAGTTCCAGGAATACATACTATTTGATTTTCATAATTGTTGATCGTCTCACTAATCTAATTAAATGCCTTTCGCTTTTGAATTAATGTATTGTTTGATATGGTCTGGCAAAGAGATGTATTGATAAGGGCTCAAGCCACAGTTTTGAATAGATGACTTTCAAAACAGTACTCAGCACCTGGTTATAGTTAGGAAGACAAATACAGATCATACTGAAGGATATAGTTTAAAGAATTAACCCAAGATGTGGAATGTATGACTAATTCATTATACATCTGTGCTTGAGAAGTTTGAAACTATATATTTAGGAAAATAATTTAACTGGAATTTCAATCTGAGATAATTCCTATAGAGGGAGATTAAAGAGGAACATTTAGTGGGTACTAATATTGACTTTCAACTTCGAGATAAGTAGGATTTTTTTATCTTTTTAACAGAGGGGACAAAAATGCTGGTAAGACAGACAGGATTGAAATGATTCCACATAAAATGGTTCATTTTCTATTTGATCCAATTGAAAATTATTAAGTTTTTACTTTCTAATGGGTACAACAGTCCTTGTCTTTGAGAAGGCCCTTCTGCAGGTACTCTGAGGTCCTGTTCCTATATAATAAAGATGTGGGAATCCTCTCTGCAAAATGTGAAGATCTTCTACAACTATATTTTTTTTTGCAGAATCTTTTTCTAATTTAGTCTGCCTTAGTTTAGAGAGCATCTTGATCAGTTTGCCAACCTAGCCTATTCTAATAATTACCATAATCAATCATTTTAAACCACACAATTATTTAACCTCCACCAAAATAAACTCTCCAAGATATGATGGATCACTACTCTTGACAAGCATTGAGAATATATGCGTATTCAACCCAATTGTACTGCTAATATAAAAGAAAAATGCTTTATTAAAATTGAAACTCTTCCAAATGTATGTATTAGAAAATGTTCAAGGTCACCCATTACCTATCTAGCAAATGAGAGACAGCATACATCTGTGTTGCATATTTTAAGTATAGCAACCCCTGTGGGTTTCTTTATTAGGTTCTGCTCATTTCAATTTAGAGAGTTCATAAGGTTCTGTTTTGAAAATATTTGTCATAACATGTAAAGGTCTCATTCCTATAAACAGTATTTGTGCTGATGTAGTCAAGTATAAGGATGTCTAAAATCCTTACATGACTTGGTACAGTGGAAAGATCACTAGATTTTAAATCAAAGATCTGAGTCAAATCCCAGATATCTTCTTACTATCTGTGTAAACTGGTATAAATTCCTTAATCTCACTATTTCCCCAATTTGTTTGTTTGTTTGTTTTCATCTATAAAATGAAGGGGTTGGGTTATATAACCACTAAGGTCACTTCCATTTCTAAAAGCCTAAGACTTTAGAGTTGTTTTAAAATAAGATCTCATAGTTCAGTTCTTGTCCTATTAAATATTTGCTTGTTTTAATGAATTCAGCCTGAAGTTCTAGTCCGTCAGTCAGCAGATAGATATGCATTAAGTGCCTAATATTTGTCAGATGCTGTGGCAAATTCTGGGGATACAAAAAGAAGCAAAAGGCAGGCCTTGCCCTCAAGGAGTTTACAATCTTATAAGGGAGATAATAAGCAGACAAATTTATGCAAACAAGCTGTATACAGGATAAATAGGAAATAAATAAGAAAGGGAAGCAACAAAATTAAGAAGCATTGGGGAAGGCTTCCTGTACAAGGTGGAGTATTAGTTGACACTTAAAGGAAGCCAGGAAGGTCAGTAGTCAAGCCCAGCAGGGAGAGGATTCCAAGCATGGGGGACAGCCAGAGAAAATGTCCAGAGAGAGATCTGAGACAGTCAGGAATCCAGTGTCACTGGATCAAAGAGTTGGGAAGTAATTATTGGTTGATTGTTGTCCCTTCTTGAAGAGGACCAAAATAACATCATGATTTTGGGATCAAGGTACAGTGTGTCCGACCGTGATTGCTCAGACCAATACAAGCTCAGAAGGCTCTACCAAAGGTTGGGCATAAATAGTCCACATGAACATTTGGAGTAGAGACATCTCTAAATATGCTCATCTCATGTTTCTTTTGAGCTACTGCAATTCTGCTTTTCTCACAAAGTGAAGCAGCACCTTCTTTGATGTCATGCTCAGCAGTCCTTTGCCAGTGTCTCCCATGTCTCACAATTGATTCCAAAGTTCTTCAGAGAGACCTTGAGAGTAAGCTATAAGAAGATTGGAAAGGCTTTGAATGTCAAATGGAGGATTTTTTATTCGATCCTGGAGATAACTGGAAGCCATTGGAGTTGGTTGAGTAGAGGGTGACATGGTTGCATCTGCACTTTACAAAAATCACTTTGGTGGCTGAATGGAAGATGGATTGGAGTGAGCAGACGTTAAACACACCAGCAGGCTACTGCAGTAATCCAGGCATGAGGCAAGGAGGGCCTGCATCAGAACAGTGGCAGTGTCGTAGAAGAAGGGGGCACAGTCAAGAAATGTTACAAAGGTGGAATCAGCAGGCCTTGGCAACAGATTGGATGTGGGAGAGTTTTTGAAAATTTTCCTCTGTTATGCACTGAAGAATAGGAAAAATAAACAATTTTCTTTTTGTGCCATGAAACTTCAGATGAAAAGGCCCTCCCAGGAACTCAGAAGGAAAAATAGAAAAGACAATAGTAGAAGCAAAACTCTTTTTCCTCAGTTCAAAAAGCTAAGCCTAAATTTCCTAGCCATAGAAGTAGTGCTCAGACACTGACTGCTTCTCTAGAAGACTTTGAACCATTTTTGTTTATATCTGCACTTATTTTCGTCCTGTGCAAAAAATCTCTTATCACTGATTAGCCCTAAAAGAACACGTCCTTCTTTACTGGAGCAGTAGTTTGGTTCACACTGTGTCCTTCTTCATGTATTTTACTGTCACAGAATGAAATCTTTTTCCTTCATTTTCAGTATTTGCTTTCCCTCCCCCCTTGATCTACAGTCTCAATAAAATAAATTTTTAAAATTCTACTTAAAATAATCTTTTTTTGTTCAAGAAAACCTGTGAGATTAATAATAATTTTCTTTCTTTACTAGGTCTTCCCTAAGAAAGAACCTTTGTAGCTAAGTTGATAATAAGCAAATTATTGTTATTCAGGTTCAAGAACTACCAATTTTTTTTAAATTAAGTTTCTATTATTATCAAAAAAAAAAGGAAAAGAGAAAAGAGAATTCCATCTTTAAGCATATTGTTTTCTTCTACTCTGGTCTTATTCATCCATCCACCCACCCATCCATCCACGCAACCACCCATTCAAAAAGCATTTATTAAGAATCAACTATGTGCCAGGCATAGTGTAAGGCACAGTGGATACAAACAGTACCTGAGCTCAAGGAATTTATAGTGTACTGTAATTTGGTTTATTGCAAATTTATTTATCTTACAATTCTGAAAAGATGGCTTAGTGAATGGTCTATGGTCCTACAAATTTGCTCCAACTCAAAACTGTAGAAATTGTAACAAATAAGACCATCAATAAAAAAAATGAAAAAAAGAAACCTTCATGGGAGGAATTTCAAACCCAAAAGAAAACTCAAAGAAATTATTAGGCAAAAAATGAAGTTCTAATATACTAGAAAAATACTCTAAGTAAAGGTAAGTAAAGATAAATCTCTAGAAGGAAAGAAAAAGAATAATACATTAAGACCTACATTTCTTAAAGAGAGAGTAGACATACTGCAAGAGCCTCCTGAATGGCTTAAAATCAAAATAAAAGACAAATTAAGATCTGGCATTTACAAGGTTAGAAGTAAGATTGCTTAAGGAAGAATTAAAAAGATAAGCATGAGAATTAACAACATCAAAAAGAGAGCAGAAAAATCTCAATATAACAATAGAGATAATTTCATAATCACTGGACTCTCTGAAAACAATATTTTTAAAAAAATATATACTGGATACTATTTTCCAATTTACCTAAAATTCTCCTCAGAAAGTCTACTGTTATATTGAGACTTACAATGTAGTGTAACTTGACACTGTATTTCAAAAAATCATGAACAAAAATTACCTAAATCTATTAGACCCACAGGAAAAAGTGAAGATAGAAAGAATCCACAATTATCTCCTGAAAGAAATCTCAAAAGGAAAAGTCCCAGAAGCATCATAGCCAAAAGACAGAGTTCCCAGCTCAAATAAAAATAATACTGCAAAGCATCTAAAAATAAATAGTTCTGATGCCAAGAAGACACAATCAGGATCATACAAAATCTAGCAGACTCTACTCTAAATTAGAGAAGATCTTGGAATACAGTATTCCAAAAAGCAAAATATATAGGCTTGCAATCAAGAGTAACTTGTTTTGCAAAATTGAGTGTAATAGTATAAGGGATAAAAATTATCCCCTTAATGGAAGAGAGGACTTTCAAGTATCTCTGATGAAAAGACCAGAGTTGAATAGGAACTTTGACACGTAAACACAAGAACCCAGAAAAATATAAAAAGTCAATTTATTTGAACAATTCTAAGAGGCTTTATGATGATGTCTTGCTAATATTCCAAAGTGGGGGAGGGGGAAAGGAACAAGTGTCCCTTCAGAACCTTAATGTTTTAATGTTTTCAAAAAAATATTGAGGGAAGTAATGAGAAAAACAGATGACCTAAGGTTGGATTGATTCTGTTCTGAGGGTTTGAAAAAGGGGAAAGAAAGGAAAGCAAAAGGGTTACACTACAAATGAGGAAGAAAGCAGGGGTGAAGGTGGGATGGTTCTTTGCATTTCTTATAATTGGAGTCCATGAGAAGAGTATACAAATATGGACAAAGGAGTAGAGGCAGCAGGTGTCAGATGAATTTCACTCTTATCTGAAATAAACAAAAACTGTTGAATACACAAACACTCAACACAAACAGTTTGATGTAGAAACATATCAAATTCAATAGGGAAATAAGTGGGGATGGGGGCGGGGATAAGAGGAAGGATAATAACAAACTTCCTGATCCAAAAGGGAAAAGAAAAAAAAGAGCTAGATTCCCCACTGATTGGAGAATAACTGAATAAATTTTGTTTGCATTGTAAGAAATTACAAAAGAGATGAATGCAAAGAATCCTGAGCAATCTGAACTGCAGTGTAAATCAAGTAGAACCAGAAGAACCGTTATAAAAATACAACACTATAAAGGAAACAACTTGGAAAGACTTAACTCTGATCAATGCAATGATCAACCATGTCTTCAGAGGATCAATGACAAAGCATGTTATCTAGCTCCTGACAGAGAAGTGATGGATTCAAAGTACACAAAGAGACATATATTTCTGGACATGGACTCTGTGTGGATTTGCTTTTCTTGACTGTGCTTAGTTGTTATAATGGGTTTTTTTCCCTTTCTCGAGGCATTTTTTGGTGAAGGGGAATTGAGGAAGGGAGAGAGTTAGCAATACAATAGCTAAACAAAAAGGAGGCCACTAATCTGTTTTAGTGCACAGAAAAGAATAGAAAGAATTTTAGAATGAAACACAATCAAGCAAGACAGTTCTGAAAGTAATGTTAATATATTTCTTTTAAAAAAGCAGCATGAAATGGAGATCATTGGTTTTATACACAATCCTTTTGTTGTGTTCTGCTGTATGCATGAAAATGCTTTCTTTTTTTTTGCTAAATTCAAAATAAAAAATGAAACTTGGATTAAAAAATGAGTGGCACAAAGATCAAATCATGGGAACACTAGAAAGTTATATTTGAGAGGATGATAACAAAGAATAGCATAGCAAAGCACATGGAATGCTATGAAAGCACTCCTTGAAGCAAGATTTCTTTTTTTTTTTTAATAACCTGTCAAAGCAAAGAAGGTTTAAGTTTTTTTTATTAGGCTTCAGAGTAGGAAAAGGCCAAGTTGTTACTGAGGCATACACAGTATCTAAAAGGGATTAAGCGATTATCCCCATTCATAGCTCCTAGGCTTGAAAATATATTTGTCATTGATATAGGGAGAAGTCACAAACCATACATTATTATTCTGCCATTAATAACAGGATGAGGATCAATGCTGCATCTGCAGGTGTCTCTCCAAATTGCTGGGTATTTCTTGGATTTTCATTGCATATTTTTACAGATTTAGACCTAGAAGGGAACTCATAGGTCCTTTATTCCAACACCTTCATTTTACAAATGAAGAAACTGAGTCCAGAAAGAATGATGACTGAGGTCACATAGTAAGTGGCAGCGCTGAAATTTCACTGATCAGATTTGAGAGTCTGAATTGATGTTGGTACAATGGCTCTTCTAGGATGGGCATATTAATCGTCACCTGACCCAACATTCCACTACCAAAGTTTCAAACAAATTCATAAGCTGCTACACTACAGTCAGGCTGAATTATATCTATATTGGTATCCTCAGTTCCAGTGAGCACTTTCACTTTGTGAATCTTCCTGAGTTTTACAGCAATCCTTTTCAGCACACTTTCTAAACTGTTATGTACTTTCCTCCAGATTACAGCGTTCCACATTACTGAAAGTGCTATTACTTAACATGGTGACCAATTGTTACTTCAGTGAACTGATGGGGAAGCATGCTTTTTTCCTCTTGGTGGAGAAATAGCATATAACAGTGAAATGATGTATGTGTTGTCAGACATGGTAAATGTGTAGATTTGTTTTTCTTAGCTTCATTTTTTGTGGCAAGAGAGTGTTCTAATGGGGGTGGGGAAAGAGGCTCTGGGAAGTTACAATAATATAAAAAGAGCATAAATAAAACATTTTTTAAGTTTTACAGATTACAGCAATATATCCAAAAATGATTGATAATGGCTAGATTAGTTTCATATCAGGGATACAAGCATGTTTCTATTTTAGAGAAATTATTACCAAAATTAATTATATTAATCATAAAAATAACAAAAAAGTATATTACAAATGAAAAATGTCTTTAATAAAATATCATGTATGAGGACAAAACTACTAAAACACAGGAATGTAAAGATGTTTTATTAAGGTAATCATATTGGACTTGAACTTGGAAATAATGCTATGTAAGAACTGAGTTAAAGCTATTAACCTAAAGCCCCTTCCCTCCCCAGGGACTAAAGTGGTATGTGGATTAACATCCCTGAGGTATATGTTTGTTCCTAGTATAACTCTAAGTTAGATATGCCTCTGTAAAAGCTCATTTGACTATTAAATGGAATTAGAGTACTTGGCCCCCTAAAATTGGGAGAACACAATCAGTGGGGGTTTTAGCCAACAGCAGAGACAAGAGACCATCCCACCCCTCAACCTTAGGGTAATGGAAGAGCCTGGGGGAAGGGTGAAATATAACATACCTGGACCTCAGACAGTCAGGACCAGAGAATAACTGTCATATAAAGAAATAACAGTAAGAAAAGCAGCAAGAAAAGCCCACTCTCCCAAAAATACACACATTATCAGTGAGACAAGCAGACACATGCTGCGAAAATGTGTGGCTTGAGCACCTACATAGAAAGCCCATATATGTGGAATATGTAATGTTCCAAAAGTCTTGGGTTAGTTTTAAGCTTTAATAGCTTAATACCCAGTACATAACAAAAGTGAAAACATCGAGGGGCACATATATAAGGTATATGTGTATCAGTGTTACGCAGACAATTAGCTCACCCTTTTGACACTACAGGTCCTGTTACTGGAAGTCAGGTTCCTCACTGGCCTAACGTAGTTTCCTAGTCTTTGGTAAGTGATTAGACATCCCCCCACTGGTATCATGGTTGCTGCTAGACACTGTTCTGCTGTGTACATGGGTTAAAAGCAGAAATGCAGTAGCTCAAAATAAATGTGAGACGTGCCAATTTAAAGATGTCTCCTTCCCAAATGGTCATACGGACTATTTGTGCCCAGTTCATGGTAGTGCATTCCAAGCTCATATTGGAATGATCAGCAGCCACAGCGGAACACACTGTACATTGGCCCCAACGTAATGATGTCATTTTGGTCCTCTTTGAGCACAAAGGACAAACAATAACAACAACAACAACATGGGTATAGAGTTTAGGCTTCAAACTTCTAGCTTCAGCTGGAGTCCTCAAGAGAGGTACTACCTTTTCCTTTTAAGAATAGAAAACTTCACCATTTGTCTTTTAGTTTAAAGCCCAAAGGCTTAAACAGACTTTTTTTGGTGTAGAAGGCAGATCTTTCACATCCACAATACAAGATCAGAGGAGAAAATTCCTTCCTTATTCATTCCTCTTTACAAAGAAGGAAAATAGGGAGCAGAGCCAAGATGGCGGAGGGAAAGCAGTGACTTGCTAGAGCTCTCCCACAAACCCCTCCAAATACCTATAAAAAATGGCTCTAAACAAATTCTAAAGCAGCAGAACCCACAAAAAAACAGAGTAAAACAAATTTCCAGCCCAAGACAACCTGGATGGCTGATCGGAAAGGTATATCACGCCGGGCTGGGAGAGGAGCACAGTTCAGCGCAGGCCGCAGAGACCCTACAGCAGGCCTAAGAGGACTGAATCGCAGGCAGCTGTGGCGGTTTCCAGACTTCTCAACCCATGAACGCCAAAGACAACTTAGAAGGTCAGTGGGAAAAGTCTGTGACTACGGTGAGAGAAGAAGCTAGGTCTCAGCTGCCCCGAGGGCAATGGCTGCCTCCTGAGCTTCCGACCCACAAACTGAGGGGGAATGGAGTGGCTGATCAGAAGGGGATTGCAAGGATCTTTTTGCCAGGACTGAGGCAGGAATCTCTTGCTTTGCCCTGCTTGGATCTGGGTCACAGTTCGAGGTGCGGTCCTGGGACAAGGAGGAGCACTGGTGTGATGAAGTTTGTTGTGAAGGTGGAGAGGAAACACCTCACCCCTTATCACACCACGTTGGAAGAACTGACACTTTTCAGGTCCTTAGAAGTATCTCTGAAAACAGCTGTACAAATCCCTGAAGCTTGGGACAGTACATTCTCTACATTGGAAGCAGACTCTTACCTTAACAAAGAGTTTAAAACTCAAGTAATTGGTTGGGATCATGAGCAAGCAGTGCAAAAAGAGTCAGACTATATTATCTTACTTTGGTGACAAAGAAGATCAAAACATACAACCAGAAGAAGAAAACAAAGTCAAAGCTCCTACATCCAAAACTTCCAAGAAAAATATGAATCAGTCCCAGGCCTTGGAAGAGCTCAAAAGGGATTTTGAGAACCAAGTAAGAGAAGTAGAGGAAAAACTGGGAAGAGAAATGAGAGTGATGCAAGAAAATCACGAAAAGCAAGTTAACAGCTTGCTAAAGGAGACCCAAAGAAATACTGAAGAAAATAACACCTTAAAAAATAGCCTAACCCAAATGGCAAAAGAGGTCCAAAAAGCCAATGAAGAGAAGAATTCCCTAAAAAGCAAAATTGGCCAAATGGAAAAGGAAGTCCAAAAGATTACTGAAGAAAATACTTCCTTAAAAATTAGAATAGAGCAATTGGAAGCTAGTGACTTTATGAGAAATCAGGACACTGTAAAACAAATCCAAGAAGGAAAACAACTCATCAGCTCCCCTAAGTGACTTTTCTCTCCAGATGTTTTCACTTTCCAGGAATCAAGTTCTTTTAAAACACAACACAGTCAATAAACTAGGGTCCATCTACAATCCATCTGTCTTTGAATCTATTATATTTGGGGTAGAATCATAGTGCATTTTTCCAAGCACCTATCACACTTATGGTTAGAGATTCCTTGTAACTCTCATTTCAACATCTTAATCATGTATCTTCAAGTCCCATTTGGAAACCCTGAGGATCTTCCCCTCCCAGATTGACTCTTTTGAGTAGGCAAACTAGGCCATCTTTTGCCTCAACTCTTACCTAACTTTAAAACACTGAATGGGTGTTGCCTCAGACAAACTGAGACCTGGGAAACACCTTAGCTTAAAAAGGCCAAGGTCTCCCACTGCATCTGGGGTCATCTCCAGTCATCCTGACCTATGTATTACCACGACTCAGATGACTGGAGGAGAGAGTGAGGCTGGTGACTTTACACAGCCCTGCCTCACTTAAATCCAATTCACTTGCAAGTCAAGATATCACCCTCATGATGTCATTGGTCCTCTTCAAGAATGAAGGATGAACAACAAGGGACATTCTACCAAAGAATCTTTCTGAGTCATCTGGGTTTACGGTCTTGTATATTTTTCTACTTCTCCTAAGATTCTTAGGACTCCTATGCAAATGAAAGGGAAAGTGTAAAGTTAAGGACAAAACTCCAAGGGGAAACTACACCTTCCATTTCAACTTTTTCTTCCAAATCTCTGCCTTTATTATATGTTTCCAACAACATGCTATCCAGGTTTTGAGCCTATATTCTCCAATCCCTTCACGAAGAAATTGTGATCATTGCAAATTATGCATGATAACTCAAGATATCTGTGAGCATCAACAAAGCATAAAGAAATTAGTATATTATATACTAATTTCATAGCATAACCTGCTTAGTATACAGGCAGGTACCTGTAGCCAACAGGAAATTCTGCTACAGAGTTTATTTACAGAAAGACAGATTGATCAAAGGTCTCTTGGTTTCAAACATGCAGTGACCTCTGCCTGAAGCCACCTACCTCAACTGCCTGTAATGAAGAATCATTCCCTTTTCCAAATTAACTTTGGCTATTGAAAGTCAAACCCATTTGCACTTTGTAGGAAACATGCTGACAAGAAGTTAATACGTGTTCAGGAAAAAAAAAAGTGACAAAAAGCTTATTTAGAAGGGGGTATATCAAGTAATTCTCAGTTTTTATCTAACCACTTAGCCCAGAAATCAAAGATGAAGTTATTTTTTAAGATATGTAGGGGTAGGGATTCTTCCCTTAGTACTTTGCTCAACAGACTGTTTTTCCTTAACAATCAAAATTAACCAAGAAGGTAAGAAATGTTCATGGGAGAGCCTTCCTGATTCCTCTAATAACATTTTAATAATCTTCCTCTACTCAAATTGTCATTTATTCATTAATCTATTTAGGTTTTTTGCTCCTTCCTTGAAAGAAAGGATATAGAGACAGACATAGACATAATATAGACATACACATAGACATAGATGAAGTTATAGATAGATTTCATATATGTGGTGTATGTGTGTGTGTATATGTGTGTTGTTTTTTCTTTTTAGTCTTTGTATCTTCAGTTTCTAGAGGCCATCCTGAAAAATGGATAGTTTGGTTTAGAATAAAAAAGACATGGGTTCAAGATGGGCCTCTAAAAACTATTTTCAGTGTGACTATGGAAAAGTCACTTAACATCTCAGTCATGGGAGATGCCAATCTGCACCTGTAGAGGGAGTTTCCTCTTTGGAAACAACCTATGCCAATGAACTCATAGGACAAATCTAAAAAATTTTAAAAATCCTTGGCCCCAAACATATTGCCTTGCTCATGATGGGTACTTAATAAATATTTATTTAATTGAGCTCAATTTATTTAGAGGGAGCCATTTCTTAACCCTCTCATCTGTAGGTTAAACAACTTCAAATTCTTTAATTTTTTCCTCCTAAGACCTGTTTTCCATTGAAAAGCCATTTTGTTTGTGCTTTATTATACTATCAAAAAATATCTGTTTTAAAACTGGGCCTAATATCATAATAAATTCTGAGTGATATCAAGTATATACATTCATTCAATAAATAAAGAAATATATATTAGTCACCCACTATGCAAAGCACTGTGCATTAGGGCAAATGAAAAGTTTAGATAAGACAAATAAGTTAATCAATAAGTAAATACTTATCAAGCACCTACTATGTGCCAGGCACTGTAGTAAGTGCTGAACTAAATTTAAAACAGATCTGTTGGACATATTTAGAACATAATGATCCTAAAAACACTTTAAATTAGAAACTAATGTTAAATTATCTTCCAAAAGTTTAAAACTAAAAATTCTTGACATTTCTTGCCACTTCCCTCCCCCTACAGTTATGACCCTAAAGGTTCAGAGTAACTTAGAAACACTTCATTAAGTGACTCTCTGGTAGCATTTTATTCGCCATTGTACATGGTCCACTGATAGTGATAGGTTAGTCCTATGACAAGGAGCATGTCAGTATATCGTCTAAACTCAGCTCAGCTCTGTTCATTTTTGCAGATACTTCCTTCAAGCACCAACATCCTTTCATGTCCTTTCTCAGCACCCCTTGGCAGATGGAATTCTCCTCAAACAGGGTTCTTAGGGTCAGATTCTTATGCTAAAGTACAGCTTCTATACAATTAGTGCATATTCCTTATCTATATTATTCTTTAGATGAAGCTTCCCTATAAACAGGCAGTTCTCAGGCAATTACAGGATACTGGTTAAATACTATCTTATTTGATATATTTCAGGGTTGTGCTGGAACCAGCTTGTACTGGTTCCTGAGAGCTGATTGTTAAATTTTCAATGTGAACACTTACACCTCAGAAATCAGCAAATGCTACAAATCAGGGCTTGATTTGTTGTTTTGTTGATTGTCTAGACTTAAGAAAGTGATGGAGAAAATGTTAATAATGCAGATTAAACTTGACAGTATGTCATACATGTGTGTGTTTTTGAGAGTGAGTTGTTAAACATTTACCAGCACATCACTGTATATTTCCCCCTGAAAACCCCCTATAGGGCTCCTGTAGCCTGAGTTGCCCATAATCCAAGGCCCAAAGCCATACCCAAGAGAAAGAGCTTCATTAGTTAGCCCTTAATGTAGTATCCTAAGACTGAGGACTCTAGCTCTCATGGCAATAAATGTTCCCACCTGATATTAGAAATTGAGTTTATATCATTCTTGCAAGTGAGATATGTATGTTGATTTTATAGCTGATGATTCAGAAAAGTCCACTCATTTACAGTAGTCAGAGAAATTTGGTAATTGACAAATATAAAGCTAGAAAATGTAGAGAGTATCATTTGTTTTGAGCTAAGAGCACACTGTTTTATAATTTGATATGGGAAAGCCAACCAGTCTGATGCCAAGAGAGAAACAAATTTTTGCCTATGCCCTTGGTAAGTTTATTTTTTTGGAGATCAAATTTCACAGTTTTTGAAAAGTGAGTGACTATGAATAAACTTAGTATCATAACAATAGGATCACTAATAGTGTTATGCTGGTGTTTAACAACCAGATCTCTCCCCCACAAAAAATTATATGCATGACATTCTTTTGAGGTTAGTCTGCATCATTATTATTTTCTCCATCACTTTTTAAAGTCTAGACAATTGAAAAAACAATAAATCAAGTCCTGATTTGTGTAGCATTTGCCAATTTCCAAGGTATAAATGCTCATACTAAAAATTTAACAATCTACTGGTTCCAGCATACCCTAGAAGATTATAGATTTAGATAAAGAAAGGACCTAGAGGCCCCCTAGTTCAACCTTCCCATTTACAAGTAAACCTAAGTTCAAATCTCTCCTGCTGAGAGGAGAAATCACTATGAAGAAGGAGCCAACCTTGTTCATAGACATTAGCAGCAGCTGCTGACCAACTGCCACCAACAGGCAGAGAAGCACAGGAGTCCTGGTAGTACCAGCACTACCTACCCAACCAGTCCTGCTTCTATCCAGTCCTGATTCCATTTAGTGATCACAGCCAACATCCAGAGCAGCAACTGCTGTGAAGGGTCCAGCCATCTCCACCAACTGTCAACCCACTGATACACAGAGGGGAGGGAAGCCAGCCAGCATGTCTGAGGCAAGTCAAACCACCTTGACCACCCATCTTCCCTCAGACCTTGAAGGAAACAGCCCAAGATCCAAACCTAAGAACCTTGAGAGTAACACTGCTTTCAGCTCAGTGCCTTCAGCCTTGACTCTAGGAAGCAATACCCATGGAGGTGTAACCTGGCAACTGCTCTCAAAAGTGCTACAACCACAACTATTGAATAGCCAGAAAAGAAAATTCTTGCCACTTAAGTCCTCGGCACTGCCAAGTGGTTCAACATCGGAAACGGATATGATTTTATCATTAAAGAAGAGGCATTAACATCTGTTTTGCTGTTCCACCCTAAGGAATACGGGACTTTTCCACTTGACTTCAACCAATCAATCAATAAATATTAAGTACCTACTTTGTGCCAGGCACTATAGTAAGCAACTTGCAACTGAAACATTCTATATGTGTTGTCTCCCATGTCAGAATGTGAGCTAAGAGCAGGGACTCTTGCTGTATCCCGAGCACTTCGTATCCCCAGTGCTTTGATTATAGTAAACACTTAATAAATGCTTCATTCATTCATTCTTTCATTCACTTATTCAAATTTGACCTCAGATACTTATTAGGTAAGTAACTGCAAGTCATATAACCTCTGTCTGCCTCCATTTGCTCATCTACAAAATCAGGTTAATAAAAGTACCTACCTCCCAGAGTTGTTAGGAGGATAAATTAGATAATATTTATAAAGTACTTTGTAAACTTTAAAGCACTATATAAATGCTATTGTCATTACAGTCAATAACTGAGGTCCAGGGTGTTTAAGGGACTTGACCAAAATCAGTACCTATGGCAAGATTTGAACCCAGATTCTGTGGCTACAGGGACAGAACCCTTTTTAATTCTACCCCACTGACTCCTATCACATCAGATTAATAAATAATGCCCAAATCTGCTTTATGAAAAAGATAAAAAGGGAGGGGGAAGGTTTGCCTGGTAGAATTATTATGACTAGCAAAGAATTATCACTGTTCAAAGTAATTTGTTAAGGAAGTAAAAAAAAAACATTAAAGCAAATTGGTATTGTCCAATGGTCCAGCCCCATTTTTCCAAGATTATGTCGTCGAGTAAAAAAAAATTACAATTTCAATTACAATACTATTCCATTGAGTGCATTCACAGGATGTATAGATCTGCTTTTGTGTAAATAAAATCTGTGCATTGATTGATTTTTTAATGTGTTAATCTTTCCATTTGTTTGGCATTGGAGAAGCTGTAATCTTATTACATTTCAAAATGATTTTGAGTACCTACAAATAATGCATGGCCCATTAGAATTGTTTTATTGGAGGGAGAAATATTGTAAGTGAGAATCTAATGAAAAAGCAGCAAGACTAATGGAAAATTAGAAAATATCAATATAATATCCTAGGCCAATTTCAGGAAGTTTAAGCACAAGAGTCCCTAAGTGAATGCTCATATAATAACTATAAATGTAAAAGAAATAGAATATTTAAAAATAGTCTTGTAGAGGTTGAATATTCTAAAGATGAGTATAACTATAACCTGTAAATTGCTTTATTATTTAAAGCAATGTAAAGCATTCAAGAAAGAGAAGAAAATTGCAAATAAATTATAGAAAATTACTTCTTTGCCATGTTCTTTGTCAGCTGAGGAATTCATAAGATTTTACCAGCTACAGAGAGAGTCTGATGAAGTCTAATATTTAAGTAGATAAAACATATTGACTAGCCCAATGTTTTAAAATTAGGCAGCACATTATGGAGAAAAGGCACTACAAATGCATAGCAGGTGGGGAACCTGTGGCCTCAAATTCACATGTGGCCTTGTAGGTCCTTGGGAGCAGCCTTTTGACTGAGTACAAATTTTACAGAACAAATCCCCCTAATAAAAGGATTTGTTCTGTGAAGTTTGGATTCAAAGGGCTGCACCTGAAGACCTAGAGGACCACATGTGGCCTGGAGGGCACAGGTTCCTCACTCCTGGTCTACAGCCACATCACTGCCACTTCTCTCTCTGACTAGAGTTGGCTTGTTCACCTTATCTGTGCCCACCCTGTAAAGATGGGATTCCTCTGGAGTGGATATGTCACATTGCTACAACTCACGGTCCAGGTTCTAGGGTAACCCTAATATGGGGGAATTATACATCCACTACTCACAACTGTACCTCCTGAGCTGCCACCAGAACTCTTCCCATTCAAATAAATCAGCCAAAATTAAGCCATTAACTCTTTTAATATAACTTTTGCTTGATTGTTTTCATAACAAGTATTTTTTTCTCTCATCTCTTAATTGAGAAAAAAAAACAACCTTTGTAACAAACATATGTAGTCAGGCAAAGTAAATATGCACAGTGGCCATGTCCAAAAATGCATCTATTTAGTATCTGCCAGAAGATGCTTCATCCATCATCTGGAATCAGCATTGGTCATTGCATTGCTCAAAGTTCTTAAGTCTTCTGTTGTTTGTGGTCATTACTGTATAAACTATTCTCCTGATTCTGCTCACTTTACTTTGCATCAGTTCACATAAGTCTTCCAAGATTTATCTAAAACTCTGCACTTCATCACTTTTGGCAGTGCAATAATACTAACTCAATCTTAAAAAATTTACTAAGACAGAATACAAAAGTAAGAGTAATCACAACAGCTCACCCATAAACCTGGTTTACACTATCCCACCAATGCATAAAGTGTCTTTAGAGAAGAGTGGGCACAAAATAAGGAGGCCCATGAATAGGGAAACCCTACAACACTGGACTTCAGGACTTTATGTCCATGATTTCCTTAAGGAAGAGTCTGTTGGATGTTTCGTCTTTCAGATAGAACCACTCTTCTGGGACTCTCTGCTTTCTGCTCTCTGCCACTTTTCTGCTAGCTAACAGTCTTGGACCAATGAAGCTATATTGAGTTCTTTTGGTGAAAGCAGAGACCCTAAGCCTGGAGTCTGCAGAGCTATTCCAGTCTTCTCCTATGTCTGAGCTTTGAGGGAGTATAAGCTCTTTCAGCAAAGCAGTGCTCCTAAGTCTTGAATCTGCAGAGCTATTCAGTTCTACTCACTTGGCTCTTAAGTTTTCCTGTCTCAAGTTGTAGGTGGCAATCATACTCATTTATTACCTTTCCATGGAATGCTTTCTTTCACATCCCTATACCATCTCTACCTGTTGAAACTCGGTCTACCTTCCAAAAATTATATCATGTATTACCTCATTCATTAAACTTTTCTTGAAACCCACAAGGAGGCATGAGTTCTCTTCTTCCTGAGTGCCCAAAGTAGTGGGTACCTTTATCTAACTTGGAACAAGCTCAGTTGCCATTCCTGGTAACCACTTGGAAACTTGGGTTGAGCATATTCCAGGGGTGGGGAACCAAACTTCAAAATGTGAAGATTCAGTCAAAGGGCTGCATATGTGGTCTCGAGGCCGCAGGTTCCCCACCCTGTTTTAGACCCCTTTGTGACTTTGGAACTTTTAATCCAGGATGATGGAGAATTCCCAAATTGGCTTCTGAGCCAGAATTCAGTAGATATAGAAGTCTCTCCTGCTTTCCTCCTGTGTAGTTTTTGGGCTACTCTGAGTTGGTCCCAAGAGCTGGGTAGGGAGGGAAGGTAGCATCCCTATCTCCTACCTAGCTTTCACGCAGGCTGTATAAACACCTGGTTGCTTCTGTTTATTTATGTTTGTTCTTTCCTGATCTTAATGAAATGAATATCCCATGATGGATGTGTCTAGGACTGGTGGTGACCTTGTTAGTTTCTAAAGTCTAGAAATCTGTGGTGTGGCAGTAGCAGGGGCTGAGAGCAGGGAAAACATCTAACAGTGGAAAGACACACCAATGACATACAAAGGTATGCAGGAAGTCACCTAAGGAAAGAAATTCTGGGATCATGACCCCTGATGCATAGGAAGAGAGGACAGTGGGATAAAGATCAAACTTAACTGTTTGATCAGACAGTATTAAAGTAAAACGCAAAATGACTAAGAAGTAGATTTTCAAACTGTTTTATGTCTTGATGAGACTTAACTATGAGGCTCCCAGCAGATTTTAAATTTTGAGTTCCAAATTCTTTCTCTCCCTCTCCTTACCCCTCCTTTGAGAAGGCAATTTGATATAGGTTATACATGTACAGTCATGCAAACCATATTTCCATATTGGTACTAAAAATTCTTGAGCAGGGGTTCAGTGCAAACACATGCCTATGCATCAGTTCACAGTAGAAAAGAAATCTTATGAATGTAATTCACTTTAAAATTGGGTCAAACTTGTACTTTAGGAAGATGATTTTCAGAATTGTGGAGAGGATGGATTGAAAGGATTAAGGAGTAGAAAGACAAATTATGAGGTTACCACAATAAATTAAAGAAGATGAAGCCCTGATGGTACCCGGAGAGAGAAGGGACAGATAGAAGAAATGTTGTGGAGTTTAAATTGACAAGACTTGGCAACTGTTGTCAGCTGAGGAGGAAGGGGAAGGAAGGTTGAAGAATCAAGAATGATTCTGAAGATCTGGCTGTGTGGAAGGATGATGGTGTCCTCCATAGAAAGAGGAAATTTGAAGGAGGATAGTGCTTGGGAGGGAAGATAACAAGTTCATTTTGGACATGCTGAGTTTGTGAATAAGGGGAGGGATATCCAGATGGAGATTACTAATAGGCAGTTGGTAATGTGGGGCTGGAGCTCAGAGGGAAATTTGGGAATATAGATACACACAATAAACATGTATTTATATACATACATTTGTACATATAAATATAGACCTAAATGCATACTTGTTTAACATATACTTATACATAAACATATTTGAAAATCCTTTGCATAGTGATGATAATTGAACCCATGGGAGCTGATGAGATCACTTAGGAGAAAATGTATAGAGAAAGAAGAAGGCCCAGGAGAGAGCTTTGGGGGATATCCAAGATTCAGAAGTAACACATGGATGATGATCCAGAGTGAACAGGAAAGAGTGGTCAGTCATATAGGAAGAAAAGCAAGAATGGGCAGTATCATGGAAGCTAAGAAATGAGACAACACCCGGGAAGAAAAGATGATCAACACTGTCAAAAGTTACAGAGAAGTCAAGAAGGATAGGGTTTGAGAAAAAGAATTTGTTTTAAAAATGATCACTCATTATAGTGCCTAGCACAGGAAACACTCAATAAGCATTCATTGAACTGAATTTGTATTCAAAATTGGTCTTGTGAATGTTAGAGGTACAAATTGGTTGAACAGAGCCACTTGTCTGTCATAATGCTTTTGCAGAGGCAGCCAAGAGCAATGAACAATTCTGATTCTCAATTTCACAGTCTGTATAATTCCTTTGTTCTGTTTTGTTTGAACGATGGATTTGTCTGTCTGCTTTTCTGGTTGCCCAGCAGTCTATAACAATGCTACATCATTTGTGTGGGCTCCCTACAGTACTGTTATTCTGGGTGTAAGTGAAATGAACAGAGGGCCGGAAATCATGTTAGCAAGACTTCTCGGAGGACATGTGCTTCTTTTACATATATTCCAAGAGGCTTCTAAGCTCTGGTGATATTAAATCTTGGTATATATTGTATCCAACAGCTTTCATTTGGACAGGTCTTTCTTTGAAAACAGAAGTGCAAATTTACTAAGTACACAGAAATAAAATATATATTGCTCATATTGTAGAAATTTCTGTTTAAAGAAATACACAAATATTATTCATCAAAATGAGAATGAGCTCAATCTACTCAATCCTACTCTGCATTAGGAATTTAGCTTTGGCCACTTCTAATATGAAATCACATAGACACCACCATCAAGCAGAAAATGCACATACACAAAAGGGAGGTGAGTAGGGCTAAGATTCAAGAGAGGGAAAATAATAATAACTTATTAATAATAATAATAGTACTTTATATGGCACTTTGAAGTTTTCCAAACACTTTACCAATATTATCACATTTGATCCTCAGTTGGATCAACCTGGGAGGTAGATGCTGTTATCCCCAGTTTTACAGATGAGGGAACTGAGGCAGATAGAGATTAAGTGACTTGCCCCAGGGCACACAGTTAGTGTCTCAGGATTTCCTAACTTCAAATCCATCCATCCACTGTGCCAGTTGAGATATGCACACAGAGAAACAGAACACTAGGTCCAGAAGAGGAGGCTACAACTTGCAGTCAAAGTACTTGGGAGAGGGTGGACAGACAAATAAAGGTACCTTTCCCAGGGCTGCTAACAGCCAGAAGACCTGAATCCTGGTTTAACTAAACTATCTTGTATTTAAGTACTTTCTGATTGTATTAATTTTATGTTTGTGCTGTATGTATTTTTATACGTACTTGTCTCTTCCATTAGGATATAAGCTCCCTGAAAGTGGCTATTAGTACATTCTTTGAACTTGTATTACCAATGCCTAGCAGAGGACTTGGGATACACTATTAATATTGGTTATTAATATTTTAGTTAGTTAATAAATATTTGTGATTAATTGCAAGTAGAATTTATATTAGAAACCAATGAAAATGTTTAAGAAGCAGTATCTGCCATCTTGGAGGGGCTCTAGACTAGAGAGATACCTGAAGGTTCAGGACACCTACAGCCTCATGACCCCTGTGAACAGTCAGTGCTGACTTTAATTAACATAATTAATTTATCAGCAAATAATTTTTAAAAATAAAAAATATTTTCCTGAAGTTGGCAGAGACACCAAGTCTTGAAGGTTTCACAACCAAAACCACTGAATATGTATGGGTCTTGCATGTCCAGGGTGTTGAGCCCTGGTTGCCATTGGGATTCACTGTTCCCCATCTCTTACTTTTCTTTCATATTTTCTTAGTTTAGTTTGCTGCCTCCTATTAGTTGATCATATTTCTCCATACCGAGGTTCCTACCTGATGAAGCCACTTTACAACAATGTGACAAGTCACTTGACCTCCACAATTTCCTCATCTGTAAAATGGAGATAATTATATTTGTACTACCTATCTCACAGGGTTGTCATGAAAATCAAATGAGATAACACACTGTTTATAAAGTGATCTGTATGTTTGGCAACAAGGTGGCGTAGTATATACAGAGCTGGCCTTGGAGTCAGGAAGACCTGAATTCATCATCCTGACTTACACTCAGATAGTGTGACTCTGGGCAAATCATTTAACCTCAGTCTGCTTCAGTTTCCTTAACTGTAAAATGGGGATAATAATAGCACCTACCTTCCAGGGTTATTTGGAGGAGATTGTAAAGTGCTTTGCAAGCTTTAAAACACTGTATAAATGGTAGTTATTATTATAAGCAAGGTCAATGTGGCACCCTGACTGAATCATACAGAGTTCTAGGCTTGATTATAGATGAAACGGTACCTGTGGCCACCATATGCAGGATGTAGAAAGCAAGAGATTTCAAAAGGGTCTGATCTTGAACTGAGGAGAGAAAATAGAAAAGAGCAGCCTCATGCTATTAAATAGCAGTAGGAACTCATGCTTTTCCAATGACAGGACTGTGAGAGCCATACAGCTTATATCTTATGGTGGGGGAAACCTCCTTAGATTGTCAAGTTTCTGTCAAAGGGACAGAAACTTAATTAGATATACTCACCTCTCAGTCAGATGGGAAGGGGAGCTGGAAATCTGAGACTGGAAATCTGGATGCCTGAGAGCAAAGTTAGTGCCAGATGCTGTCCTGCTTGTATAAACCATGTTAAATCAGGAGAGAAGCATAGAACTCTGAGTTCCTGCAGGTATTACCATGAAGCTGAATCCATAGGTTGTGGATGATGATAGGGCCTAGGATAGGTTTGTAAGTGAAAAAGCCCTGGTTTGTTTGTTTACCTTTGACCCCTTGGGCTTGGAACAAGGTGTCTAAACTTCCAGAATTTTGCCCTTCCTACTACTAGGGAGTTGGCCCAGGAACTGGTTTTGTCACAGGCTGGTGAAACACATCCTTTTCATTGATTTATTGCTAATCTTCTGATTAAATTATGTTACAAAATGTCTCGAGAAGAAATGTGGCAAGGTGGATAGTGAACTGGCTCTAGAGTCAGCGAAATGTAGTTTCAAATCCTGCTTCTGATATATTAGGGCACTGTGAGAGACCGTAGGCAAGTTACCTAACTTTTCAAGATTCCTGGAAATGCTCTAATACCTTTAAGCTGCACAACAGTTGATTATTTGTATTGGTAAATAGTGTTTCCTCACCAGAAGTTCCCTATGCTGATAAAATCACATATGTAGAATGACAAAAAAAAAAAATCTTTTAACTGACCTTCCATGACATGTATTATGGACAAGATGGAGTTTTTCTCAGCAGGTTGGAGGCTCAAGACCTGGTATTCAATAAGATGTTGCAGAACCAAAACCTAGACTAATGCGAATGTCAACATTACTCATAAAAGAGGAGAGCTGAGGACTGAATGGCAGCCAGATATTCCAAGGGTCTGAGAGAGGCACAGAGAGCTTGGCAGATAGCCCATAGTACCCTTTGGTATTGAGTAGTATGCATAATAGATGATGCTGAGTGACAGCCACATGCCTAGGCCCTGACAGCTGCCTAAGACCAAGCACTGGTCTCAGTACCGCCTCCTTACCTCTCACATGAATATGAGCTATCATTATTCTTAGTACTTCTTCTATAAGTAATGAGGATAAGGTTTTTTTTTTAATCCTCCCTTGTTTGCCCCCTGAAACCAACAAATAGGCCTTCTTTAGGTTTTAAAAGAACTTCTACTGCTAACAACATGGAAACACACAAGTTTAAAATAATAACAAAGTCACGAAAATTACTTAACTCTTAAAAGCTAACACTGATCTTCCATGTCAAAGTAGGGAAAGCTAAGCTCAGCCTTGTTCTAAGCCTTCTCTCTCTAGAACCCCAATAAAACTCCTTCCCTCTCTGTTAGCAGCTGATCTCACATCCTGCTTTACCAAGAAAATCCAGGCCACACATTGCAGGCACCCTCATCTCTACTATACACCTCAAAACCTCTGCACATCATCTTCGATCTTTTCTTTCTTTGCTGTAGTCTCAGAGAATCAATACCCTTTCTCTTTGCCAAGGCTAATTCTTCTCTGTCTCCTTTGTCCTATCCCATCCAGTCTCCTTTGTAACCTTGACCCATCAATCATCCTCTCTCCCTCTTTCATCTTGAATTTCTCCCTATCTATTGGCTTTTTTCCTCCTACCTACAAATGTGCACAGATATAATAATATATAGTAACAACTAGCACTTATAGAACACTGACTCTGTGCCAAACACTGTTCTAAGCACTTTACAAATATCTCATTTGATCCCCACAATCTTATATGATAGATAGATTTCTCCCATTTTTAACAAATCTTCTCTTGACCCTATTCTTCACACTAATGTCCTACACCTCTCCTCTTCATGGCTAAAATCCTAGAGTTATCTATACTTGTGGCTTCATTTTCTCATCATCTACTTACTCCTCATCCCCTTGGAAACTATACTCTGAACACATTATTCTAATGAAATTTGCTTTCCCTAAAGTTGCCAGTGACCTTTCATTGCTAAATCCCATGAAGTCTCCATCTCCCATCATAGCTTTAAACATTGTTGACCACCCCCTCCTCCTGCATACTCTGACACCATCCTTTCATAGTCAATAAACACTAAGTGCCTATTAGGTGCCATTGTATAAAGCATTGAGGACACAGATAAGTTAAAGATAGTCCCTGCCTTCCAGAATCTTACAATCTAATGCGGAAGATAATACACAAAGGAGGGTAGGGCAGCAGGGTGGAATAGTGGGGAGTGGGGGAGACATGATGCTAGGGGAGTTGAAACCAAGCCGGACAGCTGATGGAAAATGAAGTTAACTGGAAAAATCTGAGCCCTCCATAAAGGGAAACTTTGGGAAAAATTTATTACTCCACCTTCCAGAAGTGAGAGACAACTGAGGGTACTGAGGAGACATTACTCCTTCTCAGTCTCCTTTGGTGGTTCATCTATCCTTCTCACTAGGGATAAGTTTCAGAATTCTAAGGTGTCTGTCCTGTACCACCTTCTTCTCTTTTTCTATAGTGTCACAGTGACCTCTCATTTATTCCTATTTCTATACAAACAGCTTATTTATATATATATATATATACACATATTAGACATACACATGTGTAAACACACATGTGTACATAAACACACATATATAACTTGCTCCGATTTCTATACAGTATATATATTGTATATATATGTGTATGTACACACACACACACACACATCACTGGATTTGTAGCCAAGCTGTCACTTACTACCTGTGTGTCTTTGGGTGTCATTTAACATCTATGTGCCTCAGGTTCTCCAACTGTAAAACTGGAGGTGGAGGAGAGGTAGACTAATTGACCTCTACGTTCTCTAACTTTCTGTCCTGAATCCTAGGCAAGAAATTCTGGTCAAGTAAACCTCCCTGTTCACACCTCAAATTCAACATATCTAAAATTGAACTCCTAAGCTTTTCTCATTAGACTTGTCCTTTCCAATTACTTCTTGTAATACACTCCACATTCCTGCCAAACTGAACCACTGGTTTTCCCCAAAACTTGATATTCGTGGGCATTGGCACAGAACATGGAATGAATTTATTTCCTCTGGATTTCTGCTCCCAGAATCCTTCTCTTCCTTCCAAGCTCAGCTCAGATGCCACCTACCCTTGTTCTGCCCAGTTGAAAGTGTTCTCCTCCTCAAATTTTTCTGGAGCTCGAGGTCTGGATCTTTCTTGTGCTTTTTCAAGTCTTATTTTGTTTTATGTGCATGTTCATCTGTAGCCCTCCCCACTCCCGCCCCACTGTAGAATGTAATCTTCCTGAAGGTAAGGACCTTCGCAGCGCTAGGGGAAGCCCAGCAGTGTTTTGCATACGTCGTGTTTATTTAACTGAAATACTGAAAATACTACTATTGGAGATTCCCTTCGCCTTCTTTCTCTCCCCTCCATCTCCCCCCTCCTGATCTAATATCCACCTCCTTCTCCCTCCCACTTCCCTCGTCCCTCCCTCAGCCCTTCCGGCGCCCGCTCACAGGGCCACGTGACCCGAGAGCGTGAGAGTCGCGCGGCCCTCCCACTCCTCTCTCTCCCTCCCTCCGCCGGGAGTCGGGGCCTCGTCTCCGCTCGTGGTAATGTCAGCCCTGGCGCCCGAGGAGAGGCCGCCATCCCCGGGAGAACCCCCATCGCCGCTTCCGGCCGGGGCTCGGTATTTCTGTACTGTCGGCCGCGGCCTGGAGCCCTTCCTCACGCGGGAGGTTGGAGCCCGCCTGGCAGCGACGGAGGTGAGTTCCCTCCTTCCCTGGAAGCCGGCTGCCCGGCGTAGCCCCGCCCCCCCCGGCCCCTGAGTGGGCGAGCTGCGCTGGGGGCGGGGTCTTGTGGGTGAGCCGGAACTCCTCCCCTCTCCTGGTCTGAGCTCCGGGCCGGCTTCCTCCTGGCTCTCGGTGGGGGGCCCAGAGCCGGCTGAACCCATTGGCTGCAGCTGCTCCCTAAGAAGGAGGGAGGGCGGAGCATTTCTGAAGCACCTGCCAGGTGCCAAGCATTTGTGATTAGTGCCGAGCATACAGAAGCAAGCAAGAGAGCCCCTGCCCTCGAGGAGCTTACATTCTAATAGAAGGCAACACGTAGAGGGGAGCATTACAGAACTGAGGAATGAAAACAAGCCCTTGCCCACCTTTTGAAGAAACTCAGGTGGCCTTGGACCTAATAATAATATTAACACCTAGCATTTTTATAGCTCTTCAAGGTTTGCAAAGCACTTTACTTAATAGTTCATTTAATCCTTACAACAATCCCAGCAGATAGGTGCTTCTATTATTATCCCCATTCTACATATGAGGAAAGGAAAGCACAGAGAAGTTGAGAAATCTACCTGAGGTCACACAGTTTACAAGTGTAAGATTGGATTGGAACTCTGGTCTTCCTGACTCTAAATCTAACACTCTATTTACTACATTTAGTCATGGAAGGCCAACTCCCTCATTTTATAGATAAGAAAACTAAAGCCCAGGGAGGTTTAGTGACTTGCCCAAAGTCACGTAGGACTTGAATCCAGGTCTTATGACTCTGAATCCAGGGGACTTTATATTGCACCAAGGCAACCCTCCAGTTTTCTAGTGGGACCATGGATTATAACCCAATCAGTAAACATTTATTAAGCACTTGTTATGTGCCAGGCATTCTACAAAATGCTGAGGATATAAAGAGAGACAAGACAGCCCTTGCCCTCAAGGAGTTTGCAATCTAATGGGGGAGAAGATATGAAAACAAGCAAGCAGAATGAATAGGAAATAGTTAACAGAGAGAAGGGCACTGGAATTAAGAGGTCTATGGAAGGTTTTCTGTATAATGTGGGATTTTAGTTGGGACTTAAAGGAAATCAGGGAGGCCAGTTGTCGGGAGTGGAGCATTCCAGGCGTGGGATTCCAGCCAGACAAAATGCCTGGAGCCAAGAGATAGAATGTCTTGTTCTTAGGAGAGAACAAGGCCAATGTCACTCGATGGAAGAGTACCTGTTGGGAGTAAGGTATAAGAAGCCTGGAAAGGTAGGAAACAGCAGCATTGTTAAGGGCTTTGAAGGCCAAACAAAGCCTTTTGTATTTGATCATAGAAGCAATAGGGAGTCACTGGAGTTTACTGAGTAGTGGGGGTGATTTCTTCAATGATTGGACTTACTTTTTAGGAAAATCACTTTAGTGGCTTAATGGAAGATGGACTCAAGTGGCCTGTTTGCCCATTGAATTTTCTATTAATTCAACAAACCTTACTCACCTATAAAGTACAAGACCCTGGGGAAACAAAGCCTTTATCACCTCAATTCCATGTTTGTAGAGTTTTCAATTCAGTACCAGAGGAAGGCTACACAGATAATTGTCATGTAATGGAAAGTCCCAAAGTGCTACGAGAAATTTGAGATCCTATTTGCTGGGGGGGGGGGGGGGGGGAGGGGTCAGACAAGGCAGAGATGGATTCCTGAAACAGATGCCATCTGAATTGGGCCTCAAAGCTTAATCAATTATATTTGGGGGGTGGGGATGGTATGGCAGATTTCAAGCATGGGGTACAGCATAAGCAGAGGCACAGACAAGAGAGGGTAGGGTGGGAAGGGGACAGTTATCCAGTCTGGACTTTAAATACAGAGTATGTGGAGAAGAATAGTACATGATATGCCTGGAAAGTTGAATTGGTAGGGAGGAAGGTGCTTTGAGCGCTAGAATGAGGAATTTATGTTTTATCTAATAGGCAGTAGGGATCCATGATAATTTTTTGAGCAAAAAATGACATGTTAGAACTGTCTGTTTGGAAAACTACTTTGACAATGGTGTAAAAGATGGATAATGAAGGGGTAGACAGGCTAATTAAAAACTTGCCAGAGGTCATCTGGTTATATAAAAACAGCTGTCCAACCAAATCTCTTTCAGGAGGAGAAAAACAAGTCAGCAAATACCAAAAGATCCACACATCATTGTGGAACCTAACTTGAATGTATGAAATATGTGTTAGTGTTACTTTAAAAGCTAGGCACATATATATGTAGCTTCCTAACCCTTAAGAAACTCCCCTTTTGAGAAGCCCATAAAAGGGAAGATATTTTTGGAGTCCAGGAGTTGGGGGAAAGATCAGAACATCATGGTAGAAAGTGATTTGTGTTTCTGGAATTTAAACTTGTGCTGCTAGAAAGATAGCCATTATTCAGTGGCACTGATGAAAGCCTCATTAGATTGGTACGTAGGTGTTTGGCCACTGAATTATAAGAGGCATATGGGAAAATTTTAGAGGAGTCAAAAAAATGCAGCAAAAATTATTAAAGAATAACTATGTTAAAGCAGTTGGAATTATTTAACCTGAAAAATAAAACATTATGGATTGACTTAGCATAGGAGTACATAAACGATTATTAAGAAAGAAACAAATTGTTTTCTCTCATTCATTCATTAGTATTTATTGAGCACTAACAATATGGAAGACATCAAGTTAAGCTCTGGAAAATGCTTGAAAACCAGGGATCTCTCATTGAGACAGTTGAATCAGGCTGATTATTTAAGTTTCTGTGTGATCAATTTCTAGGGAACCTGTGACCTCAAGGCCACATGTGGCCCTCTAGGTCTTTGGGTATGATCTTTTGACCCAGTCCAAGTTTTACAGAACAAATCCTTTTATTAAGGGGATTTGTTCTGTGACATTTGGATTCAGTCAAAGGGCCTTACTTGAGAACCTAGAGGACCACATGTGGCCTTGAGGCCACAGGTTCCCCATCCTTGAGTTCTAGTGGATTGTATCTTTTTTTTTTTTGTAAGTTGACTAATTTCAGCATAAAGCCACAATAGGGGAAAAAAGTGTTTTTGAATTTTCAGCACTGAGTTGTACTGAAATAAATACATCAATCCTCTTTCTTAGTACCCAGGTCATCTAACAATTAAGCAAAGGTTATTTTTAATAGCATTTTATTTTTTCCAATTACATGTAAAGACAATTTTTAACATTCATTTAAAAAAAATTTGTTCCAAATTTTCTTCCACCCTCCCTCTCTTCTCCCCTCCCTAAGATGATAAGCAATTGGATATAGGTTATGTATGTGCAATCATGTAAAACATATCTCCATATTAAATCTCTTCAGACCAAATTGTACCTTTTAATTTATGAAACTTTGAAAGCAATAGAGGACTTGCCTTACAAGTTCAAGTCCTGCCTGTGACTCATACTGACTTTGTGACCTTGAGCAAGCCATGTAACTTTTTGGCACTGCAGTCATCTCTCTAAGACATTAAGTGAAAAACATGCTTCATTTCTGTATTTATGGAGGCAGTTTCCACACCAGAGTTCACTACACCTATGAAGTCACAAGTCCTGAACATGAATTTGGTACCTGGTACCCCAGGTTATACTTTTTGACTTGGATCTCTATTTGATTTTCAGTGTCAGACTTGAATCTGTGATTTTCAGGATAAAAGCAAAAATGCCAGCTGCCTCAAAGTATTAGCACTTGGATGACAGCACTGTTGTATCATCTTTGAAAGTGCTAGACATAAAAGCAGCTTGGCTTGGGCTTTGCTGGTAATTGGCTGTGTTCCCACATGGAGGAAAACAAATGCTATCTATATAAATAAATTTTCAAGCAGCAAATATTAGGATGAAAATACGCTAAACTGGCACCTTTTACTTTAGTCTTGTGACTGAAAATAAATGATCAGTTAGGAAGCTTTAAGCTTAGCAGCTGGTTTCTGTTACCATCGATACATTCCTCTTAGAACTTGGTTTAGTTCTTTGAGCTGCTAAAGAGGAAGAGGGTCAGATCATAGCCTTGATGTTGACTGAAGGAAGTCATTTTCTGAAGTGTTTTTTTCTCTTTTTTAGAATGTATTCAACATTTCTAGGTCTGCCTTTATATTGTTCTTTTCATTTTGGAACCTTAAACTGTTCCTTCTGGGTTTTTTTTTGTTTGTTTGGTTTTGGTTTTTTTTTTGCTTTTTGGTGAGGCAGTGGGGGTTAGTGACTTGCCCAGGGTCACACAGCTAGTAAGTGTTAAGTGTCTGAGGCTAGATTAAACTGTTCCTTCTAAGCAAACCCTTTGAGGGTCTTTAAGGGCTTCTGGATTGACTTATTGCTCTTCTTCTATCTCATGCTGTTGGAATGATCTGAATTCAGATCCCACCTAAGGCACTTACTGGCTGTGTGATCCTGGGCAAGTCACTTAGTCTTTGTCTGCCTTAGCTTTCTTAGCTGTAAAATGGGGATAATAGTAGCATCTACCTCCCAGGGTGGTTGTGAAGATCAAATGAGAAAATATTTGTAAATATCCCTGACTTGGAGTCAGAAACTCTGAGTTTGAAACTTCAGAAACTAGCTGTGTGGTTCTGGACAAGTCACCTAATCTCTGCCTGCCTCAGTTTCCACATCCGTAAAATGGAGATATTTATAACATGAGGATCAAAAGAAATATCATGTAAAGTTCTGTGCAAACCTTAAAGTGCTATATAAATGCTATTATGATGATGATGAGTTTCTTTTAGAATAAATAAAAATGTTTCAAAATTTTGTGTAATTAAATATATTAGCTAACAAAGTTGGTGTTTTACAGTGTTTTACACAACCAGTAAATCTTTAATTGACTTATTTCTAGTAAAATATTTAATATGACCCCTCTGAATATTTTTAACTGTTAATAGTAATAACTGACTTACATAGCACTTCAAAGTTTGCAAAGTATTTCACTTCTCTTTTCTCATGTGATCCTTCACTGTGCTATGGATGTTGAAAGACTTATTTTACAGAAGAAGAAACTAATGCTCCCCAACTTAAGTGCGCAGGGTCACGAAGAGAGTTAAGTGTAGAAGACAGATTTGGAACTTGCTCTTTCTGACTCCAAGTATGAGGGGTGGAGGGTGGAGTAGGGTGGGTGGATGTTGGGCCACTAGTTGGTGCCTTAGTGCATGGAGCTGGCCTTGGAGTCAGGAAGGCTCCTCTTCTTGAGTTCATATGTGGTCTCAGACACTAATTGTGTGACCATGGTCGAGTTACTTAACCCTGTTTGCCTCAGTTTCTCATCTGGAAGATGAGCTGGATAAGGAAATGGCAAACCACTCAGGTGTCTTTGCCAAGAAAACCCCAAATGGGGTCGTGGAGAGTTGTACGTGACTAAAACGACTGAACAACAACAAATATATTTGCAAGTCATTTAACTCAGAATCTCTATTTCTGTTTACTTGAAAAAAGAATCATTTTACAGTATTGATAGGTTCTATATAAGACAGGCAATAGAAGGTAGTGATTTGTTCAGAGAACTTAAGTTTGAATCCCGGCTCTATTTACTACTTTTTGTGTCCTTTAGCAGGTTATTTGATATTTTTGGGCCTCAGTTTTCTCACCTGTAAAAATGAAGGCACCTGAAATCAGGAAGACTCTTCTCCCTGAGTTAAAATCTGGCCTCAGACACTTACTAGCTGTGTAACCCTTAGCAAGTCACTTAATCCTTTGTGCCTCAGTTTCCTCATCTGTAAAATGAGCTGGAGAAGGAACTGGCAAACCACTCCAGTATCTTTGCCAAGAAAACCTCAGATGGGGTCATGAAGAGTCGGATATGACTGAAAAATGATTGAACAGCAATAACAGTACCTTTCAAGGTTGTGAGAATAAGATGAGATGATATTTGTAAATCGCTTTGCAAACTTTAAAGCACTATGTAAATGCTGTCTATATTACTATAAATCTCTTAAACTCTCAAAGCCTTAGTTTCCTTATATTTGAAATGGGAATAATAATATTAGTACTACTTATTTGGCAGGATTATTATGAGAAAAATGCTTTGCAAAGCTTAAAACACTATATAAAGGTGAATGACATTTTTATCTCTTAAAATATGTTATTTAAATTATCTGTCAGTAGTGTTTCCCATATGTTTCTATATGTGTACATACTAAAGAAAAAAGCAAAATTTCAAGTACTAGAATAATAACATCTGTATTTTTCTCTTTCATTAGGTTGAGTATGTTTCAGGAAAGGTTTTTTTCACTACCAATTGTGGTTTAACAATGCTGAAACAACTAAAATCTGCAGAAAGACTATTTTTGCTGCTTAAAAAGCAACCTCCACTTTTCATTTCTTCTAGAAGTAAAGGTAGGAAATATTTAGACTTTTATCTTCTAATATCTACTGTTCTGAGTTAACTCAAATGTATAACTCCTCTGATTTGTGAGCACTAACTTCTGTTATTTGTAAGGCTGTTTTTCTCCTTAGTGAGCCTCTGAGTCCATTCATTATAGCAGGTTTGTTCCTGTACCTCCATCTTCTCCTTACCCCAGTCAGGCCCCTGAGAACCCCAGGAGTGGATTCCCCTTTCCTAAAGGTCTTTCAACAAAGGCTGGATAACTCTTGTTTTGGGTGTGTTGTTGAGGGAATTCTTGGGCGGGTATGAGTTAGTGGCCTCAGTGGCCTCTGAAGGCCCAGCTTTTAGATTCTATGATTGAAATCTCTTCAGACATTATTGGGAGGATTGGGGGGTGGAAGGAGAAGGTGGGGAGCTATCCCTGTTATAATAATCATAGGAGTTCTTGCCCCGATAACCCAGTTCCTTTTGTCACTGAGATTTATGATCAAATTTATTTGTACAGAAGCAGGTGGTCAGAAACCTCAGGGTCAGGCACAGGCTTCCCTATCCATTTCCACTTCAGAGAATGCAGACAGGAGTGGTTTCCTCACTGTTCTGTTATAATTACTAATCCATGAGTCACGGAGCAGAGGGGTCTCTCTAGTTGCCACAGGTTTTCTTACTGATATGGCACAGGTTGAGCAGCAAGTATATTGAGGAGGGAAGAAAGGAGCACAAGAGATGGATGCTCATAGGCCCGCTGCCTAAGAGCTAGTGTGGCACTAGTGTGGAGGAGGCTTCATTTGGGGTAGCGTTCACATGGGTGACTTGAGTTAGAAGTCAAGTGTTTTCAGAATTGTGAAATCACTGAATGAGTTCCCAGGAGCCTTAGGGCCCATCTATTCCAATCCATACCTCAGTAAAGAATTCTCTCTACAACATAAGCTAGCAAAGAGTCACTCTCCTTTGCATGAAGAGGAGCATGTTCACATATAGCATTTAGCACAGTCCCTCTCATGTAGTAAATGCCTAATGAATGTTAATTATATAAGTATGTATGAAATATACAGAAAAGAAATGCAGCATAATTGAGTGGGAGAAGCATTTAACAACTGGAGGAGATGAGGAAAAGCTTAACATAAGAAGTGGCATGTGAGCTGAGCTATGAGGAAAACAAACTCAGGTATCTGAGAAGCAGAGATCAGGAGGGAGAGTGTTGCAGGCATATGGATCCATCTAGTGCTACAGGCACCAGGATTGGAAATGGAGTGCCATGTGTGAAGAACAGCAAGAAGACCAGTTTGATGGGACCATAGAGGATGTGAAAAGAAGTAAAAGTCATGCCAGCCTAATTTAATTTCCTTTTTCATAGCATTAGTTTATCAGTATAATACTGCATAGGTGCCTGAAGGGGAGCATGTAACAGTCCCAAAATTGTGAAGGGCTCTAAATGCCAAGCAGTATTCTAGAGGAAATAGGAAGCAACTGGAGTTCATTGAAAGTCAATCAGTCAGTAAACATTTAAAAGTGCCCACTATGTGTCAGGCACTGAGTGGAGTGACAGGATCAGACTTGTGCTTTATGAATATTACTTTGGAAGTTATGTAGATGATTGATTGAAAGAGGGGAGACAATTGTGTTTTATACCCTAAAACTGGTGGCATCATGGTGAAGTGAGAAGAACACTAGATTTGGAGTCAGAGGACTTTATTCAAATTCTGATTCTCTCACCCACCTTTATGACCTCACTTAGCTCTTTGAGTCTTAGTTCCTTCATCTGTAAAATGAGGTGAATGGATTAGATGATCCCCTAAGGGTCCTTCAAGCTCTAAATCCTATTAACCTAATGCCTCGAACAGTCACATTGAACAGTCACATTAAACCCAGCCGAGCAAATTTTAATTGGTGAATGAAATAACTGAATAAAAAGCAAGACAGTAAACTTCAGTTATCTGGTACCCAGAAGTCTGGCAGCTGAAGCATGACTGTGGAGCATTTAGACACCATTGAAGACCCTATCCACTGCAGCCCGGGCCATTACCAGTCATCCTGACTTTTGTCTTGCCACTGGATGACCCTGGAAGAAAGAGGCTGACTTCGTGCAACTCTGCCTCACTTAAATCCAATTTGCTGTAAGGAATGCTGTAAGACATCATCCTCATCCATGATGTCATTGGTCCTTTTTGAAAACAAAGGATGAACAACACGCAGAAGTCTTGTGCTGTCAAGTAATTAAAGCTACTGTGATCTAAACATAAATGGATAACCACAATGAAGTCTCACTCAAGCTAGTACTTGCAAAATACAATTTGATTATTTAAATGCAGTCTCCTCAAAGTACTTTAAATTGTATGATTTCTCCCCTAAGTCCCTTTATAAAGTTGAAACAAGAAAGCTAAAAGTGAGGTGAAGCCAGGTAGGAAGTTGAAGGGGTTAATATTGCTGAAATAAGAAAAACATTTGAATATCACATTTTTAGAAAGTCAAAGGACATTAATAAATATTCTAAAAAACATGGGTTATTTAAATTAAAGTCCTATGCGAAAATTACTTCAAAGACCCTTTAACTGTAATTAATTATGTACCACGTGTATTAACTTCTCTAATTACCAATCATTTCACATGTTACCTCACGATCCTCATAACAACCCTGTTTTGTAGGTAAAGTACCTGAGACCCTGAAAGTTACTTACTCATTCACAAAGCTAGTCAGTTTACTTGACTATGTCAAGAATGATTCAAATGACAAGAAATAAAACTGTCAAAGATGGAGAAGCAAATAAGTTTAACGGAACCTCAGTGTAAGCATTTTTTCAGCCCCAAACAATAGGATCCTAAATTTAAACCTGGAATGGACCTTAGAAGTCATCTAGTCCAACCTCTCTCATTTTACAGATAAAGAAACTGAAACCTGATCCAAGGTCACAAGGTATAAAGTAATAATGCTGGGATTTGAACACAGGACCTTTGCTTCCAACTCCACAATCTTTCCATTGTACCATACCTTCCTCCATTGATCATAATGGTTACACAAAGTCATCAAGAAAAACTAAAATTATTTTTCATATCCAGATATCCACCAACTGGCAAAGAGTGTTCATTGTACACTCTCACATCCAGACTTCAGGTCTGAAGATTTCTTCCAGGCAGTGAGTTAGCTGCATCTGCCAGGGCTGACTCTTCTACCTCCCCAAATGCTAAATATCCCTGCAAGGAAGGGCAACAGAACCCAGAGTTCTTTGAGGTCTGCACAAGGCTCTGCTAGTCCCAGAACCCACTTTTCTCACACTCCCACAAATTCCTGTGCAAACACTGTTCTCTAGGGAAGCCCAGGCTTCCACGTTGCACACATTATATACCCCCTTTCACTCTTCTTGGACACAAACTGATCCCACATTCTCTTCGCTCTGTTGTCCTTCTCTTCCACTCCATCCACTCAAATACTTCTCCAAACCTGTTCACAGATATACCAAAGCGCCAGGACCTGTTAACACCCAGGCTTGATGATCAACATTAAAAGAAAGAATTGACTTTAAACAGTCTTAGAAGGGATAATTAACATTTGCTAACCCTTGAAGTTACATTGTATCCTCCCTGCATAGTTATTTGCTTTCCCTCAGAATTGTTAACTTTAACTGTAGGTTATGAATAGTTTCAATTGCAAAGTTTGTTTGTAAAGCAGTTGTTTGGAATTCCTAGCATATTTTCCCATAGAAACATCATTCTAAAAGGTTAGATTTTCTAGTCTATTAATCCATAATAATAGTCTACACTCACATGATACTTTAAAATTTATCACTTTACACTTGATCTCATCGTTTCTTCACAACCCCTTACAAGATATAGAGAGTATATTATTATCCCATTTTATAGATGAGGAAATAGAGCCAGAGAGGTTGTGACTTCCCCAGGGTCACTCTGGCCAGTAGTTCAATTCCAGGTCTTCTTACTCCTCACTCTAACAGCGTTCTTTATGTTTGATCTTATAAGGCATGAGCCTTGAATCTGGCAGGAAGACTGGTAATAAGTCCTAGGACTATAAGGAGTCCAATGGCAACTCCAAGCATCACCAGTATGGGAATTTTTTTGTGCTTAACTATGTATATTTGGTATAAGTTTTTGTTTTGTTTTGTTCTGTTTTTTTTTGTTTGTTTGTTTGTTTTATTTCGAGGGGGATGTGGGAGAGGGGGAAATTGGAGGGGAAAAAAAATAAGTACTCATTAATTGAAAGAAACAAAATTAAACCCAGAGATTATGTTAAGAAAGAGTATTAGCAGGCCAGAGTTCTGATGGCAATTGACATTCATGTGGATAGTGATCTCCAAGTCAAACACATCTTTTTACAGAAGTAGAGAAATGTGAGCTGACAAAAAGGGTTAAAATAAAAAGTTTGGACCCTTGGAACATTAACCTTCACTTATCTGGAACCTCTTCCCCACCACCATCCAGGAAAATAAACTTCAGTACCATGGTGCTGGTATAGTTTTATTATCCAATCTGGATGCTAATTTTAATAATGGAAAAAGTGTCTAGTATTTATAAAATTGGATCTTGCCGCATATAACTCTTTGTCTGTGCAGAACTCATCAGCATCTCTTTTTATTTTTTTTATTTTAATTATTTTTATTTTTTGCTTTTTGGTGAGGCAGTTGGGATTAAGTGACTTGCCCAGGGTCACACAGCTAGTAAGTGTCAGGTGTCTGAGGTCACATTTGAACTCAGGTCCTCCTGACTCCAAGACTGGAACTTTATCCACTGTACCACCTACCTGCCCCCAGCATCTCTTTTTTAAAGACAGATACCTTCTCTGTGAAATTTAGGACCACCCTGGGTGAGAGTGGGAGTTCTTTGTTAGCATTAAGAATAAGTTACCTTGAAGAAATTAAAGCTGTCTATAGTCATGTGAAAAAATACTCTAAATCACTATTGATTAGAGAATTGCAAATTAAAACAGCTCTTAGGTACTACCTCACACTTGTCAGATTGGCTAATATGACAGAAAAAGGAAAATGATAAATGTTGGAGACGATGTAGGAAAATTGGAACACTAATACATTGTTCGTGGAGTTGTTACTGCACCAAAAGAGAGAATAGAATAAAGGGGGGGGGGCGGGATAGGATTAAGGGAAATAAACTTAGTTTTTCACAACATGACTACTGTGGAAGTGTTTTGCATAGCTACACATGTATAACCTATATCAAGTTGCTTGCCTTCTCAATGAGGGTGGGTGGGGAAAGAGGAAGGGAGAAAATTTGGAACCCAAAGTTTTAAAAACAAATGTTAAAAAAAAAATTGTTTTCATATGCAACTGGGAAATAAGATATACAGGAAATGGGGTATAGAAATCTATTCTGCCCTACAGGAAAATTGAAGGGGAAGGGGATAAGGGGTGATGGGAGATAGAAGGGAGGGCAGATTAGGGGAAGCAGTATTCAGAAGGCGTGCCATCTTGGAGTAGGGGGAAGGACAAGATGGGGAGAAAATTTGGAACTCAAAATCTTGTGGAAGTAAATGTTGAAAACTAAAAATAAATTAATTTTTTTTAAAAAGTCACAATTTAACAAAAGATTTAGTAGCTTCCACGTTAAAGGAGCAAAGAGCTTAGAATATGATATTCTAGAAGACAAAGGAGCTAAGATTACAACCAAGAATAACCTACCTAGAAGAATTGATTATAGTCCTATGGAGCAGGAGCAAGGGGGAAAGGGAATGGATATTTAATGAAGAAAAGAACCTTCAAGTATTCCTGAGGAAAAGTTCAGAGCTGAATAGGAAATCTGAGATTCAAACATAAGACTCAAGAAAAGCATAAAAAAGTAAACATAAGTGAGAAACCATAAAGGACTTAATAAAATTAAACTCTTTACATTTCTATATGGGGAGATGATACATGCAATTTCTAGGAACTTTATCATCATTAGGGCAGTTATAAAGCATCTCCTTAGAGAGCATGTGTTTAAGTCTATTGTGTTGAGATGAGCTCAAAAAGGAAATTGGAAGATTGAGAAAGGGGTGCACTGGGAGTAGGGGGAAGGGAGAGGAAGAATAGGGAAAATTATCCGATATTAAAGAAATTTTTAAGGAAGAATTTTTACAGTGAAGGAGGAATGTACAATGCTTGAACCTTACTCTCATCTGAACTGGTTCAAAGAGGGGAGAATATATATTACACACAGTTGGGTACAGAAATTCATCTTACTCAATAGGAAAGTAGGAGGGAAAAGAGAAGAGAAAGAAGGATGGTAATAAGAGGGAGGGTAGATTAGGAGGGATTGGTCAGAAGCAAAATAGTCTTTTGAGGAAGGACCAGGGTAAAAAAAGAGGTGGATAAATAAAAGAGAATAGAATGGAGGGAAAAACACAGCAATCATAACTATGTATATAAATGGATGAACTTATCCATAAAATGGAAAAGGATAGCAGAATGGATTGAAAACCAGAATCCAGCATGTTGTTTATAAGAGACACACTCAAAACAGAAGGATACACAGAGTCAAAATAAGAGGCTGGAGCAGAATCTATTACGCTTCAGCTGAAGTAAAAAAGGCCGGGGTAGCAGTCATGATCTCAGCTAAAGCAAAAGCAAAAACAGACCTACTTTAAGATAATCAGGGGAACAACATTTTGCTAAAAGGTAGATTGGACAATGAATTAATTTCATTATTGAACATACATGGAACAAATGGCATAGCATCAAAATACTTGAAGGAAAAGTTAAGTGACTTACAAGAGGAAGTAGTAAAACTATACTAGTGGGGGACCCCTGGTCCCCTCAGACCCTTCGGTAAAGCTAACTGTACAATAATAATAAGAAAGAAGTTGAGATGAATAGAATTTTAGAAAAGTTAGATATGTAGAACTCTGGAGAATATTGAACAGGAACAGAAAGAAGTATAACTTTTTCTCTGTTGTACATGGCACCTTTACAAAAACTGACCATGTATTAGGGCATAAAAACTGTTGGGAAAACTTGAAAGTAGCATGGCAGAAATTAGACAGAGAGCATCTCACACCATACATATATAAAGATAGCTCAAAATGGGTACATGATTTAGACAATAAAGGGTGGTATCATAAGCAGTTAGAGGAGCATGGAAGAAATTACCTGTCAGACCCATACATGAGAAAGAGTTCATGACCAAGAGAGAGAGAAGTTTGTGGTAGTTAAAATGGATAATTTTGATTACATAAAATTAAAAAGGTTTTTGCACAAAGTCAGTGCAACCAAAATGGAGGGGGGAGAGCAGGGGAAAAATTACAACAAATTTCTTTTATAAAAGTCTTAGTTCTCAGATATGTAGAGAACGGAGCCAAATTTATAAAAAATAGGAGCCATTCCCCAATCGATACATGGTCAAGACATAAGAACAAGCAGTTTTCAAAGGAAAAAAATCTAAGCTATCAATGATCATATGAAAAAATGCTCTAGATCACTAATAATTAGAGAAATGAAAAGTAAAATAACTCTGAGGTACTATCTCACACCCATCAGATTGGCTAATATAACAGAAAAAGAAAATAACATGCTGGAGGGAATGTGGGAAAATAAGTACACAAATGCATTATTGTTGGAGTTGTGAACTAGGCTGACCATTCTGGAGAACAATTTAGAACTATGCCCAAAGGGCTATAAAACTCTTTATACCCTTTCACCCAGAAATACTGATACTAAGTCTATACCCCAAGGAAATTAAAAAAAAAAAAAAAGGGAGGGGGGAAGACCCATAGGTACAAACATATTTATAGCAGCTCTTTGTGTGGTGACAAAGAATTAGATACACAGCAATTGGAGAATGGCTAAACAAGTTTTGGTATGTGAATATACTGGAATACTATCGTGTTGAGTGTAAAAATGATGAAGGGTATGGTTTCATAAAAACTTGGAAAGACTTACATGAACTGATGCAAAGGGAAGTGAGCTGAAACAGCAGAACAATCTATGCAGTAATAGCAATTTGTAACAATAATCAACTGTGAAAGACTTAGTAACTCTAATCAATACAATGATCCACCAAAACTCCAAAGGACTCTGGATATAAAATTCTATCCACTTCCAGATAGAGAACAAATGGGCTCTGAGTGCAGATTGAAGCATATTTTTTCCTTTATTTTTCTTGCTTTTTAAAAACTTCAGATCATGACTATGCAGAAATATGTTTTGCATACCTTCACGTGTACAATGGGTATTGTATTTCTTGTCTTCCCAATGGGTGAGAGAGGGGGTGAAGAGAGGGAGAGAATTTGGAACTGAAAACAAAATTTTGTTAACAAGGATAAAGTATCCTTCTGATGTGTGGTACTGTCAACATTTTAAAGCTTCACACATGTTCTCTAGATTTTTCTCTGTACTTTTATGAAAGCCTTCACTCTATTAGATCATTTTAACTGAAAGATTCCCAGTGTAGCTGTAGAGTTCCTGAGCTCATTTATTATTCTTAAAATAGTTTGATGTAATCAGCTTGTGCTGAGGAATCTAAATATTTGAACTTTCAAAAAATGTCAATGCTTTTTATGTCATATAGAACTTAATTCATTGTGAGTGAACTAATTTCAGAGAATCTGGTCAGTTAACCTAAGTCATACATCCCAGAAGACCATAATATTTTAGATTCAGATCATAGTATCTGCTGATCTTGATCCTATACCATATCCTAATGGTGAAGCATGAATCTCAGAGAACAATAAGACGGTTAGCCATGTCAGTAGTATGTCTGGCTCCAAGAAATTGATTTGTACCGTATTTGTTAATGTTATAGGCTATCTTTACAGTGTGAATACGAGTTAAAATCAGGTGTTTGTATTTATTTAGGAAAAGTATTTAATGAAATTCAAAGACTAGTAACTGGGGATCCCCTGTGTTGGGTACGTGCTGTTTCAATTTGGAGAAGTCTTCTTGAACTGGAAGAAAATCTTCCACCTGAAGTGGCCAAACCCTCCAAAAGGAAGACAGGAGAAAATGAAAACATCATTACTAAGAAGTTAAAAATAGAACAAACGCGAGTGATGCCAGGGGATACAGAATGTCAGCTGCAAAAGCAAAAAAATGACAAGATAGAGGAGCATAAAGATCTGACAACTGAAAAAGAAAACTTTCAAGAAGAAAAGTCTGAAAATGATGGGGAGAAAGAAGTTGAGCATCACCAGGGCAAACTCACTTTCAGAGTTTCTTGTCGCTGTAGTGGAACAATTGCAAAAACATTTACCACAGAGGTAGGTCTTTCTGTCCTCCCCTCCTGTCTCCTCCTCCCCAGAAAGTTTCCTTTTTGAGGAAAAAATTAAATTAGATTTGAAGATAAGGTTTAATGTACACCTCTACATGTATACACATACATGTGTATGAATAAAAACAAAATTTATATGTACTTGCATATATATTTACATACATATATCTGTTTGCATTAAATTACTTAGCTTTTCTCCCCCTTGTTTAAGGGGAGGGAAAGTTATAAAATCCTAGGTAGTTAAACTATTTTTTTTCCAAGCCTAAGTGACTTACCTTTAATTCAAAGATATACTTCTTCGTATTTGAGAATCTTGATTTTAGAAGCCCAGCTTCATATCTTTTGAATGAATGAAAAAAAAAAAACATTTATTAAGCATTTTCTGTGTGCCAAGCACTGTGCTAAGTTCTGAGAATACAAATACAAAAGTGAAGATAGCCCCTGCCCTCAAAGAGCTTATACTCCAATATTGGAAGATAATAGAAATTCCTACGATATTGAGTAGAACAATTAATCCACTTTTAAAATCAGGTGTTTGAAGGCCCAGATAGCACAGAATCATTGACCAGGTGGTTGTAGGACTCTGACAACACAACATCAGTGTAGACATTCCACTCTAATTATGATACCTGGCAAAAATGTCAAAAAGGCTTCCAGAAGTAGAATATGGAGTGTGGGGAGGAGGAGGAAGATATGAGAAGGGTATGTGGTGGGAAGGCAGTTTGTGAGGAGATGGAAGCTGGCTGGAGCTGCCTGGACTTCATAGAGTGAGCCGCATGAAGTACTCAGTAGTCAGTGTGGCAGTCTCCCAGTGCCCAAGGACCTCACTTCCAGAGATGAAAGGAGTAGGTCTTCCATGGCATTGTCTCTCATCTTTTTGTAAGGCCAGGGAGGAAATAGCTGAGTAAAAATGTTATGCCTTCTAAAGCCTCAGAGACAGGGCCAAGATCTCTGACAGACAGGCACCATTTCAGATTATATTTAACAACTATTAATAGCACAAGAATCTCACAGTCTAGCCAACTTTTCTACATCCTGAGATACACAGATTTTCCCGCAGGAGTACTCTCAGGACCATACAACTTTTCTATCAATTCTTCTCCTTTAGCATGCTCCCCCCAAACCTCCATTCTAATAACCCTCTTTCTCTTTACAATATAATATCCATTCTTAATTACCGCTAGAAATTTTCTGCTAGAAAGTTGTATGTATTATTTATACAAGACATAAATTATTTACACAATAACTTAACAGCTAGGTGGCACAGTGAATAGAGCACTGGACTTAGAGTCAGGATAATCTGAATTCAGATCCTGCCTCAGATGCTTCCTTGCTATCTGACCCTAGGTGAGTCACTTAACCTCTTTCAACCTTAGTTTCCTCATCTGTAAAGTGGGGTTAATAATAATACCTACATAACAGGGTTGTTGTGAGGATAAAATGAGATATAAGATGAAAAATATTTTGCAACCCTTAAAAAACTATATAAATACTAGCTGTTATTGTATTATTATATTGATGATGGGAAAAGCACCTTGTATCATCTTTTTAATGCACTGGTGTTTCTTCCTATTAATTGTGATCTTTTGGAGGCCTTTTTGACATTTTTGCCAGGTATCATAATTAGAGTGGAATGTCTGCACTGATGTTGTGTTGTCAGAGTCCTAAAACCACCTGGTCAATGATTCTGTGCTATCTGGGCCTTCAAGCTAAACGACGTGCCAAATGTTAACTATTTGCTGCCTAACATTAGGACTGTGGAGAAGAGACAAAATTGTGTTACCTCTCCATACCTTGGGTTCTTACAAGAGTCAGTGGGAGAGAGGGCATGGTTTAGGGCCTGGTTGGTTGGTTGGTTGGTTGTTGTCCTTCGTTTTTGAAGAGGACCAAAATGACATCACTATATTAGAGTCAAGTTACAGCGTGTCCGACTGCGGCCGATCAGACCAAGGTGAGCTCAGAGTGTTCCAGCACAGGTCAGACACAAATAGTCCATGTCCACTGGGGCCTGGTAGGCAGCCAGAGAATGTTGTATATTTATGACCGCCAAATTGGATCAGTGGCACCACCTAGCCAATCCCTTAACGTATTCATGATAGATACAAATTATTAGAGCTGAACCAGGCATGTGGCAATTCCCATCACATTTTAGACATCCAGAGTTATCAGATTTTCCATGCTGCAATTTAGTCTTTCATGCATTCAGAAGCAAACCATCAGTATGGAAAAGACCACAGATTTAGAGCTAGAAGGAGCCTTGGAAATCACCTAGTTCAAACCTCTCGTTTTCCAGATGAAAAAACCACGTGGCCCCAAGAGCTTAAATGATCTGCCCCAGATCACCCAAGTAGTAAGTGGCCAAACTGAGATTAGAACTCAGGTTCTCTAACTCCAATACAGTGCTCATTCCACTGCTGCGTGCTGCCGCCATCATTCTTTCCCCAAGTAAATTCACAGTTCCTTTTTATATTCTGTAATGGAAAAAGGATGAGATATGGAGTGGGGAACCTGGATCAGAATTCAGCTTGTTACTCCCTGTGCAATCTTGGCCCCTTATGGTACTTTCAGGGCCTCAGTTTCCTAATATATCAAATGAGGGAGGTAGACGAGATGATCACCAGGTCCTTTACAGCTCAAAATCTTGAGATCTCTGATATATGAAAAAGTTTTGTTTGTGTGAACTGTGCTGCCTTGTGGGCGTAGCTTTCTACCAAGCCAAAAGACAAGGCTAATGCATCAAAATAAGCAGATTTGTAAGGGTTTGCTTTTGTGTGCTGGTTAAAGGAAGTACCCCGGTTAAAATCATTTCTTGAAGGAATTGTAAAAACTCCTGATAATTCATCAAATGATTAATTTGCTAGGTGAACAAAATTAATTTTGATTATGGCTTGTTAGATATAGCAGTTGCATTTGTGTGTGTGTGTGTGTGTGTGTGTGTGTGTGAATATGCAACTTTTGTTTTGGATAGGAAATGTTTTAGTATGATATATTTTCATCACATATTCCAACCTTTCTTATACATCTCATTAGTTTTTGGCTATATCTTTAAGCTAATATGTTCATTCATAAAAGTTTAATCTTTTTTCCTTTACTACTTTTCCAGGAGGTGGGAAGGGTAATTGGAATTGCTCTTATAAAGCAGTTTGGCTGGAAAGCAGATTTGAGAAACCCCAGTTTAGAGGTAATGAACATTTATAAAACTCTTTTTGCTACATTTTAAGTTTTATTTTTGAACTGACACTGTTGGGTAGTTTCATAATTTTATTTTCTGTTTTTTAGAATTTTTCTTAAAGAGCACAGCTATACAGAAGCAAAAAGTTGTTCTCATTAGCGACAGAGAATGTGGTTAACTTTGATGGTTTTCATTATAAAAGTTTCTCAATGATCTGTTTATTCACAGTGGGAGGGACTGGTTCTGGATCAATAGAATCCATTTGGAGTATTTATCACCCCCAATAGACATTAAGAAATGCTAGCTATAAGAAAAATCTTTTAGTATTGTTCTGACAGCATCAAATATAATAGGTCACAATTAGGCAACTTTTTATGTTTCATTAATTCAAAGGGTTATTTATTTGACACACCCCACTTAAAATGGAGTGATGTCTCACCCAACTAAAAACTTGTTCTTTGGACCAAGCCAGGGCATAGGCTACTGGTTATAGGAAGAGGAATCCTGTTTGGTGACATTTGGAAGGAAGGAATGTAAGGATTAGAGAGATGAGCAAATTATCCACATTAGCTCAGAAATAGGGCCTAAACAGAGTGTGATAGGAATAAAGTAAAGATAAAGGGAAACTGACAGATTGAAAAGAATGTTCCATTGAGTTTCAAATAGATTGTTAATTGTCCAGCAGGTATGGAGAAACCTCAAAATAGCCTGGGGATTTACATGTAGCCTGTGGCAGGCGCTGAGGAGCCATTTTAGCCCATAGCCTTGCAGAACCTCTTATGTAGGACTGTCCATCTGAGTTATGCAGAGATCTCCTTAAGGTAGATCATTCCAGAGCCCCCAAGCCACATTCATTCACTAAACATTTATTGAGACTTGGGTATGCATATAACTTCACACTATGTATATAGCTTGCATAACCTGATCATGTCAATCCTTTGCTAAATTACTTTCAGTGGTTCTGCACTGCTTACCAAAAGAAATAGAAACTGCTGATCCTGGCATTTAAGACTCTTTCTATGTAATCTTAATTCCAGCCTGCCTTCCCAGCTTTCTCTTATACAATTCACCTTCATGTACTCTGTCCCAACTAAATGAAATGAAGCTCCATTCCTTTTTCTCACCTTATCTTCTTCTGTCTCTATGCTTTTACTCATGTTATTTCTTTCCTCCACCCCTCATCTGGAATGGACTTTACTTTCTTCAGTTTCACTTGTCCGTGCCATTAAGGCCCAACATAGTCACTGTCTTACCTATGAAGTCTCCCCTGGTCCAGTTTACTGTGATGTCTCCCTTCACTGATTTCTCATAGCATTTGCCTAGACTTCTACTTTGTGCTTAACTACACTGCAAGGGAGAGTGACAGCTTTCTGTGTGTGTCCCCCTACTCCATTAGAATGTGCGCTCCTTAAGAACCAGATCTATGCCATATTTTTCTTTACGTCCCAGGTACCTAACATTTAGTAGGTGCCTTTTAAATCTTTGTTATACTGAATTGCTCCCACCTACACTGATACATGAATTTCTAACAGCATACGCTTTTTACCTATAAAATGGATGCATAGCATAACTGAAACCTTTACTTAAGAAAAAAAAATTGTGAGTAAGATTTTTCATTATACTATGTAACCCTGGAGACCTGAGACCTTCCTCTTAAAATATAGGTCTTATGGGCACAGAACTAAAGCGTTCAAGTTGCCACCCAAAAGCCCTAATAGTGGAGTTTTGTTTTTCAGTCTGATTTCTTGTTTATTCTTTCAGATATTTATACATCTAAATGACATTTACTCCGTGGTGGGGATTCCTGTTTTCAGGTAGATGCTTATGTTTTTGTGCTTCAGGATTTTTCTAAGTTTACTAATGTTTTTAAAGTCAACAACTTCATGTGTTTTGTTTGTAGCAAGGAAGGCTAATTTGATTAGATGGAGCTTAAGGCTTGATATTTCATGTTTTGTATATGCCTTTAAAATACTCTGGTAACATATAGTTTTTATTTTATCTATTATTTTAGGGTATAAAAATGTGGATAACAGAAAGCTATAAATTACATTGATGACATTGACAAATTATAGCTAGCTTCTGAAGTATTTTAAATTATTCATTAATTTAGAAAATTAAGACAGACTGGGTAAGAAATGTATATATACATATACTTAGAGAGATAGCAAGCATTTATTAGAATTGAACATACAGTGCAATTCTTGGGGCCCTTAGTGCCCATTACCAAGTCTGCTGCATTGTTAATTCTTTGGAAAGGTCTGGAGAACATTTTTCCAACTCTTTAGAAAATCTAAATATAATGTTTGGCTGGTCATACAGTAGAATACTGTCATGTTACTGTAAATGTAAATAAGGATAATAATAATTCCTACCTCAGTTATCAGAAATTCTTCAAGTTATTTGTATTGTCCTGTACGTGACACCACTAGAATAAAATCAGGGGTGGATGCAAGTAGTGTTGCCCCATCTCTGCAGCTGCAGAACCAAAGGCTTTCTGCAATAGAACACAACCATTCTGTTGTTGGACAATTGTAGAATTCATCCGGAGAAAGTGGGGCTAATATAGAAGAATATTTTTGTCATTTCTCCCACTGTTACTCATTAATTCAACTTATAGATCAAAGTATTATACAAAATATAAGATATTGTTACAGAAATGATTTAGTGAAAAATTTGATTTCATAGATGTCATATGGAACAATCTCATAACATTAAAGATGCATTTTTAAATTTTGCTTCTTCCTACACTTAGCTGTATGCCATGGCTGCCAAAAAAGTCACTGTAATCTTCAACTATATTAATAGAAATAATGTTCAGAACCAGAAAGGTGGTCATCTAAGTGTACTTGCCAGATCATCACCTGGAACACTGGATTCTGTTTGGATCACCACTTTTTAGGATGTTAACAGGGTATATTTTTTTCCCAAAGAAGTATGACCAGAATAATGAGGAGATTCCTAAACCATATCATATGCAGATTGATTAAATTAACTAGGGAGAAGACTTAGAAGAATATTGTAACCATCTTCAGCATATCTAAGGGCTGTCATGTGGGTGGAAGGATTAGATTTATTATATATGGCACCAGTGGGAGAAATAAGACTAATGGGTAGAACGGGGATGGGGAACATGCAGCCTTGAGGCCACATGTGGCCTTCTCGGTCCTTGGGTGTGGCCTTTTGACTCAATCCAAGTTTTAAAAAAAAATCATTTTATTAAGGGGATTTGTGCTGTGAAGTTTGGATTCAGTCAAAGAGCCTCACTTGGGGACCTAGGGGGTCACACGTAGCCTTGAGGCTGCAAGTTCCCACCTCTGGGGTGGACATTCCCAGGAGACCTAGTCTTTAGAAAAATTTCCAAAAATTGGAACCTTTTAAAAATCGAATGCCTACTGAGTTCCTTTTAATCAAACAGGATCAAGTAGAAGCCAAATGATTTCTTGCTGGGTATGTTATAGAGGGGGTTGGTTGTGTTGGACTTAATGACTTCCTAAGGTCTCTTCTGTCTCTGAGGTTCTTTTCAACAATTACATGAAATCCAGTGTTCTCAAACTTACATTTCATGTTTGACTTCAGTTTATAGAGCTTGTCCATTTTTACTGTTGCTCTCTAAATCTTTGTTTCTCTTCACAAAGGTTTGTTTATTCAAATATGTCTTCATCTGATCAAAAAAACTAGGCCATATAGTAGACCTCAGGCCAGAGTAAAGTTTGAGACTTGTTCAGCCTTCTTCCTGATAGATGAAGTCTGTCTACAGTATCTATAGCAAATATTCATACAGAGTTCCCAGATATTTTTAATTCAGTGTAGTTATATTGCTTCATTGGTCTTAATATAGGCCTCATGTTTTCTCCCAAATCCAACTTATAGAAAACCTGAGAACAATTTACAATTATGCTTCAGCTGTGTTTTTGTCTGCTCTGTCTCTAGTTTGTTGCGCTAAAACAGAGAGGTCGTGTGTAGAATTAATTTAGTTCGATTCAACAAATATTTATTTATCATCTACTCTCTGCAGTCCATGCAGATGCTAGGCACAAAAATTTTTTTTTTAATTACCTAGTTCTTACCCTCAAGAAATTTACAATTTCAGTTTGTCCCTATTAATCTTTTAAAAGAGGCAGCTAGATGACTCAGTGGTTAGAGCACTGGACATTGAGTCAGGAAGGTCAGAGTTCAAATGTGGCCTCAGGCACTCAGTAGCTGTGTGACCCTTGGCAAGTCACTTAATCTTTGCCTTAGAGGCAGCTAGATAGTAGATAAAGCACTGGGCCTGGAATCAGGAAGACCTGAATTCAAATTTAGCCTCAGGCACTCACTAGCATTGTGACCATGGGCAAATCACTTAACCTCTGTTTGCCTAATCTACTGGAGAAGGAAGTAGCAAAGCATCCCAGTATCTTTGCCAAGAAATCCACCCCCAAAAAGTGGAGGTGACAAAGAGTCGGACACAACTGAACAACAGCAATGACAAAGCCTTTTTAAAATGTTTCTCACTTCGATAAGGGTCTCTGCATTTGCCAGCAATACCTGCTTCCTGCCAACCTTGATGCCAGGACCCCTTCCCTTGGGTCCATTTTGGGCAGCTTCAAGTCATGCATGGAGCCCCTGTGACCTTCATCAATTTTATATCTTTCTTAGTAAATATATGGTTTTTGTTCACTAATTATGTATGATTATCATTTCACTGCTGTATATATTTTCCTCTAAAATATCTCATTTGGGGAAGTGGAGCCCGTGTTCAATTATAACCTGTATTTCAATCAATAAAGTGTGTTATCAGCATTAATCTTGTAACAACCCATTTAAAAGAGGGAACAGGGCAGCTAGGTGGTACAATGGATAGAACACCCACCCTGGAGTCAGGAGGACCTGAGTTCAAATCTGGCCTCAGATCCTTGACTAGCTGTGTGACCCTGGGCAAGTCATTTAACCCCGATTGCCTCACCAAAAAAAAAAAAAAGATACAAAGACAAAAATGAAACCATCGCTGCCCCCAAGAAGCTTGCATTCTATCAGTGAAACAACATGGATATATAGAAATATATCCAACATAAGTAAAAGGTAATTTTTGAGGTGAAAGCAAAGCTTCCTGGGGGATCAGGAAAGACTTCATTTAGAAGGCAGCACTTGAACGAAGCTTTGAAGGAAACTCGGGAGTCTGAGGCACAGAGGTGAAGAGGGAGAGCAACAGCAGCAGGGTGAACAGCCAGTGTTAAAGACATGGGGGTGAGAGAGGAAATTATAAGGGTTTGAAACCATAAAGAAAGGCTGGGGGACTGTACCCTCAAGGCTAGGCCTCTCTGTGGAAAAGGTAGACAGATGTGAGAGAGATGATAGTACAGTTGGGAAGATTTGGAATTGGTCAAATGGCGGAACCCAAATAGTAATAGTAGGGTGTTAGCCTTGAGAATAGACTTTGTGGGAGACACATTAACTGACTTCAGGTATTTACAGGGCTGTCCCATGGAAGAGGATTTAGACTCATTCTGCCTGGTCCTAGAGGGCTAAAGTAGGAATTGTGGGTTGAATTTGCAGAGGCAAAATCAGGCTTGATGAGAGGAAAGACTTTCTGATGATTAGTGCTATTCAAAAGCACAAGGCACAGTCTCAGAAGTGATGGGGATCTCCCTTGCTGTGGTATAGTAGGAAGAACTCTGTATTTGGAGGCAGAGGCCTGGATTCAAATCCCAGCTCTTGGGGGCACTATATGCCCTTGAGCAAGTCTCTTAACCTTTGTGGGTTCAGTTTCTTCTGAAAAATGAAGAACTTGAATTAGAAGACCTCTAAGATTCCTTTGAGCTCTAAGTCTATGATTCTCTGAGCCTCTTTGGAGGTCTTCAAACAAAGTCTTTATAAACCACCTTTATGTTATATGAATGGGAGATTCCTGTTCATATGTGTGGGTGCTGGAGTAGATGGTTTTAGATGACCCTTCAGACTTTAAGATTCTGTGATCCTCAAAACAACCTTGGAAACTCACCTGCAGAAAAGGCAAGTGAACGCCCTGGGTTCTGTGGCTTGTAAGTGGCCATTCTGGAACAAGAAACAAGGTCTACTGACTCCTAGTTCAATATTTTTTTCCACTCTTCTATCCTGCCTACCTAATTAATTTCAGTTGCCTAGAAAACTCACTTATCTAGAATGCCTCAAGACCAACTCCACCAAGTAACAAATGTGTTTATATCATAAAGTTAAAAACAATGTACTATTTTAAATATTTTATTGCATGTCTGTGAATATATGAGAATACATCACTGTTCCTTGCTTCACATTTTCATTAATGTGTATTAATTTGGCATCCAGTCTTGTTGACCCTGTGACCAAATTTTTTGTAGGCTTCCTTTGGCAAGCAGAGATTATATCAAGGTGGCGGGACTTCGTTCTACTATAGCTTGGACAATAGCATCTCTTGCTGAAATCAATGTAAGGAAAAAATGTCATTGTTGTAAACAGGAATTACTTTTGGTTTGAAAATTAAAAATTTCAAAGATGGGCACAAGAAATATATCTTAATGCTTAATGGGGAAATAAAATTCACCACACTGGTACTCATCTCTATCCCCTTATTAAAAGCTATTTAGGTTATAGATTTTAGCAAACTCATTTAAAATATTCATTCCTGTTACAAACAAGAGTAAAGACAATTTCAGACTTTCTCATGTCATCTACTATTTCACAAAAACATGAATATTTGGTATCTGAAATTATATACTCTATTCTGTTCTTTTACTTTCCTGGTATAAAAAAAAAATATCTTTCTCTACACTAACCAACTCTAGATCATTTCTCTCCCTATCCCATCCTTTCCTCCATCTCCTTTCTCTATTTCTCATACTACTGAACACCCTTGGAGGAAATCATTCTATGGTGCTGACTGGGTCCACTACAAATTTGTTACCTAATTCCAACTGGGCCTTCATTGCTAATCCTTTTATACTTTAGACTTCCTTGATTAACTCACTTAACCCGTTTTGTCTTAGTTCCCTCAAATGTAATAACTAGCATTCATATAGTACCTACTGTGTGCCAGACAGTGTGCTAAGTGCTTTACAGACATCTCATTTTAATCCTCACACCAACCCTGCTGGGTAGGTACTGTTATTCTCCCCATTTACATTTGAGAAAACTAAGGCAGACAGATTTTAAGTGACTTGCCCAGCGTCACACAGGTAGTAAGTGTCTGAGGAGGGATCTGAACTCAGGTCTTCCTGACTCCAGGTCCAAGGCTCTGTCACTGCACCACCTAGCTACTGCATAAAACTTTCTACCCTTATCTTTCTCATAAGCCTCCGTCTGTCACCATCTGCCTGCTGAATATCTCCTGCTGGACATTCCACAGATATCTCAAACTCAGCATATCCAAAATAGAGTTTACTATCTTTTTTTCTCTCTATACCTGCCCTTTTTCTTTACTTCCCTGTTTCTTTCAAAGGTTCCACATCCTTCCAATCACCCGTGTTCTCCACCTGTGTGATCCTTGGTTATTCCTTCTCTCTCAGGACCCATATCCAATGAGTTGCTAAGTCAATCAGTCACATCATATTCAGTGCTCTGGATCAGCATTCTAAGTGCTGCAGATACAAACAAGGGCAAAAACATTGCCCCTGCCCCCAAGGGGCTCATACTCTAACAGAGGAGACGATATACAAACAACTCTATACTTGCAAATAAACACAGTGTAAATAGGAGGTCCAGCTGAGGAGGCCGGATATTAGAGGACTGACTGCCCATGCAAAGACGTCTCTCTATTCTCTCCACTCAGACACCGCTGCAGTTCAGACTCTCATCACTTCTTCCCTAGACTACTATGACAGCTGTCTAATTAGTCTGTCTGCCTTTGTCCTCTACCCTCCAACTCATCTACGCAGCTGCCAAAAGCAATGAATGAAAGAGTCCTGTGTTTAACACTTAATGATGACAGCTAGAGTTTATGTAGTACCTTCTATGTGCCAGGCACTGTGCTAAGTGCTTTATAATTATTATCTTGATTGATCTTCACAACAACCTTGGAAGATTAGTGCTGTTATAATCCTCATCTGTAAGATGAGGAAACTGAGGCAGGCAGAGGTTAAGTGACTTATCCAGGGTCACCCAGCTAGGAACTATCTGAGACCGGATTTGAACCCAGGTTTTCCTGACTCCAGGCCTAGTGCTCTATCCATTGCACTACCTTGCTGCCTCTTAAAACCCTTTGTAATCTGGCTCTAGCTGTTTATGGACTTATTTCACTTTACTGCACACACATAGGAACACATACCTGAGCTTCATTGTAGTTGGACTGGTCTGCTGGCTGTTCCATGTGCGTGTCAGTCATTCCATCTCCCCACTTTTTGCTTTTGCATAGGCTGTTCCCTGTGCCTGTAATGCCCTCCTATTGGAATGCCTGAATTCCTTCAAAGCTTAGTTGAAGTGCATCTTACCGACTTGAGGCCTTTCCTGATCTCTCTTGTTGTCAGTGCTTTTCCCCGGTTACTTTCCCTTTGTGCTGTATGTGTTTATCTGCATACTGCCACAGGAGACATAAATGTGGGTATTTCTCCACTATGACTGTCACAAATCACTTTTTCTTTCTGTAGGTTGGTGCAGTAGTTTTGGATCCAATGTGTGGACTTGGAACAATCCTGTTGGAAGCTGCCAAGGAATGGCCAGTAAGTTTTAAAGCTAAGTGGGTTTTTGACTAGTGCTAGAGCCATTTGGGCCACTGAGATTTTAAGTGATTGGCTCAGGGTCACCCAACGTGTGTGTGTCAGAGGCAGAACTCACACCCAGGCCTGACTGACTCTGAAGGCAACTCTCTGTCCATTACACCAAGGATATTTACATGAATACAGTTCTGTGCAGCCAATCCTCAATTATTTACAGGTAAATTACTTTTTTTAATAAAAATTATAGTACTTTAGATTTAGAGTGAGGTCTTTAAAGGTCATTTAATCCAACACCTTCACTGTACAGATAAGGAAGTTTATCACCAAAGAGGTTCACTGGCTTGCCCAAGGTGATGTGTGTGTGCAAGAGTGCAAGAATTGAACCCAGGTCTACTCACTCCAAATCCATGGCTCTTAGCTATAGCATATTTGTCATTCCCAAGATACCTCCCCTTCCCTGCAGTGTAATACAAACTACTGTAAATAGACTAATAAATAATTAGATAAATTTATTGTAGGAAAATAATTGCACACCAAATTATTATAAGCTTATGTATATAAGCTTTATAATTCTTCTTTGGTTGTTTTGCATACATGTATAGCTTATCTCTAATTCAATTAAAAGTGTCTGAAGCAGGTACTGTATTTTATTTCTCTTGTGCCTTTCATGAGACCTATTATAGTGCACAGTAGCAGGTAATGAGTTCTTTCGGAAGCAAGGCCTAATGTACTCCAGAACCAATAATGATTGGATTATCTGTTTCTTTTACCATTTTAGGAAAATGTACAAATGTTTGAAAAATTCAGTTCAACAAACCTTTGTTAAACACTTATATGAAAAGTACTACTATTTTAGATAATAGGGGTAGATATGTTCCTTACCTTAAGGAGTTTATGGTATTATAGGATAAAATACTTGCATAAGTAATGGTAGCATTAATATGCTTTTCCTTCCATATGACAATACTTGAAGATAATTATCATGTTGATCAATCAGCCAGCATTTTAAAAGGCCATTATGTGCCAGGATTTGGGCTAGGCACTGGATACACAAAGACGAAAAGGAAGTGGCCCCTGCTATCAGCTAACTTACATTCTAGAAGACTAAATAATGTGCCCCAAAATAACTGCAGGGTACTTTAAAGAGGAGTCACTAACACCCGGGGCATCAGGAAGGGCCTCACAGAGGAGGTGGTGTTAGAATTGAATTTTGAAAGAAACTAAATATTCTAAGAGGTAGAGAGGAGAAGGGTATGTGTTCTAGGCACAGGGAACAATCAGTGCAAAGACTGGAAGATAAGAGGTAGGTTGTTGTGTAAGGTGCAGGAAGAATGCTAGTTTGGCTAGAATAATGATTATGAGAAAGGGGGTGATGTCACAAGACTGAAAGGGTAAGTTGGAACCAGGTCATGAAGGGATTTCAATACCCAATGGTGGAATTCGTATTTGGTTTTAAAGGTAATAGGAAGCCACTGGAGTTTACTGAGCAGACAAGAGTCATACCTGTGCTTTAAGAATATCACAGTTGAATGGAAGATGGATTGAGTTGTGTTGTCTAAGCTAAACATTGTTGCTTCAGCCAATAGCACTATCTCAAAGCTTTTCACCATGCTGGTTGACCTGTTGTTGACTCTTTCCAGCTTTTCAATGTTGTTCCTAAAATATGGTGCCCAACACTGGACACAGTACCCCAGATGAGGTCCGACTAGATGAGAACACAGCAAGCATATGATACCACCTTGCCTTTGGCAGAGTAGCTCTCCTAAAGCAGAGTAACTTCATATTTGCCTTTTGGCTACCACGTCACACTGCTGGCTCATATTGAGAACCATAGGATTTCAGAGTTTGAGCTGAAAAGGACATAGAGTCCATCAATCAGGGGTTCTCAACCTCTTTTATGTCATGGACTCCTTTGGCAACAGACTGGTGAAACCTATGGACCATCCCTTCTCAGAAAGATGTTTTTAAATGTTAAATACATAGGATTACAAAGGAGACCAATTATATTGAAATAGAGATTTTTTTTTTAAACCTAGTTCACAGATCCCAGGTGAAGAATCCCTGATTTAGCCCAGCCCCTTTCTTTTCCTGATGAGAAACCTGAAGCCCAAGAGAGGGTAAGTGACTTGACCAAAGTCACCCAGGTAGTAAGTAGCAGAGTGAAAATGGGAACCCATGCCCTCTGACTTCAGAGCATTTTCCCCACAATATGGTATGGCCTTTCCACCAAAACCCTCCAGTCTTTTTCAAACAAACAGCTACTATTTGATTCAGCCTAACATTCTAACCTGTCATGATATTTTTAATCCTGACTCTGGCATGCAGTTTGGTATATATCTGTCCCAGCCTTACGTCATGTGCAAATTTGACGAGCATTCTTTCTTTGTCTTTGCCCAGATAACTGATAAAAATGCCATATACCCTCTAGCCACACCCCTGTCACTGGAACAGTCTATTAAAAACCTCCTCTGTTGACAGTGAACTATTTATGACTGTTCTTTGGGTCTGGCCATTCAACCAGTTCTGAATCTACTTAATCATTCCAATCTGCTGCCAAGTCTACTGTAATCTTGTCCACAAGAACAGAATGAGCAATTTTGTCTGATAATTTGCTAGATCTAGGTAGACTATTATCTACAGCAGTGGAATCAAATTCAAATAGAATCAGGGCCACTAAACCCTGCATAAAGATCTCTACAGTCATGTGTTGACTTAGAAAACCACAAACTAACATTATCTGTGTTCCATTGTATTATTTTTACTTTGTTAAATGTTTCCCAATTACATTTTAATCTGGATTAGACCTCTCTGCTTTATATTTGACACCTCTATCTACAATAACCCTATTAAAAAGGAAAGGAGGTTATTGTGGCATGATCTGTTCTTAAAAGTGATGCCATGATGCCCTTTGTGACTGTGGCTTCCTTTTCTCGATATCCTACTTGACCAATGAAGATTTTTATATTATATTGTTAACAGCAGCATTAACACATCAAAATGAATTTTTTTCTTTACTAATGTAGACATCAGGTTTTACTAATATAACATCAGGTTTTTTTTGAAACGTCCTTAGTTTTGCTAAATATGTGTTTTCCTCTTTTATTGTTTAAGAAAATGGAAATAGACTTGCTTAGATAAACAAAATATATCATAATTTTACTTATTCTTCAAAAATCTGTTTTCCTTCACAGAATGCCAGTTATTTGGGTGCTGATGTAAGTGACTCACAGTTACTGGGTGCTTGTGACAATCTGAAATCTGCTGGTCTCATGGACAGAATAGAATTATTTAAGTTCTGTGTAACAGGTAAGCTATCCAAAATACAAATGTAATCAAAATTAGGGTATAGCTTAGGGTCAGTACATTGTAAAGCAAAACTGATTTTCTATATGTTATTAGGAAAGCATATTTCTTAAGGAATCAAAAAGATTTTATCACTGGAATTTATACTGAATTCATCTCAGTATTATTGTAGTTATTAAAAGAAAAGAGATTGTAATATTCTTCAGATGATTTATTCTTGGGAAGTATCATTTGAATAATCAGCAATTTTTCCTACACACTTATTCAGAAGGGCAATCTGAGGCCCATTGGATATGTCCAACCCAGTGTTTAATGGATTTGAAAATTTTTTATAATCACATATCACTTAGAATGGATTTTAAAAGGAAAACAAAAGGCCAATAATTCATTGAATGTTTTTCAATAACTTTAGGACATGTAGTATATTTAATCTTTTTTTTCCCTCTTGCAATAATTCTGTGATAGCAAGAAATTACCAAACCAGTTGCATATTCAGGCATATAAATAAAAAAGTACTTGACCGTAGCAGAACTAGAAATGAGATTTCATAGAATTGTAGTGGTGTTAGAGCCCATAGAAGACGGGCCTCACACCCCAGGTCAGACTCTCCTCAGCAGTGTCCCTGACTGATTTTCTATAAGCATCAGTTGTAGCACTTCCAATAATGGAGAATTCACTACCTCACCCTGATCATTTTAATCAGTGACTTGGATAAATCCATAAATCATATGCATGCTTATTAATTTTATGGATGACACAAAGCAAAGAGGGATAGCTAATACACTTGACAATGAAATCATGATCCAAGAACATCATGAAAGGCTGGAGGGTAACGAGGAAATTTAACAGGTATAACTGCAAAGGTCTGTGCTTGAATTCTTTAAATCAGCTATATAAATGCAAGATAGGAAGATGATAGTTTGATTGGGAAATATTTTATGTGAAAAGAGAGTAGGGCTTTTAATGGTCTGCAAATGTTCATTTGGTAGTCCTGGAGTAATTTCCTTTTGTCAGACTACATTGCAAGTATTGTGTCCAGTTCTGGGCACCATATTTTTAAAGGAGAAATTAATGATCTAGATCCCATGGAGAAACAGATGCTTAGGATACTGAAGGGACTCAGAAATAGGCAATACAGAGATTTAGTTTAGGGAACTAGGGATATTAATTCGAGAGTCATTTATTAAGAGGGAAGAAAAGTTTTTAAAAGGACATGATAGCTGTCTTCAAATACTTGAAGTGTTCTCATGTAAAAAAGTAATTAAACTTATTCTATTAAACCCCAATAAAGTGAACTAGGACCAGTAAGTGGAAATTACAGGAAAGTAGATTTTGATTCAATATAAGGGAAAATGCCCTAACAATTGGAGATGGCTATATGGTACAGTTGGTAGTATGCTGGACCTAGAATCGGGGAGAATTGATTTCAAATCCTGCCTCAGATGCTTATGTATATGTTTGTATGACTGAGGGCAAGTCACTTAAACTCAGCCTCAGTTTCTTTATTTGTAAAATGAAGATAATACTAACATCTACTCCCCATGCTTGTTGTAAGGATACAATGAAATAATATTTTAAAATGGTTTGCAAACCTCAAAGTACTACATAAATACCAGTTGCTATTACTGTCTTTATTATTATTATTATTATTACTTTAAGAGCTATCAAAAATGTAATGAAATTCCTCCAGGATTAGTGAATTTTCCAGAATTGGAGGAAGCAAAAATGCTAAACAACCACTTTTCAGGGATCTTTTAGACAAAATTCATGCTTTAGATAAGGATCAAATGAAATGACTTGAGGAGCCTTCAGATAGTTCTGTGATCCACAAAACAATCTTTTACATTCATGAACACCTCAGACTATCGGGTTTTTGTTGTTTTTTATTTAGAGCTCCCATCCTGCAGATGGAACTGTCCAGCACATAGTTGTTGACATGAGACTTCTCTGTGATTTCTGTTCATTGGCTTTGGTTCTGCCTTCTCTGAATCTGCAAAACAAAGAAATTCTTAGTGGCACAATATGTACAAGAATGAGAATTACAGTAAATGGCACAGAAATATATTCATGATTTATTGAATCACTTCCCTACTTTGATGAATTCCTAGTCTCATCAACATAAATAGTTCTGTCTACTTGCACAGGTTGCGTCCCTACAACTTTACCACCTGTGCATTTTCTCTGGCTATCCCCCAAGCCTAGAACATTCTACCTCATCTCTGCCTCCTGGCTTCCCTGGCTTCCTTCGAGTCTCAGCTAAAATCCCACTTTCTGCAAGAAGCCTTTCCCTGTTCCCTTTAAAGCTGGTACCTTCCCACTGAGATTATCTCCAGTTTATTTTCTTAAATCTTGTTTGTACATTGTGTCCCCCGTTAGACTGTGAGCTCCTTGAGAGCGGGAACTGTCTTTTTCTTTTCTTTGTATTCCCAGTGCTTAGCACAGTGCCTGGCACATAGGAGACAATTAATGCTTGTTGCCTTTACCTATCTATCTTTTCATAATCTTCCATAGAGGTTCTACCCAGTGAACTGTGAAGGCTGTCTGCTGGTTCCTTTTTATATTTTCTGGATACTTATTTTTAAACATTGAGGCTGTTTCTTTTATCCCCTATTCTACTTAAATCTACTTTGTGACTTTCCATTGCCCTTTGAGACAGGTGTTATTTGGTCTTCTCTTTCAAACCCTCACATTTTTTTTCCAGATTAATCATACATTTATACATATATTCAGGATGTCCCAAAAGACAGTGCAGTTTACTTAAAACTGCACTAAGACTTTGGTACACATATGCATGTGCATTGCGTACATACATGTTTACGTATGTGTGTGTATGTAAGCTTAAAACTGCACTAAAACTTTTGGGACACCCTGTATATATAAATGTATTGTTAGCCTGAAGAAAAAAAACCCAGCAATTTGAAAGAATAAGCCAAATATAATCACCTGACTCAAATAGCATTGTAAAATAGAGTAGATTTAATTAGCTTAGGAGATAAAACAGTATGACTGTTTCAAAATAAATGGCTAGAAAATATAAAAAAGAACCAGCAGACAGCCTTCATAGTTCACCAGGCAGACTCTCTATGGAAGATTATAAAAATAGAGATAAATCAAATCAAAAAGTAGTAAGTGCCTACTATGGGCCAGCACTATAGCACTCCTACATATGGAAGTGTGTGTATATACACACAGAGATATATATGTATATAAGCATACATACTCACACATATAAATATGGTGTGTATATATCTATGTATGTTATACATATGCACATATAAATACAATATGCCTATATTTCCATATGTAAGAGGAGCCTTGTAAGTAGTCTGTGATGTTTCTTTTTCCAAAACCTGAACCAAATTGTCCATATCAGAAATCTCATTATGAGCTAGCGATTCAATTCAGCAAAATGTCTTTCATTGGCATTATCTATTTTTTTCATGCAAAACAGTATATCCCTATCTTTACTATCTCCAAAACGTATATTAATTGATCTTTTCCTGTTCTAAATCACAAGCATTGCTGCCTAGAATAGAGACTTGTCTATGTTTGATTACATAAAACTCTAACTTAAAATTCTAGCTAAGTCCATCCTACATCCCTAGGAAAACTATTTAGTTTCTTGGAAAGTACCAAAAAAAAAAAAAAAAAAAAAAACAGTCATTTTGGCTACTCTGGGAAGCTACTAAAGATAATCTCATGAGAGCTCCTCCCACAACAAGAAATATAACACTAGTGGGAAAAAATGAAAGCTACAAAAAACAATTCTCGAAAAAAGTCAACTATAGCAAAAAGGAATGTTTCACCTTTGTTTTTGAATCCCTGGCATGGAGCAGGTGCTTGTCACAAGAATGTTTAGGGTCCTTGCCAGCTAATGCCCCAATAAACCAGCATAGACTACTACAGATAGGCAGATAAGCTGCAGGTTATGCATTCACATGTGACACACATACATCATCAGTAGGTGAGAGACGTGTCTCACAGTTTTGCATATGACATGTATGTATATATTCTCTCCTCCTGAACTACACAATCCAGAGAGAGAATAGCAAAGAAACATATTTCTTGCAAAGTGGTTGGTAGGATCAGGTTGGACATGTAGCTTGAGAAGGTACATAATGAAAACAAAGAGGAAGCTTAAAATGTTACTGAGGGGAAAATGTGTCCTTATTAGCACAGCCATTTATAGTAGACCAAAGAAAACTGTACCTTCTTAGTCGGTCAATAAGCATTTGTTAAGGGCCTGTTCCATACAGGGCCTTATTAGATGGGATTAAAAAACAGGAAAGACTTCCTTGAACTGTTGAGATCCTCTGAATTTTTTTTTTTTGTTGTTATCTTCTTGGGAGGTGTTGAAGGAGAAGTTTGTGTTAAAGAGGCATAACACAGAAAGAAAAAGAAAAATAACAAATATGGGAAAAATAAGAGTCAGTTATGTTCTCCCAAAATTCCGCTTCCAACCTGCTTGATAAGTCCTAATTTAATGATTGAAGGAGCTAGATTTGCCTTCAAGTTTATGTAGTGTCACAGATGATTTGATGTACTACTTAAAAAAAAAAAAAGAAATGAATTGAAGAAAGTTTAAATCTACCATCTAATATATGTACACAAAATCTGGCATTTGAAATTGACACCTGTATTATTAATGAATTAGTCATTGAAAGATTAGATTGGCTTTTTTTTCCCCAAGATTCAACAAGTTTTCAAAATTTACAATGTTTTCCTGCCACTGAATTATCCTTTCATCATGAAAAGGAGAGGAAGGCTTTTACTGATAGGTTTTTTGATGTTTAACAGATTAAAGATTTAATTGTTTATAGATGCTAAGCTTTAGGTTTCCCTCAGTGAAATTAGAGTGATTAGGACTACCTGTATTTTGAGTTAAATAAGTAAATAGGGAAGACAAGGGCTTTTGGTAGCTTGGAATGGCTTCAAGTGAAACCTCATCTGTCAAGGGAAAGTCTTTTCGGAAGGGATAAAACCCAAACGCCTGAGGCTTCCTGGCTTGTGGAAGGAGCCCTGGATGTAGAGTGATGTATATTTGAACCCTAGCTCTCCCCTTCAAAAAGTGGAGGAAGGCCGTGTTATGGAAAATTTTACTAAGGAATTTATGTACTGGGGATTTTTTAGAGCTGGAAGGAGCACTCGAGGTAGATTTTACAGATGGAGGGACCTTTGGTCCAGAGACCTGAAACTACTTGTTCAAATCTATCCCTAATGTCCCTCAGCTCTAAAAATCCTAAGTATGCACATTCCTTAGTAAATTTCTCCATAATGTCACCGTAAACTGCCTTTCCAGCCTCACCCCATTATACTTCCACTCACATAATCTATATTGAAACCAACCTGAGTATACCCAGCTTACTCATTAACTAGAGATGCAGGTAACACTAATCTAATTTTGCTGGCGATACCTAAGGTTTAGGATCTGTAAACTATTACATTTATTTTTAAAAATCAAATGATTCCTCTTGCTTCTACAACTGTAGGATGCTTCAGTGATACAAAAAAATAATAATTTTGCAAACATTGCTTATTGGGGGAAGATGCAGACTCTATATTCTTGGTGTCAGTTTCAGATACCAAATGGCTATTGTCCCACAGTCACATTCCAGAAAAGCATTGAGGTGGCACAGTGGATATAGCACTGGACTTGGAGTTAGGCAGAGCTGAGTTCCAATCTTGCCTGAAAAACTAACAGCACATCCCTGGATAAATCACTTAAGCCCCTGCAGCTTCAATTTTCTTATCTCTAAAATAAGGATAATAATAGCATCTACCTCATAGGATTGTTGTGAAAATCAAATGAGCTAACCTATGTAAAGAAATTTGTAAACCATAAAGTGCTATCTACATAAATGCTATTATTAATTCCAAATATCAGACCTTGATTTCTTCTGTTCCTCCCACTTGAACTGCTTTGTCCTATTCTCTCCTTCTTCCCTTCCCCCTAATCCCATCTTTGCCTTTTGAAATTTTGCCTGTCATCTTTTATGGCCCAGCTCAGTTGTTACTGACAACTTCTTTCTCTTTTTTCTTTACCAGCTCGTGGAGCTGGGTTAATTAATGGGTTTGTTCCCCAAGGATCTTGTCCTTGGCTGTCTTATCTCTTCTCTCATTATACTCTCTAATTCGCCAGTTTATTCCCACCACATAAATTACTGCTTCTAGGCAGATGGCTACCAAAACTCAATCCTTAACCCTGACCTCTTAGATGGTCCAGGCCTGCATCTCTGGCAGTTCACTCCACTCATGTGGGCATTCCTCTGGCACATCAAAATCAAGGAATCTCAGATGAGACTAATTATCTTTCCTGCTAAACCTGCTCTTCCTACTGATTTTACTACTTCTGTCTGTTGCACCACCATTCACTCAGTCTCCTATGTATATAAACCTTAGTTTATCTTTGTTCCATTTTTCATACTTCTGCTTTGGCACCAGAAGGCAAACTAGGAATAATCAATGATTCAGTCAACAAACAAACATCTGTTAAGTGCTTAATATGTGCCTAGCAATGTGTTAGGTGCTGGTGATATAGGTATAGAGAATGAAACAGTCATTACTCTGAAGGAGCTTACATTCTGATTGGGAATATAATAAGCACATATATAAATATATACAACATATAGTTTGGGGTTTTTTTTGCTGTAACAAAGAATTGGAAATTAAGGAGGTAACTATCAAATGGGAAATAGCTAAGCAAGTTATGGTATGTGAAATTAATGGCATACTATTTGTACTTTAAGAAATGATGAAGGGGTAGTTTTAGAGAAACCTTTGAAGAGTTGTGTCAACTGAGGCAGAGTAAACAGCACCAGGAGAAGTTTGTACAATAACAACAAAATTATAAAGATAATCAGCTTTGAAAGACTTAAGCACTGATCAACTCAAAGACCAAGCACTGTTCCAGAGAATTTATAATAAAACATGCTAACACCCCATTTTTTCATTCGCCGGTTGGCTGAGTAAGATGGACTGGATTGGTGAGAGACTTGAGACAGAGAAACCAATTAGAAAGTCATTGCAATGGCAGTGAGTGGAAGCTGCAGTAAGGCAAAATTCAACCTCATTATAAGGGATAAAAAATTTCCCCACACTTATATCTAAGTAAAAGTCTTGGGAGGTAATTAGCACCCCCTTTAGTAGAGATCTCCCAGAGATGACCTCTAATGTCTAAATGTCCCTTCAACCCTGAGATTCTGTCATTCTGTTACTGCTATGAAACCTCCCCTGATCTTTCGCTATCCAGTTCTTTTTTTCTTCATCTGAAATCTAGGAACATATTCTACCTCTCTTTGACCCTTAGATTCTGTTTGTGTTAAAATACTTGTTTGTACATGTCTTATTTTCCCAATTAGATAGTAAGCTTTTGAAGACTCATAAACCCTTTCCCTCTATTCTTCATCACATGGTGCACATGATAGTGCTTTATATATGTTTGTTGAATTTTGAATGTTGAATGAATAAAGGTCAACCTAGACAGTCATCAGAAGCCTTAATCTGAAGGTTCCAGTAGTTAGTCTCCTCATTTTTCCTTTGAGAGATGGAGAAGAATGAAGCTCCTCCCCCCACATCCCATGTATCATGGTTCTGAAATGTAAATGTTTTTCCTATCTCTGAATCATCCTGCAGTCATGGAAAGGAGAGGACATTTTTTACTTATTTGTTTGACATTTCACAGTTTATAGATCCTGTTGTCCCAGCGGTTTAATGCACTCAGCTTATGCTTCTTACCTATCTACTAGTTTATAAATTGGGTTCTGTGTTTCTGTTTAAAGATTGTATCACCTTAGTTACAAGGAAGCTTTGTATTATCCAGCACAGGTGATTTATGACCGCACAGTCAAAGCACTTTATATTTTGAGAGATTTCTTTATGTTCTGCTTTCATGGGTTCAGGTGCTCAGAGACTTAAGCAGTTGTTGAATAAAGTAATAACCTTATTCAGTTCTACTAAGATAAACGTTGATGGTCTTACCTGAGTACCAATCCCTAAATCCACAATTTTTCCATTTTACTCTGATTTCTGACTTGGCCATCTAGAATTTTAAGTAGGACATGAAAACAGGTTTAAATTCTCCTTTCTTATTCAGTTTTGTTGAGTTGAATAGAATGCGATCGAAGAGTCATCAAGATTCTGTTTAGACAAGTTACACTTATCTGGGAAAGTGATCTCGGAGTTGGACCCTTATAGTTATGGGAAAGAGTAATGCAATAGAAACCTAGTGTTCATGCTTTAGAAGCTAATACAGCATGTCTTACATTTTTTTCTCTGTGGAACCTTCTGCCTTGCTGAACCAAAATCACAAAATCCAAGTTGGAAAGAGCTTCAAAGGCCATCTAGTTCAACTTGAATTTGACCAAGAATCCCCACTGTAGCACTCACAAAAGTGACCATCCAGCCTTCCTTTGAAGGGCACAAGTGAGGAGGAACTTAGTATTTCCTAAGACATTTCACCTATTTTTAAAGTATTCTAACTGTTAGAAAGGTTTTTTTTTTCCATATGTCAAGCTGAAATCTGTCCCTCTGAAACTTCTACCCATTGACTCTTAGATCTGCCCTCTAGAACAGAACCAATGTAATCCCCCCTCCATCTGAAAACCCTTCAAATATTTTGCTGATCAATCAGTCAGAAAGCAATTATTAAATGCTACAGTATGTCAAGTACAGTATGCTAAACTTTGGGGATAAAAAGGCAAACACTAATCACCCTTTAGTGATATGCTGTAGAATTTTGTCAATAATCAAATTCAGACTTAGTGACTCATATTTTGAATACATACTTTCTCAGAAAATTAAAATATTTGGTTTTTTTTTTCCAGTCCTGTGGTATTTTTTTGTTTTTTATAGTCTTTCGGAGATCACTGGCAACAGCTCAACAATCCTAATTTTATATATCTCTTCTTTAACTGGACTTGGTCATTGAACTCATCCTGTGCAATAAGGGGGTCTCTTACTTATCTTGGATATCACCTTCCCATTAATCATATTTGTTCTGTCCTTTCTAGGCTATTGTGCATTCTCCTTGGCAGAGAAAACAAAAGCAAAATTATAATTGAGCAGCATCTTCTTGCTCGTTCATCCATTTTCATCATTTTATCTTCCTCAAGCAGCAGTCCTGTCCTTTCTGTAATCATCTGTTCTTCTCTAAAATAGCTTAAAAAGCAAAACAAAACAAAACGAGAGAACTTTTTAGTGCCCTTGGCTTTACCCCTCAGTCTTGATTCATTCTAAACAGGCACTAGTGACATTATATTTTTAAATTTTATTTTATTTTGTTGGTGCCTTTTGTTTTTATATTATATTACTTCCTGGCATTAAATGCAGTATTCTAGACCCATGAAAGGAGGGAGATACATGTCAGAATATGGCTTTCCTCTCCCCTATCACATATATTCCCATATGACATAGTTACCCTCCCCTCTCTATCCAGGATTCATCATATTATTTCTGTCAGAAACTGTACACATATCATGTAAAATCATATACAAAAATGATCTTTCTTTGATGATTCTGGAATCATTTAAGAATGTTCCCCTTCCACAAAGTTATGAACACCAATTTTCATTTTATGGGGTTCAGGAGAAAAAAAACCATCCCTTCTTTGAATTTTATTTTTGTTTGGATTATAAACAGTAGTGTCTTATAATTTAATTCTTTTGATTTCTCTTTTACAGAATTGCCATTACATTCCGAAAGTGTTGATGTTATTATTTCTGATGTTCCATTTGGAAAAAAATTTAAATTAGGAAAAGACATAAAAAGCATTCTTCATGAAATGGAAAGGTAAGTATAATGTATTTTCACTGTTTGTGTTGTTTGGAGATACTGTTTAGACTTTATGGTCATTTCAATATGTGTCATTTAACAAGGTTTAGCAAAATGATCTCTCATTCTGTAATCTCCTTATTTGTTATGAGTTGAATCTGAGTCTGCCATAGCCATTTTCTAGAATCTCAAAGTTAAATATGACCCAACTAAAGCTAGATGGCTCAGTGAGTAGAGCGCTGAGCCTGGAGTCAGGAAGATCTGAGTTCAGATCCGACTTCAGACACTTAGTAGCTGTGTGACCCTGAGCAAGTCATTTAACCTCTGTGTGCCTTCATCCACTGGAAAAGGAAATGGCAAACCACTCCAGGATCTTTGCCAAGAAAACCCCATGGATGGTAATGTCTGTGAGTTCACGTAGAGTCAGACATGACTGAACAATTAAACAACAAATGTGCCGGGCACTATCCTAGAATATAAATACAACGAATGAAACAATTCCTGCTGATGAGGAACTTACCTTCTAATGGGATAGACAACAAGCTATGTATATACTGAGTAAATATAAAGAAATAAATGCGAAGTAGTTAGATATAAATAAGGTAGATTGGCGGGTACGCTAGCAGCCTGGGGGCAGAGAAGAGAGAATCAGGAAAGGTTTCATGTGGAAGGAGGTTCTTGAGAGATGTCTTTGAAGGGATTCTCTGAAGTGCATTTGAAGAGGAGCACGTTCCAGGCACGGAGGGGGGCTGCCAGCACCAAGACCCAGAGACAGAGCCGGAGGGTTACCTGGGAGAATTAGAGAGAAGGCCAGGGTCACGTCCGGTGAGGCTAAGGTCTTCAGGGCCGGCTCGTGAAGGGCTGCACAGTGAAAGAGCTGAAGGCTAACCAGCATAGTGTATACTTGATGGTCCAGGGAATGAGGAGCCTCCAGAGTCACAGGGCTGTATTGTGGAGGTTGGACTAGAGTGGTGAGAAAATCGAGGCAAGAAAACCAACTAGGAGGCTGTGGCGGTAATCTTGGCGAATTGAAAAGGGCTTGAACTAGCTTTCTCTGTGTGAGCAGAGAAAAGGGATCCGAAACAGAAAGGTATTTGAGGTAGAAACACAAAGATTTGGCAACTGATTGGGCATGTAGGGTGAGGGAGAGTGAGGACGATGTCACCAGCATAAGTGGAGCACCAGGACAGAGCAATGTCACAGAAACCTAGAGAGAAGAGAGTATCAAGGGGAGAGGGTGGCCACCAACAGTGTCTGAGGCTGCAGAGAGGTCAGTGAGCGTGAAAACTGAGACGTGACCATTAGATTTCACAATTGAGAGATCGCTGGTAACTTTGGACAGAGCAATTTCTGTCAAGTGATTCGGCTGGAAGCCAGACTGTAGAGAATTGAGTTAAGTTAATGGTACTGTCCTATCACCTTCATAATCTTTCGGTTTTATTCCTGTATAACATTTTAGAATCATGTGAATTGCCTTGTACTTTGCACATGCATTTATTGGGATGTAAGTTAATTTCGCTTGCCTTTTCTATAGAATAGAAATAGATAATTAAAGTGAATTTCATGCTGGTGAATTTGGTAACTTTTTTAATGGCTCTGCATTATAGAAGATCGTAACTAATTAGCTACGTCCTAGGATTTAAGTTGATAAAATTAAATTTTAACTTGAAAGTACATATAATCCTTTAAATAAAGTAATCTAGGTTTTATGTACCAAAATAAGAATGAACTGTTCATACCAATTCTATCTTCTTGTTACAGAGTACTTTGTGTTGGAGGGACTATTGTATTATTACTTAGTGAAGACCTCCACAAGTACCTACAAGATTACAAGGAGAGTAACATCACATGGAATTCCAGTAAGGACAACACCAATGAATTCAAAATTGTAAAGTATGTGAATGCTGAAGAAAAAAATAGAATTCAAGAGAATGTTTCACCTTCTTTTCAGGATGATAGACAAGAATGGTTGGACAAAAGGCCACTTTTTGGCACCCTGGTGCAGATGGAATGCCACAAAGTTAGCCTTGGAAGAACCGAGGCATTCATATCAAAATATAAGAAAATTCATGATTCTGAACTACAACAGCCTTCTTAATTTGTTTCAGATTATAAGTTTAGCAGTTTTATTTTAGATGTACATTGGTAGGAAACCAATGACCTTCATAGCAAAGTCCACAGTAAATTTTGCCACAGTAAATTCCATTAAAATTATTACACAGACATGAGCAGTGGAAAGCCCTGCCACCACTGAAGCTAATCTTCTCTTCTTCTCTTCCCTCCTTACCTCCTCCACAGTTTCCTTGAACTTACCCAAATGGCCAGTCAGCAAGGAAAATAGAACTACCAGGGTGTCTTTACCCTCTGCTTTTCCTGAGCCCCTCTCCTGGTTAGTCATCCAGAATCCAATGAGAGTACTTTAACGTTCACATGACTTCATTGAGATGGGTGTCACAATGCTATTCTTTCTGAGGAATTAGAGGACTACTGACCAGGCCTTATAATCTGCCCTACCAGTACCTCCTAAGGTTATGTTTGTAAAGCGTTTACCATGGGGTACATGGCACATAGTAGGTGCTTAATAATACCCTTTATTCTTCCCTCCCTCCTGATACCACCCCTGCTGTATCTGACCTGTTAATGTAACTTAAAGATCAACCGGGCCTTGCCATCTGCCATCTCTTAGGATTTCCATCCCACTGCAGCTTTCTTTTATGTGTTGTCTCCTCCCCAATTAAAGTGTGAGCTCTTTGAAAGCAAGGACAATCTCACTTTTGTATGAGTCACCCATGATTAACACACTTAGTGTCACATAGTAAATTTTTAATAAATGCTTTTTCATTCATTTCATTCATTTGTAGATCCTCACTTAAAAATGTCTACTTTCATAGTGTTTTGCTTATTAGAGATTTAGTGTTTTGTATTAACTAAAACATCTTTAAAAATGATATTATAAATGATAAAATTTAAAGAACTAGTGCTGATGCTCTCTCAACATATGAGGTGCAACTACCCTAAGCACTGTTTATTAGGCAGGCATTTCATCAAAAACAATAAAGATTTTTAATATTTTTAGTAGTTCAAATTAAGTATATTACAAGCAAGTATGATATAGCACAGAATGGATGTTTTGTATTATAGCTCATTTTATAAATATAGAAATTCTTATTTTCTTAAATGGCAAAATATTCTGTGAAGCTGATTTGATATGAATCTAGACTTTTATATACCCTGTGTTTTCCTTCTTTGTAAGAATGAGGATTATTTTCATTTTCAGTATATTGTGTCATCCATAGTAAGGATCATGTCAGTGAATTGATCATGCAGATGTCAGCAGTGCCAACATATTTAGGATAATAAAAAATAAAACTTATTTTTAAAGTATTATGCAATTGTCACCTCTTTTATGTAAAGACCTCCATTTCCTCACTTTCCCATCATTTCAGAGGAGACCCAGAGTTCTGAGAAACGAGGACATTTTGCTTTTAGTGGTAATAAATCTTCCCTTATTCAAGAGTATATTCGATAGTCTAATTACTAAAACACATGCTGAATGATAAAATCTTGCTTCACTGTTGCGGTGCAGTAATAGCAGTAATAACAACAGTAATAGCATTTTAAGGTTTGGCACAAGTAATCATAATTGCTTACCTGTATATAGCACTTTTAGGCTAAAGAACAACAGTTCACGTATGCACGGGCGTAAGTAAATGTTTGGTCATTTTCAGTCATGTCTAACTCTGTGATCCCATTTGAGGTTTTCTTGGCAGAGATGATTTGCCATTTTCTTCTCCAGCTTATTTTACAGATGAGGAAACTGAGACAAACAGGATTAAGTGACTTGCCTAGGGTCACAGAGCTTGTAAGAATCAGAGGCTAGATTTGAACTCCGGAAGATGAGTCTTCCTGACTCCAGGCTTGGCGTTCTATCTACTGTGCCACCTAGCTGCCAGAAGTAAATACATATATGTATCTATGTACATATATAGATATGTATATGCATATATATGATAGATAACATTTCAGATAGCACCTGTTATGTGCTAGTACTATTCTAAGTGCTTTACAGTTATCTCATTTGATCCTTAACCAACCCTGCAAGGTAGGTTCTATTATCCCCATTTTACAGATGAGGAAACTGAGGCAGACATTAACTTGCCCAGGGTCACACAACTAGGCTGGATTTGAACACTGATCTTCCTGACTTCAAACCCAGTGATCTATGCACTGTACCACCCAGCTGTTTGGGGTGTTCAGGGAGGATTAGTGTGAGGGCTAACAGAGTGCTTTTGAGGGCTGCTCATCCACCTTCAGCGTCCACCTTTCACCCAACTCTTACCTGTGACTCCAAGAAGCTATAACATGCACAGCAACCACACCTTGGTAAAAACCATTACAGAAGATGGGTTAACCAGGTAGCCAACAGGCCTCCAACCCGTCAGTGAGTTAGGGACATGTCTACCCCAAGCATGGGAAGATTTCCCCTAGCAGAATGGACATATGAGAACAGTTTGTTTCAGTGGCCATGAAGGCAGCTGAAGCAGATGTTGTAAGATACAAGCTCTGTGACCCTGGGCAAGTCACTTAATCCTGTTTGTCTCAGTTTCCTCATTTGTAAAATAAGCTGGAGAAGAAAATGGCAAATCATCTCTGCCAAGAAAACCTCAAATGGGATCACAGAGTTAGACATGACTGAAAATGACCAAACGTTTACTTACGCCCATGCATACATGAACTGTTGTTCTTTAGCCGAACCACTTAGAGCTTGGTTAGACATTGAAGATGCCAAGGTCATCCACTGCATCCATCATGGGTCATCCTGACTTTTGTCTTGCCACTGGGCTTTGATTACTCTGGAAGAGAAAGTGAGGCTGACAACTTTGAACAACTCTATCTCACTTAAATCTAATTCACACTCAAGTCAAGACATCATTGTAACATCATTGGTCCTCTTTGAAAACAAAGGATGAACAACAATATATGTGTGTGTCTATACATATACGTACTACATATACAAATGTATATATGTCTATACATAATAAATTTACATAAATACACATACATATATACACATACACACACACACACACACACACACACACACACACACGCAATTTACTTCAACAAAATTCTACTCCAGTGCCTCATCATGGCATGGAAAGTGGCCCTTTCTTCTTAAATGTTATCCCAACAAAGTGTAAGATCTGGCAGGTCCTTCTACCTCTCAAAGGTGTAATAGCTCACTGACAGATTGTAGGCCTGCCTGACAGCTTAATTGAGTCTCCAGGTGGGCCTCAGACTAATAAGTTCTTCAGTCCTGTTCTGACCATCTACTAAGGGAAAAATGGGCTGTGATCAGCAGAGGGCAGACCCGCACCAGTAAAATGTTAGCTCCATTAAACATTTAAGGTTTACAAAACCACTCCCCTCACAACGTCCCTGGTATATATATACCTGCTTCTGATCTGGCATCCCATGTCATTTATATTTTTTACTCTATCTCATTTTGTAATTGCAAATTTTAGTCACTTTAAAAAAAACACCCCAAACCAGAGACTTTGGACAATATGTTCTATCCTTTTCTTTCCAATTTATTTGTTCCTAGGCATGATTTTTAGGGGAAAATTTTTGTGTGGGTGGACATCTGTGTGGGTGTAACCAAGTTGCAGCAAACAGCAGGTAGAAAAATGTGTTTTTCACTGACTTGGCTGGCATCAGTGCAAATTACAAGAGCCAATATAGCAGTCCCAGGGATCTTAATATACTTCTGTCATCTAATGCCCCATTTTTAGTTTGTGCTAACATTTCTTGTACATGCAATGAATGAGAAGCACTTTTGAAACTTTGCAGAAATGGGACATCTTGTACCTTAAATATTATTGAATTATATAATAAAGAATCTTTTAAGTTCTTTGTAGTATTTCAGAATTATAAGCTACTGTCCCATTTTCACCTTTCAGAATTATACACAGCATGTACTTCCAAATTAAAAGTGCGCATTCAGATCTCTTACCTTTGCCTTTGCAGTTTTGACTTTTTCATGTGTACTCATACTTGGCTAGAATAGGGACAGTATACATTTTATACATGTTACACAAACCTGACATGAAGAAACAATATTTTACATTCATTTAAAATAACTGGAAAGTCCATTTAATTTTTTTAATCAGCCCAATGTATATCTGTACTTTTAAAAGAAATACCTTACTGTAGGTGATTTGGGGGGGGGGGGCAGTTGGCAATAGTTGTATCCCATATTGTGATGAATTGCCTGCTAACAAGTGGGCCCAAACTGTAATGTCTTTGTGATAATTGAGCTGAACTTTTGTGAAGATGCAATATTTGACAATAATGTAATAAATTGTAAAAGTTAATAGATAAATTGAAGATGCTTCTTTGGCTCCCCCAGCAGGACCCAAAAGACTCTGGGTCTGAAAAAACAAAAACAATAAATCCAAGGCAAACCCAACAGCTCTGTGGGTGAGAGCTATAGAACAGACACACACACACACACACACACACACACACATATTAGTTCAGTAGGACCTGGCCAACACAGAAGGCCTTCTCTTGCTGGGGAAATCAGCTGGGAACCCACCCTGGACCAGGAGTAGAAGCAGAAAAGAAATAGACTCAAGAGTCAGGAGATCTGGGTTCAAGTCCTCTGTTTCTTCATCTGTAAAATGGGGGAAATAAGGTACTACCTCCCTCTCAGGGGCTATATTAAGATCAAGGTAATATAAGCTCCTTAAAGGCAAGCCTTTATATCCTTCAGCATATGACAATATATTGAATGTAGTAGGAAATTAATCAATGGTTTATTTGGACTTTTTTGAATGAGAAGGTCTAAAACTATAGAATCTTTTGGAATCATCAAACCCTTGTGAAGCCCTGCATAAATGTCAGTTATTAGGAGACACAGAATTTTTAAGTGCATAGACACTCCACTAGTATGGTCAGAGTGACATATGAATCAGAGTACTGCTCCACAAAAATTCGAGGTCACTTGGCCAGCAAAGAACAACATGCAAAACCTCTCTGTTGGACAGCATGGACATGGAAACATTATACAGGTCAGGGATGACAGAGGGATGGAGTGAAAAGAGACTGAGTAAGTTTGTGTAACAAGATTGGCAGATAATAGATAGACCACCTATGCCAGGGATGGGGAACCTGCAGCCTGGAGGCCATATGTGGCCCTCTAGGTCTTCAAGTGCAGCCCTTTAACTGATTACAAGCTTCACAGAACAAATCCCCTTAATAAAAGGATTTGTTCTATAAAACTTGGACTCAGTCAAAAGGCCACACCCAGGGACCTATAAAGCCACATGAGGCCACAGGTTCCCCACCCCTGACCTACATAAACAAAGATCCCAAAAGATTAAAAGAGAAAAAAAAAATCAAGAATCTGAAGATATTGTGGCAATTTGGACAAAGGCAAGGCCTCGATCACGTGTTCATTCTAGTGTGCAGTAGGTCTTCATGGGAGAAAAGAGCCAGCATTTTAGATTAGGTGGGATTCAAGGGCTAGTGCCTCATGAGTGGTACTCAAGAGCTTCTCAGGAAGCTTCAACAGAACCTCAAGCCATCTTTGCCTAGCATTCAAGGTCCTGCACAATCTACCACCGCTCTACCTCTCCAGCCTCATCTCATTATTTATTCCCTTCTACTCCCTCTGTGTTCCAACCAAACTGAGCTAGTCTATCTTCTGAATACACTCTATGCTTTCTTGCCTCCATGCTCTTAGACACGTTGTTCCCCGTTCCCGTAAGGGCTTCCTTCTTCTCCTTTTGGATTCCTATCCACCATTTAAAGTTCAGCTCAAATACCACCTGTACTATCCTTCCAATCACCCTATTTGGTAATGACCTTCCCCTCAGACCTCACAATACACTTTGTTATGTATCGCTCTCTCTTGACTCTGTCCCCCGTGCCTGGAATGCTCTGTCTCTTCATCTCCAACTCCCGGCTTCCCTGGCTTGACTCAGCTCAGATCTCACCTTCTGAAGGATCTCTGTCTCAGTTCCTTCCATTGGTAGTACCTTCCCTCTGAAATTACTTCCTATCTACACTGTATATATCTTGTATGCACATAGCTATCTGCTACCACACTTCTATGGAGCCTTGATCTCATCAATATGGATATTTCTTCCATTAGTGGGACAATCTATCCATATATCATCCTATGTAATTATTGTCCTTGTTCACCCAATGTGCTAGATTCCTTCTTCTGGAATTTTTTTTTCCTATTTCATATGTACCAGTACAAGACTTGAACTAGCCTTCTTTCCCTCTTGCCACATGACTGGCTCACCATTTTCATTATAAATTCACTCTGCTGCCCAATAAACTCCAGCAAATACCTATGCCTGGAGGATAAATTATAAATTCCTCCATTTAGGTTTTAAAGTCCTTTATAAACTGACTCCAACCTACCTTCCTAGCTTTATTGTATATGTTACTGTACTTCCCATATTCTACAGTCCAGTCAAATTGACCTTCTTGCTGTTCCATAAGCATGACACTTGCTCAATGTCCTGAAATGCCCTCCCTCCTTCTGTCTGCCCTGTAGAATCCCTTACTTCCTTCAGGACTCAGTTTAATCTTTATCTTCTATATGAAACTTTTCTCAACTCTCCTCCTGCCCCCATTGCTAGTGCCCTCTTTCCCCAAACTCTCTGGTTTTTGCTTTATATTTATTCTGTATATCTATGTATATGTGTGTGTCTCCCCTGGTGGAATGTAAGCTCCTTAAGAGCAGGGACTGTTCTATTTTTTATTTTGTAACCCAAGTGCCTAGCATAGTGCCTGGCACATAGTAGGAACAATATTTGTTTATTGATTGACTCACTGATTGATTACTCTAAGGTCTCTTCCAGCTCTAAATCTATGATTCCTCTTTGATTCTCCTCCTTTTTCCTATATAGCTTTTAAAAAAATCTTATTAACATAACATATCCTTAGCTGCCCTTGCTAACCTTGCCTTGTTTTGAGCAATTCCTCCATTATCTGCTATTAAGGCCTTAAGGGTGGGCCTGATGCTAATATTCTACTTAGTTCAGGTTCAATTTAGGGGTGAAATGAGACACTCATAAATCATTGAACAGCTAACAAAAGGAGGTTTATTTTGCCCTAACACACCAAGGATATTCAACAAGGTTACAGTGGCACTTAGCTTATGTAGACATGTCCCCCTTCATCTCTATAAGGTGGTCAGCAGGGAAGGGTATGGTGACTTACATGGTCTTCAGACATCCATCAAATTAGAGGGTCCCTCTTGAACTACACTTGGACTAGACTTCTTAGGTCCTTTGGAAATCAGAAAGCTATGTCAAAGGAGTCAGTGGCCAATCAGGTGAAGGTGTGGGGTAGGGAAAGAACTCTAGTCATATTATACCTGCTCTTGCTTCCATATTCTGTATACAGTATATATATTTTTAAAAAATCTAAGTTGATTTGTGAATTTCCTCTGCATCCATATCAGTCACTCTTCCAAAAAATTCCTATTTTTCTTCTTCCTCCTCCTCCTCTTCCTTTGTATCTTCAAATTTTCATTCTTCAGAGCTTCTAATCCCTCCTTGGCTGGCTTTCTCTATAGAATTTTAGGCCAAGAAATCCAAGTTATCCTTTTTCTGAACCCTTTGAAATCTAGTCTCCCCAAACTAGGGTGCATATCAAACAATGCTCAACTTTCCTAGCATCCATTACAGATTCTAAGAGGAAGTGGACACTTACCCCCAAGGTTCCCATCACTTCCAAGGTCTTCTTTGTTGGAAAAACTAGCATTTCCCTCAGCAGTTCTTCCATATTTTGACGGACAAAATAATCATTTATTCAAAGTTAAGGAATTGTTAGCTATTCTGCTTTGAGAAGAAAGAGATCTAGCAATTGCCTACACAATTGAAACTCCTTTTCAGTACTACATATCACTTCAGAGGCAGTTTTATGAGCTGTTTCCCAAACTCATAATCTATATCCTCTTTCTCTTCAGGTAGTCTATAGTATACTCAGATCACAATATTGATTGTTTTTCTGCCTTACTTTATCTTCACCTAAATTCTCTCCATTATGCTTTCCCCCTTTGACTCCTTAGATTCCTCCCAGGAAAACATTATCTTGCTATACAATGCTACTCTTTCCCAGTTTTTAGTTATCTTGTTCCTTTTAAATGAGGCATATATATTCTTCCAGAGTCATATTCCAATCTGGGTCTCATTCTACCAAGTCTCAATGATAATTGTAAACTCAAATTTGCCTGCTTGCATTAGGATACATAGTTTACTTTGTTTTTTATCCAGTTCAAAAGACCTGGGTTTGAATCCTACCTCTGCCACTTAACATCCATGTGACCTTAGGCAAGTCATTTCTCTTCGGTTTTCTCATCGGCAAAATTAGGTAATTGAACTAGGTTTACTCTAAGGTTTCATGCAACTCGAAAACCCCATGAGGCAATGATAAATTAGTTGAAGGACACTAGACGAGTATGTCCAGACTGGGGAAATTAAAAACTACTATCTCCCAAGCTAAACAAAGCTAAACTCAGTGTAACATGGGCATAATTATCTATATATTATGGCTTAATTTATCCTCTCACCTGTGATAGAGCAGTTTTTAATGCACTGGTGATGATCGGAACCTGTGTTATTATTATAATAACACAGTAGGAGGAAGGATTTGGGGGACAGAGGCAAGAAAAGACACCTCTAGGAAGCCCACAGACAGATCTCAGGTCCTTTGCTGGTGTCAGAAAACTACCCATGCTTTTATATAAGGCAAATGACACTGGAAAGGCACATCTCTGAACTCTGAAAATAGGGAGGGGGTGGGGTAAAAGAGAGAGATAGAGGAGTCAAGTGTAGTCCATGGAAACCGCCAGTGAGAATAACAACTGATCAGTGGGCAATGTTCAAAAAAATAAAAAAAGTGTTTGAACTTCCAGAGTACTTCTTGTTGCTTTATGTGAAGAATTTTTTTTAATTAAGATTCCAGAATTTCTGAATTTTCCAAGGGTAATGAAATTCTGGAATCTATTTTTGCCATCTGAGTGTTTCAAACAGACTAAGTAGAAAAAGTCAGGAAACTGGGTTTAAATCTTATCTCCCACACTCATTAGAGGTATGTGCGTGAGGAGTCACTTTAACATTTCTGAGCCTCAATTTCCTCATGTGTAAAATGGAGATAGTAATACCTATAATATCTCATTGAATTATTGTAAAGATCAACAGATTAAAAGTTTGCTCAAACCTTAAAAATTATTGTCAGCTCTTATTATTGTTTAAGAGTCATTATAGTGTGGTGATTAGAGGACCAGCCTTGGAGTTAAGGAGGCCAGGATTCAAAGGCTGCTTGTGATGAATACTGGCAACGTGACTATGGGGAAACCAGTTTTCCTCTTCCTGCAAATCTTTTAGAAGATCAATAAGACAATTTGCTGATCTGCAGCAGTGGAAAGATTTTCCATGCTGGAAAGTCCCTCATACAAATAAAATCATAGGTCCAAACTCACAATACCAAATTATTCTTGCTTAATGTTGTTATTTATTTATTTTTCTTTAAGCTCCCTCAGTCAGTAGAGTTTTCCCAAAGTATAGTCATTCTCTGCCTCATTTCATACCTAACCTTAATCACTGAATGGGTGTTGTCTTTGTCAAACCGAGACCTGTTAAAGACTTTAGCTTAAAAAGGTCAAAATCTCTCACTGCATCCAGGGCCATCTCCAGTCGTCCAGATCTATATCTTGCCACTGGACCCAGATGGCTCTGGAGAAGAAAAGGAGGCTGGTGACTTTGCACAGTCTTCCTTCACTTAAATGCAATTCACTTGCAAGTCATGGCATCACCTCCCTGATGTCATGGTCCTCTTTGAGAAGGAAGGACAAAAAGACAACAACAAAAAGGAAATTGGGGCTAATCCTTCCTTCTCCTGCCCCCAACATTCAAGTTGTCCTCCTCTTCACTCTTGTGATGGGAGAGAAAGAGATGATGATAAAAATAAAAAATATAAATAAATTAAATTAAAAAGTAAAAACATGCCTGAGCCTCTTGTACAAATAATAAGTTAATAAGCTTCCCTAGTCATATCAAATGAAGTAAAATGCTTGGAACCGAACCTCTTCTCTTCCTCTGAGCCCTAGATCAGAGCTCTCGACAACTTATAATATTAATAATAGTATAATAGCTAGCACTGGTATCACACTTTAACGCTTGCAAGATGTTTTACAAATATCTCATTTGAGCCTCATAACCATCTTATAATGGTTGTTTATAAATGAGGAAACTGAAGGCGAGGAAAGTTAATGACTTGTCTAGGACCAAACAATGAGTGGAGATGTCCTTTGGCGAGGCGTGGACAAAAATGCCTCTTTCCCTGAATTCAACTGAAATATAGTAAGTATTAGAAAACTTTATTAGGGAATCAAGGGGATAGTAAAATAAAGCCACTTAATGTACAGGAACTCAGGACTGGCAAATATAAAAAGATATAATGATCTTCAATAACCCTGTCTCATCCTAATTAAGCAGACCCCTTCTTGCCCCTGACCTGTCTCTAGGACTAGGCACAGAGGGATCTGGTGTTACTATCGATAGAGTGAGGGGTCTGGAATCAGAGAGACCTGAGTTTAAATCTGGTCTCTGACTCTTATTAGCTGTGTAACTCTGGGCAAGTCACATAATCGCTCTTTGCCTCAGTTTCCTCAACTGTAAAATGGAGATAATAATTGCATCTGCCTTGCAGGGTTGTTGTGAGGATTGAATGAGATCATATTTGTAAAAAGTGTCTGGCATATATTAGGTGTTTAATAAATGCTTGTTCCTTTCTCCCAAACTTTCCTGTATTGTACTCAGGATGCCTAATAGTTATCCTTCTATCTTGCTACACAGAAATGGCCTACCTCCTTTTCTGATCATACCTTAACTTTAGGGAAAAAAAAGACAATACTAACTATTATTAATTAATACTATTATAATACTAATAACAGCTCTAATCCAAGAGAATAAGGGTTCTGTTTTTTTGCAATGGAACCATGCTCTTTACTGCATTTGATATATTTATCTGTAGGACTTTGCTTGCTTTCATCCTGCCCATCACTGATTCTTAATTATTTCTCATTACTACCTTCTAGTAATAACAGTGCACTTTTACATAGCACCTTTGAGGTTTTCTCACAACAATCCTCTGTAGTCAGTAGTACAGTTATACCTTCCACATTTGACTTTCCCCATTGCAATTCTAATGTATCGTGGGTCAGCATAAAAAATTAAATGGGAATTTTTTGGGGAGTGTTGTGGCTCGTGAAGGCCAGCAGACAACACAGAAAAAGTTTAGAAACTTAGAAATGCATAAAATATATACATATATATATATAGTATCACATAATATCAAACCAAATTTTACAATAAGGTACTGTAAACACTCCATAAAAGACAAAAAAAAAATCAGACTTCTTCTCTGGTACGTCTTCATTTGGGAGGACCAAAAGATTTTTCCTGGATTTTCCAGACCCAAGGGTGCTGCGCCCCTAACCCTAACAATATAGAAGGGATGACCGTATAAACATTAGTCCCCCCATTCTAGAGATAAACAAGCTGAGGCTCACAGAAGTTAAATGATGACCAGGGTTACACATTAAGTGTCAGGGCGAGGACTTGAACACAGGTCCTCCGATTTCAAGAGCAAACCTCTTTTTGCTGCCCTACACAGCTGACTTCGTGTAGAGTCAGAACTGCCGAGGATACTCACATGTCATTCTATGGTTAGCCTGATGAACACACTTTTCAAGATTTCATTTTTCGTTCTTTCTTTGTTATGTTGTGTACAAGTCTTCAGGCATGTAATTATCCAGCACAGAACCAGCTGCTCAATCGTTACTGGGTACGAGCTTGACATTTTCTTTGACACCTTCTTTGGTTCTGTAGGCGTTCCACAGACCCACACTGGAGATGATTGTTATTAGTTATATTCAGGGTTTTTCAAAAAATAACCAAAAAATGTGCTAGATGTAAAATGAAAGCTTTGGCCTCCCCCCAGCAATGTTTTTGATTTTCTTCAGGAGGAAATAGGAAAAGAAGAACCGACAAAGAGCATTAATTGTTCGCTTCCAGGCCATGTGGCCCTAATCCACTGACCTAGCTCCCCAGGTTAACCCCCACTTGTCCTGCGCTTCTCTCTTTCCTAGTCTATTTTTCTTCAGAAGGTTCCTAGTTTCTCTGAGCTTTGCCCCTCTTTATGTCCTCATTCTCTCTGGAATGTTCTTTATTTAAAATCTACCCAGTCCATTGCATCCATATCACATTATTCACATTGTTATCTGCCCTCGATTACCTTTCACAGTTGGATAATTTCAATTCTTTAGTCTTTTTTATTGGAGTAACCTGTTGGCATGATAGTAATTTACTGGAAGCTTATGAGTAGCATATAAAAAGGTGATTGATATTCCATAAATGTGCTTGCAAGAGCACGAGGGGCTCACAGGGACAACCTTGGTCTACAAAGTCCACACTCCCTGGCTGAGGAGGTGGACAGCTTGGATTACATTCCCTGATAACAGCTCATTCTGTAATCTCAGGTGAAGGCTAAATGAACTCAATTTCCTCATTTTAAAAATGAAAATAATAACCAGGCTTCAGCAACTGTCCAAGAATGTGTGGTGTTATAACAGAAAGAAAAAATCGACTGAACTCAAAGTCATGAAGACTTGGGTTTAAGTCCCAGCTCTGACACTGGGTAACCCTAGGCAAATCACTTGACATCCTGAGCCTTTGTTTCTCATCTTCAAAATGGAAATATACATATTGGCAATTGGAAGAATATTCAGAACAGGAGTTCTTAATTATTTTTGTGTCCTTGACCCCTTTGGCAGACTGGTGAAGCCTGTCAACTCCTGAGAATAATGTTTTTAAGTATATAAAATAAAATTCATAGGATTACAAAGGAAACCAGTTATATAGTAAGAGAAATTATGATTTCTCTATTGTATTGAATAACTACTTATTGAATTAGGACCAAGACTTTTTCCTTTTTCTACTTCCTCATCTAGAAATCGACCAGTGCGGTAAATCTTGCTCAAAGACTTACCCAGCCAAGAAAGCTAAGATCTAATCAAAGACGGTAAAGAAATTTTAAGTTTAGGCAAATGGGTGGATTCCTGCTCCCTGTGTCTACTCAGACAGGTCTGGGAAAATGTGGATTCTGCCTTTTGTCAGATAGGCAATATGGAAATTGATAGATTTCTTTGGCCAAAATTTGGGTGCTCAGTGTCACATTTGGGTGCTTATTGGAATAAGTCCATCTCTCATTATAATATTCATTCTCTCATTAATTGTCAACCAATCAGAGCCGATTGCCACCCTCAGGAACATCTGCTTTTCCAAGGTCTTATAAACTGTGAGCCTACTACCACGATTCGTCTTTGGCATTCATGGGTGTTACTGACCAACTTTATTGGTAATAGACTAGCATTATTAATAAAAAGATTACCCAGAAACTGCATCTCTTGATCTTTTTAAACATCACAATAGGAATATAGTTATCAAAATATTTTTGTAAGTGTTCATGGGCCCCAGGTTAAGAACTTCTGAAAGGCAACCAGGGCAAGGAAGAGCCTGAAATTTGTGCCGTAAGAATCGGTTAGAGGAACTGTGGACACAGTCTGGAGAAGATAAGACTTAGTAGGAATATGATTACTGTCTTCAAACAACTGAAGGCATATCACCTGGAAGGGGGATTAAACTTTTATCTTTTTAGCTCCAGGAGGCTAAACCTGAAGCAGGAGGTGAAACTTGTGTCAATCCTGACCAAATGACCAAAGAGTCACAGCAGCTCTCTAACCTCTCTTAACTCTAAAAAAAATGAGAGAGCTCACACAGGTTATCAAAACCACAGTTAACTCTAAAAATGAAATAAAATAAAACAAAATAAAACCAAAGGGCTAACAGTGGTTATAAGCAAAAAGCTTTCTTTATTCCATTGGAGGAGGGAAACTAGACTGGCCTGCCCCCAGTAGGTGACCCATTTTTGTATGGACAAATCTCAGTACTTATACCAATGGCTACTCAGTGAGCTGTAGCCCTGTCAATGGAGGGGGGACGTCAACAATGAGACAGCATAGCAGGACTTCATGACCGGAACACAAGTACTACAGGTGCTTGTCTGAGCTCAGAGACCACTTGATGCTGATGTGAAATAATTCTGGGATTTTGCTGTCGCTGAGATCGTCCAGAGGGTGAGCCACAAAGGATTGTTGTGCCAAGCTCAGGGCACAGACTGCTTGCTGGGCCTTAGTTCTGGAAAACGAGGTGTCTCCTAACAGTAAAAAGAGAGGGGTGATCTTGGTACAGGGATCCTGATACTTGCATAGAGGACTTCCTAATATTTAGAATTGGAAGTAGGCAACCTCAAGAGGGAGAGGGGCCTTCCTCACCAAAGGTCTTCAAAGAAAGTCTGGGTTCATCAGGTAGAGACATACAGGGAAGCAGGACAGAGAGATGGGGGAAAGGGGAAAAGGCAGAGGAAACAGAGAGAGAGAGAGAGAGAGAGAGAAATATTATACAAATCAAGTTGTATAGCTTGTTAAACATTTACCAGTACACTAGTAGATACAGCCCATATTAACAATTTTTTTTGGTGGGGAGAGGGTCCTCAACAATTTTTTAAGCATCTTGAGACCAAAATTTTGGGGAACTGATGCTCTAAACAGATAAAACTTTTTCAGAGAAGGGGATTCCCTAATCCCCAAGATTATGATTATGATTTTCCAGAGACTTTGAAAGTATCCTTTTATTGATCCAACGTCAGATGGCTTTATTTTATCATTTATACCTTATTTGTTGTGCATTTTAAAAAAATGCCTTGCTTTAAATTCACTTTGAATGAAGCAAGCAAAAGGCTGCATAGGTGTTTAGAGTACTTGAAACATACCCTTGTTTTTAAGATTCCAGGGAGTCTGGAGAGCCCCCGCCCCTCATCTAGCGGTGCCCTTCAGAATAGATAAGCTTCTTTCAGAGTCACTGCATGTCCATCAAGACTGCAGTTCGAAAGATTCCTGATCCTGAACTCTAATGGGATGACCTCCTTTTACAATGATTGTTATTGCAAATTAAGAAAAGTCATCAGGATGAAACGTGCCTCCTGGCTCTGAATGGAGAGGTAATGGACTAGACTCTAGTCGCTAGAGGCACAGAATGAGACATACATTTTCCGACAAAGTGTTGATTTTTTCCCCCACTTGTCTAAACTTATTTGTTACAAAGGAGGTCTTCTATTTTGGGGGGAGTGAGTAGGGGAAGAAGGGGCAAGTTAGTGGGAAGTGAGAGAGATAAAAAAGAAACAAAAAAAATACACAGAAAACAAAAAGAAATCCAAAAGGAGGCACCAACAAGGCAATGTTATTAATACCTTTTAAATTTAATACTTAAGAGAAGTTTGCAGTTTCGTGTGCAATTCTCTTTTCTTCTTTGAATATTGGAATGTTTATGCTTATTGATGATTAAGTTCAAAGTACCAAATTTTTTTCAAAAAAAGGAATAAAGAAAAGTAATCTGGAGTACTTTTCTGAGATGCCCAACACAAAACAAAGTAAGGAAAGAAGACGTCCTCTTGAATAAAAATCTTTGTCTCTTCTTAATGAGAAGCTGCATGGCACAGCGTGTGGAGAACTGGCCTAAGAGCTCAGAAAATCTGGGTCTGAGTCCTGCCACGGACCCATATTGACTGTGAGCCCCTGGGCAAGTCACTGAATCCTTTATTCTAGGCAACTCTTTAAGCTTCAGAGTTGCAAAGCCAGTGCTAAACTGCTTTGGCAGAAAGAGATTCCTCATCCAGGAGTTCCCTTTATCAACAAAATCATAGGTCTAAGTCTCTGTCTTTAACCATCCTAGTCCTAGTGACTCATTCCTGAATAAGGAATCTTCTTTGGAATACCAAAGAAGACCATTAAAAATGACTGGCACAACCTTGGGCTACTGCAATTTTTGAGGTGTTCTTGAAGGCTGGTCATTCCAGCACCTCTTATCCCAGGTCAGTTACCAAATCTGATCAATTTCAACCTCTCTGGCATCCATCCCTTTCTCTCTAGTCCCACTTTTACCACCCTAGTATATATAGCCCCACATCACCAATCCAACTGTAATATTGCAACAGCTCTCTATTAGGTGTTCTAGTTTCTGATCTCCATTCTTTTAGAATAATCTTCCTCATGCATAGCTCAGGTCATGTCATGACTGCTCAAAAATCTTCAATGGTCTTTCATAACTATTAAGTGTCTGAGCCCAGATTCAAACTCAGGAAGATGAGTCTTTCTGATTCCAGGCCCCAAACTCTGTGCACTTTGGTGCCACCTGGCTGCTAGAACCTCTGTCCTAATCCAACCCGCATTATTTTATACTAGGAAACTGTCTTTCTTAAGGTCACAGAGGTATTCAGTATCAGAGTCAGGATTGTCATGTAGGGCCTCTAACCCAAAATTAAGTAATCTTTCCACTGCACATTACCTGGAGGTGTTAAGCAGAGGTTAGATAATCACTTGTTGGGATGAATGTAAAGGACTACTCATAAGTGGCTGGGCTAGATGAAATCTAGCTGAAATCCTTTCTGATTTCAAGTTAATGATTCCACATTTTTTTTTATACCTGCTGTTTACAGATTTTCTTATTGGTGTTTTACCAGGATAGGATTAACTTTGACCCTTGGCTGACCCAGGGCTTTGTCTTGAATCGTGGGTCAGTACCAATAACCTCCAAAGGACCGTAGACTCTAACATTACTAAAGTCTTTGGTTTGACTCTAACATCCTGAGCTTTACCAACTTAACCAGTGAGATGAGATTTTATATTTATTAAAGAGCAGGATATGAGTTTAAATTCTATCAGAAAAACTAAAGAATAATAAAACAATGCCATTGATGCCATCTTTTCTATAGCAAACCTCCTGTCCACATCACCCCCGCCTTTTGTGTCCCATATACCAGGTATTAGCTGACTAGGCTTCATACCATCCCAAAGTGACAAAGGTAGAAAAGAAATTGTTTTGTCTTTTAGGAATAACATGGTCTGACTGTGACTGTAGTCTACCATAAACACGTTTCCCAAGGTCTGATACACTGTCATTCAGCCCACAGGGGAACTTTTTCTCAGGGTTAATAAGGATATTGAATCCTCAGATACACCAGAGGTTACCTATTGTGTAAACTTCACTATTTATACCTAGGGACCCTATCCTGTGATCTTTCGATAACTAAGACCCTTTGGGTTGGGAACTTTTTGATGATTTTACAATCCCAGTTCTGTGGCATACTGCTGGTGAGACTGTGGATGAGTCACTTCCCTCACCTAGGTCTCAGTTGCCTCATCTGTATAATGAGGAAGCTGGACTGGATGGCTTCTGAGGGCCCTTCCAGCTCCCAATCGTATGTTGCTGCTACTGCTACTGCTACTGCTGCTGCTGCTGCTGCTACTACTACTACTGCTACTGCTGCTGCTGCTGCTGCTACTACTACTACTACTAGTATTACTACTACTGCTATTACTACTACTACTACTACTATTGCTACTGCTACTACTATTATTACTACTACTACTATTGCTACTGCTACTGCTGCTATTACTGCTACTAGTAGTAGTATTACTACTGCTGCTGCTACTACTACTACTACTACTAGTATTACTACTGCTGCTGCTAGTACTACTACTACTGCTACTGCTACTACTGCTGCTGCTGCT